>NW_027525269.1:611613-1223226 GCF_052094955.1 Ictidomys tridecemlineatus | reverse complement strand
GTAGGTGAGGTCCGACTTATGGTCTTGCCAGCCTAGTATGGTCCCTTAGACACAGAAGGATGAAAAAGAAACCGAAGCCTAATGATGTGCAAGATTGACAACAAACCTACTAAAACCAGTGGGAATGTGATAGTAAAAGAAATGTGACTCCATTTTGTTTTGTGACTCCATTCTGTAAAACAGCCATGCAAAGTAGAAGGGTCATGATTGGGTCAAGATGTTCTTTTCCTTTTACTATCAAAACCTTAAGAACATGGAACTACCTAGTGGGGCAATGTTTCTCTAACTAGGGTAACAGAGCTCTGTTTCTGTAACTGGGGTGACTGGACTCACTGTTATTGGTTAGGCTTCCAATCGCTTGACTTCACTCTCCTGCTTCTATAACCTGGCTTGCTTACATTGGCGAGACCCCCAAACATCCCTTTTGTGGTTTTCAGGCTTCTAAGGAGCACCCTTGAAATTGTTCAGGGCTGACGGGTGGGGGGGCAGCTTTAAGTTCTTGTCAGTGGCCACTAGTGCACTGCAATAAACGCTTGATTTAATTATATGTGACCAGAATGGAAGTTAGTTTATAAAACCCTGGGACAAAGCTTTAACTATAACAGTACAATAAAACTAAATTACATCACTTCTAGATTGTATGGATTCATTCTTTCATGCTGGAGTGTGGAGGAAAATAATAAAGAAAAGCCCAATTGGGTTTGGGGTGTTTGTCAGGTTGCTAGTAGATTTTATACTGGGGGTAAATAAGTCTCTTTACTGATGCTAATCTCCCAGAGAAAGGAAAGATAATACAAAAGAAAAGAATAAAACTTCTTAAAATTTCTGTCAGGTATTTTTGCTCTAGATGCTCATCATTTAGACATTTCTGTGAATTTCAGGGTGGGAGAATTGAGTTTTTTGAAGGAAGGATGTGCTAGGAGAGGTTCACAGAAAAGAGGAAATTGTTCAGTCAGCCTCCCAGGGAGTCTGAGGGGCTATGGTGCATTGTACAAATGGTTCTACAGCCAGGAGGGCACAGGAATCACCATATGAACAGGTACAGTCCTCCAGAATATTTTTAGCAGATAACCCAGAAGATGAAGAGACTAATTTTCCCCAGAATTCCCAAAGCTTGAAAGGGTGACGTTCCCACTACATGTGATAAGAACTTATGCATTAGCTGTATCTGTTGAATTCTGGTTCATCAGTCTATGTGTAAACTCAGAGCCAATCAGATTATTACTGAGAATACACATCACCATGAATCCCCAAACCCATAGGAATATAGATTTCAGTGCAGGGAGAAGCTCAAGCAGTCTGCCTAATATCAATAGAAAATTCTTAAGTGTGTATAACAATGTCAATTCCATCATCTATTTCGATCTTCTGAATAGTTAAGGAAAACAGGAACCTGATTAGGCCACCAACTCCAGGCTTCTGGAGGAGAAAAGGCTGGACAGTGACTCACAGACAGAAAAGCATAAGGCTGATAGCGAGGAGCACCCAGGTGTCTATGAAAGAATTCAGGGATAGGTTCTTCACCACTTTTCCTCATAAGTTTTGAATTCTGTATCTTTCTTTCAGCAAGATTGGCTGCCCTTTGCAGAACTATGCCTGCAGAGTGTCCCTTCTGTGACAAGCTATGATTCAGTGAGGCTAGTTTTTGTGCTGGGAAAGGAGGTGGGGCCAGGGATGAATCCAGTGGAAAGGCCACCTTTGCATCTCCTAGAATTGGAGGGGTCAAGTGTCCTCTTTGCAGCTGGCAAAGAATCACGCACTCTCCTTCTTTGACCTTTGTTTGAAAACAGGGACTTACAGATACTGCCTTGGGTAAAGACATTGACTCTGGGGCCTGCAGCTGTACAATGAGTAACTAAAAGCAGGATAAAGCTTGGCATTCTGCCTTAATTCAGGATCCTTTACTAACTTAATATTTGTGACTGCTCAGCTGTGCACATAGACATGTTAATAATTTAAGGAATGCTCATATAAAAACTAGCAATAGATTACCAATTTATCTAATCTGTCTTATCCCCCTTGAATATTAAGGCAATATTGAAGGAACATTCAACTATCAGCTTTTTAAAAAAATATTCTTTTTAGTTGTAGATGAACAAAAAACCTTTGTTTAATTCATTTAATTTTATGCAATGCTGAGGGTCAAAGCCAGTGCCTCACACATGACAGTCAAGTGATCTACAACTGAGCCACAACCCCAGCCCATCAAGTGTCAGCTTTTACAGTATCTTTTTTCAGAATCCAAGGGTGCTTCTCAGAAATCTTCAGTCATTGTTTATTTCCTTCCAGGAAAGGCAGAGCGTGTAGACAGATATACACAGGAGTTTATTTCCTGAACAGGAGCAATCATCTCATGGGACATACACTGTTTTTTTTAGGATTCCAGGTCTGGTAGATAAATATCCTGAACAGTAAATAAAATTTATTCCTTTCAAGTGGTAAGAACTTCTCAGGAGCCACCTAAGAGTGCTAGAAGTGAGATAGTGATCCCTCAGACCTCAGTTTGGACAAGACTGCTTCACAATGCATACTTCTTCCCCACTGTCCCAATTCTGCTTCTATTTAAACCTTCAGGTCATGCCAGCACCCAGAAGACATGACTAAAAACATGGATCACCTTGTCTTTCTGGTGTGGCTGCACTGACTAAAGTTCTTTTTTTGATTTTTGCAATTTCTTTTTGGATTTTTTTTTTGGGGGGGTGAGTGGCCAGACCAGGATTTTGTACCTGGCATGGGACTCCCATAATTCTTTACATTATTATTTTGTGAAAAATCAATAAATCACTGTGTAGTCAATAATGCCAAAGGTTATGTGATATTATGACAAACTCAACTGAAGCTACTGGGACTAATCTCCTTATGTGTTCTTGGAACCTAGCTGCTTTTCTTTTTGCTGATTTTGTTGTTGTTGTTGTTAGTGTTATAAGTGGACACAATATCATTATTCTTATTTTCCTGTGATGCTGAGGATCAAACCCAGTGTCTCACACATGGTAGATGAGCATTCTACCTCTGAGAAAACCCAGTCCCATAGCTGCTGTATGTACAAATCTTGAGACCTTTGTGAACACAAGCTCCATCCATATATCTTTGCCCACACAGGTTTCTCTGCCTAGAATAATTTTGTGCCTCAGAAAAGACTCCTGCTGAGCCTCCAAAAGCCAGCTCTTTTAGCACCTATTTTGGTAGTCTTTCCTTACTAATCTCAAAGAGTAGGACAACTTATTCCTCGTCTCTTCTCCTTTGGACTCTATAGTCTGAGGCGGGAAGATTATGAGTTCAAAACCTGCTTCAGAAATGCAGTGAACCCCTCAGCATCATATATATAACAGCAGAAAAAACTGGTCATTACCCTATGTGCATATATGGTTACATGACTGGTGTATATCTGCATCACATACAACCAGAAGAATAAGAATTTATACTCCATTTTTATATAATGTGTCAAAATGCATTCTACTGTCATGTACAACTAATTAGAACAAATAGTGAAGTGTTGGGGATATGGCTCAGTGACTAAGCACCCCTGGATTCAATCCCCAGAACCAAAATAAATAAACAAATAAATAAAAATAAATGAATAAAGGTTGCACCTCAGTGGAGAATCACGTCTGGTTTAATTCCCAGTTCAAAACAAAACAAAACAAATTCTCACAAACCAAGAAATGAACAAACCACCACCATCACCACCAGCAACAGCACTTATTCCTCTGAAGCAACTTCTGTGCTCTGCACACACTTCCATTGTTGTCTTCTCTACTCTTATATCACATTGCTTGTTTCCACCAGTGTTTCCCTGAACCAGACATTGAGCTTCTCAAGGGCCCAGTCTAGGTATCATCCAATATTTTAGCCTGATATCCAGCAGAAGGTTTTACTCCTGGCATCAAGAAAAGTTGGCTGAGTTGAACTGAGTGAGATTGTTGTGGTTGTGCATGATCCTTTCTGGGGAGTCTTTGGTGACCACTTAATCTTCCTGCCTTGTTAATATACCAAGAAAAGTTGTCTCTGTGTCAGTCACCTTAACTGTACTTTCAGTCTGATCTGTACTAATTCTGTTGGGAAGATGGCCTCTCAAGGAGAGATGGGACATAGACAAGATGGAGCTGATGGTCTCACCAGTGTGTATTTATGTTGCTGTGCAGTTCCTGAGGGAATATTGCAGTACACAGCAAGTTACCCAAATTCTTGACAAAAGAGAGGTTCATGCTTTCCGGAAATTCTGCATGTCCCAAACCAATGGATGTGAAAGAAAAGAAAAAGAAAACAGCGGCCTGCATGGACACATAGACCTCCAACCCCCTTGGTGCAATGCCAGAGTGGATACAAGGTCTAGGAACACCAAAATATGATTTGAACTTTTCCTTTGGGATCATAAGTCAGAATATATGGCCTCCTGATTTTTGGTGAATAGAGGGTTAATTAAATGGGTGGGCATCAATTCTGGGAAGCTAAGAGAGGAACAGCTCTGTAACAGGTGTCATTACTACCTGTAAGCCCCCATCACTTTAGTGATGAAAGACATCCCCTGATTGTATGGAAATAACACCAGTTTTTTATCTAATTTCACCATATGATGGACTATCTATCTAATTGGAACATTATCTAATATTCTGTGTCTACTTGGTCTGAGGAATTAAGGATTAGGTGATAAATCTTCAAAGTTCTTAAAAATCAACAGAAAAAAAAGTAGGAATTTAAGCAGCACAAGGAGGTCATTCTATTTTTATCTGTTCTCAGTGTCAACCTTCTGTATAAACTTGTAACTACCCCAGGCAACTCTTCCCATCTCTCTGGTCTGTAAATCCCCAGGGATTACTGACACTAGCCTGAAAATGTGGACTTCTCACTGGCAAAATATGATAAGGTTTGAATGCATGTGAAACAACATTCATTCATCAAGGAAAGTTTGAAATATCATTTCATAACTATAAACAATTTAATTAGTCCACCCAAACTCTAATCATTTTTATTTTTTTTGGAGACACATTCCTATGGAAACTATATGTTTCTATGTTATAAAAACATGTGTTTTTCTGAGATGATGTTATGACTAAATCTAATTTGACTTTCCACCTGCTCTGCTTACATGAGCAACAGCTCACATATGTTAAAATGGACATAATGGAGTTTTACTCAGCCATAAAGAATAATGAAATTATGTCATCTAATAGGAAAAGTATGGAACCACATAACATCAGAATAAGTGGAATAAGCCAGATTCAGACAGTCAAGTGTTGAATGTTTTCTGTCATACACAGCAGCTATACCAAACTAAGAAATAAAATGGGGAGTGAAATCCCATGAAAGTGAAAGGGAGGTCAGGGGGGCAGAAAAAGGGGATTGAGAGGAAGGAAGGAGCAATGGGAAAAAGAGAGAAAAAATAAAATTAAATTTACCAAATTATTGTATGTCCATAAATGAATGTATTACATACATTGAATTTCACCTTTATGTACATCTACAAACACTAATTTAAAAGCTATAAATAAATAGAACACCAATAGATTAAATGAAGTGGAACAGGGGAAAGGAGGAGAGGAGAAAAAGTGGATGCACTGGGGACCAAAGTGAAGCAAATTATATTTTATGCTTGTATGATTACATCAAAACAAACCCCAATATTATATATAACACACAAATAGAATCATTAAAAAAACTGACATCAATATCAATAGGATAATCTGTGCTTAAGACGAAATGTAATATGTACCAGGTATTAACCAATGCATTGGACCATTCATTGATTGGATTATGTGTTATTTGGTGTTAAATTTTTTTTTAGTTCTTTATACATCCTAGATATTAATGCTCTATCAATGTGTATAT
Organism: Ictidomys tridecemlineatus; assembly: GCF_052094955.1. Taxonomy (NCBI): domain Eukaryota; kingdom Metazoa; phylum Chordata; class Mammalia; order Rodentia; family Sciuridae; genus Ictidomys; species Ictidomys tridecemlineatus. The sequence continues at coordinate 1,217,397 of NW_027525269.1, read as the reverse complement.
GGTTAAAAATTTGCTCCTATTCTATAGGCTCTCTATTCACCTCATTGATAAGAAGCTTTTCAGTTTGAATTCATCCCATTTATTGATTTTTGATTTTTATTCTTGCACTATAAAGGTCTTATTAAGGAATTCAGGGCCTGATCCAACATGATGAAGATTTGGACCTACTTTTTTGTCTATTAGGTTCAGTGTCTCTGCTTTAATTCAGTGTCTCTGGTTTAATTTCTAGGTCCTTGATCCACTTTGAGTTGAGTTTTGTGCATGGTGAGAAATTGGGGTTTAATTTCATTTTTTGCATGTGGATTTCCAGTTTCCCTAGCCTCATTTTTTGAAAAGGCTCTATTTTCTCCATTATAAGTTTTTGGCTCCTTTGTCTAGTATGATATAACTGTATTTATGTAGGATTGTCTCTGTGTCCTCTATTCTGTACCATTGGTGCCAATACCATGCTGTTTTTGTTACTATTGCTTTGTAGTTTAGTTTAAATTCTGGTATAATGATGCCACCAGCTTCACTCTTTTTGGTAGTTTGCTTTATGTATTCTGGGTCTCTTATTTTGCCAGATGAGTTTCATGATTGCTTTTTCTATTTCTATGAGGAATGTCTTTGGGATTTTGATTGGGATTGCATGAAATCTGTATAGTGCTTTTGGCAGTATCATCATTTTGAAAATATTAATTCTGTCTCTCCAGGAGCATGGGAGGATCTTCCATCTTCTGAGGCTTTTTCAATTTCTTTCTTTAGTGTTCTGTAGTTTTATATTAGAGGTCTTTTACTTCTTTCATTAAGTTGATTCCCAAATATTTTATTTATTTATTTACTTTGAGGCTATTGTAAAGAGGATGATTTTCCTAGTTTCTCTTTCAGAGGATTTGACACTAATGTAAAGAAAGGCCTTTGGTTTATGGGTGTTGATTTTACATCCTGCTACGTTGCTGAATTCATTTATTAGTTCTAGAATTTTTCTGGTGGAATTTTTTGGATCTTCTATGCATACAATCATGCTGTTGGAAAACAGTGAGAGTTTGACTTTTTATTTTCTAATCCATATCCATTTAATTTCTTTAATCTGTCTAATTGCTCTGGCTATATTTTCAAGAACTATGTTAAATAGAAGTGGCAAAAGAAGGCATCACTGTCTTATTCCAGTTTTTAGAGGGAATGCTTTTAATTTTTCTCCATTTAGAATGATGTTAGCCTGTGGCTTAGCATAGATAACTTTTACAGTATTGAAAATGTTCCTGTTATCCCTAGTTTTTCTAGTGTTTTGAACATAAAGGAGTGCTTTATTTTGTCTTTTCTTCATCTATTGAGATGATCATATGATTCTGATCTTTAAGTCTATTAATGTAATGAATTACATTTTATAATGAATGAATTGTACTGATGTGATGAATTACATTTATATTTATGTTGAACCAACCTTACATCCCTGGGATGAACCCTATTTGATTGTAGTTCACTATCTTTCTAATATGTTTTTGTATTTTATTGGCTAGAATTTGATTGAGAATTTTTGCATCTATGTTAATTAGAGATAGTGATCTGAGGCTTTCTTTCTTTGATCTGTCTTTGTCTGATTTTGGAATCAGGGTAATATTGGCATGATAGAATTAGTTTTCAAGTGCTCTCTCTTTTTCTCTTTCATGAAATAGTTTGAGGAGCATTTGTATTAGTTCTTTGAAGGTCTTTTTGAACTCAGCTATGTATCTGTCTGGTCCTGGGCTTTTCTTGTTTGGGAGGATTCTGATGCCATCTTCTATTTCATTTCTTAAAATTTATCTATGTAACTTGTGAATATTATCCTGATTCACTTTGAGCAAACCATATGACCCTAGAAATTTGTCTATAACTTCGATATTTTCTATTTTACTGGAGTACAAATTTTCAAAATAGTTTCTAATTATCTTCTGTATTTCTGTCGTGTTCATCATGATATTACCTTTTCCATCACAGATATTAGTAATTTGAGTTTACTCTCTCTTCCTTGTAAGCATGGCTAACGGTTTATTGATTTTATTTATTTTTTTCAAAGAACTAACTTTTCATTTTGTCAATTTTTTTCAATTGTTTTTTTTTTGTTTCAGTTTCAGTGATTTCATATCTGATTTTAATTATTTCCTGTCTTCTACTGCTTTTGGTCTTGATTTGTTGTTCGTTTGGGGGGCTTTCAGATGTAATTTTAGGACATTTATTTGTAGACTTTTTATTCTTTTAAGGAATGAACTCCATGCAATGAACTTTCCTCTTAGTATGGCCTTCATAGTGTCCCAGAGATTTCAATATTTGTGTCAGTGTTCTCATTTACCTCCAAGAATTTTTAAAATTATTTTAGATTTTGTGTGTAGTTGTACATGGACATTATGTCTTTATTTTACTTATTTTCATAAGCAGTTCTAAGGATCAAGCCCAGAGACTCACACATGCTAGGCAAGCATTGGGTCACTGAGCCACAACCTCTAATAATTTTTAATCTCTTCTTTGATGTCTTTCACAACCCATTGTTCATTCAATAGCATAATATTTACTCTCTAAGTTTTGGAGTATCTTCTATTTTTTATTTTGTTATTGATTTCTAATTTTATTTCATTATAATCATATAGAATGTAGGGTAGTGTCTCTACTTATTTGTATTTGCTAAGAGTTGCTTTGTGGCATAATATATGATCTATTTCAGAGAAGGATCTATGTGCTGCTGAGAAGAAAGTGTATTCACTCATTGGTGAATGATATTTCTTTATATGTCTGTTAAGTCTAAGTTATTGATTGTATTATTGAGTTCTATGATTTCTTTGTTAACTTTTGTTTGGAAGATCTATCCAGTGGTGAAAGAGGCATATTAAAGTCATGCAGAATTACTGTATTGTGGTCTATTTGACTCTGGAATTTGAGAAGAGTTTGATTGGTGAGCATAGATGCTCTACTGCTTGGGGCATACATATTTATAATTTTTATGTCTTGTTGATGTATGGTTTCCTTAAGTAGTATGCAATGTTCTTCTTTATCCCTTTTGATTAACTTTGGCTTGAAGTCTATTTGATATGAGGGTGGAAACCCCTACTTGTTTCCACAGTCCACGTGCATGTGCTTTTTCCCAATCTTTCACCTTTGGTCTGTGGATGATTTTTCGTATGAGATGAGCCTTTTGAATGCATCATATTGTTGGGTCTTTTTAAAAAAATTCCACCTGCCACTCTATGTCTTTTGATTGGTGAGTTAAGGGCATTAATATTGAGGGTTACTATTTAGACATGATTTGTATTTTAAAATACCAAAAATAAACATAAATAGTCATTATGTTTATTTTTGGTATTTAAATTGACTTGGTTTCTCTTTTGGCTTATTTTTCCTTTAGTGTAATAACTCCCTTTGCTGATTTTCATTGCTGTTTTTTATTTTATTCTCATGGACTATTTTGCAAAGAGGTTCTGTAGTGCAGTCTTTCTAGTTGTAAATTCTTTAAACTTACATTTGTCATGGAAGATTTTTATTTCGTCATCAAATCTAAAGCTTAATTTTGCTGAATATGATTATTGGTTGGCATCCATTTTCCTTTATAGCTTGGTATATATTTTTGCAGAATCTTCTAGCTTTCAGGGTCTGGATTGAAAAATCTGCAGAGATCCTAGTTTGTTTTCCCTATATGTGATCTCATTCCTTTATCTGTGGCTTATAAATTTTTATTCTTACTCTGTATGCCAGACCTTTTCATTATAATGCATCTTGGTGTAGATTTGTTGTAATTTTGGTTTCCTATAGGCCTCTTGTATTTGATTTTCCAATTTATTCTTCATACTTAAGAAATTTTTTAATATTATTTCATTGAAGAGATTGTGCATTCCTTTGGTTTGAATCTTTTTCCCTTCCTCTATCTCAATAAATCTTAGATTTGGTCTTTTGATATTATCCCATAATTATTGGGTGTTCTGTTTATCCTTAACTTTTTCGCTGTGCTCAGGTTTACTTTCAAGCTTGTATATTTTTTTCTTCATTATCTAACATTCTGTCTTCCAAGTGATCTAATCTGTTGTTTATGCTTTCTGTTAAGTTTTTGCTTGTTTGTTGATTGTTTCCTTGATTTCTGATTTTATTTTCAGAATCTCTCTTTCTTGAAGTCCTCTTTTGCTACCGATATTTGCCCCCTTATCTCTTTGTTGGTGTGATCAATGGTTGCCTGTATTTTCTCAGTTAGGTCATTCTTTACTTTATAGGTCATTTTAATTTTGTATATTCTTAATTCCTTTTCTGACATTTCATCAACTGTACTGTCCATGGATTCTATTATTATAGTATCTTTGTGTTTTGGGGACAATTTTCTCTTTTTTTTTCCATGTTATGTATGTGTCTTCCTTTTTTGCAGTGCAAATCTGTGTTATTACAGTTTCTACCCTATAATCTTATAGTTTTCCTGAAGATTACTTGTACCTCACCTCGGTTTTGGACTTCTGGCCCCCAGTCAATGTCCCGTGATAATGCTACTGTAACTAAATATGATGGTGGCAATAGTGGAGATAATTCAAGATAGCTGTCGGGTTGTCTTAAGATGGATGCAACTACTTTCAGAGATGGGGCTAAAAAGTGGGCCTTACAGTGGCTTTGAGCTGTCTGTTCTGAGATGCAGCTGCCTCCACGCCCTACCTGTTTTCCCAAGGTGGAGACTACTGCATAAGGAAGGTTATGGTGATACTTATAGAGGCCCAATATGGAGGTGGGGTTAGGCCTGAGTTCTGTTGTAGGTCTGCCAGTTGGCTGGGTGGACCTGGGATTTCTTCCACCCTTTTTTGAATGTTTTCTTGCATTTAGCACAAAAAGACTCACCTTGGACTTTCACAAATTTTAACCTGGAATCAGCCTTTTGTGTAACCAGCCCTGTTTCCTATAGTGAAATATGGTATTTTAGTTCCATGATCTGATCACCAAGATTGATCCACTGGTCTTGCTATTAAAATGTCACTGTTACCCAGTCCCATTAGTGCAGACAAGTATGAATTTAATTTTCTACATTCAAACACTCAAAAACACACACACACACTTGTTTCCTCTATTTTTATATCTGGAAAAGCATAAATTCACAGTGATTCATCCATTTCAGTCCTACTTAACAGGCCACATTTCAATTTTCTTTACTGAATCATAGAGTCACTACACCAAAATTTCCTATGAAAAACTGGATTTTATTGTCCTTAATGTATTTACTTATTTAAACAATCTCTCTTTTATACAACTAAATTTTATTCATCCTATTCTAAAACCACACACCCTCCTTAGCTCACCTAGGTGTTTTTTACCCTGTTTTGTAAATGAGTGTTTATGATAGGCTACCTCTCTCTGTGGAGCCCATCTTAGGTTCCTTGGGCTTCCATACAAAGGCCAGGCTGTCCCTTCTGAGGATACCTTCCCAATTGTATCTCATATCTAACTTGAAGCCACCATTATTCACTCCTCTATCACAAAGTGTGCCCTCACATTGCTGGACCACATCTAATGGCATTAGGAGTGAATTATTCAAGAAGGTATGGGGAAGTAAAGGGAAGGAAGAGAAGGGACAGGACATAAGATGAAAAAATCTTGTGTAGCTCCTGATACCAGTTGAATCTGAGGAGCAGTGCTATAGAAACAATTGACTATCAACCACTTTCTAATTCAATGATCCTTCTGCTTGTTATAAACTTAGGAGTTGGAGATGGACTACAAATTTGTTTCTTGCTTTCCAGAATCAACAATAGAGATAGGATTGGAGTATGAAAGCTAAGCTAGAGATATAGTAATACCTACCTCAGTAGAGTGTTACAAATTTTGTGCTTCAAAAATGACACAAGGCCACTATGAATATTCTTTTCAAGCAATGGGTAAATTCACAGTGGATTAACTCTTACTATTTAATTTGAATTTCTGAAAAAGCTCCATGTATTCACTGATTGTGGTGATCACAAGACTGAATTTTTATTCTCACTGATTCAGTACTATATATCCCCTTAAATAAACATAAATGCTTCAGATAAACATCTATGAGGATATGTTTATTGACTTTCTCATTATAAAATTTATCCCAACATATTTCAAAGAACACATCATATATCAATGTCACTACAAAAGCCACCACAACCACCCTCATTCTAATTAAAAATTATTGAAATATTTGGTGATAATTGTTGATTCTCTAATCAGAGCTCAGGAGGAGCTGCCAGGACTAACTGGCAGTGAGAGGAGAGAGCCCATTATACCCAGAAAGGGTGAGTCTTCACATCCAGAACTGAAGTGGGTACCTCCTTTCCATCAGAAAATACATAATACTTTGCACAGACCCTAGCAAGCTCAGCAAAGGTCCAGCATCTCTTATCATTTATCAATTGAGGAATATAGAGTTTATCTTTATTTTGAGTTTTCTTCACAAAATAAATTTTTGTTCTCTGATGTTCTGGGTCCCAGGCTCTGAGGACAACAATGCAAAAATCCTTAGGAAAGTTCAGGCTCCACTTATTGACCCATCTCTGCACACAGCCTTTAAAATAATGGACTTTTCAGTTTGAAGAAGTCCTTGATTAGTTAATTTCAGGGGAATCTGTAATGTATAGACAAGCACATGGAGAAGCAATGAATGAAACACCAGGAACCGAAGCAGCAAAGTAGAGAAGATACATTAAGCCCAGTGATGCTCCAGAAACAAAAAAACTATTTTTAGTATCATGTACTTTGAATTTGTCCTACTCATTCTCTAAGGTGTGTCATGATTGGATAGTAAAATTATTCATTTATCTGAAAAATTATTTTATAAACATTTATACTGTACAAGGCCTGAGATAGGCAGGTTTTGTAAGTTCTGGTGAGGAGAACTTTCCTCAAAAGTCAGAACCCTGTGGTCACCACACCTCATGACTATGCACAGGGTCTCTCCAGGAGACATGGAGCTGAATCTACACTGTGCTTAAGTTCACAGTTCATACATACACATGTCACACTAATCTTCATTGAGCCCATATGTTTTTTACACTTTGGTCTTCATAAAGCCATAGATTTGGAGCCCCCATGGTGAAGAACTCTAAATCTCAAAGATGGTGTAAAAGAAACTCACTGAACTATAGATCTAAGAATTAAATAATGAATGAACATATATTTTTCTGTGACTCAGCCCCTCTATTTCGAAAAACATGTTCAAATAAAACATTATGTATATGAAAAGGTACTGACCTGTGTTTCCTTACAAGTTTGGAAGGAAAAGGCCTGCATTACTTTGACAAGAGTAAGTTTTATTTTCATGAGAGCAAACCTCATGTTAATGCAGTTTCGGGGTCCATTTCCAAAGGGCATGTGAATGTAAGGATTGATGCTGTCCTTGTTATTCTTACTGAACCTGGTTTTACAATAGATGAGAAGTCAAAGAAATATTAAAACCACAACAGTTACTTGTTTCAGTTTGTGCCTTAGACACCCCCAAACAATAGTGTAAAAAATGATTTCATGGGCTTGTCATTGAAATACAGCTGTGGTTTTGCTCTGAGAATTATTAAGCTATGGAGTTTTTCTGCCTTTCTCTTCCTTAGCCTATATAGTTTTCCACATTTCTTCTCCTTAGCCTACAGGACCTTTCAGTCTTTTTGAGATGAGATAAATGCTGTTTCAAAGGAAATCATGGTAAATTGAGACAGTAAAGAAAACAAAACACACATCAAATATAAGGAGTATGAGAGTGAATACATACAATGAAATGAGATAGTGATTATGTCAGTTATGGCACATGATATAAAATTTGAAAACACATAAACACAGACACACACACACACAGACACACACACACACATGCACGCACATGCATATACACAAACAGAGTCATGGTGCCATATCTGAGGATAATTAGTTTTAGCATAGGAATAAACAAAAATCCTGGGTGATCAAGTCTCTTATAAAAATAATGGGAACATACTTGTATAACCTATGCATATCCTGAAATATATTTTAAATCATCTCTGGATTGCTTATAATAACTAATAATATTTAAATGCTACATAAATACTTATTGAATTACACTGTTTAGAGAAAACTGACAAGAAAAAAACATTTATAAGTTAGTTGAAAGTATAGATGCAAAAACCATACATACACGCTGAGCATGGCACACACCTGTAATCCCAGCATCTTGAGAGGTGGAGACAGCAGGATCCCAAGTTAAAAGCCAGCTTCACCAATTTAGTGAGGTCCTAAACATCTCAGCGAAACCCTGCCTGTAATAAAATACAAAATAGGGCTACAGATTTGGCTCAGTGGTGGACAACCCACGAGTTCAACTCCTGGTACCTTGCAAAAAAAAATCATACATGCAGAGGTTCAATGTATATATTATCAGGTGCTAGCAAAAATCAAATATGATACAATCTAGTTTAGCAAAAATATCTACATATGCCTAGAAATATGTTTATGAGAACATGATCATATTATTAATTCATGATTATTTAAAGAATTTAACAAGCTAAAAAGTTTCTTCTCAGCAAAAGAAACGATTTGTGAGGTGAATAAAGAGACTACACCTTGGGAGCAAATTTTTACCCCTCACACATTAGATAGAACATCAATCTCTAGGGTATATAAAGAACTCAAAAGTGAAGCACCAAAAAAAACCAAATAATCCAATCAATAAATGGGCCAAGAACCTTAACAGACACTTCTCAGAAGAGGATATACAATCAATCAACAAATATATGAAAAAATGCTCATCATCTCTAGCAATTAGAGAAATGCAAATCAAAACTACTCTAAGATATCATCTCACTCCAGTCAGAATGGCAACTATTATGATGCCATTATAAGTGTTGGCAAGGATGTAGGCGAAAAAGTACACTCATACATTGCTGGTGGGACTGTAAATTGGTGCAGCCAATATGGAAAGCAGAATGGAGATTCCTTGTAAATCTGGGAATGGAATCACTATTTGACCAAGATATCCCTCTCCTTGGTTTATACCTAAAAGGTATAAACATGCTACAGGGACACAGCCACATCAATGTTTATAGCAGCACAATTCACAATAGATAAATTGTGGAGCCAACCTGGATGCCCTTCAGTAGATGAATGGATTTAAAAATGTGGCATATATACACAATGGAATTTTACTCAGTATTAAAAGAGAATAAAATCAAGGAATTTTCAGGTAAATGGATGCTGCTGGAGAAGATAATGCTAAGTGAACTTAGCTAACTCCAAAAAAACAAATGCTGAATGTTTTCTCTGATATAAGGAGGCTGACTCATAGTGGGGTAGGGAGGGGTAGCATGGGAGGAATAAACAAACTCTAGATAGGGCAGAGGGGTGGAAGGGGAAGGGAGGAGGCAGGGGATTAGCAAGGAAGGTGAAATGTGATGGACATCATTATCTACAGTACAGATATGAAAACATAAATTGGTGCAAATTACTTTATATACAAACAGAGATATAAGAAATTGTGTTACATATGTGTACTAAGAATTTTAATGCATTTCATTGTCATTTATTTTTAAAAACGCAATTTAAATTTTTTTTAAAGAATTTAGGATAGTGAATGGACATAGCATTCATTTTGTTCCTTGACACAAATTCATATCATTTTGCAAGAAAGTGTTATATTTATAACAATAAAACTGCTTAAAATACAAAGAAATATATGAAAATAATTACATAGCTACTTATTTGTCATCTATGATAAGAAATACAAAGACATGCTTGGACAACCCTAGCCCAGGGTGGTTCCCTTTCCCAGAGGCCCTGTACCTTTCAGGGCAGAACTCCTCAGGCTCTGGCCAGTGCTGTGGGTTTCGATGAAGAACAAAGCTTTATATCATCACCACTGTCCCCTTCCTAATGGACACTCCATTGATTCAACATCTTTCTTACAGACCCTCTCAAGTCTGCCAGCAATTGGGTACAACCTGAGAGTTTCATTCACCACCATGTCCAAGTACTCCATCTGTAACACGGTATCATAGGTAGCAGATGTCTGAAGAGAAAAAAAGAGATTTTTGAAAATTCATGTTTGGAACTAACTGTAAACTCAATCTACATAGTTATATTAAAGTGTTAGGAGGTCCGAAGAATAACAGAATGGTGAAGAAGAGTATTGATTACAATTGACTAAGCATTGTAATAACAATAATGTCCATTTGACAATCATGTCCATGGCTCATTGAGAAGTGCAGAGTAGTTATGAACATAAGAGGCCTATGGAACAATCCCAAATTCAGTGTATAATATCCTCAGCATCATCATGTACAATTTTTCCTCATGTGAGGAAAAGTAACTAATAGAATATGACAATTACACTCAGGCAAAATATGTGAAAGTCACTGTTACCTTTCTCTAAAAAAGTCACATGCCTATTTAAAGGAAATAGAAAAGAGGAAATAACCCATTATATATCAGTTTTTTCTTGAATAATTCTGCTTTGAATATATATATAACTTAGAGATAACACTACATCATTTAAAAAATTTTGGGAGAAACTGGAAACTTCCATCCCAGTACCACCAAAAGAAGGCTAAGATTCGATGGCACCATGTCAAACAATTTCAGTTTCATAGGACACTCTAAGGAGGATAGAAAGCCACTCTCACACCCACCCCTTGTTGCTGGACCAGTCTCCTGGTTGTTCTTCAGGGCTTTATTGTGAGCTCTGAAGAAGAGGCTTTGTGCCCACTTCACTGCCAAACCAGCCATGTCAGCCCCAGAGACCAGGTGTCTTCATATCCAATAGACTCAATAGACTTCCTGTTTAAGCAGAGGACAGCAGGCACAACATGTGGCTAATGCCTGGTATGACATTGGAGAGGATACAAGGTAGAAGTAAAGAGTTTGTCTCAGGAGTTCGAAAACCTGACTCATCCCCTGGATGCTTCTCTCTAATACATGACTAGAGTGTGAAGTTGTGTGGAGCAGAGCAGAGTTGGCCTGCCCACCAAGACTAGGCTCACTCAGCAGACAGCCAGGCAGGAGCTCATGCCACAGATAAGCAGAGCCAATGATCTGGACACTTGAGTGACACATGCTTACACTTCCTAGGTGTCATCAGAGTAACTGGTAATGGATACAACTGAAACTACACTCTCTTAAAAATTTCTTGTAGTTTTGGGAATAGAATTTTCCCCAAAATACTGTTTTCTCCCTCATTTGTCTCTTCAGATCCTTTCCAAATAGAGCTGGTGAAAAGAATCAGTGTATATATTTTGGCCAAAGCCTCCTAGAAAGTGATGAGGAGGGAGTCTTGTTGAATCTCCACCTCTCTCCTCCCTCTCCAGGTACCATCTTCTCACCTTATTGGGCAAAGTCGAATCAATCTTCTGCTGCAGTTTGGTCTGTGCATCAGGATGGTTGGCCAGTTCATAGAAAATAAAGGAACAAGCACTGCTAATGGTCTCATAGCCAGCAAAAATGAAGATAATTGATTGAGCCACAAGCTCCAGATCAGACAGGGCTAATGGAAGAGAAAACACAACTTAGGTAAATCCAGCAAATCACAACATCAGAAGTTTAGATGAAGAGAAATCCCATTAAAACCCACAGATCACTAGGCAGGACCATGGAAAAGCAATTTAGAGGCATTCTCAGAGTGGTTTTTCATTTCCTTGTCTATCTGATATGGGAGACAAAGGAAAACTTTTTTTAATCCAGTTTTTCTGAGGTCTATACCACTCTTGGACTTGGCTACTAACTGTGCCATTCTCAGCACCACCAAAGATAGGTAAGCAGGAAGTGTGAATCAGGCGGTATAGATTCAAACTATACCAGATTTCAAACTATATTAAAGAGCAATAGTGACAAAAACAGCATGGTACTGGTACCAAAACAGGCGGGTGGACCAATGGTACAGAATAGAGGACACAGAAACCAACCCACAAAACTACAACTTTCTTATATTTGATAAAGGGGCTAAAATCATGCAATGGAGGAAGGATAGCATCTTCAAAAAATGGTGCTGGGAAAACTGGAAATGCATACGGAACAAAATGAAACTGAATCTTTTTATCTCGCCATGCACAAAAGTTAACTCAAAATGGATCAAGGAGCTTGATATCAAATCAGAGACACGGCATCTGATAGAAGAAAAAGTTTGCTATGACCTACATACGGTGGGGTCGGGCTCCGAATTCCTCAATAGGACACCCATAGCACAAGCATTAATATCTAGAATCAACAAATGGGACTTACTCAAAATAAAAAGTTTTTTTCTCAGCAAAAGAAACAATGAGAGAGGTAAATAGGGAGCCTACATCCTGTGAACAAATCTTTACTCTTCACACTTCAGATAGAGCCCTAATATCCAGAGTATACAAAGAATTCAAAAAATTAGACAATAAGAAAACAAATAACCCAATCAACAAATGGGCCAAGGACCTGAACAAACACTTCTCAGAGGAGGACATACAATCAATCAACAAGTACATGAAAAAATGCTCACTATCTCTAGCAGTCAGAGAAATGCAAATCAAAATCACCCTAAGATACCATCTCACTCCAGTAAGATTGGCAGGCATTATGAAGTCAAACAACAAGTACTGGTGAAGATGTGGGGAAAAGGGTACACTTGTACATTTTTGGTGGGACTGCAAATTTGTGCAGCCAATTTGGAAAGCAGTATGGAGATTTCTTGGAAAGCTGGGGATGGAACCACCATTTGACCCAGCTATTCCCCTTCTGGGTCTTTTCCCTAGAGACCTAAAAAAGAGCATGCTACAGGGACACAGCTATATCGATGTTCATAGCAGCACAATTCACAATAGCAAGACTGTGGAAGCAACCTAGATGCCCTTCAATAGATGAATGGATAAAAAAATGTGGCATTTATACACAATGGAGTATTACTCTGCATTAAAAAATAACAAAATCATAGAATTTGGAGGGAAACGGAAGGCATTAGAGCAGATTATGCTAAGTGAAGCTAGCCAATCCCTAAAAAACAAATGCCAAATGTCTTCTTTGATATAAGGAGAGTAAGTAAGAACAGAGTAGGGAAAAAGAGCATGAAAAGAAGACTAGCATTAAACAGGGATTAGAGGTGGGAGGGAAAGGGAGAGAGAAGGGAAATTGCATGGAAATGAAAGGAGACCCAAAGGGGTTTACAAAATTATATACAAGAGGAAGTGAGGGAAAAGGGATAAATAATACAAGGGAGAGGAATGAGAGAAGTGGGGTAGCGAGAGAAGTGGGGAGGGGAGGGGAGGGGAGGAGGGATAGTAGAGGATAGGAAGGCAGCAGAATACAACAGACATGAGTATGGCAATATTTAAATCAATGGAAATGTAACTGGTGTGATTCTGCAATCTGTATATAAGGTAAAAATTGGAGTTCATAACCCACTTGAATCAAAGTGTGAAATATGATATGTCAAGAACTATGTAATGTTTTGAACAACCAACAATATAAAAAAGAAAAATAAATAAATAAAAATGAATTTAAAAAAAGAAAGACAAGAAAAAAACAGAACTGCAATGGGAGTATTTGAGTATTACAGAAATAAGCAATAAATTAGAAAAAAAATTTTGAATGAGAGAGAAAAATAGTTTATATCACTGGATATGAGTAGATACAGAAATATTTCTTTTCTCTGTTGCATGTAGAAGTATTTCATGTTAATAATGTTGTCTACTGAGAGTATCTAAAAGCAAATTCCACAAGATGATGACAAATTTTGATTTCTAAATTCCATTAATTGTGAAAACAAAAACAAAAAAACAAAGCTGTCACGAGAAACAGAGCAGAAACCTAGAATATCTTAAATAAGAAAGGAAGAAAATACTTAGAAAATAAATGATAAGGGCATAGAATACATAGAATAATGTGGATACATGTCATAGAATGTACAAGACCAAGAGCAAACCCTAAGGAAATCTATGAACTGTGAATGGTAGACGTGTCTCAATATAGGTTCCTGGACTGTGATAAATATAACTCTCTGGTGGTGGATATTAGGAGTGAAGCAGTGTATTCCTGACTACATGGAAAACCTCTATGTTTTCAGTTCAATATTGCTATGGATAAAATAAACAGAAGCTACCTTTAAAACAATCATTAAAAAGATGACAAGAATAATAGAGGACTCAGGAGCCTACATGAAAGGGATTCCAATGGACAAATATGGGGGAATTGAGCATCAAAATAAAAATAGTAATAAAAGAAGTTGAATAAAAATTACCATGCTAGTGAAAGAAATAGTTTATATCAGCTTCAACATTTGAACATGGCTCTAGGTGTGCTTCTCTAGAAAGTTCCTCAGGCTACTGTATATGATATCCAAGCATGCACTTTCTGCAACTAGGTAGAAACGCTTTTCTTCCTGGAAAATCTCCTGCACATTTCCAGAACAATTCTTCCCTCTGAGTTTTTCCATCAGTAGATGAGGTAGCAACCTTGTTTACCTTTATGAGACTCCACATCTTTGGAATTTTGCGAATTTATTATAAGCTGAAGAAAATCCACCCGATGCTAGAAACATAGAGATTTCAAAGATAAAAGATCAATTATGAAGTCAGAAATAAATTAATAGTGCAGAAGTAATCTTCCCTTCTGAGACCATGACTTCTTTAAGTACAGAAGTCCAGCTGGAGTTTCCTAAGTCATCAGTGAAGAAAAACATCCATATACAAACTGAAGAGTAGGATGTTTCCCTGAGTGAAAACTGGCTGTGGTGTCCAATAGCTACTGGCCTTTGCTCTCCCTACTTGTGAGCTCCTGTAGATTCTGAACATAGCCTCCTGGCCAGAGAGTGGCTGGTTTTATCTCCTGTTACATTTGTTTGCTTAGGGAGAAGTCCTGGACTTCAATATTTTGTTTTACTACCTTAATTCTTCATCAAAGATGCCATAGATTAATCTCCTGATATTTTTAGAGCTCATCATCAGATTTTGGGCAAGCATCTTGGAAGATCCTACCAAGCTTGAAGGTATGAACTTTGTACTGACACCTGGAGGGCCCATCCTGGCTCCCTGGCCTGCACACATCCTTGTGCTGGTCTTTGTACATGAGGCAAAACCTTCACCTAAAAAACCCCATGCCTGCTCTATGAGGGTCCAGACAGTGCCAGCTACCCTGAGGATGCCTTCTGTGGAGACTTTGTAAAGTGAGAGGTTTGGAAATGCAATGATTCTTGACCATATAAAATTTGATGAAATTATAGCACCAGGAAAATAATGTTTATGTTGAAATTTTATCTATTGAAGAGAAGGGATATGATAAAACATTTTTCCTCTATTTAAAAAAATAATTTCAAATGATATATAAGAACATTAAGCTATACACATATTAACAAGGTACCTGATTATTTTGATATATGTATATGCTATTTGATGTTTATGTCAGTTTAGAAACATCTTTAATTGCATTTATCATTTCCTGCTGGTGGATGTTTTCAAAATCTATTAGGCTCAATTAATAAGAACAATTTTAACATAGTGCTGCAATAAACATGGGAGTGTAGATGTCTCTTTGACATACTGATTTCATTTCCCATGGTTATACACCTAGTAGTGAGATTGCTGGATTATACAGTGGGTCTGCATTTGATTTCTGAGGGTCCTCCTTACAGTTTTCCATAAAGGCTACCCTAATTTGCATTCTAGCCAACAATGTATAAGGACTCCTTTTTTTTTTTTTTTTTTTAGAGATTTTGGGCTTTTTCTATCAGCAATATTTATGCCTTGACAAACTAAATTCCATGCCCATTATTTAATTTTAAGTGCTTTCTCTCTGATTCATTATTTTTTCAGTATTTGGAATATATAATTTTCTTTATTTAAGTCTTTTTTATTAGTTCTTTTTAGTTATATGAGAGTAGAGTCTATTTTGACATAATTATAAAAGCATGGAATACATCTTACTCTAATTTAGTTCCCTCCCTGATTCATTCTTGTATCTCAATTACCAGATACTAAATTCTTTATTCTTCCCAAATGAGAACCCTCTACTATTCTCAACCAGGAGTTCTTCATCTACCTTTTAAAAATATACAAAGAAGTATGGAAGTCTTACACCCACAGGCATATAAATTATCAAAAATGAACCTCCTCTGTAACCACCACCGGATTTTACCTGTTGTTTCTCTTGAAGGCGACTTTCTTTCATTCTCTTTATAGCTTTCTTTTAAAAAAATGTGATATTTTTGGAAACAGAGAGATATTCATTGCCTCATAAATTTGAGTAAGGAATGGAAATATTACTCTAGGGGAAAGAAAAAACAAAGAACACTTCAGAGAAAAATGTAAAGTTTACCTGGAGCAATTACATCTTTTCTACCTATCAGAAAAGTGGAAGTCACAAGGGTTCCTAAAGAGAAACTGTTCGTGATAGGACCACTGATTGGGCTCCAGGCCACTGGTGGAGCAAGAGGATGTCATATATACGGCCACCACCAAACCAGTGAGATCAGTGGCCCCTTCTGCCTCTGTGGAGTGACCAAAGGAGCAAGATGAAAACTCTGACCACTTTCCCCTTCATGTACTGTAATAGAGTGTCTTTGGATAAACCTAGGCTTTAGTCTGAGGCTCCAGTTAATCATGCTCTTCAAGAAAGAGCAGTCAGGATGGGACCAACAGAACATGTGTTCCTTGAGCACCACAGGAGGAATCCAGAAGGCATTATTAGAAAGAAAATTGGGAAACTCATAGTATGAGCAAATTGATCAATATATTCCTGAATAAACACTGAAAGAAAGAAGAAATAGAGTGAAATAGATAAAGTATTGAAAGGAAAAAAGGAGGCATAATATATGAAACTTATAAAATGGAGAAAAAGCCATCATTGCTCAGAGGGAAATTCTTATCTATTAAATAAAAACAAATATCACAAATGAATGATCAAACTTTACATAATAAATCATGAAAAAAAGAATACAACAGTCACTAATAGGGCATTATGGAAAAATGTGGATATGTAACTGATGTGATTCTGCAACTTGTATTTGGGGTAAAAATGGGTGTTCACAACCCACTTGAATCAAATGTATAAAAGATGATATGTCATGGATTCTGTAATGTTTTGAACAACCAATAAAAATAAATAAATAAAATAAAAAACAACAAAAAAAGAAATGCAATTCTTTAAAAAAAAAATTCACAAAATAATAGCTACACTGACCCAGAAATAGAAAGGCTACAGTTAGTAGCATTCAAAATGAAAACTGGGGAAATACTGACATTATAAACATAGAAAGAATTATAAAGATATTGTAACAATCAGATTATTATAACAATTATACAAATTACATAAATGAAATAGAAAAATTTCTAAAAAGACACAAACAACAGAAACTAACACATAAAGTAATACAAAATATATATTGACATACATCCTGTGATGAGACTAAATTAGAAATTAGAAACTTTTCTACAAAGTGAAGCTCAGGTCCAGATGTTCCAAGGACAATTCTACCAAACATTAAAAGAACTAATACCAATTCTTTACCTCTTTACAAACATTCATAGAAATACCTAGTATTTTCTAAGTATAGAATATAGTGAACACTTGTAAAAGATCCTAAAATGCCCGTGTTAACCTAATCCTAAGACTTAACACAAAGATAACACAGAAGAACTACAAACTAATATATCTTATAATTATAGATGCAAAAACTCAACAAAATAATTTGTTATTCTTCTCTCTCTCTCTCTCTCCACTTATCTATCTCCCCTGTCTCTTTCTCTCTTTTCTCCTGCTACTAGCTAACATCTTTTGATTCCTCTTTTATGCTTCCTAAGATCTAATAACTCTATATTCTCACCTCCTACTTCCTTAACATCTCATCCTAAACCCACCCCCCCATTCTCTCTTTGCCCACCATTATTAACTATAGGTCCTTTTGCAACCTACTGTTTACATTGTTAATAATAATCAAACTCACCATTTCTGTCTGTTGTGACAAAACTGTAAACATCTCAATAGAAGCTCTTTGGTTTAATTAAGCCTGAATTTTATTTTGCATTGGGATATGTTAATATTGATCTCCTCCTTAAAGGAGAGGTCATGGAATTCTGCAGGGACACTATAAGTCTATTCATATAAACTATAATACCTTAGATATACACTGCTAAAGGAAAAGACACAAAAACAATGTGAAAAAACAAGGGAAGAAAGTGCCCCAAAAAAACCAAGATACATTACTAGAACCAATGGCCAGCATAGCAGAAGATATGTCCAAGAGAAGTTCAGGAAGTATGTAATTAAAATGTTCTGTGAATTAAAGGATGATATAAGAAAGCAAACACAGGCAACAAAAGGTCATTTCAATAAAGAGCTACACAGCCAAATACAGGAAACAAAAGATTACTTCATAAAGCAATAGAGATTCTAAAAAAAAGGAAAAGAAATCATTGAAATGAAGGAAACAATAAAGCAAATTAAAAACTCCATAGAAATCATCACCAACAGACTAGATCACTTTAAAGATAGGACCTCAGACAATAAAGACAAAATATATAATTTTGAAAGTAAAGTTGACCACACAGTGAAGATTGTAAGAAACCATGAGCAGAACATTCATGAATTATGAAAAGGCCAAATGTAAGAATTATTGAGATAGAAGAAGGCATAGAGTTCCAAAACAAAGGAATGAACAGTTTATTCAATAAAATAATATCAGTAACTTTTCCAAACCTGAATAATGAATTGGACAATCAAATACAAAAGGCTTACAGGACATCAAGTGTTCAAAATCATGACAGATTCTACACCAAGGCACATAACAATGAAAATGCCTAATATACAGAATAAGGAAAGAAATTTAAAAGCCACAAGAGAAAGGAATCAGGTTACATATAGGAGGAAATCAATTAGAATATCTGCAGATTTCTAAACCCAGACCTTCAAAGCTAGAGGGTCCAGGAACAATATATACCAAACTCTGAAAGAAAATGGATGCCAATGAAGAATCTTACATCTAGCAAAATTAAGCTTTAGATTTCATGATAAAGTGAAAACCTTCCATAATAAACAAAAATTGAAAGAATCTAAAACTAGAAAGCCTGGACTACAAAATACATCCTTAGCAAAATATTTCATAAAGCAAAAATGAAAAACAACCATGAAAATCAGCAAAGGGAGGAAGTACACTAAAGGAAAAGACAATCAAAGGAGAAACCAAGTCAAGTTAAAAACAAAAATTAAGCAAAATGACTGGAAATATGAACCATGTTTCAATAATAACCCTGAATGTTAATGGCCTAAACTCATCAATCAAAAGACATAGACTGGCAGATTGGATTTTTTACAAAACCAACAATATGCTGGCTTCAAGAGACTTATCTCATAGGAAAAGACAACCACAAACTGAAGGTGAAAGGTTGGGAATAAATATACTACTCACATTGACTGTGTAAATAAGCACAGGTTTCCATCCTCATATCAAATAAAGTAGACATCAAGACAATGTTAATCATAAGGAATAAAGAAGGACATTTTATACTGCTTAAAGAAACCATTTATCAACAAGATTGAATGAAATAAACAAGAAATAACAATTGTAAATACTTAAGCACCAAACAATGAATTATGGGCTAACAAGAAAAGGACAAATGTAATGGCCATCTACATTCTTCAAACTCTTCTTAATTTCAAGAGTAAAATAGACCACAATACAATAATACTGGGTGACTTTAACACAACACATTCACCACTAGATAGACCTTCCAAAAAAAGCTAAACAAAGAAACTATAAAAATAAATAATACAATCAATAACTTAGACTTAACAGACATACAAAATTACAAGAATAAAATAAAAAAAAACAGACACACAGAAAATATTTCACCATCAGTGAGTGAATACACTTTCTTCTCAGCAGCACATGGATCCTTCTCTAAAATAGGCCATATATTATGTCACAAAGCAACTCTTAGCAAGTACAAATAGAGATACTACCCTGAATGCCATAAGATTATAATGGAATGAAATTTGAGATTATTGATAAAATGAAAAACAGAAGCTACTCCAACACATGGAGACTAAATAATATGCTACTTAATGAGCAGGAGATAGCAGAAATCATCAGAGAGGAGACTAAAAAATTTTTAGACGTAAATGAGACCAATGATACAACATATTGAAATCTCTGGAATGCTATAAAGATGGTACTAAGAGGAAAGTTAATTACATGGAGTTCATTTTTTTAAAGAAGAAAAAGTCAATAAATAAAGGACCTAAAATTGCATCTCAAAGCCCCCCAAAAGAGAACAATCAACACCAAAAGTAGTAGAAGACAGGGAATAATTAAAATCAGAGCTGAAATCAATGAAACTGAAACAACAGAAACAATTGAAAAAATTGGCAAAACAAAAAGTTTGTTTTTTGAAAACATAAATAAAATTCATAAACCCTTAGCCACACTAATACAGAGAGAGAAAACTTATATTACTAAAATATGTGATAAAAAGAAAATATCATGATGGATACATCTGAAATACAGAAGGTAATTAAAAACTATTTAAAAATTTATATTCCAATTAAATAGAAAATAACAAAGACATCGACAAATTTCTAGAGACATGATCTATCCCAATCGAATCAAGCTAATATACACAAGTTAAACAAATCAATTTCAAGCAAGTAAATAGAAGACACCATCAAAAGCCTACATACAAAGAAGAGCTCAACCAGTCAGGGTGGGTGGGGGGTCATCTGAGGAATGAAGGAACTTTGGATAGGGCAAGGGAAATGGAGGGGAGATGGGTGTAGGATTGATGGTGAAATATGATTGACATCATTACCCTAGGAACATGTATGATGACACAAATGGTGTGAATCTACTTCATCTACAAGTACAGAAGTGAAAAGTTGTGCTCCCTTTGTGTTTTTTGTAGTGGAATGCATTCTGCTGTCATCTATAATTCATTAGAACAAATAAATAAATATTTTTTTTTAAATAAAGTACTCACACATGCTTCAGGATGGAAGAATTTGAAAGTACAATGATAAATGAAAGAAGTCAGACATACAAAGCCACATATTGTAGGATTCATTAATACAAAATTCACAGGGGCTGGGGATGTGGCTCAAGCGGTAATGTGCTCACCTGGCATGCACAGGGTGCTGGATTTGATCCTCAGTACCACATAAAATAAAGATGTTGTCCACTGAAAATTAAAACATAAATATTTAAAAATTCTCTCTCTCTCTCTCTCTCTCTCTCTCTCTCTCTCTCTCTCTCTCTCTCTCTCTCTATCTATCTCTATCTCTTGAAAAAAAAGAAAATTAAATTAACAGTATCAACAAATCTTTAGTCAGAAAATAGATCCATGGTTGCTTAGGCTTAGGGAATAGAGAGTTGATAATGAAATGGTAGCCTGCTTCTGAGTTGACAAATGGTCACTAGTGATGAATGAGTATATCTTTGTACTAAAAACAATTTAATTGTATAATTAAGTGGGGTAATTAAAAGATTATTAATTATGTATCAATTATGATCTTATTTAAATAAAGAAAGGGAACAAATAACATGGTATTCCACATACTTATTGAGAAGCAAAGGGTCAAAGAAATTAAATTTTAAGAGCTTCTTGACTTTCTTTACAAAGGGATCTTGTGGGTTGTTGAGGGAATCGATGTTCACTCCAAATGATGTAGCAGTGCTCACATTCAAGCTGTAGGCCCCAAAAATGCTGAATAGAGAAATATATAATATGAAAAGATAAAACCAGTGCCTCTTCCCAATCTTTCCACTACACATGCAGCAAGAATTAGGAGTAAGTTCACATACCCAGGCAAGACAAGCAGAGAGCCACACACTCACAGTTATCTGCTAAACTATCAGATGACTCCATGATCCCTTCACACATACTATGAGGCCTTTATGAGTTTCAAATTAGGTATTGCCCTTGTTCCAGGAGTGATGGGTACAGTGAGGTGAGTTAGACTCACCTCTGAACTCAAGAAGCTTACCCACACCGGAATAAGATCCATAATCAGACACACTACAGTAGCACAAATAGAGGGTGAATAATGATAGTTGTATACAAACTGAGCTTCATCAGGACAAGGGAGGAATAACTAAGTCTTCCTAGAGGACTCACGAAAGGTGATCTTGACCTTGTCTTCTAGTATATCCAAAGTCACAAATATTTGCAGCCAAACAAACCTTGGCAAATACAGGAGAGATCCTTTCTCCCCAAGCTGCCCTGTCTCCTTCTGGGAGCAGCATCTTCTTGGATGAACAGTTGGAGTTGTGACTCCAAACTCTTGCTTTGTCTGCTCATTGCACTAGCTCAACATTTGAAATTCAGTTCTGTGGCAGGCAGTTGGAGGGGCTCCTGCTGGAGCTTGGAATGCCAGAGCTGCCCTTTTACTTCCTCTTTCAAATTGATAAACTTTCCCTTCTCTGATTACAGTCTTATGTTTTTCATCAACACATCTCCATACTGGTTAATGATGGGGAACATCTACACACAAAACACAAGATCACCCATAGTTAAGTAAGGAGACTCAGTCCCCGACGCTATAGCTTTCCCAGGATGAAGAAGTATGAGGCATTTATAATGAATCTCACTATATCTCTTCTAAAACATAATGACAGAAGAATATTTTTAGGAAGTTCAAATTCAGAGGACTATCCGTTTGAAAGGGACTACTATCTCTCTCACTTTCTACCCATACCCAGATTAAGCCTTTAAGTTTCCTATGAAAAGCCTTCCTATTTTATTACCTCCTTGAGTTTTCCACTGGTGAAGATTGGAGACAGCAGTGTTCTTATTCTCTTCTATTCTTCATCCTCAGATACAGTGATGGCTTTTTTTCATTAATCCCACTGGAACAAAATTCTAAGTCCAAAGAAAAAGAGATTTTGTCTACATAAATGTGGAGGTCTCTACAGTTGCAAAAGTTTGTTAAACAAGTTCTATTTATTTAAAAAAAATGTTTAGTGTGTGATAGTAAAAAGAAAACACCTGGACTTAAGCCAAATGATGTGCAAGATTGACATAAAACCTACTAAAACCAGTGGGGAATGTGATAATAGGAGCAAATGTGACTCCATTTTGATTTACGACTTCATCTTGTAAAACAACCATGCCAAGTAGAAGAGTCATGACTGGGGCAATATGTTCTTTTCCTTTTGCTATAGAAACTTTTAAGAACATGGAACCACCTAATGGGGTATTGTTTCTGTAACTAGGGTAACAGGGCTCTGTTTCTGTAACTGGGGTGACTGGGCTAACTGTGATTGGTTAGGCTTCCCTCTGCGTGACTGCACTATCCTGCTTCTGTAACCTGGCTTGCTTGCATTGGCTATACTCCCTGAACATCCCTTTTGCAGTTTTCAGACTTATAAGGAGTGCCCTTGCAATTGTTTGGGGCTGATTAGGGGAACAGCTTTATGTTCTGGTCAGCCACCACTAGTGTGCCTCAATAAAGGCTTGATTCAATTATATGTGAGTGGTCTGGAAGTCAGTTTATGAAACCCTGGGATGAAGCTTTAAGTATAACATTTGGGGGTTCGCCCTGGATTTATTTCTTCCTGACCGTCACGGTTAATTTGCATCCAACGATGGGCCATTAGACCTCAGCAGCAGAGTAGAGGGGAGCTCCTGAAAGACACTCCACAGCCTCACTCCAATCCATCCTAGGATGCTCTGAAAAGCCTCCTGCTGGCTGTAAGTTCTGGTGAGTCCACTCTTCTCTGAGGGAAAAGGTCATATTGGATGCAGCTGCTTACACCTTCCCTGCGACAGGACGAGATGTTATCACTGTCTCCCTGGAGGTCTTTCTGTGTGACCTAATCTGTCTGTATCTGGGGCCCACTGGAGGTCTCCCTGGGAGGTCTCATCTGTCTGGGGGCAGGAGGAGACATAGTCTCTGTCCCACTGGAGGCCTCCCTGCAGGGCCTCATCTGTCTGGGGGCAGGATGAAACATGGTCTCTGCCCCATTAGAGGTCTCCCTGTGTGACCTCAGAGATTGTTGCTTGTCCTGTGTCTGTTCTGCTGTTTGTCATTTCTCCAGTGTCTTCTGCTGTTGGTCATTTGTCCGTTGTCAGTTCACTGGCCATTTGTTCTGTTTGCATGGTCTCTGCCCCATTAGAGGTCTCTCTGGGTGACCTCAGCTATTGTTGCTGTCCTGTGTCTGTTTGGCTGTTCGTCATTTCTCCAGCGTCTTCTTGCTGTTTGTCATTTGTCCCGTGTCTGTTCACTGGCAGTTTGTCCTGTTTGTCTATCTGAGTGTTGTGCATGGGCCCTTTTCTTGTTCTCGTAACCGCTCTTCTTTCAACAGGACTCCTTTGCTCCACCGATATCAGAGACAAGGAAGCACTACAGAGATCTCTACCTGGACCCCTTTAACTTGTGTTCTTAACATTTTTTAGGACTTTATCTGTTGGTTAGTTTTTGTTTGCTCCCTTTGTGTCCTGTGTTAATTTCTACCTCAGGTGGTTTCTAATGGGAATAAAATGATTAAAATGATTTATCTGTGCTCACTACAGCTTGTATTAAAATGTAAAGTGCTGCCAACAGGACTAAAAGAATTGTCAAAAGTAAAAGCTAAGGTAAAAAAAAAATTTAGAGATTGTCTTCATTTAGGAACTAGGCCAGGTGGCCAACTGAGTAAATCATGTCAGTTCTTATAGAGGACAGATTAAAACTAAAGTGCTTTATAAAACTATTATTCCTAAATTATGTAATAAAAAGCATTATTTTGTCTAGAAATTTGGCTTTTGTCTCTCAGTATTTGCAAGCATGAATAACTTCCAACTCTTAAAAAATTGTCTAAATATTTTTCAATGTCAGGCTAAAAGTTGGTGGCCACTATCCAAGAAACCAAAAAAATCAGTTTAAAATGAGACCCAAACCTGGGGGACTCTCCCAAGGAGATCAATGGAGATGCATCTTTGGGAAGGTCCTCCAAAAAAAAAAAAAAATAAGCCCCCTTCATTGGTCTATGTTCCTTCAACTCTTTTCAGTTTTCATGAACAGAACCACCTCAGGAAAAGGTTAGAAAACTTTTAAAATTCTGTATTTGTTAAATTCATAATTTTGATCAAGTATGCCTAGGTTAATGTTTTTCTGATTAAACTCTGCTTTATTCTAAGGCCAATTTACAAGAGTTAACTCTCAATCTAATAGGTTTATTAAAAATAAGCTACAAAGTTTTTGTTTTTGTTTTGTGTAGGTGCACTGGTGTACTGTCTGTCTACATGTATTGCCATGTCTACATATACTTGGTACAAAAACTTGACATATGAGCTCATAAATTAAAATTTTTAAAAAATGAATCCAAATACTTTTGGTTTATATAATTTAAAAGGTTCAATTTAAATTGGAAAAAATAAATAAATGTACAAATGTCTTCAAAGTTACTAATGCACATTTTTGTTTTTAGATGGTTAAACAGCTGTTAAAATGTAAATGTCTATAAAGTGTCTGATATCCATTGTCTCTAGGATTTTTATTCGACAGAGAAAAAAATGAAAATTAATTACTAATACTATTCAATGCACTTGTCAGATACCTTGTTTTTTTAAAAAAAAGATATGTAAATTTTATCTAAACGTATATAAAATTAATCATGGATGTGTTTGTTAGAGACATCTAATTGGTACAAAGTTAGAATGCTAACTGTTAAATATAATATCAAGTACTCTTAACTCCTTAAATTCCATAAGGTAAAATATTTAAGCAATGTTGGTGTTTTCATAAATTGGTAAAGTAAAAAAGAAATTTGAAATTATTTTGTGTTATTATAAAAACAAGGTAACTATGAGTTACAATGTCCCAACAGGTATAATTCTGCAATCAAAGAATCAAGATGTTTCAACTGTATTTCAATTATAGTACTGTAAGTAACAAGTATTTCATCTTATTAAAAGTAATTAATTTATCTAAATTCAAAAATTTATAAGGGTTATTTCAAGTTACAAACAAAAAAAATCAATGGGCTAAAAATTATTAAAAAGTTCTAAATATAATAATATATTTAATAAAAAACATTTCCAGGTAAAAAGTCTTTATGTGGTAAAGTATAATTATAATACATTTAAGTAAACAAAAGGGTCTAATTAAGTAATATAAAGGTCTATAAATAAAAGAAAAATATTAAAAAGTTTATATGTAACTAAGTTGGTTACATATGTAACACAAATAGTCAAAACTATTCAAGGTTGTTCCCTAATGACAAATAATAATGTACTGATCTATTTATATGTTAAATTGATAAAAACTTCTAAAAATATTAATTTCATTATGTCTATTAAGGTTTAATCCTCTAGAACAAGTAATCTTAGAGAAATTAAGGTTTGTACATTTATGGCTAAACAACAACTGTTATTTTAAAATATTGTCCTATGGAATTCAAGCTTCCGTTCGCCTGCATCTCCCAGGCAAACAACTGTGACTCAGCACTAAACGATCTCGCTGAAATAACTGGTCGGCCCTTTGGAACCTGTGGAGGTTAACACCAACCGAGCCTTCATAGGCAGTGGCCACAGGATTGAGACAGGGCTTGCGAGAGCAAGTCAAGACCCACACTTGCATTGGTCACCTGGCAAAGAAAACAAACTGTAGCCATTTGCATGGGATACCACCATGGCAGAGAACTGACATCACCGGAATGCTGCGGAAGAGATCACTTCATTGAAACCGTCGGCGACAGGTGTGTAACCCCCTAGCCCTTCCTCTCTACACAGCAGGGAAACATTAAGGGCCCCTCCCAGCTCTCCTGTGAGCACAATCGTCAGACCGAGGGAATCAGGAGTGGCGAGGGACCCGAGGCGCGAAACCCCCGGCTACTGCTCCCACCAGTGCTGACAACTGAGGGCTCTTGCACCAGCTACCAGGGGGGCATGGCTACTGGAGGGCAAGTAAAATTTTCTGAGGGTTCTCAGCCCCAAGCTCCACAAACTTAGGGTCTGAGGGAATGGCAAATAGAAAGAGTGTGCCCAGTCTTTCAAGAAAATAGGACTCCTGGGAACAGCAGACCTGGCGTGCAGCCAGTATTGTGGTAAGCGTCACCGGTGAGTGGGGCCTGGCTTGAGGAAAAGTGGGGAAGTGACTAGACACAAGAGAAGGCCCTTGGCACTCAGGATTGGAGACCTGCCCAGTCTGGGAAGAAGAGGTTCTGCACAGTGATTGGTTCCCGCCTATTGAGAGGAAAAACTTGGCGTGGTGGGCACAGCTCCACCTACTAAAAGAGAAGTTAATAAAAATATAAGATTGCATTTATTAAAATTTTTTTATTTGAGTTTATTTTTCATTTTCATTTTTTTAAATTTTTTTAAAATTTTAAATTATCTTTTTAAATTTTTTTTATTTTCTTTTCTATTTTTTTCTTTTGTCTTTTCATTTCTTTTCAACTTCCTTATTCACCCTTCTTTGAATTCTACCTGCTTACTCTCATTCTCTTTAGTGACTTCTTTCCTTCCCTTCTAATACATTTCCTCCCAAGCATCAAATAAATTTATAGGAGTAAACAGTAACTCAGCAGTCAAACAGAACAAGAAGTAACATGAGCAGCATGAAAAAGAAAAAAGAAAAGGAGTACACACAATGCAGGATAGCCTAAATATTCAGGAGGACCTAGAGGCATCAGAAAAATGGCCAAATAAAGAAATCAAATAATACCTTAGACAGATGGAATGGAATCTGAAAGAGGATATGAGACAGCAAATTCAAACAGTGAAAGAACACATTGAAAATGAATTACATAAACAGATAAAAAAGAAATAAGCATCTTTATCAGGAGATAGAGATTATAAAAAAATAAAACAATAATTCTAGAAATGAAGGAAACTATAAACCAAAATAAAAACTCAAATGAGAGTATCACTAACAGAGTGGAGCAAATAGAAGGCAGAACATCAGATAATGAAGAAAAAATGTATCATCTTGAAAAGAGACAAGCCAACTCACAAAGGCCGGTAAAAAAATCACGAGAAAAACATCCAAGAGATATGGGATAACATAAAATAACAAACTTAAGAGTCATCGGGATAGAGGAAGGTATAGAGGTTCAAACCAAGGGGGTGAGAAACTCGCTGAATGAAATAATTATAGAAAACTTTCCAGAAATAATAAAGAAAACGAATATACAAATTGTTGATGCATACAGGACACCGAACATACAAAATCAGAGTAGACCAACGCCAAGACACATTGTTATGAAGATATTCAATATACAGAACAAAGAGAAAATATTAAAAGCTACAAGAGAAAGGAGGCAGATTACATTCAGGGTTAGACCAATAAGGTTAACAACGCATTTTTTATCACAGACACTGAAAGCAAGAAGATCCTGGAACAACTTATTTCAAACACTAAAAGCCAATGGATGCCAACCAAGAATTCTGTATCAAGCAATATTAAGCTTCAGGTATGACAATAAAATAAAAATCTTTCATGATAAACAAAAGTTAAAAGAATTTGCAGCCAGAAAACGAGCACTGCAAAGCATCTTGAGCAAAACACTACATGAGAAAGAAATGAAAAACAATAAACAAAACCAACAGTGGGAAGGACCTCAGTAAAGACAGAGGGTGGGGGGAAAGCTAATCATGGAGAAACAAACTAAATTTTTAAAAAAAGATAAATAATCAAACATGGCTGGAAGTACAAAGCATATATCAATAGTAACTCTAAATGTTAATGGCTTAAACTCTCCAATAGAGCGACATAGGCTGGTATCATGGATTAAAAAAACAAATCCAACAATATGCTGCCTCCAGGAGACACATCTGATTGGAAAAGACATACACAGGCTGAAGGTGAAAGGATGGGAAAAAATATACCACGCACACGGTGCTTGTAAGCCAGCAGAGGTGGCCATCCTCATATCGAATAAAATCAACTTCAAGACTAAGTTAATCAAAGGGATAAGGAAGGAGATTATATACTGTTAAAAGGAACCATTCACCAACAAGACATAACAATTATCAATATTGTTATGAACATCGCAGCACCAAATAAAGGTATTTTATTAATATTTTATGAACATCGCAGCACCAAATAAAGGTGCTGCGATGTTCATAAAACAACTTTCCTCAAGTTCAAGAATCAAATAGATCACAACACGAAAATTATGGGTGACGACAACACACCTCTCTCACCATTGGACAGATCTTCCAAACAAAAGTTGAATAAAGAAACTATAGAACTCAATATCACAATCAAAAACCTAGACTTAACTGACATATATAGAATATATCAACCATCATCAAGTGAATATACTTTTTTCTCAGCAGCACATAGATCCTTCTCAAAAATAGACCATATATTATACCATAGGGCAACCCTCCGTAAATATAAAGGGGTAGAGATAATACCATGCATTTTATCTGATCATAATGGAATAAAACTGGAAATCAATGATAAAAGAAGGAAGGAAAAATTCTACATCACATGGAAAATGAACAATATGTTACTGAATGATCAATGAGTTACAGAAGACATAAAGGAGAACATAAAAAAATTCTTAGAAATAAATGAAAATACAGACACAACATATTGGAATCTATGGGACACAATGAAAGCAGTTTTAAGAGGGAAATTCATCACCTGGAGGTCATTCCTCAAAAAAAGAAAAAACCAACAAATAAATGAGCTCACACTTCATCTCAAAGCCCTAGAAAACGAAGAGCAAAACAACAGCAAATGTAGCAGAAGGCAAGAAATAATTAAAATCAGAGTGGAAAACAAAGAAATTGAAACAAAAGAAACTATTGAAAAAACTGACAAAACTAAAAGTTGGTTCTTCAAAAAAATAAATAAGATCGACAGACCCTTAGCCATGCTAACGAAGAGAAGAAGAGAGAGAACTCAAATTACTAACATACGGCATGAAAAAGGCAATATCACAACAGATGCTACAGAAATATAGAAGACAATTAGAAATCATTTTGAAAACCTATATTTCAATAAAAAAGAAGATAGTGAAGACATCGATAAATTTCTTAAGTCATATGATTTGCCCAGACTGAGTCAGGAGGATACACACAATTTGAACAGACCAATATCAATGGATGAAATTGAAGAAGCTATCAAAAGACTACCAACTAAGAAAAGCCAGGACTGGATGGGTATACAGTGGAGTTTTACAAACCTTTAAAGAAGAATTAATACCAATACTTTTCAAGTTATTTCAGGAAATAGAAAAAGAGGGAGCTCTTCCTAATTCATTCTATGAGGCCAACATCACCCTGATTCCTAAACCAGACAAAGATGCCTCAAAGAAAGAAAACTACAGATCAATATCTCTAATGAACCTAGATGCAAAAATCCTCAATAAAATTCTGGTGAATTGGATACAAAAACACATCAAAAAAATTGTGCACCATGATCAACTAGGATTCATCCCTTGGAGGCAAGGATGGTTCAATATATGGAAATCAGTAAATGTTATTCACCACATCAATAGACTCAAAGATAAGACCATATGATCATCTCGATAGATGCAGAAAAAACATTCAACAAAGTACAGCATCCCTTTATGTTTAAAACATTAGAAAAACTAGGGATAACAGGAACTTACCTCAACATTGTAAAAGCTATCTATGCTAAGCCTCAGGATAGCATCATTCTGAATGGAGAAAAATTGAAGGCATGCCCTCTAAAATCTGGAACAAGAAAGGGATGCCCTCTGTCATCACTTCTATTCAATATAGTTCTCGAAACACTGGCCAGAGCAATTAGACAGATGAAAGAAATGAAAGGCATAAAAATAAGAAAAGAAGAACTTAAATTATCACTATTTTAAGATGACATGATTCTATACCTAGAAGACCCAAAAGGGTCTACAAAGAAACTACTAGAACTAATAAATGAATTCAGCAAAGTGGCAGGATATTAAATCAACACGCATAAATCAAAGGCATTTCTATATATCTGCCGCAGTCTGGCTGGGCACAATTCAGGAGCCACTTGTCAAAAGAAACTAACTTTATTTTTAGAACTACAAATGCCAAACAAAACAGCTCCTTTGGAAAAAACCCTCAGAGCCCAACTGCCACCACCGGGTTCCCACAAGCCTCTCACCCCCACACCAGCCTCTCCACCTCCCACAATCCTCCTGCTCTTGAGGCCGATTGGCTGGATTGCGTGGGCGGAGCCAAATAAGTCCCCCAGTGGGCAGCTCTGCAGAGGAGCCAATCAGCTAGATGTTTCTGGGGCCGCTGTGAGCCAATCATCAGCTGGCAGTCTGAAGGGCAGGGAAACAGCCCTATGAACATCACCGCAGAGGAGCCAATCAGCTAGATGTTGCTGGGGCCGCTGTGAGCCAATCATCAGCTGGCAGCTGTTAGTTTGCTGGCAGCTGGAAGTTTTCTGGGGCCCCTTTGGCTGTGGCTCTCAACATATATCATCGACAAAACTTGTGAAACAGAAATGAAAAAAAAAATCCCATTCACAATATCCTTGAAAACAATAAAATACTTGGAATCAACCTAACAAAAGAAGTGAAAGACTTAAACAATGAAAACTCCAGAACCCTAAAGAGAGAAATAGAAGAAGATCTTAGAATATGGAAAAATATACCCTGTTGATGGATAGGCAGAACTAACATCATCAAAATTGCAATATTACCAAAAGTTCACGATAGGTTTAATGCAATCCCAATCAAAATCCCAATGGCATTTCTTGTAGAAATAGATAAAGCAATCATGAAATTCATATGGAAAAATAAAAGACCCAGAATATCAAAAGCAACTCTAAGCAGGAAGTGTGAATCAGGCTGCACAGCAATACCGGATTTCAAACTATGCTACAGAGCAATAGTAACAAAAACAGCATGGTAGTGGTACCAAAACAGGCGGGTGGACCAATGGTACAGAATAGAGGACACAGAGACTAATCCACAAAGTTACAACTATCTTATATTTAATAAAGGGGCTAAAGGCATGCAATGGAGGAAGAAGAGCATCTTAACAAATGGTGCTTGGAAAATTGGAAATCCATATGCAACAAAATGAAACTGAATCCCCTTCTCTCATGATGCACAAAAGTTAACTCAAAATGTATCAGGAAGTTTGATATCAAATCAGAGACTCTGTGTCTGATAAAAGAAAAAGTTGGCTCCGATCTACATATTGTGGGGTCAGGCTCCAAATTCCTTAATAGGACACCCATAGCAGAAGAGTTAATAACAAGAATAAACAAATGGGACTTACTTAAACTAAAAAGTTTTTTTCTCAGCAAAAGAAACAATAAGAGAGGTAAATAGGAAGCCTACATCCTGGGAACAAATTTTTACTCCTCACACTTCAGATAGAGCCCTAATATCCAGAGTATACAAAGAACTCAAAAATTAAACAATAATAAAAAAATTGAACAATAAGATAACAAATAACCCAATTAACAAATGAGCCAAGGACCTGAACAGACACGTCTCAGAGGAGGCCATACAATCTATCAACAAGTACATGAAAACATGCTCACCATCTCTAGCGTCAGAGAAATGCAAATCAAAACCACCCTAAGATACCATCTCACTCCAGTAAGATTGGCAGCCATTATGAAGTCAAACAACAACAAGTGCTGGTGAGGATGTGGGGAAAAGAGTACATTGTACATTGCTGGTGGGACTACAAATTTGTGCGGCCAATTTGGAAAGCAGTATGGAGATTCCTTGGAAAGCTGAGAATGGAACCACCATTTGACCCAGCTATTCCCTTTCTTGGACTGTTCCCTAAAGACCTTAAAAGAGCATACTATAGGGACACTGCTACTACAATGTTCATAGCAGCACAATTCACAATAGCTAGACTGTGGAACCAACCTAGATGCCCTTCAATAGATTAATGGATAAAAATATGTGGCATTTATACACAACGGAGTATTAATCTGCACTAAAAAAATGACAAAATCATAAAATTTGCAGGGAAATGGATGGTACTAGAGCAGATTATGCTAAGAGAAGCTAGCCAATTTCTTAAAAATAAATGCCAAATGTCTTTTTTGATATAAGAAGAGCAACCAAGAGCATAATAGAGAGGAAGAGCATGAGAAGAAGATCACCACTAAACAGACATGAGTGTTGTGAGGGAAAGAGAGAGAGAAGGGAAATTGCATGGTAAAGGAAGGAGACCCTCATTGTTATACAAAATTAGATATCAGAGGAAGTGAGGGGGGAAAGTGGAAAAAACAAGAGAGAGAAATGAATTACAGTAGATGGGGTAGGAAGAGAAGAAGGAAAGGGAGGGGAGGGGAGGGGAGGAAAGGAGAGGGGAGGAGGAATAGTAGAGGATAGTAAAGTCAGCAGAATACAACATACACTAGTATGGCAGTAGGTAAAAAAGTGGATGTGTAACTGATGTGAATCTGCAATATGTATCTAGGGTAAAAATGGGAGTTCATAATCTGCTTGAATAAAATGTATGAAATATGATATGTCAAGAACTTTGTAATGTTTTGAACAACTAATAAAAAAATGAAAAAAGAAACAAAGAAAAGAAAAAAATATCACACATACCCTTTTTAGACTGAAAATACTACATTAAGGAAAGGGTCAACATACCAAAGAGGCATGCAAACGAAATGCTCTGGCAGAATGCCAGGCTGGACCTTGCAGGAGCACTCAAGTCTGGGAATGTGTATCGAGTATGAACCCAAGAATTGGGGCATGAAGTCTCAACTTATCTTAGCTCATCATTGTGCCTTTGGTGTGACTGGGGTCTCTCTAAATGGAGTTGGGAAGGAGCGAATGTGCTGTTGGAATTTTTGTTGTTATATATCACCTACATGTTACCTCCCTCATTGTTTGGTCCAGTTTCTGAGTCATAGACTTGTCAGGCCCTTATTTATAGAATGACAATCATGGTGTCCTGGCTTTATCTCTCATTTTATAGATATAGAACCTATTCACATGTGCTATGTGAGAAGCTGGGAATTCCTGTGCCAACACCTCTGCATTTTGTTGGAATGCTTTTGTAAGGTGAGTATGGTTGAGTTTCTTCCTATTCTTTGGCAAAGAAAATGCCAGTTTAATGTCATTGATAAAAATGCACTTCTTTGGTAGAAAGTTCCCGACTCTCATCCTTTTTGAAACAGTATGCAAGCTCCACCCTGAGCATGGCCAGGTTTTCCTTAGGGCTCTGTTGTCAACTCTTCAAGAGCCTCAGTGGATATACTCAGATCCCTAATTCACCTGCATTTGATGCTCATGATGTTGTTCAGACTTGTACATATCATAAAGAGATGTTTAATTTGCCTTTGCACATTTGAGCAAAAATCTGTGAAAGAGAAGATGTTAAGCACATTCAAACATTCCTATTCATAACTCGATCTCATGAGTAGCTTTATTTAAAAAAGTGATCATGGATACATTTGAAACTACAATTTCTTGAACAATGCAAGTATTCATAGTTTGATAATTTGCACATAGATAATTTCTTAATGTCTAAATCTATGGTCATTTCCATGGCACTGCCCAAGTTTTACTACTAAAGGTACATATAGAGGATTTGAGAGACAAAACAAAAGCATTCTGCATTTTTAAATTATCCTTCAAAGATAACACCCTGTCTGTAAGTCTTAGAAGGGAGAAAATACAAAAGAGATAAGACAGCTCTTATCTATGGACTTCACATAATTAACCACAAGGTGAGTATTGTTTTTCCACAAGGTCAAATTTAGTGATATAAAATGAACAGTAATTGGATGATTTAAAAAATTATTAAAATTTAAGTCAATTGAATGGAGTGTTCCAAAAGAAATGTGAATTTGTGGCTTGCATTTGTGATTAACCTGGTTAGGTATTTGCCTCAGGGACTGAATACTAAATAGAAATCCATGAGCTCTAATCCAGATGGTAAGAGGATATGCTGCTTTCTGCTTAGATTATCTTTCCCAAAGTCTGAGGCTTCTTTTTTTTAAAGAGAGAGAGAAAGAGAGAGAGAGAGAGAGAGAGAGAGAGAGAGAGAGAGAGAGAGAGAGAGAGAGAATTTTTTAATATTTATTTTTATATTTTTTATTTTTTGGTGGACACAACATCTTTTTATTTTATTTTTATGTGGTGCTGAGGATCAAACCCAGTGCCCCATGCATGCCAGGTGAGCACATTACTGCTAGAGCCACATACCCAGCCCCTGAGGCTACTTAATTAGATTCTATTTCTACAATTCTGAGACCTAATGACTACCTGAGAATTCCATATAGATGTTAAAGATTGGCATTCTGCCAGAGCATTTGTTCCTCAATTAGAAGCAGGGATCAATATTTTCAAAATAACAATATAAATTCTCTTGTTTCTCCTCCCAGGGTTTTTGGCAAAATGACCCCCAATGTAATGAAAATATGGGAAAATGTGGGGGTGATTATTTTTGAAACTTCTCTTTGGTCAACTTGTTGGATGAGGCACTCCAGGGCAAGAGGACAATGCCAGCCCAGAGCTATTACTGGGAATTAATTATCATGAAGCTTTTAGAGGCTCCTCCTCCTGCCAAGAGTCCCATATTTCACAAGGTGTCAAGGTTCATGGCCAAGAATGTCATACTTCTGACTTTTCTCAGTCTCCGATGACACAAACACTCTTGGCCTCACCTTCTCTCCAGTGCCCAGCCTCTACCCCCTTTTCAATTTTTTTCTTTATTAGGAGCCTTTAACACTGCATAGGAGGCATTAAGTCAGACATTCCTAAAATGTGCACAATGCATGGCTTAATCTCGTTTCAAGATTGTCACTTTAGTAAAAGTGACTTTTATATACATTTGGGGGTTATTATGTACATTTGAAAGAAAAGAGGAGACAGAGATGAACAGATTGGGAAATGATTTGACCTCTGCTTTCTTTTATTTTAACTTTCTCTGCAAGTGTAAAGTCTTGGGGATTTCATTTGTTTTTTCCTGTAAATTAGGAGTTTTCAATAGTAGTGTACACAGGGATTTCTCTGCCTACCTGATTCTACTGACTTTGAAAAATGGACTTCCAGTATATTTTAAACCACTGTGTTCCCATGACCTTGTGTACTTCATAATCTTCTAGGGTGAAGTCAGCTAATTTCAGCAGCCATTTTCTTAATAATGGTTGGTGAAAGCAGCTCCAGAGGTATTATTGTAGTTCTTGTGTGCTATAAACAAGTGAGAGAAGGCTTTGCCTCTTCCTCCCTCTTCATCTTCTCTCATTAAGTCCTCAAAACTGCAGAGCTGACCAAATTATTCTGCCTAACTGGTGTGGCCCATAAAGGCCATGTTGTTGATTGGAAAGAGCACACAGGGCTGAGTCCCCACTGATACTGTCTCTTGCATCTTAAGCACTCGTAAGAACTTAATAATTTAATTTAATAGACAACAATAATTTAATTGTTGTCTATTTTTCTCTAATCTAATATTCTTTCACATCAGAAGAAACAATTGAGAGCATGAAGAGAGAACTTTCAGAAGTGGATTAAATCTTTGCCCCCTGGGCTTCATTTATGGTGTTAATATTCACAATATACAAAGAACTCAATGGGCTTAACACCAAAAAAATCAAATAACCAAATCAATAAATGGGCAAAAGAACTGAGCAGACCCTTCTCAAAAAAAGAAATACAAATGATCAATGAATATATGAAAAAATGTTCAACATGTAAAGCAACTAGAGAAGTGCAAAATTATTTTCCATGATTTTATAATTATGTCAAAATAAAACTTATTGTTATAGATAAATAAAAAGAACTAATAAAAAATTTCAAATGACATTTGTCTTTATATCTTAGAAGAGATATTATTTGATTCATTATAAATGTTTCTTACTTTATAATCCCGGGAAAACCAGAGCCTCGGGGACCCGATTCTCCTCTAACTGTGGGTGGAGTTGTGTTTGTGCTTAGATGATCGCCATCATTAACCAATATGAAGACGCATTGGTGAAGTACCTGAGCCAGGAAGTGAAGAAAGGTGACCCTGTCACTGTGAAAGAGTTAGTAGCAAACAGCTCTGGGGTTCTGAGCTGTTTTAAGACCTTCCAGCAGCCTGCCAGGGAACTGAAATTACCACTGTTGAGCTACTCCCTGACCAGACAAAAGCAAGTGTGTGGTGTCACAACCACAATGGGCCAACCAAGAAAGAGAGGCTCCCAGGAGAAGGCAGGATAGCTGGGACATCTGTGTACAGAAAACAGAATTAGTTTATCTGCTTCATCATCAATGTGGATATTCTGTAAGTCAAAACACATGTTTTACAATAAAGAATGTGATCACTCAGAAGTTGAGGGTAGAGCCTAGGGAATGTTGGTTGGGGGGGAAGTTTCTGATACCTATTGAGGAGGAATAGAAAGATACAATGTAGGTTATGCAACAACAAATCTCTTCATGGTTGCACGGATATTATCAGCAAAATGCAAAAATGTGGATATGTAACAGATGTGATTCTGCAATCTGTATTTGGGGTAAAAATGGGAGTTCATAACCAACTTGAATCTAATGTATGAAACATGATATGTCAATAGCTTTGTAATGTTTTGAACAACCAATAAAAAAAAAACTTTAAAACAAAACAAAACAAAAAAAAAGCAAAATGCAAAATATGAAATATTCCTACAACTTCTTCTTCCAATCTCAACAGAGATAAGGTCCCGAAAGGATACGGATTACAACTACCATGTCATTTGTTGTATAAAATGGGTAATTTTGACCCATGCACAACCTCTGATACTGTCTTGGGAAATCTGAGAGAATATGTTCACCAAGTTGTAAGCTCATCCAAGTACATTTTGAGGAGATTTTCAATGTTTTAAGTAAGGATATTCTTACTCATTCTCTTTTGCGAGATTCTGCCATTGGGGCCACCTTGGGTCCTGGAGTGCAGGACCTCTCAGGAGCTGTAGAGAAGGGGGGACAATGTTTCTGCCTCTCAGAACAGTGTGTTGCTTTTATGTGATGTGCTAGAGAGGAATCAGCTCTGGGCACAGACTGTGCTTAGGCAGGACCTAGGTCAAGGTCACCTATCTTGGATCCCCTAGCAGGAGTCAATTATAACACCCTGGTCCTGCTGAAGCTCCATACTTAATCATTTTTTATCATCTACACTCCACTCACTGATGTAATTTGTCTGATTATGGGTGTCTGTCTCTCTGTTACTGAACTCTTTGAGCTCACTGAGTGCACCCTAGTGTCCCTAACTCCTTTGGCACAGGGGCAGATGCCTCATGGCATTTGATAGGAGCATGAACTAGTCATTGAATCAACAGTTATATCTGACAGTGTGTGAATGTGCTCATATCACTTCTTCCAGCATGTGTAGAAGGAGAGTAAAGCAATACAGATTAAAAGTTTACATTTCTTTCTCTACTCAGAATATTCGGGAGCTACAGCATGGATGTGATCATTAGCACATCCTTTTGAGTTAATGTCAATTCTCTCAACAATCCATTTGTAAAAAAAAGCCAAGAGCATCTTTGGTTCAGATGTCTTCCATCCATTTTTTCTTATAATTAGTATGTGGACTACCATTTCTTTTTACTTTTAAAATAACAACTTCATTAAGATATTTTTTACATACTATATGATTCCTTAAAATTTAAAATTTCATATTTTTAGCATGTTAAATGATACATGCAGCCCTCACCATTGTCAAAACTCAGAAAACTCATTATCTTTTAACTGTCAGCTTCCAAAATTACTTACCTGAAACAAAACTACTCTATTTTCTGTTTCTGTAGCTTTGCATATAATGTATACATTATAAAAAATGGAGACATGTAATATGTGGTATTTTGTGATTCAAAATGTATCACTTAGTATTTTGTTTTCAAGTGAAATATATATCAATACTTCATGTTTATGGCCAAATAATATTACATTGTATAGACATAGCACAATTTAGTTATCCTTTCATCAGTTGATGGACATATGTGTTATTTACACCTTTTGGCGATTGTGAATGATGATGTTATGAACATTAGTATGAAACTTGTTTGTGAACTCTAATTTTCAATTTCATCTGAGTGTATACTCAGGAGTGAAATTGCTGCCTTACAAAGTACTTCTGTCAGTGTTTTTCATAATAGCTGTACCATTTAATAATGTTACCAAAAATGTATGAGTGTTTCAATTACTTCACTTATTTTCTAAAACTTCCTGTTTCCATCTCTTATTTTAGACATTATAGTGGATTTGAGATGGCATCTTTTGTGGTTTTGATTTGCATTTTCCTTTTGTTTTCTGATAACAAGCAATGTTAATCACTTTTTTATTTGTTCTTATTAGATATGAATGACGTATTTATAAAAACATAAAGTATATCTTATTCTAATTAGCATGCCAGGCTTGTGGAGGTATATGATGTGGAGATTTACTATGATGTATTCATCTATACATATAAAAGGTAAGTCAGATTCACTATTTTAAAGAATGTCTATCAATATCTTTTGCCCACAATTACCTGAAGCATTTGTTTTTTGTTTTGAGGCTTAAGAATTTTACTGGTGTTAGTCAGTACCATGTACCAGAGGAAAAAAAAAATCGTGTGCTTCATTTGTGTACAATGTGTCAAAATGCATTCTACTGTCATGTATAAATAATTGTAACAAATTAAAAATAAAATAAAAAATAATTTTTAAATAATTCAATTGAAAAAAATACTTCTTCATATATTCTTTACACAGTCTCTTACCAGATTATGATTTGTAACATGTTTGTCCTGTTCTATAGATATCTTTTTACTTTTTTTATAGTGTCCTTTGAAGCACAAAGTTTTTAGTTTTTTTGCAGTTTATTCCTGTCATGAATGAATGAGCAGAATTTTTAAATCTTAAATGTATTAATCTCAAAGCTGTAGTGATCTCAAAAGAGAGCAATTTACAGTAGATGCATGAAATTTGATGCCATTTATATAAACGTTAAAAACTCAACAGGTTTTGGAAACTTACATTCAAATGATGTGTGATTTATGTCATTTCCTTTTATTATTTGTCTAAGTATCAAATCTAAGAATCGATTGAGACCATATGGACTTAGACACTTTTTATGGTCTACTACTAAAAATTGTAGTTTAGCTCTGATATTAAGGTTGCCCAACCATTTTAATTTAAGTTTACATTCAGGGACAGGTGAGGACAACATGTTATTCTTTTGCATGTGTCTATGTAGTTGTCCCAGCACCATTTTTTGAAGAGTGTCTGCCACATTCAATGGCCATGGCATCTTTCTCAAACTTCCATGAGCCATAGACATGTGGGTTAATTTATGGACTCTAAATCTTATTCCATTTATATATATGTTTACCCATCTTCCAGGACCACATTTTATTTTTGCTTTGGAGTAGGTTTTGAAATCAAGAAATGTGAGTCCTACAACTTTAATCTCATCTTTCAACATCATTTTAGCTATTCTGTGTCCCTTTGAATTCTATGTGAATTTTAAATCAACTTGCCAATTCCTCAAAGAAGCCAGCTAAGATTCTGTTTCAAATTCATTAGGATCTTCAAATCAATTTCAATACTATTGCCATTTGGACAATATTAAGTTTTCTGATCCAAAAACCTGAGATGTTTTTTTCTAGTCATGTAGATCCTCTTTCTTGTATTTCAAGAGTATTTTGTAGTTATTAGTGTGCTTGTTTTGCACTTTTGTTAAATTGATTCCTAAGTATTTTATTCTTTTTAATGACATTATAAAAATTATTTTTTCAATTCTTAGTTTTTCTTTTGGGTTGTTTGTTACAGTGTATAGAAATACAGTTTATTTTAGTTTACTGATTGTACATCATGAAATGCTGGTGAACTTGTTATTACTTACAGTACTCCCAGAGAAGTGATGAGAGAGGGATTCTTGTCACGTTCTTGATTTGGGGTGAAAATATTAAATTATTAAGCTATAAGTTTTCATAAATATCTTTTATCAGGTTTACAAAATTTTATCTTAGTCCAATGTGCTGAGTGTTTTATCACGAAAGAATGGTTTTGAGGATTATTTTTCCAGGGAAAGGGTTGGAATGTTTTTTTTCTGCATCAATTGAAATAATCCTCTTATGTTGACTTTTTATTTTATGGATTTGGTGTATTACACAACCTCTTCCTGTGTTGTCTTTGCTTGGTTTTAGTATTAGGGTAATACTGGCCTTTTAGAATATATTTTATTCTAAAATATATTTATTTCATTTTAGAAATGCTCTTTTAATTTTGGAAGTGTTTGTGAATAATTGATATTAGTTCTTTATTTCATAGAATCTAATATGAATAATTTCTACTACTAACACAATCATGTTACATTTTTCAAGTTTATTCAGGTTGCATATTTAATTCTCAATCAATTTCTATAGCTTATGTCTTTAAGGATTTTGTGCATTAAAATATGTGAACAATCAAATTGTAAGAATTCTCTCATAATCCTTCTCCACTGTTAGTAATAATTTCTCCTTGTATTTCTCATGCTATTAATTTTATTCATTTCTTTCTAAATATTTATTTTATTTTTTAATTAACATGTATGTGTTATGGAAATAAATGGGGTTTCATATGATGTCTCAACACATATACACAGCATACACAAATGAAATACAGACTTTCTTTATATACCTTCTGCCATAAACCTTCCCAACCTTTAATAATCACTATTATATATTCAGGTCAAATATTTTACCTTTCACATATGAGAAAGAACATGTGGTACTTGTATTGATGTATCTAGTTTAGTTCATAAGCTGAATGTTCTCTAATTCTATCTACTTTTTGCAACAAAATACAAGATTTTATTCTTCTTTATGAATGAATGATCTATTGGGCACATATTTATATGTGTGTATATATATTTTATTATATTATAAATACATAAATTTATATTATAATATATAATAAATATATATGTATATATATATTTATATACATATTATATATCACTTTCTTTATCCATTCATTAATGGAGTCCTAGATTTAATTCACATCTCAGATTTTCAGAATAATATAGGAATAAATATGGATGTACAGATGTTCCAATCATATAGATAAAAATAGATTAATATAAAAT
The DNA here is from genome assembly GCF_052094955.1 of Ictidomys tridecemlineatus. Classification (NCBI taxonomy): domain Eukaryota; kingdom Metazoa; phylum Chordata; class Mammalia; order Rodentia; family Sciuridae; genus Ictidomys; species Ictidomys tridecemlineatus. The sequence goes on along the minus strand of NW_027525269.1, from coordinate 1,175,546 downwards.
AGGTTTTATATATCTATTGAGTATTTCATTTATAAATGATACATAATATAACTAATTTTTAAAAACCTAACAATCAAAATCTCCAAGTAATTCAGTTTAAAAATAGGCAAACACTCTAAATAGTTATTTCTCAAAAGAAAAAACACAAATGACATAAAAATACATGAAAAACTATTCAAAATAATTTGGTGTCATAGAAATGCAAATCAAAACTACAATAAGACATCATCTCACCCTGGTTAGAATGACCATTATCAAAAAAAGAAAGAATGAATGAAAAAATAACAAATGCTGGCTAGATTAGGAGAAACAGTTCTCTTATATATTGTAGGTGGAAATGTACACTATTCTGGAAAAAAATGTGAAGATACCCAAAATAAACAAAAATACATATATGCCGGGGACCAGCCCCGGCGGGGTCCAGGGAGTCCTGAAGGAGGAGTGGTGTCGGAGAAATGATGAGACAGGAGTCGTTCCGTTTGAGCAATCTTCAGAGAGAGAGAGAGAGCTAAAGCTGCTTTTTTTGGGTCCCCTTTTTATTACAATTTTTCTCATCATTATAGATTCACAATACGTCATTGATTATATAATTTAAAACTTTTCCAAGACATGACATTTTCTTAACCATGATTGAGAGCACACTGATCTACATTCTTCCAGGATATGACCCCCAGCCATACAATCATCAAAGTACAGAATCATAAATAAAACATGTCACCAATTTACTTCCTTCAGATTTTCCCAAGATTTACTATTTTTACCAAGATATTTTATTTTTTTATTAACTAATGCCAAACTACCTAACCAGACTCTAATTCTCCTAACTAATCATTACCCTAAAGTACACTTGTACTTTATTTTTAATCTAAAATTCCCATCTAAAAAAGTCCCTTTAAATCTTATATTTAAAATATCTTAAAGTTTATGAGTCATCCTTAAAGCATATCAGAAACCTATACAACTAAAGACTTAAGAATTTCTAAACTTAAAAATCTAAATAAAATAATATTTATAACATTATTCTAAAACTGTGTCTTATAAAGCTATTTTAATTGATTCCTAAATTTATTCTCATAAAACTGGTTGAGCTGCTTTCTCAAAGAGTTTCTTTGTTTCTCAGTCAAGGTACACTAGTTCTCAAAGAATTTGTAACTCAGTCAAGGTACACTAGTTCTCAAAGTGTTTGTTTTTCAGTTAATGTGCACTAGTTCTCAAAGAGTTTGTTTTTCAGAGGATGATTGTTGTCTGATATTAGGTTTGTCCACAATGTACTAAGATAGAAGAATAGCCTTCTACTTTGTCCTTGATATGCTGAGGGGCGGGTAGCAGAATAGCTTCCAAGGCATGAACTACCTGTTCTGTTCTAGCCATCTGAAATTTAATTTGTTTGGCATTTAACATACTCATACCTCCTGTGAGAAACATAAGCATGATAATGCAAAGTCCCAATTACATAAAAAAAGGTCTCATGGTTTTGGTTACCCACCAACCAGCATGGCTTTGCCAGCATTCATCCTCACTGTGACCCTGTCAAAGAAGTGGGAGAGCGGCTTTGCCAAAACTTTTTCTCACTGTGACCCTGTCAAGACAGTGAGTGGGGGATCACCTTCACCAGATATACATTCTGATCCAGATGCCCACTTCTAGTACATACTGAGAGGAAATATCATCATATGAAACTGTTATCTCTTTGTATTTCTTGGTCAATCTGGCTAATGGTTTGGCAATTTTTATGATATTTTCAAAGCAGTAAGGTGACTTATAGACACGTTTTGTTTTCATCAATTTTATTTCTTTTCTATTTCATTTGTTTCAACTTGGGTTTTTATGATTTTCTTCCTTATGCTTGCTTTTTGTTTAATTTCCCCCTTTCACCATTTTATGATTTAATTTTATTTTTTAATAAAATTTATACATCTGTAGCTATATGTTTATGAGCACTGCTTTTGCAACTTCTCCTAAGTGTGATATAACATGTCTTCACCTTAATTAACCAAAAAACAACTTCTAGTTGCCTCAAGATACCATCATTGATGCTTGACAGCTGTATCTGGAAGTTTTATGGTTAATTTCCACTTTGGTATGAGTTTCCTGATTTTCCATCTGTTATTGATTTCTGGTTTCATTTCTTGACAGCTGAGGAACATAGGCCAAATTGTACCTATCATGCCAACTTTTCCTAGAATGCATAATTAAATATAGCACAGATTATGAACTGGTTTACCCAGAGACCCTATTCCAATATACAAAAGGGTAAGGGGCCAGGGAATGTAATCCTCTTCCTTTGCTCAGTCCTGTGGCATTGAAGGGGCCACTGATCCCCTGCTATGGTGGCTGCAACCCCATGTATGAAGTGCCCTTGCTCAGCCATGAACCAGACACCAGGTACTGGCCACAGAGGAAATAGCTTCTGGTGGAGAAAACTGATGATTTTTCTCTTCTGTATTTTTTAGAAAATGATCAATGCTCCTGGGATGTTGCCTTTTTATCAAGGTTTCTCTTTATTTTTTCTTTCACTTTCTTTCTAGTGATATTTCCATTCTTTAGACCAGTGTTTCAAGCATAAAGTGTCTACAGGTTTTCAAAAATTGTTCTGGATTTTTTAAAAAAAATGCTGTAATAAGGATGAAACAAAAACGCCTAGAAAATAAAGAAAAGGTAAAACCTGGTGGTGGTGACATGACAATGTTCGCTTTCTGATCATTTATTTGCTGTGTACATCTGAATTGTGCATATACAAATGTACATGTAATTTTGTAAGTGGTGCTGGGGATTGAATTCAAGGCCCCATATATGCTAGGCAAATACTGAATCACTGAGCTTCATTCCTTAGTCCCTCTCTGTGCATTTTTTAAAGTTGATGGAATACTTTAAGATTTGCACTGGAGAATTTTTACATTTTGGTTAGAATGAAGAGCAAATTTTAAAAAGGCAAACTGATAATGAGTAAGATTGACAATGTTTGATACAATAATAGACATGATGTTACATCTTGAAAAAATATCATTCAAATAAAAACCTTATAATTTCCCTCCCATTCAGTAAACTGTCAAAATAAAAATCCTATTTCAAAATGATTTTACTGTTAAAAAGTATTCCCCAAATCTTAAACTGGTGAACAATTGTTACAATTCCAAGCCCTTTACATCTTAGTTGGCACATTCTTCAAAGGAAGGTCCTATTGGGTACCTGGTGAAGTATGTGTATGTTAAATCTGACTCTTTTCCTGTCCACAATCAGGCTGTGCTCTTCATGACCATCAACGTGATATGCTAATCAGCTTTGCTTTCTGCTTTGCCTGGAGGTCAGCACAAGAATGTCTCCAGGTCAGGGAGGCAGGACAGCCATACCCAAGTGTGACTGAAGATTGAATCATGTGCCTAATGGGTGGAGAATTTGATGATACACAAACAAAAGCTACTAATCATCTTTGAAACTACCAAGTGTATTCAGTGTGGCCATTGAATAAGAATGAAGGCAAACTAAAAGAATTTAAGTCCAGGACCACTTTCTGGGCAAGCAGGTGTAACAGGAAAAGGAGACAAACCCAGCATTAGGGAGAGAAAGGATCACAGATATTGGACAACGTAGCTGGATTTCTCTCAGAAAAATATCTTGTTTTCCATGGTTTATACATGCATGTTTTGTTCACTGGTGGTTTGTGCAACCCCAGCCAGACTTCTGGACTTAAAGGACCCACATTCTAAGAAGGGAGGTGAAATGCTACATTCCAGATGTACTTCTGACTTTATGACTGATTTTGTCATTTCCATTTCCATTTCTGCTTCCAGAACTGCATTGATTTTCTCCAGTTAATGATTAGTTCCCAGAATTCCCAAGACAAGAAGCCCTACCAAGGTAACCAAGAATGTTTCATGGTCCATTGACAGGGAAATTCAAATAAGCAAGTTATCCTGAAAATATACATGTTTTCTAGAGAAAATAAATTTTCACCAAATTGCAGGAAGATACACATTTTGATTTTGCAAATGGTGCCCACATGTACTGTCTAGAATCATACAGGTGTAACAAGGCTCAAAAATTGAAGGGAAACTAGGAGAAAGCATTTCAGTCATGAAGTTAGTCTGTTGTCTTTTTTCCATTGACATCAGAACAAATGCTGATTCGAAGCTTCATTTAGATGCACTGAATCAGAACCTCTGCCTGGATATTTGCATTTGTACATACAATCAGGAGGTTCACTGTCCCAGTAGTGGTGAGGGTCAATGGCAGTACTGGGTGAAAATGTGTTCACTAGCTTCACCTGATATTAAGATTAACTTTTTCCCATGTAATTCATAAGAATGTTGTGGGGGAAACCTCTTATACTGTGTAAACTTCCTATTCCTCAGCATACTTTCACCAACTAGTTTTATCATACATGAATGATTTTTGATATAAAGCATTTGAATTATGATGTTTAAAAACTGCTATTTTTATCATTCTATCATCTACCTACATTTATGAGTTGGTATTAGATTGTAAGAGAGTTCCATTCTTATTTATGTCAGTATGATGTTATATACTATGGATTTATTCTCTTGGTATCATTTTTTATTTTTATGGTCAAATTCTCTTGGGCTTAAGTCTTTTAACAACTTCTCCCTTCTCCTTCTGTTCCTTCTCCCTCCCCTCTTCCTCATCTTATATTTTGATTGTTAAAATTGACTATATTTTATAGCAGTTTTAGTTTCATAACAAAACTGAGAAGAAGGTGTAGAGATTGCCCTTATCCATTTTTTTCTCTAAATTCATATGTTTTCCTAATTACAAATATCCTTCACCAAAATGATATATTTTCCATAATCAATGAACCATCACAGATAAGTCACCTTACCCCTAAGTTCATAGGTTAACATAAGGGTTTTGGACACATTAACTTAAGGGTTCTTGCACTGGACACGTGGCTATGGAGCTTTTGGCATGTAGGTAATGTTACTGAAGAAGTGTACTTTCTATTGTTATTTAGATTTAATTCATTTAAATTTAAATTTAGATAGACACATATGGTTAGTGGCTACCAGATTGTACTGAACAGTTGTAACTTAAGTTTATAATCCAATTTCATTTCAGTATCATTGGGTTTATACAAGTAGTGGGGAAAACACGATTTGAGATTTCCCACAATAGCATCATAGAAAGCTTCTGTAAGCTAGAATTCCATGTAGATGTTTCTCACACTTATTTTGCATTATTTTTTGTTATGAATTACATGGTTGGAATGTATACCATGTTTATTTCAGGTTTTCGAGTATCAACAAATTCTAATCATTTCTCTAATCAATGAGATGAATACTTGAATGTGACTTTTCAGGAGAAAAGTCAAGAGAAACAACACCTTCTATCACAAAGGCCGTTTGATGATTATGAAGTTCAGCAAATAGAGGGGATGTGTACTAGGAAAGATGACATTCAGCTCAAGATTGATAAGCAATGTTAATTCCACTCACTTAACCTCATCATCCTATGGCTTCTGCCTAATACCCTGTATCAACATATTCTTTCTTGTGTGATTTTAATACCACTCATTAGACTCTGGTTAATCACTACTCTTCAGAGATTTTTTTTTCTCTGTATAGTTTCTACACACCCTGAGGTCATCAAATTTTAAGACTGGTGCCCCAGGACTTCTATTACCTGATGATTCTTAGGCTAATTTGTGCACAGGGTTGACCACATCTCATGAAAGTTCAGATTTAAATTTTGTAGCTCTAGAGCGAAGCTTGAGACTCTGTGTTTCTAATAAGCTCCTTGAAGATGTCCATGCTGCTGGTCCATGGACCACAGTTTGTGCAGAAAAATTTCTCTGTGGCTTAGTATAGTTCTGTCAATCATGGCCTTTATTTTTCCTGCAAAGATGCCAGTATTGCAAATGCTTTCAAAGTTCTTCAACCTACATTCTAGATAGAGTAAGTTTATTTTTTTCCCCAGGGGAATAGTGCTACCCACTATTTATAGCTAAACAACTTTCATGATATGCAAGGCACAGTTGAAAAATACTGTTTGTTTGACATCCATACTGTCCCTTGAAATCACCCAGTTGTGTTCGTGGTGGGGTGGTGGCAGAATGAGGAACATTATGAATTGCTCTTTCAGTTTTTCCTCATGGGATTTTGGATCATTATTCTGATTTATCTTCATGTAAACTGTAAAGTGTGCATGAACCTGCTTAGACCAAATTGTCTTTCCTCTCCTTTTAGGTCTATCTGATCTGGAGATTGCAGCCCAGTCTATTATCTTTATCTTGGCTGGCTATGAAACCACTAGCACCACTCTTTCATTTATCATGTATCTACTGGCCACCCACCCTGATGTCCAGAAGAAGCTTCAGCAGGAGATTGATGAGACTTTTCCCAATAAGATGAGTGAATGGCACCTGGAGGGGAGAAGAGAGTTAAAATCTCTGGGCATATCAGTTTGCCATTGGGCAGTTCTAAAATCATGATGGTTATTAAATGCTTTGTAAATGCTATGGTATTTTACCAATATGAGTTATTTGAGGAGCTCTGAAAACATCAGTGTACTGTGTCAACAGAATTTTAAGTCATTTCCAAATCTTAATTTACAAAAATTTCTTTCTTCCAGGCACCTGTTACATAAGATGTACTATTTGAGATGAAGTATCTGGACGTGGTGGTGAATGAAACTCTCAGATTATATCCAATTATTGAGATAATTTTGAGAGTCTGTAAAAAAGATGTTGAACTCAATGGGGTGCACATTCCCAAAGGAACTAACGTGGCTATACCAATATATAGTCTTCATCAAAACTCCACGTACTGGCCAGAACCTGAAAAGTTCTACCCTGAAAGGTACAGGGCTCCTGAGAAAGGAAATCAACCCATAATACGCTGTTTCACACATATCCTGAGGTCTTTTAGTGCAGATGGCATACATGTGATTTTAAAGTTTTCTTGTTGTAAGAAAATTTTAAGAAGTTTTTTACAAAGTGGTAATTGTTTTAGAAAACAAACATTAGAAAAAATAAATGACTATAGCCATTTAAGGCCCTAGAACATCAAGATAAGCCCTATCTATCATTAATGTGATAAATGTCAGTATGGACATTTATATTTAAATGTGTAGTTTTTAAGGACTGAAATGCTATCACATTTCATTTGATTTTGAACTGTTTTTTATTTTATTTATCAGTAATCTATAAACCTTTCTGCCACTTGACCACTCTCTTATTTTAAGTGCTTATCTTTTTTAATCGTTTTAGGGTTTTTTCCTGTTTACGTTAGCTCCTTGAATTTTCTACTAGCTTTAGGAAGCCCTTCTATCTTCCACTTGATTAAACATTGCTTCCTGGTTCCTCCAGCACAATTGTTAAATACAAGTTAAGGCCTGAGAACCCTCCCCCATCCAGATGGTTTAAGCAGCCTCACTGAGGATGGAGAGAGCTCAGATCCACTGAGTCTTGTCTCTGGTGTGTTCTGGGCCAGCTTCTCATACTCTCCACAGTTGATGACTCTTTCAAAGCCAAGTAACCTGCCCCCAAGACACCTGAGATATTCATCCTTAAATATGTCTTGACCTTGGTCTTCTGAAAATTTGGATCCAAACTCACAGATTGCACTCTGGACAGAGTTACTGTTTTCCTGTTGTTGTACTGAGGAGCAAAATAGAGAAAGTTTTCATGGTAGTGTCTGGGTCGTCAGGTGGCATGGGATCAAGACTTCTCTTGGCCCCTAACTTTACACTTCTTGATTAGAGTGACCTTGTCTTGTTGGTTATGAGTTCCTCAATGCCAGTTTCCTCCAATTTCAGCACTTCCAACTTTTGAACTTTACAGATACAAAATCAGAGATTACACATCTCTTTGATTCACTGAGGCATGATAAGATACTACGTGCTTAAGGTGCATCAGGGACTAGACCAGGATGAGGAAAATTACAAAGATGTGTGGTATGGAGGGCTCTTGACATACACACAAGCATAATCTACAGACAGCAGTTTGGAAAACGCTTTCAATGCTTCCGCATCTGCTCATCATCTGCTCAAACAATTATCAACCAACCTCATCAGACCCTCCACACACCACACACCCTCCAAGAGATTCCATGTTACTTTGAATCACAATCACCTCTAAATTTGCCAAAATGTTCTCAAATATATAAAAATACACTTAAAAACAATCACAATGTCATTATCACTTTCTCCAAATCAGCATTTCTCCTTAAAGTAATAAAATAACCAGGGCTCAATTTGAATAAAACCTGGGTTCAACATTCCAGGAATTATTTGTAACCTGATGAGACAGACTCAGAAGACAATGATAATATTCTATGGGGAGAGAGGCAGAGACAGAAGGAGAAGGAGAAAAAAGACGAATGAGGAGGAGGTAGAGGGAGAGAGGAATTGGGAAAAAGAAGGGAGAGAGGAAGGAAGGGAAACAAGAAGATCCAGAAAAAAAGGAGTATAGAGAAGAGAGGTAATTATAGTGGGAGCATTTTCTCCTCCTTCATCAATAAAAATATGAAATGCAGGAGTGGGGGTTAAGGCAGGAACACACTTTTCTTCATTTATAAGCTCATTTTCTAATTTTTTTCAGAGTGTGTGTGGATCACAATCCTGAATATAATCTCATTACTTAAAGTCATATTTTCTTTTAAATAGCATTCATCACATCTTAACAAGAGAGAGAGCTCCTCTAGTGTAAGTAGAATGAAAAAGTTCTGTAGGTTTCAATTCTTATAAGCAAAGTCACAGCAGGATTTCAGTGATCATTCCACAAAAGAATCCTGTGTTTTGCTGCTTCTACCTACTCTGATATGACTATTCTATGTATAACCTAAGAGATCATCATCTTTTCTCAAGTAGATTATATGAAATAAGCAACTCTTTCCTCATTAAGGGAGAAAAATCCTTTTTTTGGCATTTTGTGTGAAATATATTGTTTCTACTGATTAATACTTTTTCATTTATATCCAGTTATTTAAATACTGAGATATGATTATAGGTATTATCCACACCTCATATTTGATAGGAGAATGACAATGAAATAAACACTTAATTTGTGTAATATAAATATACAGATTCTTATCAGCATTAAGAAGAAATGCAAAAGAATGGCAGTGTGTGTTCCTGAGAGTTGTCAACATGGTCATTATTGGTCTTTATCCTTTTTCACTCCACAGTCCATACTGCCTTGGTTCAGAGCTGATCATTGTTCCTGGTCAGGTGGGTGACCCAAACCTTCTTCTCTGAAGTATCTGAGCCCTTATCAGTGTGACCTGACTTGGGCTTTAGTTTCCTATTGTCCTCCATCACAGGACCTGGGAGTTTAAATAGTTACTGAGAAAATGTCCTATGTCACACTTGCTCTTTCTCTCTGTGTTGTGTTGTAGCAACTCAGTTTCCCTTCCTAGTCAGAATTAATCACTCCATGCCACAGAGTGACCTTCTTCTTCACCTGTTGATTCAGCTATAATGAGAATCCTAAAGTAGCTACCTCAACTCTCAGGGATAAACTTTACCCTTGATGCCATGTCCTGTTTGTTCACGGATCTATTGGGCAGATGCCAGGACTGAGTGAGGAAACAGGGGCTGATATCCAAAGTTCAGGTTAACCCTTTTTTGCATAAGAATCTCTATCCAGTGGGTGGTAGTAATGAGTATTTCTTTCTTGTTTCCATAAGAAAATAAAATCACTTTGTGTCTGGGTGGAAGAATCTCTCCCTTTGTGGCTAAGAGTTTTCTAAAGCAGCACAACAGAAATGTTAGTGTTTCATAGACATCAATCTTATAGGGAGAGAAAACACTCTCATTTCTATCCACTGAATTCTTGGGGGTCTGATTCTATGAATTCTTGCTGTGGGAGAAGCAGTACCATAAATTAGATGCAGACGTCGAGCATGTATCACATCCTGGAGGACATTGCTCCAGCAATGAGAGGTGTTGTCATCTAGGTGTTACTTGAGGCAGAGTCTTTCAAGGGTATTTTACCATTCTATCAGGTTCTGTGTTTCAGGAAGATGGAGGACCTATGTTAATTATAACAAATCCCATGAACACAGGCCACATTACACACTTGTTTGCTGTGAATGGAGCTCCTTGTTCAGAAGCAATGCTGCATGGATTACCCTTATGGTGAATAAAGCATTCTGTGAGTCCAGAGATGGTAGTTCTGGCAGCAGCATTTCAGGAGAGGAAGAAAAATCCATACCAAGAGTGAGTGTCCAGTCCAGAAAAAGAAAGGAGGAGTGTCCCTTTCATGCTGAATGTGGTCCAATGTCATCAATGTGCTATGCAGTGGCTGGCTGATCACCCAGGGAATGGTGCGATGTTGGGAACTCACGATTGTCTTTGCTGTTAGCCATGGGTATTCAGCAGTGGCTTCAGACAGATTTGCCTTGGTGAGTGTAAGTTTATCATGATGAATCCAGGGATAAACTTTACCCCAGATGCCATGTCCAGTTTGTTCATGGATATATTGGGCAGATGCCAGGACTGAGTGAGGAAACAGGGGCTGATATCCAAACTACTGGTTAACCCTTTTTGGAATAAGAATCTCTATCCCATGGGTGGTTTTCATAAGAATATTTTTTTCATATATATTATCCAGAAAATCTTGAACTTCCATGATATTAAAGGGAACACATGTATCAGAGGAATGAATGTCTCCCGTAGGCAACGTAAAGAACTTTGGGTTTTCTTCTGGAGAAAGGGTTAAGGTGTTTGCCTTCATGCTGCATGTATTGTATTTAGTTACACAGGTATCATTTTTGTATTTGAAGGTTAACCTGACTTATGGAGGTGTGCATGTGTACCAAAAAGACAGAAGATGGACTGCAGTGACTTTGTGATGTGTGATGTTTTCTAGGATGAACTACGTCTCACCAAATTCCCTCTAATCCATCGTTTCTGTTTAAGGTGGGTCTCAAGAGGAGCTACCTGGGAGATTAGAGGGCAGAAGGGAAGCAGCCATCCTGTAGTACTAATACATTTTTGCTGGTCTGCTGGCTCACACCTCACTGGTAGGAAGCAGTGGCTGGGCCTGCAGTTACTCTATCTTCCCCAGGATTCTCCCTTAAGCTCTTGGAATTCTGGGCTAGGGGTGTGCATTCAGCTTCATTAGAAATCTGACCTAAATTTCCAATGTGCCTGTATGATCATACCATATGGATCTCATCTTTATGTATAGCCACAAGTAACTAATAAAAAAAACATAAATAAATAGCATATCAGAAGAGCAGAGGGAAGGAATCAGAGGAAGGGAGGAGGAGAGGGAAACGGGAAGTATGGAGACTGAATTGAGGACTATTTTATGCTTTTTAATTATGTCAAAAGAATCCCTAATATTTTGTAGAATTCAAAAGAACCAATACAAAAAGAAGAACCTTAGTGCCTAATTCTATAGACAAACAGACTGACTCTTTTTGTTTTCTCTTGTGGGGTCACAGCTCATGCTTTAGGATTTTGTCTGTCTTTGTCTGCCCTGCTTTGTACTGTCTTCCCTTTCTACTGCTTGTTTTGTAGACTTTAAATTTCCACATCAGACTTAAACATGACAGCAGTATACCAACTCCTTAACCAGCTTCCACAAAGAAATAAGGCCAAAGTTCTGTAACACAACCATTAACAATTACATGCATAACTAACAACATCTTAGTGGTTCAGCTTCTCTTATTAGAACCTGCCTGGTAAAACAGGAAACATAATCCAACAACCATAAAAACACAGACACACACTCACACAAATCATACACATGATTACACACACATAGGCCTATATTTAGTAAAAAGAGTCATAAATTCTGGCCCTTAATAGAGTCTTGGAATTTCAAATGACCATGATCGTGATGACAAATTTTAGGTTTGTCTTGCTTTGAAGAAAAATGAATTTTAATAATTTCAGTTTCTGGATACTTACAAATAGAGAAAAAACTCTTCACAAATATTTTTTTTGGATCAAGAGAGCTTATCACCCTGTACACAGGATCCCATATTTCTGGCATCACACTTTGTCTCCACTCCCTGTTTTCCCAAGGACTTTGAAGGGACCATGTGGCTGTGGAATCAGACGTCTCTGACAGACTTTATCCTTGAAGGGCTCTTCCATGACTCCCCAACGCACCTTTTCCTTTTCTGCCTGGACCATGGTGGTCTACTTTGTTGCACTGAGTGGCAACACTCTCACCATTTTCCTCATCTATGTGGATCGTGGGCTTCACACCCCCATGTACTTCCTGCTCAGCCAGCTCTCCTTCATAGACCTGATGCACATCTGCACAACCATCCCCAAGATGGCTACCAACTACCTGTCTGGCAGCAAGTCCATCTTCTTCCTGGGATGTGCCACCCAGCACTTCCTCTATTTGTCTCTGGGTGGTGCTGAGTGTCTTCTGCTAGCTCTCATGTTCTATGACAGGTATGTTGCCATCTGTCATCCTCTGCGTTACACTGTGCTCATGAGCAGAAAGGTGGCACTGATGATGGCCCTCACCTCATGGTTGGGGGCATCTCTGAACTCCCTAATTCACACAGTCATCTGGATGCACTTTCCCTTCTGTGGATCTCGGAAAATGTACCACTTCTCCTGTGAGTATCCAGCTGTTGTGAAGTTGGTATGTGGTGATGTCACCGTCTATGAGACCACAGTGTATATCTGTAGCATCGTGCCTCTCCTCCTCCCCATCATTCTGGTTTCTACATCCTATGGCTTCATCCTGCACAGTGTCACTGGGATGCATTCAGCTGGGAGTAAAAGAAATGCTTTTGCCACTTGTAGCTCCCACTTCATTGTGGTCTTTCTCTGGTTTGGTGCCTGCATCTTCTCGTACATGAGGCCCAGGTCCCAGCGCACTCCACTGCAAGACAAAGTGGGTTCTGTGTTCTATAGCATCATTACTCCCACACTGAATCCTCTGATTTATACTCTCTGGAGTAAGGATGTAGCTAAGGCTCTGAGGAGAGTGTTGAGGAGAGGTATTATCATCCAATGACTACACCTGTATTTGGCCCAAGTATAGAGTGTTATTATGGGTAAACCTCTAAGAATTTTCAAGAATCCAGATTCATGATGTAATTTGACTATCCAGAGAATAAAGTGGCTTATGTATACCTTCACTATTTTAACTGAGTTGCAGGAATTCAAGTAGCATTGTGTATGTGTCTAAATCCTTCAGAGTATTATGAAAAAACCTTTACCAATCCCATTTAAAGTAGACATATGAAGTTAAGTGATACTCTAAAAATATTAAGATAAATATATAAAGACCTTTTCTATCATTATTTTTATTGAAAATACATATGTAAATCATGACAACAAAGACTATTTAGGGAGTATAAAATTAGAATGTGTTGATTAATATTAGAAACCTGTGAAATAAAGCGTGTTTTGAAAGAAAAAGTTGGTGATAAAATATTTCTACTCAGATATTTTGAGTTACTGAATCAGTGTTTAAGAATTTATAAGGGCAGATATGAAGAGGTGAGGGTGCAGAGGTGGGTGGATAGAATTCCTCCAAAACCAGAGAGGCTGAGTTTTCATATCTGTCACACAGATGGTCACCTCCTTTCCATCAAACAATACATAATTCTTTGCACAGACAATGAACAAGCCCAGCAAAGGTCCAGCCTCCTAGTAACTCAAGAGCATCATCCACCCATAAATCTATTTTCAAGACCAATTTTTATTTATAGAGAAAATCAATATGTCTTTTCTTCTGAGAATCATCTTCTTTGAAGAACAGAGCAGAGATTTTCAGGGAGATTTAGACTCTACTTTCTAGGCTCATCTCTTGACACAACCTTTAGAACAATGGGTTTTTCTGGTTGAAGAAATGATTTCTTGCTTAATTTCAGAGGAATCTGCAAACATTAAGCAAGTATATTTAGATGTAGTAAATGAAACTCGAACAACAGAAAGAATCGGAAAAAGTACATTTCAGACAATAAAGCTATACAAACAAGTAAAAAAATACTTTCAGCCTCTTGTGTCTGGGATTCCTTAGCTACCTGATCTTTAATCTCTTGTTTTTTATAAAGCCACAGATATAGAGCTCTAAAACTGAAGAAGCCTAACATTGCACAAGTGTCTCAAAAGAGAGTCTTTGAGTGAGCAGATACTTTTCTTTAAAGAGGTTCCTCAACTAAATGTAACTACCCACAAGACCTTGCTTTTTCATAAAGTGTCCTGACCTGTGTTTCCTTGCAAGGATGGAAGAAGAAGTTCTGCAGTAATCTGATGAGAGCAAGTTTCATGCTCATGAGAGCAAACCTCATGCCAATGCAGTTTCTGGGTCCATTTCCAAAGGGCATGTATATGTAAGGATTGATGTTCTCCTTGTTCTTCTTACTGAACCTAATTTCACAATAGTAGATGTAAACAAGTTATTGAGACATAAATCTATGAAACCTACATAATTGGGGTTGTCTCCTAAACATTCATAAGAAGCAAAACACAGGATTCTTTTGTGGAATGGTCACTGAAATCCTTCTGTGACTTTGCTTATAAGAATTGAAACCTACAGAACTTTTTCATTCTCCTTACACTAGAGGAGCACTCTGTCTTGTTAAGATGTGATGAATGCTATTTAAAAGAAAATATGTCTTTAAGTACTAAAATTAGATTCAGGATTGTGATCCATACACACTCTGAAAAAAATTAGAAAATGAGCACATAAATGAAGCAAAGTGTGTTCCTATCATAACTTCCACTCCTGCATTTCATATTTTTATTGATGAAGGAAAAGAAAATTCTCCCACCATGATTACCTCTCTTCTCTATACTCCTTTTTTTCTGGATCTTATTGTCTCCCTTCCTTCCTCTCTGCCTTCTTTTTCCCAATTCCTCTCTTCCTCTACCTCCTCCTCATTCATCTATTTTCTCCTTCTCCTTCTGTTTCTGCCTCTCTCCCCCTAGAATATTATCATTGTCTTCTAAGTCTGTCTCATAAGTTTAGAAATAATATCTGGAATGTTGAACCCAGTTTGTATTCAAATTGAGCCCTAGTTTTTTTTATTACTTTAAGGAGAATGTGTTGATTTGGAGAAAGTGATAATGACATTGTGATTGTTTTTAAATGTATTCTTATATATTTGAGAACATTTTGGCAAATTTACAGGTGATTGTGATTCAAAGTAACATGGAATCTCTTGGAGGGTGTGTGGTGTGTGGAGGGTCTGATGAGGTTGGTTGATAATTGTTTGAGCAGATGATGAGCAGATGCGGAAGCATTGAAAGTGTTTTCCAAACTGCTGTCTGTAGATTATGCTTGTGTGTATGTCAAGAGTCCTCCATACCACACATATTTGTAATTTTCCTCATCCTGGTCTAGTCCCTGATTCACCTTAAGCACGTAGTATCTTATCATGCCTCAGTGAATCAAAGAGATGTGTAATCTCTGATTTTGTATCTGTGAAGTTCAAAAGTTGGAAGTGCTGAAATTGGAGGAAACTGGCATTGAGGAACTCATAACCAACAAGACAAGGTCACTCTAATCAAGAAGTGTAACATTAGGGGCCAAGAGAAGTCTTGATCCCATGCCACTGGACCCCCTAGACACTACCCTGAAAACTTTCTCTATTTTGCTCCTCAGTACAACAACAGGAAAACAGTAACTCTTTCCAGAGTGCAAACTGTGAGGTTGGATCCAAATTTTCAGAAGACCAAGGTCAAGACATATTTAACGATGAATATCTCAGGTGTCTTGGGAGCAGGTTACTTGGCTTTGAAAGAGTCATCAACTGTGGAGAGTATGAGAAGCTGGCCCAGAACACTCCAGAGACAAAACTCTGAGGATCTGAGCTCTCTTTATCTTCAGTGAGGCTGCTTAAACTATCTGGGTGGGGGGTGGTTCTCAGGCCTTAACTTGTATTTAACAATTGTGCTGGAGGAACCAGAAAGCAATGTTTAATCAAGTGGAAGATAGAAGGGCTTCCTAAAGCTGGTAGAAAATTCAAGGAGCTATAGTGAACAGGACAAAAATCCTAAAACGATTAAAAAAGATAAGCACCTAAAATAAGAGACTGGTCAAGTGGCAGAAAGGTTTATAAATTACTGTTAAATAAAATAAAAAACAGTTTAACATCAAATGAAATGTGATAGCATTTCAGTCCTTTAAAACTACACATTTATATAAAAATATCCATACTGAATTAATCACATTAATAATAGATAGTGCTTATCTTGATGTTCTAGGGCCTTAAATGGCTATAGTCATTTATTTTTTCTAATGTTTGTTTTCTAAAACAATTACCACTTTGTAAAAGACTTCTTAAAATGTTCTTAAAACAAGAAAATTTTAAAATCATATGTATGCCATCTGCACTAAAAGTCCTCAGAACATGTGTGAAACAGCCTCTTAAGGGTGGATTTTTTTTTCAGGAGCCCTGTACCTTTCAGGGTAGAACTTTTCAGGTTCTGGCCAGTACGTGGGGTTTTGATGAAGACTATATATTGGTATAGCCACGTTAGTTCCTTTGGGAATGTGCACCCCATTGAGTTCAACATCTTTTTTACAGACTCTCGAAGTTCTCTCAGCAATTGGATATAATCTGAGAGTTTCATTCACCACCATATCCAGATACTTCATCTCAAATAGTACATCATATGTAACAGGTGCCTGGAAGAAAGAAATTTTTGTAAATTAAGATTTGGAAATGACTTAAAACTCTGTTGACACAGTACACTGATGTTTTCAGAGCTCCTCAAATAACTCATATTGGTAAAATACCATAGCATTTACAAAGCATTTAATAACCATCATGATTTTAGAACTGCCCAATGGCAAACTGAGATGCCCAGAGATTTTAACTTTCTTCTCCCATCCAGGTGCCATTCACTCACCTTATTGGGAAAAGTCTCATCAATCTCCTGCTGAAGCTTCTTCTGGACATCAGGGTGGGTGGCCAGTAGATACATAATAAATGAAAGAGTGGTGCTAGTGGTTTCATAGCCAGCCAAGATAAAGATAATAGATTGGGCTGCAATCTCCAGATCAGATAGACCTAAAAGGTGAGAAAAGACAATTTGGTCTAAGCAGGTTCATGCACACTTTACAGTTTACATGAAGATAAATCAGAATGATGATCCAAAATCCAATGAGGAAAAACTGGAAGAGCAATTCATAATATTTCTCATTCTGCCACCACCCCACCACGAACACAACTGGGTGATTTCAAGGGACAGTATGGATGTCAAACAAACAGTATTTTTCAACTGTGCCTTGCATATCATGAAAGTTGTTTAGCTATAAATAGTGAGTAGCACTCTTCTCCTGGGAAAAAAATAAACTTACTCTAACTAGAATGTAGGTTGAAGAACCTTGAAAGCATTTGCAATACTGGTATCTTTGCAGGAAAAATAAAGGCCATGATTGACAGAAATATACTAAGCCACAGAGAAATCTTTCTACACAAACTGTGGTCCATGGACCAGCAGCATGGACAGCTTTAAGGAGCTTATTAGAAACACAGAGTTTCAAGCTTTGCTCTAGAGCTACCAAATTTAAATCTGAACTTTCATGAGATGTGGTCAACTCTGTTCACAAATTAGCCTAAGAATCATCAGGTAATAGAAGACCTAGGGCACCAGTCTTAAAATTGGATGATCTCAGGGTGTGCAGAATCTATACAGAGAAAAAAAATCTCTGAAGAGTAGTGATTAACCAGAGTCTAATGAGTGGTATTAAAATCACACAAGAAAGAATGTGTTGATACAGGGTATTAGGCAGAAGCCATAGGACGATGGTGTTCAGTGAGTGGAATTAACATTGCTTATCAATCTTGGGCTGAATGTCATCTTTCCTAGTACACATCCCCTCTATTTGCTGAACTTCATAATCATCAAATGGCCTTTGTGATAAAAGGTGTTGTTTCTTTTGACTTTTCTCCTGAAAAGTCACATTCAAGTATTCATCTCATTGATTAGAAAAATGATTATAATTTGTTGATACTCGAATACCTGAAAGTAACATGGTATACTTTCCAACCATGTAATTCATAACAAAAAAAAATGCAAAATAAGTGTGAGAAACATCTACATGGAATTCTAGCTTACAGAAGGTTTCTATGATGCTATTGTGGAAAAACTCAAATTGAGTTTTCCCCACTACTGGTATAAACCCAATGATTCTGAGATTAAATTGGATTGTAAACTTAAGTTACAACTGTTCAGTACAATCTGGTAGCCACTAACCATATGTGTCTATCTAAATTTAAATTTAAATGAATTAAATCTAAATAACAATAGAAAGTACACTTCTTCAGTAACATTACCTACATGCCAAAAGCTCCATAGCCACGTGTCCAGTGCAAGAACCCTTAAGTTAATGTGTCCAAAACCCTTATGTTAACCTATGAACTTAGGGGTAAGGTGACTTATCTGTGATGGTTCATTGATTATGGAAAATATATCATTTTGGTGAAGGATATTTGTAATTAGGAAAACATATGAATTTAGAGAAAAAAATGGATAAGGGCAATCTCTACGCCTTCTTCTCAGTTTTGTTATGAAACTAAAACTGCTATAAAATATAGTCAATTTTAACAATCAAAATATAAGATGAGGAAGAGGGGAGGGAGAAGGAACAGAAGGAGAAGGGAGAAGTCGTTAAAAGACTTAAGCCCAAGAGAATTTGACCATCAAAATAAAAAATGATAGCAAGAGAATAAATTCAAAGTATATAACATCATACTGACATAAATAAAAATGGAACTCTCTTACAATCTAATACCAACTCATAAATGTACGGTGGGTGATAGAATGATAAAGACAGCAGTTTGTAAACATCATAATTCAAATGGTTTATATCAAAAATCATCCATGTATGATAAAACTAGTTGGTGAAAGTATGCTGAGGAATAGGATGTTTACGCAGTTTAAGAGGTTTCCCTTACAACATTCTTATGAATTACATGGGGAAAAGTTAATCTTAATATCAGATTAAGCTAGTGAACACATTTTCACCCAGTACTGCCATTGACCCTCACCACTACTGGGACAGTGAACCTCCTGATCGGATGTGCAAATGCAAATATCCAGGCAGAGTTTCTGATTCAGTGCATATGAATGAGACTACGAATCAGCATTTGTTCTGATGTTGATGGTAATAAGAAAACAGACTAACTTCATGACTGAAATGCTTTCTCCTAGTTTCCCTTCAATTTTTGAGCCTTGTTACACCTGTATGATTCTAGACAGTACTTGTGGGCACCATTTGCAATGTCCAAATGTGTATCTTCCTGCAGTTTGGTGGAAATCTATTTTCTCTAGAAAACATGTATATTTTCAGGATAACTTGCTTATTTGAATTTCCCTGCAATTCACCATGAAACATTCTTGGTTACCTTGGTAGGGCTCCTTGTCTTGGGAATTCTGGGAATCAATCATCAACTGGAGAAAATCAATGCGGTGCTGGAAGCAGAAATGGAAATGGAAATGACAAAATCAGTCATAAAGTAGGAAGTAAATCTGGAATGTAGCATTTCACCTCCCTTCTTAGAATATGGCTCTTTTAAGTCCAGAAGTCTGGCTAGGGTTGCACAAACCACAAGTGAACAAAACATGCATGTATAAATCATGGAAAACAGGATATTTTCCTGAGAGAAATCCAGCTATGGTGTCCAATATCTGTGGTCTTTGCTCTCCCTAATTCTGGGTTTGTTTTCTTTTCCTGTCACACCGGCTTGCCCAGAATGTGGTCCTGGACTTAAATTTTTTTAGTTTGCCTTCATTCTTATTCAATGGCCACACTGAATACACTTGGTAGTTTCAAAGATGATTAGTAGCTTTTGTTTGTGTATCATCAAATTCTCCATCCATTAGGTACATGATTCAATCTTCAGTCACACTTGGGGATGGTTGTCCTGCCTCCCTGACCTGGAGACATTTTTGTGCTGATCTCCAGGCAAAGCAGAAAGCAAAGCTGGTTAGCATATCACGTTGATGGTCATGAAGAGCACAGCCTTATTGTGGACGGGAAAAGACTCAGATTCTACACACACATACTTCACCAGGTGCCCAATAGGACCTTCCTTTGAAGAATGTGCCAACTAAGATGTAAAGAGCTTGGAATTGTAATGATTGTTCACCAGTCTAAGATTTGGGGAATACTTTTTAACAGTAAAATCATTTTGAAATAGGATTTTTAATTTGACAGTTTACTGAATGAAAGGGAAATGATAAGGTTTTTATTTGAATTATATTTCTTTCAAGACATAACATCATGTCTATTATTGTATCAAACATTGTCAATCTTACTCATTATCAATCATTTTAAATTTGATTTTTATTCTAACCAAAATGTAAAAATTCTCCAGTGCAAATCTTAAAGTATTCCATCAACTTTAAAAAATGCACAGAGAGGGACTGGGGAATGAAGCCCAGTGATTCAGTATTTGCCTAGCATATATGAGGCCTTGGATTCAATCCCCAGCACAATTTACAAAATTACATGTACATTTGTATATGCACAATTCAGATGTACATAGCAAATAAATGATCAGAAAGCGAACATTGTCATGTCACCACCACCAGGTTTTACCTTTTCTTTATTTTCTAGGCGTTTTTGTTTCATCCTCATTACAGCATTTTTAAAAAAATCCAGAACACTTTTTGAAAACTCGTAGACACTTAATGCTTGAAACACTGGTCTAAGGAATGGAAATATCACTAGAAAGAAAAAATAAAGAGAAACCTTGATGAAAAGGCAACATCCCAGGAGCATTGATCATTTTCTAAAAAATACAGAAGAGAAAAATCATCAGTTTTCTCCTCCAGAAGCCATTGCCTCTGTGGCCTGTACCTGGTGTCTGGTTCATGGCTGAGCACGGGCACTTCATACATAAGGTTGCAGCCACCATAGCAGGGGATCAGTGGCCCCATCAATGCCACAGGACTGAGAAAAGGAAGAAGATTACATTTCCTTGCCCCTTACCCTTTTGTGTATTGGAATAGGGTTTCTGGGTAAACCAGTTCATAGTCTATGCTATGTTTAATTATGCATTCAAGGAAAAGTAGGCAGGATAGGTACAATTTGGCCTATGTTCCTCAGCTGTCAAGAAATAAAACCAGAAATAAATAACAGATGGAAAATCAGGAAACTCAGACAAAAGTTGCAAATTAACAATAAAACTTCCAGATACAACTGACAAGCATGAAAGATGGTATCCAAAGGCAACTAAAAGTTGTTTCTAGGTGAATTAAGGTGAAGACATGTTATGTCACACTTAGGAGAAGTAGCAAAAGTAGCGCTCATAAACATATAGCTACAGATGTATAGGTTTTATAAAAGATAGTTCTCAAGTCAATAGTCTAAGTTAAATCATAAAATGGTGAAAAGGGAAAATTTAACAAAAGGCAAGCATAAGAAAAAAAATCATAAAAACCCAAGTTTAAACAAATGAAATAGAAAAGAATTATAATTGACAAAAACAAAAGGTGTCTATAAATCACCTTACCCCTTTGAAAATATCATAAAAATCACCTAACCATTAGCCAGATTGACCAAGAAATACAAAGGGATAATAGTTTCATATGATGATATTTCCTCTCAATATGTACTAGAAGTGTGCATCTAGATCAGAAGGTATATTTACTTTTATTTATTTTGGGGTCCTTCACACTCTTTTTCAGAAGGTGTACATTTCTACCTACAATATGTAAGATAACTTTTTCTCCACATCTAACCAGCATTTGTTATTTTTTCATTCATTCTTTCTTTTGTTGATAATGGTCATTCTAACCAGGGTGAGATGATGTCTTATTGTAATTTTGATTTGCATTTCCTTGACACCAAGTGATATTGAATAGTTTTTTCATGTATTTTTAAGTCATTTGTATTTTTTTTTTGAGAAATAACTATTTGGAGCATTTTTCTATTTTTAAACTGCATTACTTGGGGGTTTAGTCATTAAGTTTTTTAAAATTTGTTATATTATAAAAATATATATCATTTATAAATGTAATACTCTATAGATATATAAAACATATTTTATATTAATCTATTTTTAATCTAAATGATTGGAATATCTGTACATCCAGATTTATTTCTATATTATTTTGAATACCTGAGATGTGCATTAAATCTAGGTATTTATGTATTTATAATATATATTATAATAAAAAACACATACATACATATATACCCACACATACATATATGCCCAATGGAACATTCATCCATAAAGAAGAATGAAATCCTGTATTTTGTAGCTAAAGGTGGATGGAATTAGAGGACGTTCAGCTTACAAACTAAACTAGACACATCAGTACAAGTACCACATGTTCTTTTTCATATGTGGAATGTAAATATTTGACCTGAATGTATAATAGTGATTATTAAAGTTTGGAAAGAACTATGGCAGAATGTGGATAAAGAAAGGCTCCATTTCATTTGTGTATGCTGTGTATATGTATTGAGACATCACATGGAACCCCATTTATTTGCATAACTCATACATGTTAATGAAAAAATAAAATAAATATTAAAAAAGAAAAGAATAGCAAGAGAAATGAAAGGAGAATTTATTACGAACATTGGAGAAAAATTATGAAAGAATTCTAACAATTTGATTGTTCACATATATTTGTGCAGAAAATCCTAAAAGACTCAAATTACAGAAATTGATTGAGAAGTAAATATACAGCCTGAATAAACTTGTAAAATGTAATATTATTGCATTAGTAATAGAAATTTATTTACAAATACATGCCCAGATCTGGATTGTTTTAATAGTAGATTCTACAAAATAAAGAACTAATACCAATTATTCACAAACACTTCCAAAATTAAAACAGCATTTCTGAATATAATCTAAAAGGCCAATATTACCCTAATACTCACACCAAGCAAAGACAACACAGGATATAGTTGTGTAATACACCAAATCCATGAAATAAAAAATCAACACAGAGGATTGTTTCAATTGATGCAGAAAAAACATTTGATAAAAATCAAAACCAACCTTCCCCCCAGAAAAATAATCCTCAAAATCATTCTTTTGTAATGAACCCTCAGCAAATTAGGACTAGAATGAAATTTTGTAAACCTGATAAAGAATATCTATGAAAACTTGTAGCTTAACAATTTAATAGTTTCACCCTAAATCAAGAACATGACAAGCATTTCTCTCTCACCACTTCTCTTGGAGAACTGTAAGTAATAACAAGTTCACCAGCATTTCACGATACAAGATCAGTACACAAAAATAAACTGCATTTCTCAACACTGTGATAAGCAATCCAAAAGAAAAACTAAAAAATTAAAAATAATTCTATATCCAATGGCATTAAAAAGAATAAAATACATAGGAATCAATTTAACAAAGGTGCAAGACAAGCACAATAATAACTACAAAATATTGTTGAAATAAAAGAAAGAGGATCTACATGACTAGGAAAAACATCTCAGGTTTGTGGATGAGAAAACTTAATATTGTCCAAATGGCAATAGTATTGAAATTGATTTGCAGATCCTAATAAACTTTGTAACAGAATCTTAGCTGGCTTCTTTGAGGAATTGGCAAGTTGATTTAAAATTCACATAGAATTCAAAGGGACACAGAATAGCTAAAATGATGTTGAAAAATGAGATTAAAGTTGTAGGACTCACATTTCTTGATTTCAAAACCTACTCCAAAGCAAAAATAAAATGTGGTCCTAGAAGACGGGTAAACATATAGATGAAAGGAACAGGATTTAGAGTCCAGAAATTAACCCACATGTCTATGGCCCATGGAATTTTGAGAAAGGTGCCCTGGCCATTGAATGTGGCAGACACTCTTCAAAAAATGGTGCTGGAACAACTACATAGCCACATTCAAAAGAATAACATGTTGTCCTCACCTGGCTCTGAATGTAAAACTTAAATTAAAATGGTTGGGCAACCTTAATATCAGAGTTAAACTACAATTTTTAGTAGTAAACAATAAAAAGTATGTAAGTCCATATGGTTTCAATCAATTATTATATTTGATACTTGAAGCACAAAAAATAAAAGCAAATAACATAAATCATATATCATTTAAATGTTAAGTTTCCAAGACCTGTTGAGTTTCTAACATTTATATAAATGGCATCAAATTGCATGCATCTACTGTCAATTGCTTTTCTTTTGTGAACACTACAGCTTTGAGATTAATACATTTGAAGATTTTGAAATCCAGCTCATTCATTTTAATGATTGGAATATGAAATACCTCCCATGATAGGAATAAACTTCAAAAAACTAAAAACTTTGTGCTTCAATGGACACTATCAAGAAAGTAAAAAGATATCTATAGAATAGGAAAAACTTGTTACAAATCATAATCTGATAAGAAACTGTGTAAGCAATACATGAAGAAGTATTTTTTCAATTAAATTATTTAGAAATTATTTTTCCTTTTATTTTTAATTTGTGCCAATTAGTTATACATGACAGTAGAATGCATTTTGACACATTATACACAAATGGAGCACAAGATTTCCTTTCTCTGCTTGTACATGGTACAGACTCACACCAGTAAAATTCTTAAGCCTCAAAAAAAAAGACAAATACTTCAGGTAATTGTGGGCAAAAGATATGGATAGACATTCTTCAAAATAATGAATCTGAATTATCTTTTCTATGTACATAGATGAACACCTCATAGTGAATCTCCACATCATGTACCTCCACAAGCCTGGCATCCTAATTAGAATAAGGTATACTTTAAGTTTTTATAAATATATCATGAATATCTAAAAAGAACAAATAAAAAAGTGATTAACATTGCTTGTTATCAGTAACCAAAAGGAAAATGCAAATCAAAACCACATAAGTTGCCATCTCACATCCACTACAATGTCTAAAATAAGAGATAGAAATAGGAAGAGTTAGAAAATAAGTGAAGTAATTGGAACCCTCATACACTTTTGGTAAGAATATTAAATGGTACAGCTATCATGGAAAACACTGACAGAAGTACTTTGTAAGGCAGCAATTTCACTCCTGAGTATACACTCAGATGAAATTGAAAAGTAGAGTTCACAAACAAGTTTCACACTAATGTTCATAATGGCACCATTCATAATAGCCAAAAAGTCGAAATAACATAAATGTCTACCAACTGATGAAAGGATAACTAATTTGTAGTATATCTATACAATGAAATATTATTTGGCCATAAACATGAAGTACTGATATATATTTCACTTGGAAACAAAATGCTAAATGATATCACTTTGCATCACAAAAGACCACATATTTCATGTCACCATTTTTATAATGTCTACATCATATGCAAAGCTAAAGAAATAGAAAATTCAGTAGTGTTTGTTTAGGGTAAATAATTTTGAAAGCTGACAGTTAAAAGATAATGAGTTTTCTGAGTTTTGACAATGGTGAGGGCTGCACATATCATTTATCATGCTAAAAATTATTGAACTTTACATTTTAAGGAATCATATAGTATGTAAATAATATCTTAATGAAGTTTTTGTTTTAAAAGAAAAAAAGCAACGGTGATATACATACTAATTATAAGAAAAACTGGATGGAAGACATCTAAACGAAGGGCCTTCTTGGCTTTTTTCACAAATGGATCTTGTGGATTGTTGAGGGAATTGACATTAACTCCAAAACATGTGCTAACGATCACGTCCATGTTGTAGCTCCCCAAAATTCTGAGTAGAGAAAGAAATGTAAAATTTTAATCTGCACTGCTTTACTCTCCTACTACACATGCTGGAAGAAGTGATATGAGCACATTCACACACTGTCAGAAATATCTGTTGATCAAATTACTAGTCCATGCTCCTATCAAATGCCATGAGGCAGCTGCCCCTGTGCCAGGGGAGTTAGGGACACTAAGGTAGTGAGCTCAAGGAGTTCAGAGGCAGAGAGACAGACACCCATAATCAGATAAATTACCTCAGTGAGTGGAGCGCAGATGATAAAAGATGATTAAGTATGGAGCTTCAGCAAGACCAAGGTGTTATAATTGACTCCTGGTAGGGGATCCAAGATAGGTGACCTTGACCTAGGTCCTGCCTAAGCACAGTCTGTGCCCAGAGCTGATTCCTCTCTAGCACATCACATAAAAGCAACACCCTGTTCTGAGAGGCAGAAACATTGTCCCCCCTTCTCTGCACCCACTACTACAGCTCCTGAGAGGTCCTGCACTCCAGGACCCAAAGTGGCCCCAAGGGCAGAATCTCGAAAAAGGAAATGAGAAAGAATATCCTCAGTTAAACCATTGAAATTTTTCTCGAAATGTACTGGGATGAGCTCACAACTTGGGGAACATTTTCTCTCAGATTTCCCAAGACAGTATCAGTGGTTGTTCATGGGTCAAAATAACCCATTTTATACAACAAATGATATGGTAGTTGTAATCCATATCCTTTCAGGACCTTACCTCTGTTGAGACTGGAGGAAGAAGTGGTGAGAATATTTCATATTTTGTACTTTGCTGATATTCTCAGTGCAACCATAAAGAGATTTTTTGTTCCATATCTTTGCATTGTATCTTTTTTTTTTAATTTTTTAAATAACTTTTTTAGTTGTAGAGGATAGCATGCCTTTATTGTATCAGTTTATTTTTATGTGGTGCTGAGGATCAAACTCAGTGCCTTACACATGCTAGGCAAGTGTTCTGCCACTGAGCTACAACCCTAGCCCTGTGTTATATATTCTATCCCTGCTTAATAGGTACCAGAGACTTCCCCCAATCCAACATTCCCTAGACTCTACCCTCAACTTCTTAGTGATCATGTTCTTCATTGTAAAACATGTATTTTGACTTACATAATATCCACATTGACGATAAAGCAAATAAACTAATTCTGTTTTTGTACACAGATGTCCCAGCACCCTGCCTCATCCTAGGAGCCTCTCCTCCTTGGGTGTCCCATTGTGGTTGTGACACCACACACTTACTTTTGTCTGGTCAAGGGAGTAGCTCAACAGTGGTAATTTCAGTTCCCTGGCAGGCTGCTGGAAGGTCTTAAAAGAGCTCAGAACCGCAGAGCTGCCTGCTACTTACTCTTTCACAGTGACAGGCTCCCCTTTCTTCACTTCCTGGCTCAGGTACTTCACCAATGCATCTCCATATTTGTTAATGATGGGGAGCATCTAAGCACAAAACACAACTCCACCCATAGTTAGAGGAGAATCGAGTCCCCGAGGCTCTGGTTTTCCCAGGATTATAAAGTATGAGATATTAATAATGAATCAAACAATATCTCTTCTAGGACATAAAGACAAAAGATGATTTAAAAATTTTAATTAGTTCTTTTTATTTATACATAACAATGTTTCCTTTTGAAATAATTATAAAAGCATGGAAAAATAATTTGACCTAACTCAGTCCCAATAATTCCTCTTTCTGTCCTCTCTTCCTTGCCTCGGTTCCCTTCCTTCTACTCTATTGATCTTTCTGATATTTACTTTTAGTTTTTTTTTTAATTAGGAATTTCAAACTTAGTGGAATATTCTTTGGAAAACTATGATGTTCTCACGTATGTCCCATCCCCAAATCCTTATTTAAGTTTCTAACTAAAGTCCTCTTAGTTTATTACCTCCTTGAGTTTCCCACTGGAGAACACTGGCGACAGCAAGACTCGAAGTCTCTTCCACTCTTCATCCCTTGCTGCAAAGAGCGCTTTTTGCAAAAATCCCAAAGGCAAAACTACCTGAAGTTCACAAAGAAAAAGACATTTTGTATGAGGTATGTTTTGGAAGTCTCCACATTGTAGAGAACTTGTTAAACAGGCATCAGTTTTTTTAATCAGTTTTTTACTGAGTGTCTACTAGGGGGCAGGCACTGTGCTAGATGCTCCATAAACTTTTATCCCAAATTCCTCTTCTCTTGTGAGGGTAGAGGGGGTACCCAGCCACCAGATTCATGTTCAGTATTTATATTACAGCTGCTGTGTAAATACAAAGGCCCCTCATGGTAGGTAAACTGTTCTCCCAGGGGACAGAGAGCATTATGACCTAGGGTATCCTATACAGGCAGCACAGGAAAAAACTGATTGATGACAGTCATCCAGATAACCTTGGAAAACTAGGTTGCCCAGACCAGTTATACTTTTCCATATATGTACAGCATGAATATCTTGCAAGGGATGCCAGGATATAGCCACTTAAATATAGTAGCTAATAATTTAAAAGATTAGGAACTTCTTCTCAATTCTTCAAAAATAATGCAATTATATGGAAGCACTTTTTTTTGAATCATCCCCCACTACACACACATGGAGGGACAGAAAGAAAAGGAAAGATAACTATGTTTCCCAGCTTTAGACTGGCCTGTCAATCCAACCTGCTCGAAACTGTCATTCAGCTTCCAACACTGTGTTTTGTTTATAAAGGTATACATCCAGTGCTCATTCATGATGAAAGCTCAAAACACTAGGAAGAAAAAAAAACTTCTTCAATCTGAAAGAGACTCTATATACTAAAAAACCCAACACCAACAACAAAGACCTTCAGCTAACATAACATTTACTGGTGAAATGGTGAATCTATTCTCCTAAGATCAGTAACAATTTAAAGTTTTCTACTTTTATCATTCTTATCCAATATTACCATACTGTAAATCCTTACTGGAGCAATGGGCAATGTTTTTAAAAAGGCATGTAAATTGGAAATGAAAGAACCTGAAGTGACCATGTCTTCAGGGGACAAAATTATCAATGTGGAAAATCTCAAAGAATATTTTAAAACTTCTAGAACTAATAAATAGGTTCACCAAGGTTGTAAGATACAGTATTAACATGCAAAAACAAGTTACATTTCTATATAAAACAAGGGAAATGTGAAAAAGAAACATTAAAAACACAATACTATTCACTGTCACTCCAAAGAAAATGAAACACATTAGGAACAGAAATAAATGCAAGTACAGGAATGCTATGCTGGAAACTAAAAAATGTTGATCAAAGATATTAAGGAAAATCTCAAGAAATGGAGAAGCATAACATGAATTAAAAGATTCAACCCAGAAAAGATACAGATTTTATCCAAATCAATCAATAGATTTGATTGAATTCTTATCAAAATCTCACCAAGTGGGTTTTTGCAGACAAGCTTATTCTGAATTTTTATGAAAAATTAAAGGACCAACATAAATAAAGTGGGAGAGCTGGAGATGTGGCTCAAGCGGTAGCGCACTCGCCTGGAATGCCTGCGGCCAAGGTTCAATCCTCAGCACCACATACAAACAAAGATGTTGTGTCTGCCGAAAACTAAAAAAAATAAATATTTAAAAAATCTCAATTTCTCTCTCTCAAAGAATAACTAACTAACTAACTAACTAACTAACTAAATAAATAAATAAAGTGGGAGTGAAATAGACAAACTGAGTCAGTCTTAGCAGGTTAACAAACATAAAAGAAAATTAGGAGTTAAACAGTATGATAGTCTCTAATGCTAACTTAACAAACCAGGAGACAGGAGTTTTAGAAGTCAGCTCAGCATTCTGAGGTTATGAAGTCATCAGAAAAACAAATAAGCCAGAGGCAAAGACCATTTAATTACAATAAAACCCACTGAGAGAGGCCACTAGTCTGCCCTGTTCTGATAATAATACTAGGGACTCCCCCAGATGAGGTGTCACATGTTTTTGAACTAAGGGGCAAATGCATGCATAGAAAAGTTAAGATGGTAACTTTTTGGTTTATATATGTATATATTTGTAGATGAACACAATATCTTTATTTTATTTATTTATTTATTTTTATTTGGTGGAGGGGACTGAACCCAGCACTTTACTCTTGTTAGGCAAGCACTCTACCACTGAGCCACACAACCCTGGCCCCAAAATGATAATATATTTTTTCCTTTGCTTTATTAACATAGTCACCATCCCCCAAGGTAGGTACTTAAAATGGTAATGAGACTCATTGCAAGAAAAAACACAATGGAGAGAAGAACACAGGCACAACTAAAATAAAACAGAGTGAGAAATAGACATACCCTCTCAGCTCAAATGGATGCTTGACAATGGTGAAAACAGAATGATCAGAGGGAGGACAGTCTTTCTAAAGATGGTACTGAAACAACTGGAGAGCCACAGGCCAACAACAAGACAACAACAACAAATGAACCCTCACCGTGTTTTACCATGAGCATGACATAGATCATAGGTTTTTATGTAAATTGTAAAGTCTATAACTTTTAGGAGAGAAACAAGAACAACACAGAAGTTAGAGGCAAAGCTTTTCATGTATTAGCGTCCCCCATAAAAGACAATACTTGCTCTTATGGAGACCCTGTTAAGAGGAAAAGACAAGTGACCCATCAGGACTTGAAAAGACTAGCAAGAGGGAGCCTTGGGGATCACTATATCCCAAGAAAGCTGATGATTATATGGATTTATCCACAGCAGCAATTTTGCCCAAATGTACATAGGCACACATGTACACGGGCACATAAAACTGGTAAAATCTAAATAAGTTCTGTGGATTGTATCAGTGTCAATTTCTGGTTACTCTAGTAAGAGGAATAGACTACATTCAGAGATAAGTAATATGCTATTCAAAGCATTTCAATTGGGAAAAACATAAGAAAAGTTATATGAAACTTCCCTGAACAGTTTTGGAGCTAATTTCTGTGAAGGTGTGATTACTCCAAGACACAAATTTAATCAATAAATATTTGTATTTTTTAAAATGACCTAAACATACACTTCACAGAAAATAATATACACTCAATGAACAAGTATATGAAAAACTATTCATCAGCTCTAGCAATCATAGAAATGCAAATCAAAACCACTATCATGTCACTCCAGTCAGAATGGCAATTATTATGAAAATAAACAACAATAAATTTTGGTGAGCATGGGGAGAATACGGCATACTCATACATTGTTGGTGGGATTGCAAATTGATGCAGCCAATATGGAGATTCCTTGGAAATCTTGAAATGGAACCATTATTTGACCCATCTATCCCTCCCCTTGGTCTATAGCCAAAGGACTTAAAATCAGCATACTACAGGGACACAGCCACATCAGTGTTTTATAGCAGCACAACTCACAATAGCAAAACTATGGAACCAATCTAGATGCTCTTCAGTGGATGAATGGATAAAAAGGGAGGGGGGAATATATACCCAATGAAATTTTACTCCACATTAAAATAGAATGCAATCATGCCGTTTGTAGGTAAATGGAGGGCATTGGAGAAGATAATACTAAGTGAAGTTAGCCAATCCCAGAAAAAACAAATGCCGAATGTTTTCTCTGATATAAGAAAGCTGATTCATAGTGGGTTAGGGAGGGGTTGAATGCAAGGAATGGATGAACTCTAGATAGATGAGAGGGGTTGGAGGGAAAGGGAAGGGGCGGGGGTTAGCAAAAATGATGGAGTATGATACACATCATTATCCAAAGTACATGTGTGAAGACATGAATTGGTGTCAACATACTTTATATACAACCATAGATATGAAAAATTGTGTTATATATGTGTGATAAGAATTGTAATGCATTCTGCTGTCATTTATTTTTAAAAAATCAATTAAAAAAAGAAAAAAGAAATTTAAAAAAATGAATACTTACCGGCCGATTTGTAAAAACAGAATAACATTCTTTCACCAGCACTGTTTTGATCATCTCTGGATCCGTAATAACCAACACAGGCTGTTGACCATCATACAATCTGTGTTGGGAAAGAAGAGCTCATTAAACCTACTAAGCCATATTCTTCAGTTAGAGTAACACCCAGGAATCCAAACTGATATTCCATAATCCATATGCCTGACTGTAGAATGAACAGTGACACTAGATACAAGTTCAAGTTAGGTGATGACACACAACAAGATTCTGACCATATAAAATGAAGCAGGGAAGAGATATTTAAAGATGAAAAAAATTCTTTATAAGAAGAGCCTGGTTGGAGATGTCTAAATGGTGTGTACATATTTTCTACCTCATTCTCCAATAATTTTTGTATTTAAAAATATTTCACAATCAGTGCAGTTTTATTCAGCACTTCTCTAATTGCTAGATATGTGAAACGTTTTTCATATATTCATTAATCACTTGTATTTATTCTTTTGAGAAGGGTCTGCTCAGTTATTTTGCCCATTTATTGATTGGGTTATTTGATTTTTTGGTGTTTAGCTTATTGGGTTGTTTGTATAGTGTGAATATTAACACCATAAATGAAATGCATGAGGCAAAGATTTAATCCACTTCTGAAGGTTCTCTTTTTATGCTTTAATTGTTTCTTCTGATTTGAAAGTATATTAAATTAGAGAAAAATAGACAAGTAAATTATTAAGTTCTTACAAGTGCTTAAGATACAAGAGATGGCTGGAGTTGTATCAGTGGGGACTCAGTTCTGTGTGCTCTTTCCAATCAACAACATGGCCTTTATGAGCCATGCCAGTTAGGTAGGATGATGTGGCCAGCTCTGCTGTTTTGAGGACTTGATGAGAGAAGATAAAGAGGGAGGAAGAGGCAAAGACTTCTTCCACTTGCTTATAGAACACAAGAAGTACAATAATACCTCTGGAGCTGCTTTCATCAAGCATTATTAAGAAAATGGCTACTGAAATTAGCTGATTTCACCCTAGCAGATTATGAAGTACATAAGCCCATGGAAACACAATGGTTTAAAATGTACTGGCCATCCATTCTTCAAAGTCAGTAGAATGAGGTAGGCAGAGAAATCCCTGTGTATACTTCTAGTGAAAACTCCTAATTGTCAGGGAAAAACAAATGAAATCCCCAAGACTTCACACTTGCAGAGAAAGTTAAAATAAAAGAAAGCAGAGGTCAAATCATTTTCCAATCTGTTAACCTCTCTCTCAGCCTTTTTTTGAAAAGTACATAATAACCCCAAAATTTATATAAAGGTCACTTTTGTTCAATGTAGCAATCTTGAAAGGAGATTAAGCCATGCATGATGAACATTTTAGGAAGGTCTGACTTAATGCCTCCTATGTGGTATTAAAGGCTTCTAATGAAAAATTGGAAAAGAGGGTAGAGGCTGGGCACTGGAGAGAAGGTGAGGCCAAGAATTTTTGGGTCATCAGAGACTGAGAAAAGTCAAAAATATGACATTCTTGGCCATGAACCTTGACATCTGGTGAAATATGGGACTCTTGGCAGGAGGAGGAGCCTCTAAAAGCTTTATGTAATTAGTTCCAAGTAATAGCTCTGGGCTGGCATTGTTCTCTTGCCCTGGAGTGCCTCATCCAACAAGTCTACCCAAAAGAAGTTTCCAAAATACTCACCCCCACATTTTCCCATACTTTTCATGACACTGGACATCATACTGCCAAAAACCCTGGGTGGAGAAACAAGAGAATTTATATTGTTATTTTGAAAATATTGAACCCTGCTTCTAATTCAGGAACCAATAATTAGAATCCCTTGAAATCAGACTGGAATATGGTCCATCACTGGCAAAGAAGAGAAAATAAATGGGATATTAGTGTTGAGAGCCACAGTTTAGTAGGAATGATGCCTGGCATTTTGCTAGAGGGAATGGTTAAAAGATGACCCTGCTCTGTGATTAGGGTGGCTCTGGAATTAGGGTGGATCCCGCTGCCTCTGGCACTCGCTACTTTGGAGTTCCCGTTGAGTTCTCTTGGGGTTCAGAGAGAGTTGGCTGCGTGGAGCCCTGTGGAGGGAGTGTGTTCCTGGGAAGTGTGTGTAGAGTGCCAGTGAGAGTTCGGGAATAAAGAGTTGCTGTTTGAACCTACAAGGCTTTGTGGAAGCTTGGTTAATTTGTGCCCAGCCAGACTGCGGCATATTAGAAAAGGGAATTTAGAGTCCATCTTGAATTTTCTTGAAGTATTGTACATATTGAATAAATTATTCTCTCTTTTTTTTTTTTTTAGACAAGGTATTGCCATGTTTCCTATAATGACCTTGAATTTGTGATTTTCCTGCCTCAGCCTCCAGAGTGGTTGGGACTACAGGTGTGTGCCACAGTTTCACTAGTTGTCCTTGAGTATGAATATGAAGCAAGTCTAGTTTTCTGTATTATTTTCTCATGTGCATGGACTGTTTTGAAATCCTGCCAACTTTGAATCATTCCCTCCACCTGGATGTGAAAAAATCAAAGCTGAGAGAAAGTGAGTGAGTTTCCCAGGGACATTCTCAAGGCCACTTCACTCATTTTTCCTCAGATCTTTTTTCATTTCTCTCATGAATCTCCCTAGAATACTGGGGAAATGAGGAAGTTCAAGCATCAGTCACCTCTCAGTTGACCATGTTGATGTGAGTAGTTTAGCTGGCTATTTCACTACTGTGACCCTGACAAGAATTATGTGGAAAACTAAGATTTACTGGGCTCACATTTTCAGAGGTATCAGTTCATACATCACTTCCTCTGTTGCTGTGGTCTGTGGTGAGGCAGGATAACATGGCAGAAGAGTGTGAAGGAATAAAGCAGCTCAGGACGTGGCTGGCATCAGGAAGCAGACAGAAACTCTACTAACCAGGGACAAAATGTATGCCCTGAAGCCAGGCCCCCAGTTACCCACCTCTTCCAGCAACCCACTACCTGCTTATAGTTGCTCCCAGTTAATTCTTTCTGAGGAAATAGTGCAGAGTAGATTAAGGCTTTCAAAATTTAATCACTTTATTTTTGAACTTTCTTACATTGCCTCACACAGGAGCTTCTGAGGGATACCACAATCATAACAGTGATTCTCATGCATGTTGTGGAGTGAGAAAGAATAAGTAAGGATTGTCAAAATGGAGTCACCTACCACTTTTCCAGCTCAAAGTGGAAAAGATGGAGAGATTCCACTCCTACCCATGGGAGTCAACAAATTAAGTACTGAAGCAAGATTTAAAGTTAGGTAGTTAGTGTAGTTAGGTAAATTGGCTCTAATATCCAGTGAAATCTAAGATGGAGGCCATGCTGGGAATTACTCAGGGAAAAACAAGGACAACTCATGGAATGTTAATGAAGTCCCCAAAAAGGCCCTAGGCCGAAGTCCACCTGGAAGAAGTATTAATGAATAGCCCCCAACAGATTTAGAAATAGCCCATCCCTTAGAAGTTATAATCCCATCCCAAAAGGTGATAATTAGGCTTACCTGTGTCCCATCCCTCGGGCCTTCCAACCTACATTCCATCAGCAAAACTATAAAAAGGGGAAACAACCGCACTTCCACAGATTCCACCTCTTGGGTTCCCTTCTTCCTCCGAGAGAAGTCTTTTCTGCTGTCCTTTAATAAACTTCTAATTTCTACTCTGACCTTGCCTCGGTGTGCTTCTTTGGTGTTATTCTTCAACATTGGGGAAGCAAGGACTCGTCACCGGTCAACAGCGGTAACAGTACTTGCTCTAAGTTTTTTCTTCTAACACTTAAAAAGAAATCTTCCTATTGCTATGTTTCAGGGATGATGTTTTTATGATGCACAGGGAGACCCCCAATTATGTGGATCTTACAGCCTGTCTAGTATACTGTTGATCTGGAAAGCATGAATAGGAAATAATGCCTTTTCAGCAGGAATAGCAGAATGGAATTCTCAGGGGGTCAGGGGGTCTATAATTCTCAGTGGGATCTATAATTCTGCTCAGAATTATAGAATTAGAGTATGATAAATAAGCCTCAGTGTCAGGAAGAGATAATCTGAGCAGAGTGTAGCCTATTTTTTCTGGCCTCTGGTTTTGACCTCATGAACTTCTGTCAGTAGTCAGGCCCTGAGTCAGATATCTAAATGGGTTAATGACAAAGGCTTGATGAAAATTCACATTTCTTGTGAAACATGTTACATTCCATTCAGTTAACTTAAATTTTAATTTTTTTAAATCATGTGATTACTGCTCATTTTATATGTGATACTGCCTTTGTTAAAAACCAATACACATCTTGTGTTTAATTATGTGAAATCCATAGACAAGGGCTACCTTATCCCATTCATACTTATTCGTTGCTAAGACTCACTGCTAGGGTGCTATCTTTGAATGATAAGAAGAAATGCAGAATGCTGTTGTTTCATCTGGTAAATCCTCCAAATATGTCACAGGAAGTAAAACTTGGGTGAAGCCATGGAAATAACCACAGGGTATTTGCACATTCAAAAATTAAGTATGTGCAAATTATTGACTTATGAATGCTTGGGGTACTTCAGAAACTGTAGTTTCAAAGACACTCATGACGATTTTTTATTTACAAAGGGACTCATGAGATCTTGCGAAGAATAGGAGTGTTTGAAGGTGTTTACCATGCTCGCTTTCACAGACTTTTTGCTCAAATACTAAGCACAATATAATCGTCCTGGAAATGTGCACCCAGCAAGTTAAACATCTTTTTTATGACGAATTCAAAGTCTGAACAACATCATGAAGATCAAATGCAGATGTACCAGAGATCCGAGCTGTTCCACTGAGGCTCTTGAAGAGTTGACATCAGAGCTCCAGGGAAAACCTGGCCATGCTCCAGGAAGAACCTGAACATGGTTTCTCAAAGGATAAAAACTACTAAATTTCTCCTGAAGATGGACATTTTTACTGATGACACTAAACTGGCATTTGTACTCAGGTGAAAAAATAGAGGGAGCTCAAGCACACTCACCTTGCGGTAGTACAGAAGAGTTCCAAATAAAGGCAGAGGTGTTGGCCCAGGTATTCCCAGCTTCCTAAATAGCCCATGAGAATAGGTTCCATATCTATAAAGTGAAATAGAAAGCCAGGTCATCCTCATTGTCATTCTATAGATAAGGGCCTGACCAGTCTCTGACTCAGAAACTGGACCAGGCAGTGAGATAGGTAACATGTAGGTGATACATAACAACAAAAACTCCAACTGACACATTCTGTTTTCCAACACCACTTAGAGATAACTTCCTGCCACAAGAGACACAATGATTAGGTAAAAGAACTTGAGTCTTCATGGCCCCAATAATTGGGTTTGTTCTTAATAAACATTCCCAGGCTTGAATGTGCCTGAGAAGTTCAGGCTGGCATTCTGCAA
Organism: Ictidomys tridecemlineatus; assembly: GCF_052094955.1. Lineage (NCBI taxonomy): Eukaryota > Metazoa > Chordata > Mammalia > Rodentia > Sciuridae > Ictidomys > Ictidomys tridecemlineatus. The sequence continues at coordinate 1,138,685 of NW_027525269.1, read as the reverse complement.
GGGCATCGCAGTTGCTATGTGTATTTGGTATGGTAACTTTTCCTTAATGTAGAGATTCCTAGCAAAAAAAGGGCCAATGCTTTGACATGACTTTCATTATGAGATTTTGGGTAACCAAATCCATTCAAGCACAGAGTGTCCATTGAGAACCTATGGTAACATTGTTTCTTGCAATTTGGAAATAAACCTTTCATACTTTTCCTTCTTTCTATGCCATGTCTCTGGTTCAGCATTCAGCCCTTCTTTAAATTTGACTTCACATGGATATTTGGAAGCAGTCATAGTATTCTTATTTCTGTTGAATGACAAATGTGACATTAAGAAAACTGGGACTTCCATTTGTGTCATACCAATGTGAGCCATGTTGAGTGTCACCCAAGTCCATTTTCAGACAATCTAAGTGACTTGAGCAAGAAGGAAGGCTGAGTTCCCTTATACTCTTATGGTTCTGTGAGAAATAAATGACTGAGGAATCATCTTTAGGCCATTCCTCCTCTCATTGAGTGCGATCTTCCAACTGCTGATGCTCAGATGGCAGCACAGAGGCAGGCGTGTTTTCATGTTACCAAGGCAATCAATCACAAAATAGTTTTGTTTATTGCCTCTATGCATCAACTCTCCTTGTATTAAAACCCACAAAGGCTGGTGCTTCCTTGGGCTGGCCAACCTGCAACACAGATGTGTCATGTTCACAGCCCTGTGCCTGAGGGTTCTGGATCCTAAAATCTTCACCCCATCAGAATTGATAATAGATGAAAGGAAAAATGGTGAACGAGAGATTCCTGGCAGCTACTTCAATCATGAAACAACCAGTTTTGCAAAGATTGTCCCGTAGTAGCACAGAAGAGAAAAGTCTGGCATGTTTAAATAGCTCAACATGCCCAGCAATTCCTTTTAGCTACATGGAAGGTGACCTTCCAAATTTCAGTTACAGTCATGGTGACAGAGAAGACAATATGCAATATAAAATAAGAACCCATAATGTGTTCCAGACAGTTAAATAAGAACTTGCTTCTTCTTTGTAGGAGAATGTTTAAGACAGTATAGTTTTCACATACTCTGTACAAATCCTGTCATTACATACAGTAAAATTAAACTACATTGATTCACTAGAAAAGTTCTACAGAGAGAGGATTATGTTGCCACAATACCCCTGACTTAGTACCTTTTCTTTCAGAGAATAAAAGCCAGGTCTATATTTTTATTTTTCATGCTATTTTTGATTCCTTATTTTTAAGAGTGAAATTGAGACAAATGTCCGATGTGACCTGTGTGGAGTCTCTCCTACCTACAATCAAAATAACCTCTTTCCCTCTGTTTCATGATGTCAGGATCCCATTAGTAAAAGCAATTTCCCTACTAAATGATATTCATTCATGCGTTTATGTTGGAGTGTAAAGGAAAAAAGTAAAGCCAAATTGGCTTTTTGATGTTGTTCAGGCTGCTAGAAGATTTCATATTGAGGGGAAATAAGTCTCTTTATGAGGCTAATATCTCAGAGAGAGGAAAAATAATACAAAAGGAAAGAATAAAACTTCTTAAAATTTCTGTCAGGTATTCTCTGCTCTAGACACTTATCATTTAGAAGGAAACAGTTCTGTGAATTTCAGGGTGAAATAATTGAGTTTTACAATGGAATGAAGTGTCAGGAGAAAAAGAGGGAATTGTGCAGTCAACCTTCCAGGGAGTCTGTGGGGAAATTGGTGTGTTGTATAGATGGTGCTGGGGGCAAGAGGGGGCAGGAGTCACCACATGCACAGGGGATAGTCCTCTTGCATGTCTTCTGCAATAGGCAGAAATCCAAGAAGATAAAGAGACCAAATCCAAGTAAACTGGGTGTCCCCAGAATTCCCTAAGCTTCAAAGGGACTGAGGTTCCCACTGCATGTGATAATAGTTATTAATTATCTGTATATGCTGAATTCTGGTTTATTCCTCTAGGTGCAAACACAGAGCCAATTAGATAACCCCCCAAAACAAATCTCAACACCAATTGCTCTATCCAAAGAAACTCACCATTTTTCTTCAGCAGTTCTGTCTTCTGAATTTTTTTTCTACTATGTGGGCTTTCTTTGCCAAAATGTGTCAAGTTGTAATTCAGTGAGGCCAATTTATGTGCTAGGAAAGGAGATGGGGCCAGGCATGCTCAATAGGAACTTTTTAAGGATTTATAGAAATTTCAATTCCATCATCTCTTATGATTTTTCAAATAGACAAAGAAAAGAGGAACATGATTAGGTCCCCACCTCCAGGGTTACAGAGGAGGGGAGGCTGGACAGCTACTTACAGATATAGGAGCACCAGACAGATAGCCAGGAGGACCCAGGTCTCTATGGAAGAATTGGGAATTAGGTCCATCACTACTTTTATTCAGCAGTTCTGTCTTCTGAATTGTTTTTTTCTGCTATGTGGGCTTTTTTTGCCAAAATGTGTCAAGCTGTAATTCAGTGAGGCCAATTTATGTGCTAGGAAAGGAGGTGGGGCCAGGCATGCAGCCAGTAGAAAGGCCACCTATGCATCTTCTGGAATTAGAGGGGTCAGGTGTCCTCTTTGCAGTTGGCAAAGAATCATGCACTCTCCTTCTTTGATCTTTTAAACAACTTACTTAAACCAACTTCCTTTGGTAATTTCATTAACTTTGAGGCCAGCACCTGTCCAATGGGTAACTAAAAGAAGAATAAATCTTGGTATTCTGCCTTCATTAGGTATCCTTTACTAACCTAATATTTGTGACTACACAGCTTTGCACAAAACATGTTAATCATTTAAGGAGTGTTTATCTAAAAATTAGCAAAATAAGAATGTTTAGTCCCAAATATACCTAATCTGATACCACCTTGGAGATTGAGGCAAGATTGAAGGAACATTTTATTGTCAGCTTTGGGGGTTTTGTTTTGTGTCATTTGTATATTTGGTGCTGAGGATGGAACCCAGGGCCTTGTACATGCAAGACAAGCACTCTACCAACTGAGCTTTAGCCCCAGTCCTGATCCTCAACTTTTACAGTAGCTTTTCTTCAGAGCCCCAGAGTGGTGCCTAGAATTTCTCATTCATTTTTCAATTCCTTCCAGAAATGGCAGAGCCTTGTAGACAGATCACTATGAGGAGAGTGTTCCCTGAACAAAAGAAATCATATCATGACATCTACATTTCCTTTCTAGTATCCAAGGTCTGGTAGATGAACATCCTGAGCAGTAAGTAAAAATTTACCCCTTTCAAGTGATTAGGACTTCTCAGGAGCTACCTCACAGTGCTAGAACTGAGATAGTGATCCATGAGACTAAAGTTTGGGCAGGATTGCTTAACAATGCATACTTCTTCCCCACTGCTCTAATTCTTGTATCAAAGCCTTCAGGTCAAGTCCACACCGTAAAGACATTCCTAAAATTATATCTTCCTGGGGTGGATACACAGATTAAAGTTCTTTACTTGCTTTTTACAATTACCCTTTGTGTTTGATTTTGGGGGTGAGTGGCCAGACCTAGATTTTGTATCTGGCCTGGGACTTCTGTCATATGCTTAGTTCATTTTTGGTGGAAAAATTAATATATCACTGTGTAATCAATAATGTCAATGTTATGTAATATTTGATATTTGAACTCAAGCAAAGCCATTAGCATTTAATTTTCTTAATTGTTCATGGCACCATAGCTGCTGACATGAGAATACACGAGACCTTCATCAAAACAAGCTACATCCATAAATCTTTGGCTATACAGGTTACTGCACCTAGAATGTTTTTGTGCCTCACAAAAGACTTCAACTTACCCTTCAAAAACCAGCTCCCACAGCACCTATTTTGGTATAGTCTTTCCTAATTTATCTTGAGCAGTAGGACAACTTATTCCTTGCTGTGATCTCCACGACTCTGGAAGCTGACGAAGGAGGATTGCAAGTTTAAAAGCAGTCTCATAAATTGATTGAGGCCCTATGACACTTAGATAGATTCTCTCTCAAAATAAAATATAAAAAGGGAAGGATAATAGAATGAATCAGACAGTATTACTTTATGTGCATATATGATTACACAATCCAAGTAAATCTACATCATGTAAAACCAAGAGATTCATTCTACTATACTTCCTACTCATAAACCCCCTTCATTCCCTTCACATACTTCTACTTAACTTTGTCTACACTCCACTTTATTGTGAATTAGCATCAAGATATCAGAGAAAACATTTGAAATTTGGTTTGGGGGGATTGTCTTATTTTGCTTAACATAATATTCTCCAGCTCCATCCATTTACCAGTAAATGCCATTTTATTCTTCTTTAAGGCTGAGTCATGTTTCATTGTGTGTGTGTGTGTGTGTGTGTGTGTGTGTGTGTGTGTGTGTGTATATATATATATATACATATATACATATCACATTTTCTTTATATATTCATCTTTTGAAGGACACCTACATTTGTTTTATAGGTTAAGTATAAAGATCTGCTCACGTATTTGGTTATAGAGACTCAGCCCCAGATACCATGCTGACTTGAGTAGGGTACACATGAACAGGCAATTGTAGGATGCCAAATAAAGTAATCATAGAGGTATGAGAAAAAACATTCTTATCAATTTTAAAGGTGGAGCTTCTTTCTTGGGATGGAACAGTCCATTCTCTTATGCATCGTCAGCCCACATAATATCTCTTTTGAGAAGCCTGTTATTACTTTCACTGGCAAATAAATTGCACATGGTTTTGGCTTTTGTTTTACATTCAAAATTCACAGGTCATAATCTTAAGTATGCAAAAAGAAAAAATAAAGAATAGGATGAAAGAAAAAAAAAGAAATATGATTTTTTAAACTCAGCTCTCAAATGCTCTTTCTTTTAAGTGACGACTATTTTCATCTTGCCAACTTTGGAAGGCCGACGGTATCTAAGCTTTGTGGCACAGAGAGGGAATGGCCAAGTATTTTGGGCTTTGTGTTTGGAGTAGTGTGAAGACTATCAGGTTCAGGAACACATCCTCTTGGACTGAAAGAGGAATGTTCTTCACCCCATAGTCACTGCAGGTTGAATGAGATGTATGCCCACTCTATGTTCAGGACCTGTGTCAAGCATTACACATGAACTATCCAGAAACTTGGCTTTCATGAATTTTAACCGTTGTTGGTGGAATGAAACACTAAACAACAAAGAACAAAAAAAAAACCCCACAAATTCAGATTTTGAATTATAAATTTGAATGAGTTCTGTGAAGTAAAAGAATACTTTACTGAAACTTGTAGCAGGATTTAACTCACTCATTCTTTCCTTTTTAAACTCACTCCTTTTTCAAATAAATATAAAAACAACAGAATCAAAGGAACTAAAGAGAAGGGAAGTGTGAGACGTTGGGTGTGCCTAGACTTCTTTCCTCATGTAGGTGATGGATATTGCCTAGAATTGACTTAAGATTTCCGTGGGTCTTGTTATCTGAATCACAGGACTTGCTCAGGACTGCCTGCCTCTTTCAGGATTTATATAAAACACACCACTTCCTCATTATTCTACTTATTTTGTATATTAAAGTCCACAAGTTCCTGCAGTCCAGTCAGGAACCAAGAGATCCTATGATCATGATTCACAAAGGTGGAATAGGCAGGATCTCAAAGAAGATACACCTGCCATGGAAGGTCTGAGCTCTAAAGTCCAGAGAGGTTTCTCAACTGGGAGTGCAGAGAGAGAGGTACACCACACCCCTACACACCCCTTACCTCAAAAAAAACTAGCTAGTGTTTATTTTTTTACTCTTTAAAGTTTTCTTTGGGATTTTTTCGATATATATGACAGAAGATTGTATTTTGACATTATACATATGTGAAATATATCTTATTCAAATTAGAATACCATTTTTGTGGTTTACATGATGTGGAATTTTACTGGTCATGTATTCATATATGAGCATAGGAAAGTGACGTCCAATTTTTCTACTTTCTATTCTAATATTTTGTTGTTGTTGTTTTTATTGTTGTTGTTGTTGTTGTTGTAAGGACTTTTCCTTCTTTAACTGGCACAACCCATCCAACAATTCTATGAGTTATGTATGGCTATAATTATCATTTTATGAAAGAGCAACTTAGCCCCAGAAATTTTTACTCACCATATACAGTTACATAGCTAATTGCTATCATCAAAAAGTAGGGCTCTGGAGCAAAATCTTGTGATTCCATTTTCCGTTGAAAGTTCAAGAGACGTTCTAGAAACCCTGGTTGATGTTTCAACCTCACATAGGTAACATATTTGTTTCCACATCCCCCAGAACACTCCCAACACAGTTACAAAATGCTGCAGAACTGCTTGTAAACACAAATCCACAGACGACCTTTTGTTTACTTATTACTAAATGTGAATTCACTGAATTCTATGAGTCAGCAGACAGTCAGAGGTAAAAGGAGTTTAGCCATTTTGCCATCAGAATCATTCCAATAGTCAGGAAAACAAGAAGGAAAAGAGGTCAAAACCAATAAATCAAAGAGAACTGAGAGAATTAATCAGTGAGGACAAAAATGTGCATCATGGGGTTATGTTGAAAAAGCCTGAAAAGCCTGCACACTGTCCCCTCTATGTGGGCCAGTGACCTTCTAACTTGCCTGGTGGGACTGCAGGCTGGCCTTATCCAGGGAATGACCTGCTCACTACCATGCAGATACCTGTAAAATGGATCTTTTAACATTTCTTACTGATTTTGTTACCGAGTCCTTTTTATTTTTTATTTTGAAAGAGAGTTTTGCTAAGTTGCTTAGGACTGCACTATGATACAGATTAAAACTGATAATCCACTGGCTTATGTAAGCTCTTCTTTTCAACAATTTTGCCAAGAGTTTTGGATTGATCATAAAGCAGTTATTCCATAAGGAATATTCCATATTCCCTCAAGGTCCATCCATTGTAGAATGAGCTCATTTATCTATTAAAACACAATTACAAAAACTGAAAGGGGGATATAGGACTATGACTCCCCAACATAACCTCAATAATGCTCTATTTGTTTTAAATTTTCTAAATTATGACTCAGAAGGTCACACTGCACTGAGTGACACATGTCTTCCATAGCAACAGGCCCTTTAGGACTTACAGACTGATCAATGTAAAGGACAAGACACAGTGATTATGTGGGGCAGAGGTCATGCTTGTATTTTTCCAGAAGGTGCTTTTTGTCCTTTTGGATAGCTGAACACACCATCAGGCATGGAGGACTTTGAACCTAGATTCAAATGACTGAAGATCGACCCAGAGAAGCCTTCACTCAAAAGTTAGAAAATATCATATTTTGTCCCTGTACAACTAAAAACAATTTTTTAAAAACTCAAAAGAAGAGAATAGGGACCCTGAGAAACCGAACAAGGAAGCTAATTTCATGGAAGGACCTGAAGAAATTGACAATATGGGCTACAGGAATGATTTGACAGCAAGGGAAAACTAAAACTCCAATGGTGATGCTTGCTGCAGTAACACCTCTATTGAGCTGTTGAGTAAAAGGGAATCAGAGAGAAACTTATTGTACATATTTTCCAGATCCACCTCTAGTACACCCAGGTGTGTGGACTGGAGAATCCATCCCAGTATCTACTAATCACTCACATATGATGGGAGGACTTACAAACACTCATATTACTCTCAAAGATGTGACTGGATTTAATTATTCTGGCTATGTTGTGTTGGTTCCATGATAAACATGCTGGCTGTCTAAAGTGTTATTTGAGGGAAAGACAGCAATTAGGAGACTTAGACCAACTAATTGTACTGTTAAAGGAGATTTAAAACCTTATATTAGATGAGTTATGGGACTTTCCCATAACAAACCAGTCATCTCAGCAGAACGTCCATGAATAATACTTCATTGTCCTAACCATTCTGCAATAGAAATAGGCACTTTTCCTAAGTAGATAGATTGTATAAATACTTTTACACTACAACATAAAGTGCCTAAAAATAGTAGGTATATTTTGTACTGGTCTCCTAAAATTGACAAAAGGCAGTTATGCAAGAGGACTGCCAAATTCCTGGAGGATTTGTTAGCAACATCTTGACTTTCAGCAAAGGTGGCATTCAGAAAGATGTTTGGTACTTAATTGCTGCCTCAGAATTCTTACATTTTACTGACAAGTCTTTACCAGACTTTGTAGGCAAGAATTGTAAGGAAAGTTTTTGCTATGGCTTATGAGCCTGTGTTCAATTACCTTATGTCTTAATTACTGGAATGTATAAATTAAATGAAAGATTATAGATATCTTGTAACATGTAGTAAATGTAATTTAACTAACTGTATCACCAGATATAATAGAGGAAAAGGAATACTCCATCAGCCCTCTTTTGTCTTATTACCAGCTAATATTTCAGAGCCATGGTACATTGAAGCTGATTTTCAAATCTTACAACAAATATATGCCTATCTAGTGAGATCTAAATGTGCTCATAATAGTGGGTGTTGTTGCCTTGGTTTTTTTTTATTGCTTCAATGGTCACAGCTTCAGTGGCCATATCTCAAAATATTCAACATGCAAATTTTCTTAATAATTTGGCTCAGAATACTTCCAAGGCTCTTCATAATCAAATAAATATTGATGAAAGAATTGAGACTAAGCTAAATGCTTAAGAGGCTACTGTCATTAATATTAGTAATGAACTTTCAGCTTTGAAATTCTAGGAAAGACTTAAATGTCTTGCTAGCCAAATACAATGCTTCCCAATGGATTGGAAGAAGGTTAAAAACCATTTGTTTTGGTATTTGGCAAAATAATAATAACAGCTTGATTTTTTTGGAGCTACATCATTGTATTCAAGATGTAAAAAAAAAAGTAAAATTGATTTTTTGGATTCTACTTTTTAGCTGATCAAATAACCCTGGAAACATTCTTAAACATTCTGCATGTTATATTCTTGTGTTGTTCTCTTTGCTACTAATTCTCTATTGTAATAGTAGAATGGTAAGCCTTCAAAATAAAGATTCATGGATTCAAAAAAGTGACCCATCGCCTTCTTTTTGAAAGAAAAATGTGGGAATATTAGGGGGGCTGTTGGGCTCAATGACTGGCATTTTCCTTCTTGTGATTGGAAGAGGTTCTGTCGGTTACTTTTGTAGGGACCTAGATATTGCCTGAATCTTTGACGTAGCCGAATGTGTCTTCATGCATGGGTGTTTCTTCCCACAGCCCCAGGGGTTGAATTTCTCACCTGTAACCCTGGCCCTCTTGACCTTTTTTGGATGAAACTTTTTAAAGAATGAGGGTCTCCCTCCCAATAAAAGCTCACTTCTGAACAGGTTAGCTCTCTCTCTTGCCAGCCTCTGGTGACTTTCCTCACTCTCCCATTTGGGGAGCTTGAGGCCGAGAGCAGAGGAGCCATCCTGAAGCTTGATTTAAAGGTAAAGTGTGTGTGTCTGTGTTTTATTTGGTATCCCAGGAAATTCCCACGAGTGACCTTAAGTTTAGCTGCCTGCACTGGTTGTGGGCAGCAGTATAAGACCAAGATTCTGTAACATAATCCAGAACACACATATGCATACTCATTTACACACACACACACACGCACGCACACACACACACACACACACACACACACATACATATTAGATGCTCAGCTCCTGTTCTTAAACTCTGACTCATAAAATGAGCAGCAAACCATATAAATCACACACATGCTCACACACATAACAACCCCATATATACAGACTCGCACGCACACACACACACACACACACAAACACACATAATATGTATACATATACACACATACATACACATTTTTTCATGAGAGGAGACATGAATTTTGGTCCTTAATTTTAAAGTATAGAAATTTTGGAATTTCAGAGTGATCATGATCATGAAGAAAGATTTTAGATTTCTCTTGTTTTGAAAAAAGTATATTTCAATAATTTTAGCTGCTAGATCATTAGAGAAAGAAAAATTTTCTACAATTTGTTTTCTTGGATCAAAAGTTCCTTATCACTATGAACGCATTATCCCGTATTTCTGGCATCACATTTGGTTTCCACTCCTTATTTCCCCAGGGACTTAGAATAAATAAAATATCATCCTGGTTTCTACATCCTATGGCTTCATTCTACACAGTGTAAGACAAATTCCTTTGTCACTTGCAGCTCCCACCTCACTGCAGTCTCTCTCTGGTTTGGTGCATGCATCTTCTCATACATAAAGTCCAGGTCCCAGTGCACTCTACTGCAAGACAAAGTTGGTTTATTACTCCCACTCTAAATCCTCTGTTTTATTTATTTTTATTTTAACTTGTTATATATGACAGAAGAATGAGTTACAATTCATAGTACACATATAAAGCACATTTTTTCATATCTCTGTTTTTATAGAAAGTATATTTACATCTTTAAGGTCTTCATGTATGTATTTAAGGTAATGATATCCATCCTCATTCCACCATCTTTTTATTCCTCCATGCCCCCTCCTTAGTACTTGCACCCCTTTATTCTATCTAGAGTTTGTAAAAATCCTCCCATGCTCCTCCCAAACCCCATTATGAATGATCCTCTTTATATCAGAGAAAACATTTGACATTTGTTTTTCTGGAATTGTCTAACTTTACTGAGCATTATCTTCTCAAACTCTATACATTTACCTGAAAATATCATGATTGTATTCTCTTTTATTGCTGACTAATATTCCATTGTGTATATATATATCATTTTTTGTTAATTCATTCATCTACTAAAAGGCGTCTGTGTTGGTTCCGAAGATTGGCTATTGTGAGTTGTGCTGCTATACACTTTGATGTGGCTGTTTCCCTGAAGTATCCTGTTTTTAAGTACTTTGGGTATAGACCAAGGAGTGGGATAGCTGGGTCAAATGGTGATTCTATACCCAGATTTCCAAGGAATCTCCATACTATTGTTTATATTGGCTGCACCAATTTACAGTCCTATAAGCAATGTATGAGTGTACCTTTTTCCCCACATCCTAACCAACATTTATTGTTGTTTGTATTTTAAATAGCTGAATTCTAAATGGAGTGATATGAAATCTTAGAGTAGTTTTAATTTGCATTTCTCTAATTGCTATGCATATTGAACATTTTTATATATTTGTTAGTTGATTATAAATCATCTTCTGAAAGGTGTCTCCTCAGTTCCTTGGCCCACTTATTTGTTGAGATATTAGTATTTTTGGTGTTTAGCTTTTTGCCTTCTTTATATACCCTAAAAATTAGTGCTCTATCTGATGTGTGAGATGTAAAATGTTGCTACCCAGATGTAGGTTCTCTATTCATCTCACTGATTGTTTCTCTAACTGAGAAGAAACTTTAGTTTGAATCCACCCAATTATTGATTCTTCATTTTAATTCTTGTGCTATAAAAGTGTTATTAAGGAAGTTGGGGCCTAATCTGACATGATGGAGATTTTGGCCTACTTTTTCTTATAATAGGAATGGTGACTCTGATTTAATTCCTCGGTTCTTGATTTACTTTGAGTTGAGTTTTGTGCATGATGAGAAATAGTGTTTTAATTTCATTTTGTTGCATACGGATTGCCAGTTTCTCCAGCACCATGTGTTGAAAAGGTCTCTTTTTTTCTCCAATATTTGTTTTTGGTGCCTTTGTCTATTGTAAGATGACTGCAATTATGTGGGTTAGTCTCTGTGTCCTCCATTCTGTATTATTGGTCTACCAGTCTATCTTGGTGCCAATACCATGCTGTTTTTGTTACTATTGCCCTATAGTACAGTTTAAGTTCTGGTACAGTGATGCCACCTTCTATATTTTCTTGCTAAAAAGGGAAGATCAGAGGGAAGATCTTATTCTAAGATATCTAAAAGCAAAAAAGAAAAAAAATAAAAGAGAGATTAGAAAAGGGAATTTAGAGTCAATCTTGTATTTTCTTGAAGTATTGTACATATTGCAGTCATTATCCTCTTTTTCTTTGAGATAAGATTTTGCCATGTTCTCTATGTTGGGTATAGACCCAGGAGTGGGATATCTGGGACAAATGGCAGATATATCTTTTTAAATGTCCTCAGAATTACTCCTGGATTTGTAATACTCCTGCCTCAGCCTCCAGAGTGGTTGGGACTACAGGTGTGTGCCACAGTTTCACTAGTTGTTCTTGAGTAGAAATATGAAGCAAGTCTAGTTTTCTGTATCATTTTCTCATGTGCATGAACTGTTTTTTAAATCCTGCAAACTTTGAATCATTCCCTCCACCTGGATGTGAAAAAATCAAAGTTGAAAAAAAGTGAGTGAGTTTCCCAGGGACATTCTCAAGAACACTTCAATCATTTTTTCCCCAGATCTTTTTCATTTCTTTCATTAATCCTTCTAGAATCATGGGGAAATTAGGAAATTAAAGGCACAAATCACCTCTTTAGTTAACCATGTTGATGTGATTAGTTTAGTTGGCTTTTTCACTACTGTGACCCTGACAAGAACCACTGGACTCACAGTTTCAGAGGTCTCAATTCATACATGGCTTACTCTGTTTCTGTGGTCTGCAGTGAGGCAGAATAACATGGCAGAAGAGTGTAAAGGAATAAAGAAGTTTAGGGGATGGCAGTAGGAAGCAGACAGAAACTCCACTAACCAGGGACAAAATGTATGCCCTGAAGCCAGGCTCTCAGAGACCCACCTCTTCCACCAATATCCTACCTGCCTACAGTTGCACCCAGTTAATCCTTACTGAAGAAATAATGTACTGAGTAGATTAAGGCTTTCACAGTCAATCACTTTATTTCTGAACTTTCTTTCATTGCCTCACATATGAGTTTCCGAGGGACTCCAAAATCATAACAGTGATTCTCATGTATGTTGTGGGTGAGAAATAATAAGTGAGGATTGACAAAATGGCGTCACCTTCCAGTTTTCCAGCTCAATGTGGAAAAGATGGGGAGATGCCACTCTACCCATGCGAGTCAGCAAATTAAGTACTGTAAGTTTTTGCTTCTAACACTTAAAAATAAATCTTCCTGTTGCTTTGTTTCATGGGTGATATTTTTATGTTTCACAGGGAGACCCCCAATTATGTGGATCTTACAGCCTGCCTAGTATAGTGTTGAACTGAAAAATGTGAATAGAAAAATAATTCCTTTTCAGCAGGAATAGTAGTATGGAATTCTCAGATGGTCAGAATTTTAGAATTAGAATATGATAAACAAGCCTCAGTGTTTGGGAGAGATAATCTGAGAAGAGTTTAGCCTTTTTTTCTGGATGCTGGTTTTGAGCTCATGAATTTGTGTCTAGTAATCAGGACCTGAGTCAAATTCCTAACCATGTTAGTCCAAAATGCAAGCCACAAATTCACATTTCTTTTGGAAAATTCCATTCAGTTGACTTAAATTTCAATAGTTTTTAAATCACCCAATTTCTGCTCATTTGACATCACTAAATGTGCTTTTGACGAAAAAACAATACTCATATTGTGTTTAATTATGTGAAACACATAGATAAGAATGTTTGATCTCATTCATAATTTTTTCCTTCTAAGATTTACAGACAGGGTATTATCTTTGGAGGATAATAAAAATGCAGAATGCTTTTGTTTCATCTCTCAAATCCTCTAAATGTACCTTCTGTAGTAAAACTTGAGTAGTGCCATAGAAATAACCACAAATTTAGACATTAAGAAATTATGTATGGGCAAATTATCAAACTATGAATAGTTGCATTGCTCAAGAAATTGTAGTTTTAAATCTATACATGAACATTTTTAAAATAGCTACTCATGAGATCTAGTTATGAATAGGAGTGTTTGAATGTGCTTGATTTTTTCTCTTTCACAGATTTTTGATCAAATATTAAATACAATATAAATATCCTGGAATTGTGCAAAGGCAAATTAAACATCTCCTTTATGATATGTACAAGTCTGAACAATATCATGAGCATCCAATGCAGATGAACTAGATATTTGAGCTGTTCCACTGAGGCTCTTGAAAAGTTGACAGCAGAGCCCCAGGGAAAACCTGGCCATGCTCAGGGTGGAGCTTGCACACTGTTTCAAATAGGATGAGAGCTGGGAACTTCCTCCAAAAGAAGTGCAGTTTTACCAATGACATTAAACTGGTATTTTCTTTTTGCCAAAGACAAAAGGGAACTCTACAATACTTACCTTGCAGTAGTGCAGAAACATTCCAAAGAAAGACAAAGATGTTGTCTCAGAATTTCCCAGCTTCTCAAACAGCACATGTAAATAGGTTCCACATGTATAAAGTGAGAGACAAAGCCAGGTCACTATGATTGTCATTCTATAGATAAGAGCCTGACCAGTCTCTTACTCAGAAACTAAACCAAGCAATGAGGGAGGTAACATATAGGTGATATATAACAACTCCAACTCACAGAGAGAGAAAGTGAGCACATTCGCTCCTTACCAACTCCATTTAGAGAGCTCCCCTTAGCCCAAAGTCATAATGATGAGATAAGAGAAGTTGAGATTTTATGCCCAAATTCTTAGGTTTATACTCAATACACATTCCCAGACTTGAGTGCTTCTGCAAGGTCCAGCCTGGCATTCTGACAGGGCATTTCATTTGCATGTCTCTTTTGTATGTTGGCCCTTCCTTAATGTAGTATTTCCCAGTCTAAAAAGGGGGTGATATTTTTAAGTTACTTTGATGAAGGGATTTTGCTTAACACAGTCTATTCAATCACAGAGGGCCCATTGAGAGCCTCTGGTGACATTTTTTTCTTACAACTTGGTCATAAAACTTTGAGGTTTTTCCTTTTTTCTCTGCAATGCTCCTAGTTCAGCATCCAGCCCTTCTTTAAAATTGACTTCATATGAATCCTTGGAAGCAGTAATAATATCTTTCTGTTGAATGGCAAATGTAGCATTTTGAAACAATGAGACTTCCCTCTACCTCACACAAATGTGAGCCATGTTGAGTGTCACCCAAGTCTGTTGTCAGACAATCTGGTTGCCTTCAGCCAGAGGGAAGACTGAGTTCCCTATGTCCTCTGAGTGGTACAGTGAGGAATGAATGACTGAGGAATCATCTCCAGGCCATTCTCCCTCTCATTGAGTCTGTTCCTCCAACTGTGATGCTCAGATGGCAGCGCAGAGGCAGGCATGCTCATGTTCATCAAGGTGGCCAGTCACAGCACATTTTGTTTATTGCCCCCATGCATCAACTCCCTTTGTATGAAAACCCACAAAGGCTGGTGCTTCTTTGGCCTGGCTGGTCAGCAACTCAGATGTGTCATACTTACAATCCCATGACAGAGTGTTCTATGTCATACAATCCCTGCCCCACTATCCCAAAAGATAAGAGAAACACGGAATAAAAGAAATGGTGTACAAGAGAGTCCTAGCAGCTATTTTAACCATGAAAAAGCTAGTTCTGCAAAAGTGGCTCCATAGTGGCAGAGGAGAAAACTGTGGCATGGATAAATTGCCCAGTATGCTCTATAATTCCTCTCATCTACATGGAGGGGGACTCTCCAAAGTTCAGAACTGTCCTGTTAACTGAGAAGAAAATATGCAATATAAAATAAGAACCCATAATGTGTTTCAGACAGTTGAAGTAAGAACTTGCTGCTGCTTTTTAGAGGAGAATGTTTAAGGCAGTGTAGGTTTCATATATTCTGTACAAATCCTGCCATTAAATACTGTGATAGTAAAAGCAAATGTGACTCCATTTTGTTTTGTGCCTCCATTCTATAAAAAGACCATGCCAAGTAGAAGGGTCATGACTGGGTCAAGATGTTCTTTTCCTTTTGCTATCAAAATTATTAAGGACATAGAACTACCTAGTGGGGCATGGTTACTATAACTAGGGTAACAGGGCTCTTTTTCTGTAACTGGGGTAACTGAGCCAACTGTGATTGGTTAGGCTTCCTACTGCTTGACTGCACTCTTCTGCTTCTGTAACCTGGCTTGCTTGCATTGGCTGCACCCCAAACATCCCTTTTGTGGTTTTCAGGGTTATAAGAAGCACCCTTGCAATTGTTCAGGGCTGATCAGGGAAACAGATTTATATTCTGTTCTGTGGCCACTAGTGTGCTTCAATAAAGGCTTGATTTGATTATACAGAGTGGTCTGGAAGTCAGTTTATGAAACCCTGGGATTAAGCTTTAACTATAACAGCTGGGGGCTATAGCATCTTAGGATGCTCCTCGTGCTGGCCTGTCAAATATGAGTAGACTCCTCTGGGGAAAAGGCCAGATTGGATGCAGTTGCTTACACCTTTCCTGGGACAGGATGAGATGTTGTCACTGTCTCCCTGGACCTCCCAGTGGGCTCTTACCTTTGCCTGTGGCAGGATGAGTCATGACTCTGCCCCATTGGAGGACTTCCTGTGTGACCTCATCTATCTGTATCTGGGGGCATGAGGAGACATTGTCTGTGTCTCACTGGAGGCCTCACTGTGGGGTCTCATATGTTCCTGGGGGCAGAATGAGACGTGGTCTCTGCCCCATTAGAGGTCTCCCTATGTGACCTTACCGATTGTTGCTTGTCCTGCATCTGTTCTGCTGTTTGTTGTTTCTCCAGCTTCTGCCTTCCTATTTGTCATTTGTCCAGTGTCTGTTTGCCAGCCACCTGTCTTGTATTTATCTGTCCCTGTGTTGTGCATGGGTCCTTTTTTTGTTCTCACAACTGCTCTTCTCTCATCAGGACTCCTTCTCTTCACCATCATCATGGGACAAGGAAGCTCTATAGAGATCTCTACCTGGACCCCTTTAACTTATTTTCTTAACAATTTTCAGAACTTTTGTTTGTTGGTTTGTTTCTGTTTGTTGCCTTTGTGTTCTGTGTTAATTTCTGCCTCAATTGTTTCTAAAGAGAAAAAAATGGACAACCAATAAAAAAATGAAACATAAATTACATCTACACATATATTACAGTAGATGGGGTAGAGAGAGAAGATGGGAGGGGAAGGGAAGGGGGATAGTAGAGGTTATGAA
This sequence comes from Ictidomys tridecemlineatus, assembly GCF_052094955.1. Lineage (NCBI taxonomy): Eukaryota > Metazoa > Chordata > Mammalia > Rodentia > Sciuridae > Ictidomys > Ictidomys tridecemlineatus. Next base: position 1,121,843 of record NW_027525269.1, on the reverse strand, counting down.
GGGTAGCAGAATACAACCATTACTAATAGGGCATTATGTAAAAATGTGGATGTGTAACCGATGTGATTCTGCAATCAGTATTTGGGGTAAAAATAGGAGTGCATAACCCTCTTGAATCTAATGTATGAAATATAATATGTCAAGAGCTTTGTAATGTTTTAAACATCTAATAAAAAGAACTAAATTATTTGTGTCAGACAGGGAATGTGGCTTAAGTGGTAACGCGCTAACCTGGGATAAGCGGGGTGCTGGGTTTAAACCTCAGCACCACATAAAAATAAAATAACAATATTGTCTCCACCAAATCTTCAAAATAAATATTTAAAAATTCTCTCTCTCTCTCTCTCTCTCTCTCTCTCTCTCTCTTCCTCTCTCTCTTAAAAAATTTGTGCTATCATAAAAACAAGGTTACTATAAATTAAAAGTCTCAACAGGTATATACATATAAGGAGTCAAGAGGTTTCAACTACATTTCAATTAAAAACCATAAATAACAAATATTTCATCTTATTAAAATAGAATAATTTACCTAAATTCAGGAATGTATAAAGATTATTTCAAGGTATAAACAGAAAGAAGGATCAATGGATTAAAATTATTAAAATGTTCTAATATAAAAATATATTTAGTAAAAATCTAATAGGTTTTTAAAAATAAGGTAATGTTTCATATGTATATTATATTCTGCTAGCTAACATTCATACAGAGTCAGAAAACAATATATGTAAACTTTATAAAATAATATTTTAAGAGAGAGACAAAAATCAGCTTTACAACCATTTCAAAAATTGTTCCAGGTAAAAAGTCTTTATGTAGTAAAGTATAATTTCAATACATATAAGTAAACAACAAAAGGGTCTAATTAAGTAATATAAAGGTCTAAAAATAAAAGATAAATATTAAAAGATTTATATGTTAATAAGTTGGTGATATATGTAACACAAATATTTAAAACTATTCAACGTCTTTCTCTACATAAAAATACTAATGTACTGATATATTTATATGCTAAAATGACAAAACCTTTTAAAAATATTTTTTACATTGTGTCTGTAAATTTTATCCCCTACAACAAATAATCTTGGTTAAACAGCAACGTTTATTTTAAAGTATTGTTCTACATTACACAGTCTAGATTTTTCTTTAAAAGATAACCTTGGTTAATATAAAAACATCGATAAAAGTGTGGTACATTACTCTTCTTTACAGATTGAATGTGTTCATATCCTTCAGGTATGCAAGTCTTTAAGGTAAAAGGTTAAAGGAACATTTTGTCAAGTTGGTATTCTCCAAACTAAAATTGTCTGTAATGGTAATTTAAACTTATAAGGATAATAGATTTTATTGGGGTTTTATTTATATTATTTGATGTTTTGTAACCAAACCTTCTGTTACCTTTTACACTGGGATATAAAAATTTAAAGGCATTTTAAGAGATAATGATAGTCTAATCTGTTTAAATGTTAATATTATAAAAGATTTTTGCCACATTTCCACATAAAAGAAAGAGTGCTCAGCCTTTTCTAAATTAATGTTTCAGATGTATGTCATATTGTGCTAGCTAACATTCATACAGAGTCAGAAAGCAATATATGTAAACTTTATAAAATAATATCTAAAAAAAGAGACAAAAATCAGCTTTAGAACTAAAACACTTTACCTAAGATTTGTGAAGAGCCCTGCCTTACTTAAGATAAGGCTCTGCCTCCCACCTTACAGCATGTCAAAATAACTTCAAAGTAGACCAGATTTCAGTTAATTTAGAGTTATATTCAAAGATTGATTTTATTAAAAATATTACTATGATCTCAAATAAAAATATATAACTCAGCCAAGGTTCAAAATTATATACAAGCTAGATATGTTTTTACTATTGTCAATTTCACTTTCTATTTTCATTATAACTAAAAAAAGTGACCATGACACTCAGAACAACCAAGAGACCTTTATTGTGGCAGTGTCTGATTAATAGGGAAAAAAAGAGAAAGAGAGAGAGAGAAAGGAAAGTTTGAGAGAGAGATAAGAGAGAGAGAGAGAGAGAGAGAGAGAGAGAGAGAGAGAGAACAAAGGGTAAGAGAGAGGGAAAGAAAGAGAAAGAGAATGAGAGGGAGAATGAAAGAGAGTAAAAGTGAGATAAGAAAGAGAGAACAACATAGGGGTACCTGGCAAGAGAGAGATTTTATAGCCAAAATCTAATCGGCTCTCTGGATCTACAAGCTGCCTTGTTGGCATACAGTGATTGTATCACTGTATTTTCTAGGGGTGTCATCTTCTGCCTTCAGGCAGACCAGGCAGGGGTCAGATGTGAGTTTCCATTATCCCAGATGGGTGAAAGTCGAGTGTTCAACCTTAAGTGGGGTTGAGTGTTCAGACTTGAGGCAAACAAGCAAAGCTAAAATTTGTTCAGCCTGCTCCGCAACTAACAATAACTGATGCCTGTTAATGTGTTATAGAAGTAAAACTTCATGAACACACAACCTAAGCTAATTTGAGATGTTAATCCATCATCTGTAGACAGATAATAATTTAAAGGGATTAAACTAACTGAAAAGGGACTAAAGTTATGGTTCAGCAGTAGAGTGTTTGCCTTGCATGAGTGAGTCACTAGGTTCAATCCTCAACATTAAATAAGTAAATAAATAAAATAAAGATATTGTGTTATGTAAAAAGTAACTCTAAAGTTATAAACATTAAAGGTAAAACAGTATTCTCAGTATAAGACTGATAAAACTGACTTGCTGGATTTTAAAGGTCAAACTTAAAAATTAAGGTTAAAATAAAGGGGACAAGAAAACCAATATTTGGCTCTTGCCCTCTGAGTCAGCCTGAACCCAGGACAGAGGGAAGAGCTTTGCAACTCTGGGCCTCATAACCTCCTGATAAGGGAGATTAATGAGACCACTGAAGAAAAGAGAGCCAATGAGTGTACATGCTGCAAAAAAGGAGGATCATTAAAAAGGGAGACATGCCTGATGCTTCCAAGGGAAGCCACATGGTCAGCAAGACCTTGACCCATCCTAATGCAGATGGCACTAGCAGAGCTGAAATGCTGCTCACAAGTTCCCCAAGAGTGTCCTCCAAGGAAACTCACCTGACTCTTACCAATAGATAGGAAAAAGCTCAGTTTGACCAGCTTGGTCTTAAACACCTAGAAAAAACAGTTAAAAACCAAAGAACAGCCATTCCTGGGCATTTAAAATAAACAACGTTATTTTAATGTAACATAAAATGTACACTTGTGTTAACACCCCTCAAAATAAGTAAGACTGGAGGCAACAAAATAAAAATTCTTAGGCAAGAATGCCTGATAATAAAAATTGCCAGAGTCAGAAGTTAAAGTCAGTTTAAGGCCTACATATTTTCCTAACCTCATACACAAGTAGACTTAATCAGTGTTTGCTAGTATAATTATCTTCCCCTAAGTAACAAAGAAATCTCTACTGAATGTAGAGGTCGTGCCAATAAAGATATTTTACAAAAATAAGATGACATCATCTAACTTAAATAAATGTTGTGTCTAAATTTCTGATAATTCTGACAATGTTAAAGATTTATGTCCAGAAAAAAAAGAACCTTATTAGGCTTTGTTAGGCCTTGTTATGGGAACAATTTCTCAGGTCTTCTGCCTTCTGGTAAACAATTATTAATTTCTATCATTTTCATAATATTCATGAAAAGATTTCAGATGCTACAACTGCTATTTTGCATTAATCTTATTTACAGTACTCATGTCTTTTGTTTCTCTCATAGAAGTGCACACCCCCAGGTGAATTTAAAATCTGTTCTTCCTGAACCAGATTTTTACCATGTATTCCTTGACCCTCTCAGTTTCTACAAAGGGACTCCAAACTGCTTTCCCATTGAACATTGCTCTCTCTCAGCTCAAAGCAGTAAGAACAGTCATCGCCCTTTTACTTTACAGCAGTAGTAGGTCCCTAGTATTAGAAAAAAAATTATGGTCAGTATAGATATTCGCCAATATGTCTAGCTCAGGAAGCTGTACCTGGGGAACTACCCCCATGATCACCCTGTGTGATCTCCCAGAAAGAGACACTTGCTTCCACAACCCAAATTATAAGGGGGACAACTCCCCGTTCGCGAAAAATTATGCTTCCCAGTCCCACTACAAACTCCTTGCCTAAAACTCAAAACTGTCAATAACTCTGATTTATGTAACCTACTATTTTGATGGAGAAAAACGAAAAGAACCTGGGCTTATTAAAAGGCCAGGGCCCACTGATTTATCAACATAGACAGGCTGCCCCCATTTTAGTTCTCCTCCTGGCTGGTATGGGAATAGCTGGTTCAGTATGCTGCTTTGGGAACTGCAGCTCTTATCACAGGCTCTAAAAATTTTAAGTCCCTCAACCATAGAATAGATATAGATTTAGGAGAACTAAAAATGTCAGTCTCCAAACTAAAATTTTTACTAGACTCTCTGACAGAAATAGTATTACAAACAGATGAGGTCTAGATCATCTCTTTCTAAAACAAGTAGGATTTTATATGGCCCTAGGAAAAATGTGTTGTTTTATGCAAACCATTCTGGGAAAATAGAAAGAAAAAGTTTGGTGCTAGTGAGAAAGAAACACAAAACATAAGAAGCTTCAGGCAATTAGTTCCAAAACCATTTCTCATGGTATCTTTGGCTGACTACCATCATCTCAGCCATAGTTGGACCCATAGTCCTTCTCCTGATTGGGACTACTATAGGGCTCTGCCTATTACACAAGAGTGTAGGTGAGGTCCGATTTGTGGTTCTGCAAGCCTAGCATGGTCCCTTAGACACAGAAGGATGAAAAAGAAACTGAGGCCTAATGATGTGCAAGTTTTACATCAAACCTACTAAAGCCAGTGGGAATGTGATAGTAAAAGCAAATGTGACTCCATTTTGGTTTGTGACTCAATTCTGTAAAACAACCATGCTAAGTAGAAGGGTCATTACTGGGTCAATATGTCTTTTCCTTTTGCTATCAAAACCTTTAAGAACATGGAACTACCTGGTGGGGCATTGTTTCTGTAACTAGGGTAACTGGGCTCTGTTTATGTAAATGGGGTGACTGAACTCACTGTTATTGGTTAGGCTTCCTGTCACTTGACTGCACTCTCCTGCTTCTGTAACCTGGCTTGCGTGCATTGCCTAGACCCCCAAACATCCCTTTTGTTGTTTTCAGGCTTATAAGGAGCACTCTTTAAATTGTTCAGGGCTGATGGGGGGAATAGCTTTAAGTTCTGGTCAGTGGCCACTAGTGCACTTCAATAAAGGCTGGGTTCAATTATATGTGACTGGTATGAAAGTTAGTTTATAAAACCATTGAACAAAGCTTTAAATATAACAGTAAAATAAAACTAAATTACATCACTTCTAGATGGTATAGATTTACTCTTTCAACCTGGAGTGTAGAGGAAAATTCTTTAAAAAGCCCAATTGAGTTTGGGTTGTTTGTCAGGTTGCTAGAAGATTTTATATTGAGGGTAAATAAGTCTCTTTACTGATGCTAATCTCCCAGAGAGAGGAAAGATAATAAAAAAGAAAAGAATAAAACTTCTTAAAATTTCTGTCAGGTATTTTTGCTCTAGATGCTCATCATTTAGACATTTCTAAATGTGAATTTGAGGGTGGGAGAATTGAGATTTTGGAGGGAAGAATGTGCTAGGAGAGGTTCACAGAAAAGAGAGAATTGTTCAGTCAGCCTCCCTGGGAATCTGAGGGGCTATGGTGCATTGTACAAATGGTTCTACAGCCAGGAGGGCACAGGAATCACCATATGAACAGGTACAGTCCTCCAGAATATTTTTAGCAGAAAACCCAGAAGATGAAGAGACAAAAACCAAAGAACCTGGTTTTCCCCAGAATTCCCAAAGCTTGAAAGGGTGAGGTTTCCACTGCATGTGAAAAGAACTTATGCATTATCTGTATCTTTTGAATTCTGATTCATCACTCTGCGTGTAAACTCAGAGCCAATAAGATAATCCCTGGGAATACACCTCTCCATGAATCCCCAAACCCATAGTAAAATAGATTTCAGGACAGGGAGAAGCTCAATCAGTCTGCCTAAGATCAATAGAAATTTCTTAAGTGTTCATGGCAATTTCAATTCCATCATCTATTTTGATCTTCCCAATAGTTCAGGTAAACAGTAACCTGATTAGGCCTCCAACTCCAGGCTTCTGGAGGACAAAATGCTGGACAGTGACTCACAGATAGAAAGTATAAGGCTGATAGCCAGGAGGACCCAGGTCTCTATGAAAGAATTCATGGTCAGGTTCTTCACCACTTTTCTTCATCAGTTTTGAAATCTGTATTTTTCTTACAATTATATGGGCTGCCTTTGAAGAACTATGCCTGCAGAGGGTCCCTTCTGTGACAAGCTACGATTCACTGAGGCCAGTTTTTGTGCTGGGTAAAGGAGGTGGGGCCAGGGATGAATCCAGTGGAAAGGCCACTTTTGCATCTCCTGGAATTGGAGGGGTCAAGTGTCCTCTTTGCAGTTGGCAAAGAATCATGCACTCTTCTACTTTGACCTTTGTTTGAAAACAGGGACTTAAAGATACTGCCTTGGGTAAAGACATTGATTCTGGGGCCTGCAGCTGTACAATGAATAACTAAGAGCAGGATAAAACTTGGCATTCTTCTTTCATTCAGTATCCTTAATTAACTTAATATTTGTGACTGCTCAGCTCTGCACATAGACATGTTAATAATTTAAGGAGTGCTCATATAAAAACTAGCAATAGATTACAAATTTATCTAATCTATCTTATACCCCTTGAAGATTGAGTCCAGATTGAAGGGACATTCAACTATCAGCTTTTTAAAAAATATTATTTTTAGTTGTAGATGAACAAAACACCTTTGTTTAATTTATTTATTTCTCTGCAGTGCTGAGGGTCAAATCCAGTGCCTCACACATGACAGTCAAGTGATCTACCACTGAGCCACAACTTCAACCCCTCAAGTGTCAGCTTTTACAGTATCTTGTTTCCGAACCCCAGGGTGGTTCCCAGAAGTTCAGTCATTTTTTATTACCTTCCAGGAAAGGCAGAGCCTTATAGACAAATAAACACAGGAGTTTATTACCTCATCAGGAGCAATCATCTCATGGGACCTACACTGACCCTTTTAAAATTCCAGGTCTGGTAGATAAACATCCTGAATAATATATAAAATTTATTCCTTTCAAGTGATAAGGACTTCTCAGGAGCCACCTAACAGTGCTAGAAGTGAGATAGTGATCCTTCAGACCTCAGTTTTGACAAGACTGCTTAACAATGCTTACCTCTTCCCCACTGTCCAAATTCTGCTTCTATTTAAACCTTCAGGTCATGCCAGCACCAAGAAGACATGACTAAAAACATGAATCTCCTTGTCTTTCTGGTGTGGCTGCACTGACTAAAGTTCTTTTCTTGATTTTTACAATTAATTTTTGGATTTAGAGGGGTGGGTGAGTGGCCAGACCTGTATTTTGTACCTGGAATGGGACTCCATAATTTTTTCAATTCTTATTTTGTATAAAATTAATAATTGACTGTGTAATCAATAATGCCAATGGTTATGTGATATTATGAGAAATCCAAGTGAAGCCACTGGGATTAATCTCCTTATATGTTCCTGGAACCTAGCTGCTTTTCTTTTTGCTATTGTTGTTGTTGTTGTTATAAGTGGACACAATATCATTATTTTATGTTCCTGTGATGCTAAGGATCAAACCCAGTGTCTCACACATGGTAGATGAGCATTCTACCTCTGAGCACAGCCCCAGTCCCATAGCTGCTGTATGTACAAATCATGAGACCTTTGTAAACACAAGCTCCATCCATATATCTTTGCCCACACAGGTTCCTCTTCCTAGAATATTTTTGTGCCTCATAAAAGACTCCTGCTGAGCCTCCAAAAGCCAGCTCTTATAGCACCTATTTTGGTAGAGTCTTTCCTTACTAATCTCAAAGAGAAGGACAACTTATTCCTTGTCTGTTCTCCTCAGGACTCTATAGGCTGAGGCAGGAAGATCATGAGTTCAAAACCAGCTTCAGAAATGCAGTGAACCCCTAAGCATCATATATATATATATTTTTTTTTTTCTACTATCATTCATATATATATATATATATATATGAATGATAGTAGAAAGAACTGGTCATTACCCTATGTGCATATATGGTTACATGACTAGTGTATGTCTGCATCATGTACAACCAGAAGAATAAGAAGTTATACTCCATTTTTGTATAATGTCTCAAAATGCATTCTACTGACATGTATAACTAATTAGAAAAAATAGTGAAGTGTTGGGGATATGGCTCATTGATTAAGCACCCCTGGATTCAATCCCCAGTACCAAAATAAATAAACAAATAAATAAAAATAAATGAATAATGGCTGCACCTCAGTGGAGAATCACCTCTGGGTTCAATTCCCAGTTAAAAAAAATTCTCTCAATCTAAGAAATGAACAAACCACCAACATTACCACCAGCAAAAGCACTTATTCCTCTTAAGCAACTTCTGTGCTCTGCACACACTTCCATTGTTGTCTTCTCTACTCTTATATCACATTGCTTGTTTCCACCAGTGTTTCCCTGAACCAGACATTGAGTGTCTCAAGGGCCCAGTCTGGGTATTATCCACTATTGTGATATCCAGCAGAACGTTTTATTCCTGGCATCAAGAAAAGTTTGCTGAGTTGAATTGGGTGAGATTTCTGTGGCTCTGCATGATCCTCTCTGGGGAGTCTTTGGTGACATGGACATCATGTCTTTATTTTACTTATTTTCATAAGCTTTTCGAAGGATCAAGCCCATAGACTCACACATGCTAGGCAAGCACTCTGCCACTGAGCCACAACCTCTAATAATTTTTAATCTCCTCTTTGATGTCTTTCACAACCCATTGTTCACTCAATAGCATAATATTCACGCTCTAGGTTTTGAAATATCTTATATTTTTTATCTTATCATTGATTTCTAATTTTATTTCATTATAATCAGATAGAATGCAGGGTAGTAGCTCTACTACTTTATATTTGCTAAGAGTTGCTTTGTGGCATAATATTTCAGAGAAGGATCTGTGTTCTGCTGAGAAAAAAGTGTATTCACTCATTGGTGGATGAAATATTCTCCATATGTCTGTTAAGTCTAAGTTATTGATTGTATTTTTGAGTTCTATAATTTCTTTGTTTAGCTTTTGTTTGGAAGGTCAATCCAGTGGCAATGAGGCATGTTAAAGTCATACAAATTACTGTATGGTGGTCTATTTGACTCTTGAATTTGAGAAGAGTTTGATTGATGAGCATAGATGCTCTACTGCTTGGGGCATACATATTTATTATTTTTATGTCTTGTTGATGTATGGTTTCCTTAAGTAGTATAAAATTTTCTTTTTTATCCCTTTTGATTAACTTTGGCTTGAAGTCTATTTGATATGAGGGTAGAAACACCTACTAGTTTCCACAGTCCATGTGAGTGTGTTTTTTCCCAACCTTTCACCTTTGGTCTGTGGATGCTTTTTCCTATGAGATGAGCCTCTTGAATGCAGCATATTGTTGGGTCTTTAATTCAACCTGCCACTTTATGTCTTTTGATTGATGAGTTCAGGACATTAATATTGAAGGTTACTATTCAGACATGATTTGTATTCCCAGTCATTTTTGTATATTTTTGGTATTTAAATTGACTTGGTTTCTCTTTTGGCTTATTTTTCCTTTAGTGTAATAACTCCTTTTGCTGATTTTCATTGCTGTTTTTCATTTCCTTCTCATGGACTATTTTGCCAAGGATGTTCTGTAGTGCACTCTTTCTAGTTTTAAATTCTTTTAACTTATGTTTCTCATGGAAGATTTTTATTTCATCATCAAATCTAAAGCTTAATTTTGCTGAATATGATTCTTGGTTGGCATCCATTTCTTTCATACCTTGGCATATATTTTTCCAGGATCTTCTAGCTTTCAGGGTATAGATTGAAAAATCTGCAAAGATCGTAATTTGTTTTTCTTATATGTGATATCATTCCTTTCGTTGTGGCTTTTAAGTTTTTTTCCTTATTCTGTATGCTTGAGCTTTTCATTATAATGCATCTTGGTGTAGATTTGTTGTAATTTTGTACATTTGGTTTCCTCTAGACCTCTTGTATTTGATTTTCCGATTTATTCTTTATACTTGGGAATTTTTCTGATATTATTGAAAAGATTGTGCATTCCTTTGATTTGAATCTTTGTGCCTTCCTCTATCCCAATAAATCTTAGATTTTATCTTTTGATGTTATCCAATAATTATTGGGTGTTCTGTTTATGGATTTCTACCACTTCACTGTGTGCTCAACTTTACTTTCAAGATTGTATATTTTCTCTTCATTATCTGACATTCTGTCTTCCAAGTGATCTAATCTGATGTTTATGCTTTCTCTTAGGTTTCTGTTTGTTTGTTGACTGTTTTCTTGATTTCTGATTTTATTTTCAGAATCCCTCTTTCTTGAAGTACTCTTTTGCTACCTGTATTAGCCCCCTTATCTCTTTGTTGGTGTGATCAATGGTTGCCTGTATTTTCTCAATTAGATCATCCTTTACTTTGTAGGTCATTTTAATTATGTGTATTCTTAATTCCTTCTCTGACATTTCATTAACTACACTGTCCATGGATTCTATTATTGTAGTATTTTGGTGTGTTTGGGGCAATTTTCTCCCTTGTTTTTTCATGTTGACTATATGTCTTCCTTTCTTGCAGTGCAAATCTGAGTTATTACAGTTTCTACCCTATAATCTTATAGTTTCCCTGAAGATTACTTGTACCTCACCTTGGTTTTGGACTTCTGGCCCCCAGCGAATGAGTCATGATAATGCTACTGCAACTAAATGTGGTGGTGGCAATATTGGAGATAACTCAAGATAGCTGTGGGGTTGTGTCAAGATGGATGCAACTACTTTCAGAGATGGGGCTAAAACGTGGTCTTAACAGTGGCTTTGGGCTGCCTATTCTGAGATGCAGCTCCCTCCAAGCCCTAATTGTTCTCCCAAGGTGGAGACTACTGCATTGGGTGGGTTATGTTGATGTTTATAGGGGCTCAAGATGGAGGTGGGGTAGGCCTGAGTTCTGTTGTAGGTCTGCCAGTCAGCTGGGTGGACCTGGGATTTCTTCTACCCTTTTTTGAATGTTTTCTTGCATTTTGCACAGAAGGGTGGTAAAGGCTCACCTTGGGCTTTTCCTGATTTTTAACCTTGAATCAGCCTTTTGTCTAACCAGCCCTGCTTCCTATAGTGAAATATGTTTTTTTTTGTTCTAGGATCTGATCACCAAGACTGATCCACTGGTCTTTGCTATTAAAATGTCACTGTTACCCAGTCCCATTTTTGCAGACAAGTATGAATTTAGTTTTCTACATTCAAACTCTCTCTCTCTCTCTCTCTCTCTCTCTCTCTCTCTCTCTCTCTCTCTCTCTCATACACACACACACACACACACACACACACACACACACACACACACGTTTCTCTATTTTTCTATCTGGAAAAGCATGAATTCACAGGGATACACTTCATTTCAATCCTACTTTACAGGTCTCATGCCAATTTTCTTTCCTGAACCAGAGAGTCATTTCACCAACATTTCCTATGAAAATTGGATTTCATTGTTCTTCATGTATTTACTTATTAAACAATCTCTCTTTATACAACTAAATTCCATTTATCCTATTCTAACCCCACAAGCCCTCCTTAGCTTACCTGGGTGTTCTTTACCCTATTTAGTCAATGAGTGTTGGGGGCTGCAATCAAGTCAAGATGGCGCCTGGCAGTTTGCCAGAAGGAGTGGTTTGTGAGGCAACGCCACCAAGCCATTAAGATGGTGGGGATGACTTATTGGCGGATTGCTGTATCTAGATGATGCTAATTGAGTCAAGCTGTGTGTAATCAGTTAGGTATATATACCTCTACTGTTCAACAATAAAGCAGTTCCCGCTACCTTGGCTTCCTGCTACCTTGGGTTCCCGCTACATTGAGTTCCGGCGCAAATAAGTGTTTATGATAGGGCATCCCTCTGCTTGGAGCCCATCTCAGGTTGCTTGGGCTCTCATACTCAGGCAGGCTGTCCCTTCTGAGAGCACCTTCCCAATTGTATCTCATATTTGACTTGAAGCCACCATTATTTCCTTCTCCACCGCAAAGTGTGCCCTCACAATGCTGGACCACACCTAATGGCATTAGGAGTGAATTATTCAAGAAGGGAAGGGGATGTAGAGAGAAGGAAGAGAAGGTACAGGACAGAAGATGAAAAAATCCTGTGTAGCTCCTGATACCAGTTGAATCTCAGGAGCACTGCTATAAAAACAATTGACTATCAACCACTTTCTAATTCAATGCTAATTGTGCTTGTGATCAAATTAGGAGTTGAAGATGGACTACAAATATGTTTCTTGCTTTCCAGAATCAACAAGGGAGATAGGATGGAAGTAAGAAATCTAAGCTAGAGAGATAGTAATAACTACCTCAGTAAAGTGTTATAAATTTTGTGCTTCAAAAATGACAGAAGGCCACTATGAATATTCTTTTCCAGCAATGGGGAAACTCACAGTGGATTAACTCTATCTTACTATTTAATTTGAATTTCATAAAAAGCTTCATGTATTCACTTATTGTGATGATCAAAAGATTGAATTTTGACTTTCACTGATTGAGTACTATATATCCCCTTAAATGGGCATAGAGGCTTCAGATAAACTTCTATAAGGATATGTTTATTGACTTTCTCATTATAAAACTTATCATAACATATTTAAAAGAACACATCTTATATCAATGTCACTACAAAAGCCACCACAACCACCTTCATTTTCATTAAAAATTATTGAAAAATTTGGTGATAATTGTTGATTCTCTAATTAGAGCTCAGGAGGAGCTGCCAGTAATAACTGGCAGTGAGAGGAGAGAGCCCATTAGACCCAGAAAGGGTGAGTCTTCATGTGTGGCACTGAAGTGGGCACCTCCTTTTCATTAGAAAATACATAATACTTTGCACAGACCCTGAGCAAGGTCAGCAAGGTCCAGCATCTCTTATCATTCATCAATTGAGGAATATAGAGTCTATCTTCATTTTGAGTTTTCTTCACAAAATACATTTTTGTTCTCTGATGTTCTGGGTCCCAGGATCTGAGGACAACAATGCACAAATCATTAGGGAAGTTCAGGCTCCACTTATTATCCAATCTCTGCACACAGAATTCAGAATAATTGGCTTTTCAGATTGAAGTATTCCTTGATCGGCTAATTTCAGGGAAATCTGTAATGTATAGACAAGCACATAGAGAAGAAATGAATGAAACACCAGGAACCAAAGCAACAAAGTCAAGAAGATACATTAAGCCCAGTAATGCTCCACAAACAAAAAAAACTACTTTTAGTATCATGTTCTTTGAATTCGTCCTACTCATTCTCTAAGGTGTGTCATAATTGGATAGTAAAATTATTCATTTATCTGAAAAATTATTTCATAAACATTTATCTTGTACAAGGCCTGAGACAAGGAAGTTCTGTAAGTTCTGGTGAGGAGAGCTTCACTCAAACATCAGAACCCTGTGGTAACCACACCTCATGACTGTGTACAGGGTCTCTCCAGGAGACTTGGAGCTGAATTTACACTGTGCTCAAGTTCACAGTCCACACATACACATGGAACACTAGTCTGCATTGAGTCCATATGTTTTTTACACTTTGGTCTTCATAAAGCCATAGATTTAGAGCCCCCATGGTGTAGAACTCTAAATCTCAAAGATCGTGCAAAAGAGACTCACTGAACTATAGATCTAAAAATTAAATGATGAATGAGCATATAGTTTTCTGTCACTTGGCCCCCTCTGTTTGGAAAAACATCTTCAAATAAAACATTGTATATATGAAAAGCTACTGACCTGTGTTTCCTTACAAGTTTTGAAGGAGAAGTTCTGCATTACTTTGACAAGAGCAAGTTTTATGTTCATGAGAGCAAACCTCATGGTGATGCAGTTTCGGGGTCCATTTCCAAAGGGCATGTACACGTAAGGATTGATGCTGTCCTTGTTATTCTTACTGAACCTTGTCCCACAATAGATGAGAAGTAAGCAAAATATTAAAACCTAAACAGTTACTTATTTCAGTTTGTTCCTTAGACAATCTCAAGCAATGGTGTAAAAGATGATTTCTGGGCTGGTCATTGAAATCCAGCTGTGGCTTTGCTATGAGAATTGTTAAGCTATGGAATTTTTCTACCTTTCTATTACTTAGCCTATAGAAGTTTTTCCACCTTTCTCCCCCTTAGCCTATAGGATCTTTCCGTCTTTTTGAGATGAGATTAATGCTGTTTCAAAGGAAATCATGGTAAATTGAGACAGTAAAGAAAACAAAACACACATAAAATTTAAGGAGTATAAGAGTGAATACATAAAATAAAATGAGATAGTGGTTATGTCAGTTATGGCACATGCTTTAAAATTTGAAAACACAAACACACACACACATACACACACACACACTCATACACACAGAATAATGTGCCATATCTGAGGAGAATTCATTTTAGCATCAGAATAAACAAAATCCTGGGTGTTGAAGGCTCTTATAAAAATAATGGGGAAATACATGTATAGCCTATGCACATCCTGAAATATATTTTAAATCATCTCTGGATTGCTTATAATAAGTAATAATATTTAAATACTATATAAATACTTATTGTTTTAGACTGTTTAGGAGAAACTGACAAGAAAAAAGTTTATAAGTTAGTTGAAATTATAGATGGAAAAACCATACATAAGGCTGAGCACAGCACATGCCTGTAATCACAGCAACTTGGGAGACAGCAGGATCCCAAGTTAAAAGCCAGGTTCAGCAATTTAGTGAGGCCCCAAACAACTCAGTGAAACCCTGTCTATAATAAAATACAAAATAGGGCTACTGATGTGGCTTAGTGCTCGACCACTCATGAATTCAATTCCTGGTACCACGCAAAAAAAATCATACATGCAGAGGTTGAATGTATATATTATCAGGTGCAAGCAAAAATAAAATATGATACAATCTAGTTTAGCAAAAATATCTATCTATACATAGAAATATGTTTATGAGAACATGATCATATTATTAATTCATGGTTATTTGAAGAATTTAACAAACTAAAAATTTTCTTCTCAGAAAAAGAAACATTTTGTGAGGTGAATAAAGAGACTACACCTTGGGAGCAAATTTTTACCCCTACCACATTAGATAGAACATCAATCTCTAGAGTATATAAAGAACTAAAAAGCAAAGCACCAAAAAAACAAATAACTCAATCAATAAATGGGCCAATAACCTTAACAGACACTTCTAAAAAGATGACATACAATCAATCAACAAATATATGAAAAAATGCTCATGATCTCTAGCAATTAGAGAAATGCAGATCAAAACTATTCTAAGATATCATCTCACTCCAGTCAGAATGGCAGCTATTATGATAACAACAATAAGTGTTGGCAAGGATGTGGGAGGAAAAGTACACTCATACATTGCTGGTGGGACTGTAAATTGGTGCAGCCAATATGGAAAGCAGTATGGAAATTCCTTGGAAATCTGGGAATGGAACCACCATTTGACCAAGCTATCCCTCTTCTTGGTTTATACCTAAAAGACTTAAAAACAGCACGCTACAGAGATATAGCCACATCAGTGTTTATAGCAGCACAATTCACAATAGCTAAACTGTGGAGCCAACCTAGATGCCCTTCAGTAGATGAATGGATTAAAAATGTGGCATATATACACAATGAAGTTTTACTCAACATTAAAAGAGAATAAAATCATGGCATTTGCAGGTAAATGGATGGTGTTGGAGAAGATAATGCTAAGTTAAGTTAGCCAGTTCCCAAAAAACAAAACAAATGATGAATGTTTTCTCTGATATAAGGAGGCTGACTTGTAGTGGGGTAGGGAGGGGAAGCATGGGAAGAATAGATAAACTCTAGATAGAGCAGAGGGGTGGAAAGGAAATGGAGGGGCAGGGGATTAGCAAGGATGATGGAATGTGATGAACATTATTATCCAAAGTACAGGTATGAAGACATTAATTGATGTCAACATACTTTATATACAAACAGAGATATGAGAAATTGTTTTTATGTGTGTGTACTAAGAATTGTAATGCATTTTGTTGTCATTTATTTTTTAAAAAATCAATTTAAAATTTTAAAAAAAGAATTTAGGATAGTGAATAGACATAGTATTTGTTTTGTTCCTTGTCACAAATTCATATCATTTCGCAAGAAAGTGTTATATTTATAACAGGAAAACTGCTTAAAGTACAAAGACATATATGAAAATAATTACATAGCTACCTATATGTCATCTATGATAAGAAATACAAGGACATGCTTGGACAACCCTAGCCCAGGGTGGTTCCCTTTCCCAGAGGTCCTGTACCTTTCAAGGCGGAACTCCTCAGGCTCTGGCCAGTGCTGTGGGTCTCGATGAAGAACATAGCTTGATATCATCACCACTGTCCCCTTCCTAATGGGCACTCCATTGATTTCAACATCTTTCTTACAGATCCTCTCAAGTCTGCCAGCAATTGGGTACAACCTGAGAGTTTCATTCACCACCATGTCCAGATACTTCATCTGTATCACAGTTTCATAGGTAGCAGGTGCCTGAAGAGAAAAAAAGAGATTTTTGGAAATTTATGTTTAGAACTAACTTTAAACACAATCTACGTAGTTTTATTAAAGTGTTAGGAAGTCCCAGGAATAACACAATATAGAAGGAGAGTAATGCTTACAATTGACTAAGCACTGTAATAACAATCATGTCCATTTGACAACCATGTCCATGGCTCATTGAGAAGTGCAGAGTAGTTTTGTACATAAGAGACCTTTGGGACAATCCCAAATTCAGTGTATAATATCCTCAGCATCATCATGTACTACTTTTCCTCATGCAAGGAAAAGTAACTAATAGAATATGACAATTACACTGAGGGAAAATATGTAAAAATCACTGTTACCTTTCTCTAGAAAAGTCACATGCCTATTTCACGAAAATAGAAAAGAGGAAATAACCAATTATATATAAATTTTTTTGAATAATCCTGCTTTGAGTATATATATATATGTGTGTGTGTGTGTGTGTGTGTGTGTGTGTGTGTGTGTGTGTGTGTATGTGTGTGTGTGTGTGTATGAAACTTTAGGATAACACTACATCATGGAAAAAATATTTGGAGAATCTGGTAAGTTCCATTCCAGTACCACCAAAAGAAGTCCAAGTTTGGATGGCACCATGTCACACAATTTCAGTTCCAGAGTACATTCTAAGGAGGGCAGGAAGCCACTCTCAGCCCCACCCTCTGTTGCTGGACCAGTCTCCTGGTTGTTCTTCAGGGATTCATTGTGAGCTCTGAAGAAGAGGCTTTGTGCCCACTTCACTCCAAACCAGCCATGCCAGCCCCAGAGACCAGGTGTCTTCATATCCAATAGACTCCCTACTTAGGCAGAGGAGTAAGGACAGCTGGTACTACTTGTGACTAATGCCTGGTGTGTCATTGGAGAGGATACAAAGTAGAAGTAAAGAATTTGGCTCAGGAGTCAGAAAACCTGACTCATCCCCTAACTGCTTCTCTCAAATACATTACTAGATGTGTGGAGCAGAGCATTTTCGTCCTGCCCATCAAGCCCAGGCTCACTCAGCAGACAACCAGGCAGGAGCTCATGCCACAGCTCAGCAGAGCCAATGATCTGGACACTTGAGTGACACATGCTTACACTTCCTGGGTGTAATGATGGTAACTGGTAATGGATACAACTGAAACTACACTCTTTTAAAAATTCCTTGTAGTTTTGGGAATAGCATTTTCCCCAAAATACTGTTTTCTCCTTCATTTGTCTCTTCAAATCCTTTAAAAATAGAGGTGGTGGAAAGAATCAGTGACTATATTTTTGACAAAGCCTCCTAGGAAGTGAAAAGGAGGCAGTCTTGTTGAGGCTCAGCCTCCCCTCCTCCCTCTCCAGATAACATCTTCTCACCTTATTGGGCAAAGTCGAATCAATCTTCTGCTGCAGTTTGGTCTGGACATCGAGATGGGTGGCCAGTTCATACAAAATGAAGGAAAGAGCATTGCTAGTGGTCTCATAGCCAGCAAAAATTAAGATAATTGACTGGGCCACAAACTCCAGATCAGACAGGGCTAATAGAAGAGAAAACACAATTTAGGTAAATTCAGCAAATCCCAACATCAGAGTTTAGATAAAGAGAAATCCCATTAAACCCCACAGATCACTATGTAGGACCATGGAAAAGCAATTCAGAGTCACTCGCAGAGTGGTTTTCACTTTCATGTCTCTCTGATAGGGGAGACAAAGAAAAACTTTTTTTTATTCCTGTTTTCCTGAGGTCTATAACACTCTTGGACTTGGCTACTAACTATGCCATTCTCAGCACCACCAAAGATAGGTAATTGCAAGAGATACCATTTCTATCTAAGATACACAGTATGATCAACATGGACTTTTAGATACCTAGGCCCTGAAATAAACATGGTCTCTGTGCAAATCATGCAATTCAAGATTAAAAAAAAGAATACACACAACAAGTGTTTGAAAGGTCTACAGAGTTCAGATTTATTGATGATGGTTTTCTATGTTGTCATGAGAACATTTAATTACCAAATCTTTTATCCCAGTGAGTATGAACCCCATGAAATAGGACTATAAAGTCAAGGTTCAGGCCAGGTGCAGTGGCACACACCGGTAATCTCAGTGGGAGGCTGAGGCAAAAGGATCATGAGTTCAAAGCCAACCTCAGCAACAGGGAGGTGCTAAGCAACTCAGTTAGACCCCTGTCTCTAAATAAACTACAAAGTAGGGCTGGGGATAAGGCTTAGTGGTTGAGTGTCCCTGAGTTTAATTCCTGGTAACCCTCTCCCCTGCACCAAAAAAAGTCAAGGTTTGGAGCTTGGCTTTTTGCATTCGTAGCTACTAGCCACACGTGAATGTTTAAATTTTAAACAATTCCTCAGTGGCACTAGCCACATGTCAAGTGCTAAGAAGGCACATGTGTTTGGTGGTTATTTTATTGAAGAGTTAAACTACAGACTGTTTACTTCATCACAAAAAGCTGAATAGAATTGGGTAGATACATACAGGATAGATGGATGAATGGATGGATGGATAGATAAGTAGATAGATAGATAGATAGATAGATAGATAGATAGATAGATAGATAGATAGATAGATAGATAGATAATATGTACATGTGAACCTAAAAATATGTACACTGGGGCTGGGGTTGTGGCTTCGTGGTAGAACACTCACCTAGCACACGTGAGGTACTGGTCCTCAGCACCACATAAAAATAAAATAAAAGTATTGTGTGCATTTATAACTAAAAAATAAAAATATCTTTTAAAAAATATGTATACTGGCAGGTTGTAGTAAGCCCAGTCCTCATCTCTAGAATTAATTGGTCAACATTCAAGACTTTATTCAGTTGATTGTCATAGTACTGGGTGCCATGAATTAGAACTGCAATGGAAGTATTTGTGCATTACAGAAAAAAGCAATAAATTAGAAAAAAAAAATGAAGGAGAGAGAAAAATAGTTTATATCACTGGATGTGAGTAGATACAGAAATATTTCTTTCCTCTGTTGCATGTAGAAGTATTTCATGTTAATAATGTTGCCTACTGAGAGTATCTAAAAGCAAAAATCCACAAGATGATTAAAAATTTTGATTTCTAAATTTCATTAATTGCAAAAACAAAAACAAAAAACAAAGCTGTCATGAGAAACAGCGCAGAAACCTAGAATATCTTAAATCAGAAAGCAAGAAAATACTTACAAAATAAATGAAAAGGACACAGAATACACTATATCCTACTATAATGTGGTTACATGTCATAAAATGTACAAGACTACGAGCAAACCCTAAGAAAATCTGTGGACTGTGAATGCTAGAAGTGTGTCAATACAGGTTCCTGAACTGTGTAAATATAAGTCTCTGGTGGTAGATATGGGGAGTGAAGCAGTGTATTCAAGACTACATGGAGAACCTCTATGTTTTCAGTTCAATATTGCTATGGCCAGAATAAACAGAAGCTACTTTTAAAACAATCATAAAAAAAGATGACAAGAATAATAGAGGACTCAGGAGCCTACATGAAAGGGATTCCAGTGGACAAATATGGGAGAATTGAGCATCAAAATAAAAATAGTAAGAAAATAAGTTGAATAAAACTACCATGCTAGTGAAAGAAATACTTGTTTTTATCAGCTTCAACATTTGAACATGGCTCTAGGTGTGCTTCTCTAGAAAGTTCCTCAGGCTATTGTATATGACATCCAATCATGCACTTTCTGCAACTAGGTAGAAATACTCTTCTTCCTGGAAAATCTTCTGTACATTTCCAGAACAATCTTTCCCTCTGAGTTTCCCCATCAGTAGATGAGATAGCAACCTTGTTTACCTTTATGAGACTCCACATCTTTGGAATTCTGAGAATTTATCATAAGCTGAAGAAAATCCACCCGATGCTAGAAACAGAGAGATTTCAAAGATAGCAGGGCATTAAGAGTGCAGAACTTATCTTCCCTTCTGATACTATGAATTCTTTAAGTACAGAAGTCCAGCTGGAGTTTCCTAAGTCATCAGTGAAGAAAAGCATCCATCTACAAACTTTGAAGAGTAGGATATTTCCCTGAATGAAAACTGGCTGTGGTGTCCAATAGCTACTGGCCTTTGCTCTCACTACTTGTGAGCTCCTGTGGATTCTGAACACAGCCTCCTGGCCAGAGAGTGGTTGGCTTTGTCTCTTGTTGCATTTGTTTGCTTAGAGAGAAGTCCTGGACTTCAATATTTTGTTTTACTACCTTAATTCTTCACCAAAGATGCCACAGATTAATCTCCTACAATTGTTAGAGCTCATCATCAGATTTTTGGCAAGTTTCTTGAAAACTCCCACCATGCTTAAAGCTATGAATTTTGTACTGACCCCTGGAGGGCTCATCCTGGCTCCCTGGCATGCACACATTATTGTGTCAGGCTTCATACATGAAACAAAATCTTCACCTAAAGAACCCCATGCCTGCTCCATGAGGGGCCAGAAAGTTCCAGCTACCCTGAGGATGCCTTCTGTGGAGAGTATGTAAAGTGAGTTTTTAAAGGTTTGGAAATGCAATGATTTTTGACTATATAAAATCTGATGAAATTAAATCACCAGGAAAATAACTTTTATGTTGAAATTTTACCTATTAAATAGACGGGATATGATGAAACATTTTCCCTCTATTTAAAAAAATTATTTCAACTGATATATTAAAACATTAAAATATACATATCAACAGGTACCTGATTACTTTGATATATGTATATGCTGTTTGAAGTTTATGTCAGTTCAGACACATTTTAATTGCATTTATCATTTCCTAATGGTGGATGATTTCAAAATCTATTCAGTTCTTCGAAAAAATAAATAAGATTGACAGACCTTTAGCCATGCTAACGAAGAGAAGAAGAGAGAGAACTCAAATTACTAACATAAGGGATGAAAAAGGCAATATCACACCAGATGCTACAGAAATACAGAAGACAATTAGAAATTATTTTGAAAACCTATATTCCAATAAAATAGAAAATACTGAAGACATTGATAAATTTCTTAAGGCATATGATTTGCCCAGACTGAGTCAGGAGGATACACACAATTTGAACAGACCAATATCAGTGGATGAAATTAAAGAAGCAATCAAAAGACTACCAACCAAGAAAAGCCCAGGAACAGATGGATATACAGTGGAGTTTCACAAAACATTTAAAGAAGAATTAATACCAATGCTTTTCAAGTTATTTCAGGAAATAGAAAAAGAGGGAGCTCTTCCAAACTCATTCTATGAGGCCAACATGACCCTGATTTCGAAACCAGACAAAGATACCTCAAAGAAAGAAAACTACAGACCAATATCTCTAATGAACCTAGATGCAAAAATCCTCAATAAAATTCTGGTGAATCGGATTAAAAAACATATCAAAAAAATTGTGCACCATGATCAAGTAGGATTCATCCCTGGGATGCAAGGCTGGTTCAATATACGGAAATCAATAAATGTTATTCATCACATCAATAGACTTAAAAATAAGAACCATATGATCATCTCAATAGATGTGGAAAAAGCATTCAACAAAGTACAGCATCCCTTTATTTTTAAAACTCTAGAAAAACTAGGGATAACAAGAACATACCTCAATATTGTAAAAGCAATCTATGCTAAGCCTCAGGCTAGCATCATTCTGAATGGAGAAAAATTGAAGGCATTCCCTCTAAAATCTGGAACAAGACAGGGATGCCCTCTCTTACCACTTCTGTTAAACATAGTTCTCAAAACACTGGCCAGAGCAATCAGACAGACGAAAGAAATTAAAGGCATAAAAATAGGAAAAGAAGAACTTAAATTATCACTATTTGTGGATGACATGATTCTATACCTAGAAGACCCAAAAGGGTCTACAAAGAAACTACTAGAACTAAAAAGTGAATTCAGCAAAGTGGCAGGATATAAAATCAACACTCATAAATCAAAGGCATTTCTGTATATCAGCGACAAAACTTCTGAAACGGAAATGAGGAAAAACACTCCATTCACAATATCCTCAAAAAAAAAAAAAATACTTGGGAATCAACCTAACAAAAGAGGTGAAAGATTTATACAATGAAAACTACAGAACCCTAAAGAGAGAAGTAGAAAAGATCTTAGAAGATGGAAAAATATACCCTGTTCATGGATAGGCAGAACTAACATTATCAAAATGGTGATATTACCAAAACTTTTCTGTAGGTTTAATGCAATGCCAATAAAAATCCCAATGGCATTTCTTGTAGAAAGAGATAAAGCAATCATGAAATTCATATGGAAAAATAAAAGACCTAGAATAGCAAAAGCAATTCTAAGCAGGAAGTGTGAATCAGGCGGAATAGCAATACTAGATTTCAAACTATATTACAGAGCAATAGTGAAAAAAACAGAATGGTACTGGTACCAAAAAAAGCGAGTGGACCAATGGTATAGAAGAGAGGACACAGAGACTAATCCACAAAGTTACAACTATCTTATATTCAATAAAGGGGCTAAAGGCATGCAATGGAGGAAGAAGAGCATCTTCAACAAATGGTGTTGGGAAAACTGGAAATCCATATGCAACAAAATGAAACTAAATCCCTTTCTCTCGCCATGCACAAAAGTTAACTCAAAATGGATCAAGGAGCTTGATATCAAATCAGAGACTCTGCATCTGATACAAGAAAAAGTTTGCTCTGATCTACATATTGTGGGGTTGGGCTCCACATTCCTTAATAGGACACCCATAGCACAAGAGTAAAAACAAGAATCAACAAATGGGACTTACTTAAACTGAAAAGTTTTTTCTCAGCAAGAAAAACAATAAGAGAGGTAAATAGGGAGCCTACATCCTGGGAACAAATTTTTACTCCTCACACTTCAGATAGAGCCCTAATATCTAGAGTATGCAAAGAACTCAAAAAATTAGACAATAAATAACAAATAATCCAATCAACAAATGGGCCAAGGACCTGAACAGATACTTCTCAGAGCAAGATATACAATCAATCAACAAGTACATGAAAAAATGCTCACCATCTCTAGCAGTCAGTGAAATGGAAATCAAAACCACCCTAAGATACCATCTCACTTCAGTAAGATTGGCAGCCACTATGAAGTCAAACAACTACAAGTGCTGGCGAGGATGTGGAGAAAAGGGTACACTTGTACATTGCTGGTGGGACTGCAAATTGGTGCGGCCAATTTGGAAAGCAGTATGGAGATTCCTGGGAAAGCTGGGAATGGAACCACCATTTGACCCTGCTATTGCCCTTCTGGAACTATTCCCTGAAGACCTTCAAAGAGCATGCTACAGGGATACTGCCACATCTATGTTCATAGCAGCACAACTCACAATAGCTAGACTGTGGAACCAACCCAGATGCCTTTCAATAGATGAATGGATAAAAAAAAACGTGGCATTTATACACCATGGAATATTACGCAGCACTAAAAATGAGAAAATCATGGAATTTGCAGAAAAATGGATGGCACTAGAGCAGATTATGCTTAGTGAAGCTAGCCAATCCATAAAAAACAAATACCAAATGTCTTCTTTGATATAATGAGAACAACTATGAACAGAGCAAGGAGGAAGAGCAGGAAGAAAAGATTAACATTAAATAGAGACATGAGATGGGAGGGAAAGGGAGAGAAAAGGGAAATTGCATGGAAATGAAGGGAGACCCTCATTGCTATACAAAATTACATATAAGAGGTTGTGAAAGGAATGGGAAAATGAACAAAAAGAGAAATTATTAAAGTAGATGGGGTAGAGAGAGAACATGTGAGGGAAGGGAAGGGGGGATAGTAAGGGATAGAAAATGTAGCAGAATACAACAATTACTAATAGGGCATTATGTAAAATTGTGGATGTGTATTCAACGTGATTGTGCAATTTGCATTTGGGGTAAAATTGGGAGTTCATAACCCACTTCAATCTAATGTATGAAATACGATATGTCAAGAGTTTTGTAATGTTGGGAACAACCAATAAAAAAATTAAAAAACAATTAAAAAAATTAATAAGAACAATTTTAACATAGTGTTGCAATAAACATGGGAATGCATATCTCTCTTTGACATACTGATTTCATTTCCTGTGGTTATAACCTAGTAGTGACACTGTTAGATCATACCGTGGGTCTGTATTTGATTTCTGAGGGCCCTCCTCATAGTTTTCCATAAAGGCTGTCCTAATGTGCATTCTAGTCAACAACATACAAGGACTCCTTTTTAGAGCATTTGGGACTTTTTCTATCAGCAATATTTATGCCTTGACAAACTAAATTCCACGCCCATTATTTAATTGTAAATGCTTTCCCTCTGATTCATTATTTTTTCAGTATTTGGAAAATATAATTTTATTTATTTAAGTCTTTTTTATTAGTTCTTTTCAGTTATATGAGAGTAGAGTCCATTTTGACATAATTATAAAAGCATGGAATATATCTTACTCTATTTCAGTTCCCTCTCTAATTCATTCTTGTTTTTCAATTACTAGATGCTAAATTCTTTATTCTCCCCAAATGAAACCCTCTACTACTCCCAACCAAGAGTTCTTCATCTACCTTTTAAAAATATACAAAGAAGTATGGAAGTCATACACCCATAGGCAAATAAATTATCAAAAATGAACCTCTGTAACCACAACCAGATTTTACCTGTTGTTTCTTTTGAAGGTGACATTCTTTCATTCTCTTTATAGCTTTCTTTTAAAAATTTGTGACATGCTTTGGAAACAGAGAGATATTCATTTTCTCATAAATTGGAGTAAGGAATGAAAATATTACTGCAGGGGAAAGAAAAAACAAAGGACACTTCAGTGAAAAATGTAAAATTTACCTGGAGCAATTACATTTTCTCTACCAATTGGAAAAGTGGAAATCACAGGAGTTCCTAAAGAGGAACTATTTCTATTTGGACCACTGATTGGGCTCCAGGCCACTGGATGAGGAAGAAGATGTCATATATAGGATCACCACTATACCAGTGAGATCAGTGGCCCCTTATGCCTCTTTGGAGTGACCAAAGGAGCAAGATGAAAACCCTGACCCCTTTCCCCTTATTGTACTGGAATAGAGTGGCTTTGGATAAAACTAGGCTTTTGTCTGAAGCTGCAGTTAATCATGCTCTTCAAGAAAGAGCAGTCAGGATGGACCAACAGAGCAAGTTTTCTTCAATCACCACATAAGAAATCCAGAAGGCATTATTAGAAAGAAAATTGAAAAACTCAAAGTATGGACAAATTGATCAATATGCACCTAAATAAACACTGGATGAAAGAAGAAATATAACGTGAAATAGATAAAGTATTGAAAGGAAATAAAGAAGGTATAATATGGAATGGAGAAAAAGCCATCATTGCTCAGAGATAAATTCTCATCTATTAAATAAAAACAAAGATTGCAAATGAATGATCAAACTTTACATAATAAATCATGAAAGAAAAAGCAAATTAAACTTAAAGGAAACAGAAGAGAGAAAATATTAAGGACCAAAGTGAAAACTAATCAAATAAAAAATAAAATCAATAGAATAAATTAATTAAAACAAATGCAATTCTTTGAAAAAAAAACCAACAAAATTCACAAAATAATAGCT
Organism: Ictidomys tridecemlineatus; assembly: GCF_052094955.1. Lineage (NCBI taxonomy): Eukaryota > Metazoa > Chordata > Mammalia > Rodentia > Sciuridae > Ictidomys > Ictidomys tridecemlineatus. The sequence goes on along the minus strand of NW_027525269.1, from coordinate 1,095,644 downwards.
ACTCTGACCTAGAAATAGAAAGGCTACAGTTAGTAGCATTCAAAGTGAAAACTTGGGAAATACTGACATTATAAACATAGAAAGAATTATAAAGATATTGTAACAATCAGATTACACAACAATTATACAAATTACATAAATGAAATAGACAAATTCCTAAAAAGACACAAACAACAGAAACTGACACAAAAAGAAATGCAAAATATATATTGACATACATCCTGTGATGAGATTAAATTAGGAACTTTTCTACAAAGTGAAGCTCAGGTCCAGATGTTCCAAGGACAATTCTACCAAACATTAAAAGAACTAATACCAATTCTTTACCTCTTTACAAACATTCATAGAAATATCTATTATTTTATAAATATAGAATACAGTGAACACTTGTAAAAGATCTTAAAATGCCCATGTTAGCCTAATCTTAAGACTTAACACAAAGATAATACAGGAGAACTACAAACTGATATATCTTATAATTATGGATGCAAAATCTCAACAGAATATTAGCAAATAAAATTATTTGTTGTTCTCTATTCTCTCTCTTCTCTCTTCTCTCTCTCTCTCTTTCTCTCCTTCCCACTTATCTATATCCTCAAAGTCTCTTTGTCTCTTTTCTCCTGCTACTAGCCAACATCTTTTGATTCCTCTTTTATGCTTCCTAAGATCTAATAACTCTATATCCTCATTTCCTACCTCCTTAACATCTCATCCTAAATCAGTCCCCCATTCTCTCTTTGTCCACCATTATAAACTGTAGATCTTTTTGCAACCTACTGTTTACATTGTTAATAATAATCAAACTCACCATTTCTGTCTATTGTGACAAACCTGTAAACATCTCAAAAGAAGCTATTTGGTTTAATTAAGCCTGCATAATGTTTGCATGGGGATATGTTAATATTGATCTCCTCTTTAAAGGAGAGGTCATGGAATTCTGCAGGGATACTATAAGTCTATTGGTAAAAACTGTAATACCTTAGATCTGCACTGATAAAGGGAAAGACATGCAAACAATATGAAAAAACAAGGGAAGAAAGTGCCCCCAAAAAACCGAGATACATTACTAGAACCAATGGCCAGCATAGCAGAAGAGATGTCCAAAAAGAGTTCAGGATGTATGTAATTAAAATGTTCTGTGAATTAAAGGATGATATAAGAAAGCAAACACAGGCAACAAAAGGTCATTTCAATAAAGAGTTACATAGCCAAATACAGGAAGCAAAAGTTTACTTCAATAATGAGATAGAGATTCTACCAAAAAAAGGAAAAGAAATCATTGAAATAAAAAAAACCAATAAAGCAAATTAAAAACTCCATAGAAATCATCACCATCAGATTAGATCACTTGAAAGATAGGACCTCCGACAATGAAGACTAAATATATAATCTTGAAAGTAAAGTTGACCACACAGTGAAGATGGTAAGAAACCATGAGTAGAACATTCATGAATTATGAAAAGTCCAAATGTAAGAATTATTTTGATAGAGGAAGGCATACAGTTTCAAAACAAAGAAATCAACAATTTATTCAATGAAATAATATTAGTAAATTTCCTATACCTAAATAATGAATTAGAAAATCAAATACAAAAGGCTTACAAGACACCAAGTGTACAAAATCACAACAGATTCTACACCAAGGCACATAACAATTAAAATGCCTATCATACAGAATAAAGAAAGAAATTTAAAAGCCACAAGAGAAAGGAATCAGATTACATATAGGAGAAAATGAATTAAGATCTCTGCAGATTTCTAAACCCAGACCTTCAAAGCTAGAGGGTCCTGGAATAATATATACCAAACTCTAAAAGAAGGTGGATGCCAATCAAGAATCTTATATCCAGCAAAATTAAGCTTTAGATTTCATGATGAAGTGAAAAACTTCCATAATAAACAAAAATTAAAAGAATTTACAACTAGAAAGCTTGGACTACAGAACATCCTTAGCAAAATATTCCATGAAGAAAAAATAAAAAACAACAATGAAAATCAGCAAAGAGAGGAAGTACACTAAAGGAAAAGCCAATCAAAAAAGAAACCAAGTCAAATTAAAAACCAAAAATAAAGCAAAATGACTGGAAATATAAACCACACTTCAATAATAACCCTGAATGTTAATGGCCTAAACTCATCAATCAAAAGACATAGGCTGGCAGATTGGATTTTTTAAAAAACCAACAATATGCTACCTTCAAGAGACTTATCACATAGGAAAAGACATCCACAAATTGAAGGTGAAAGGTTGGGAATAAATATACTACTCACATGTACTGTGTAAACAAGCACAGGTTTTTATCCTCATATCAAATAAAGTAGACATCAAGACAAAGTTAATTATAAGGAATAAAGAAGGATATTTTATACTGCTTAAGAAAACCATTCATCAATAAGAAATAACAATTATAAATACTTATTCCCCAAACAATGAATTATGGGATAACAAGAAAATGCCAAATGTAATAGCCATCTACATTCATCAAACTCTTCTCAAATTCAAGAGTAAAATAGACCACAATACAATAATACTGGGTGACTTTAACACAACACATTCACCACGGGGTAGATCTTCCAAACAAAAGCTAAACAAAGAAACTATAGAATTCAATAATACAATCAATATCTTAGATTTAACAGACATATAGAGAATATTTCATACATCAATGAGTGAATACACTTTCTTCTCAGCAGCACATGGATCCTTCTCTAAAATAGACCATATATTATGCCACAAAACAATTCTTAGCAAATACAAATAGAGACACTACCCTGCATGCCATCAGATTATAATGGAATGAAATTAGAAATTAATGATAAAATGAAAAACAGAAGCTACTCCAACACCTGGAGACTAAATAATATGCTACTGAATAATCAAGGGATAGCAGAAAACATCAGAGAGGAGATAAAAAAATTCTTAGAGGTAAACGAGACCACTGATACAACATCTTAAAATCTCTGTGATACTATGAAGGTCGTACTAAGAGGAAAGTTCATTGCATGGAGTTCATTTCTTTAAAGAATAAAAAGTCGATAAATAAAGGACCTAAAATTACATCTCAAAGCCCCTCCAAAAATAACAATCAACACTAAAAGTAGTAGAAGACAGGAAATAATTAAAATCAGAGCTGAAATCAATGAAACTGAAACAAAAGAAACAATTGAAAAAATTGACAAAACACAAAGTTTGTTCTTTAAAAAAATAAATAAAATTCATAAACCCTTAGCCACACTAATAAAAAGAGAGGAAAATTACTAAAATCTGTGATAAAAAGGAAATATCATGATGGACACATCTGAAATATAGAAGATAATTAAAAACTATTTAAAAAAATTTATACTCCAGTTAAATAGAAAATATCAAAGACATCAACAAATTTCTAGAGTCATGATCTATCCAAACTTAATCAAGGTAATATACACAAGTTAATTAGATCAATTTCAAGCAAGGAAATAGAAGACACCATCAAAAGCCTACATACAAAGAAAAGCTCTACCAGTCAGATTCTCACAAGACCTTCAAAGAAGACCAAAAACTAATACTCCTTAAATTATTCCATGAAATAGCAAAAGAGGAAACTTTTCCAAACTCATTAAATCACTCTGATTTCAAAACAAGCCAAAGACACATCAACAAGAGAAAATTTCAGACCAATATCTTTAATGAACATAGATGCAAAAAGTCTCAATTAAATTCTGGCAAATCCATACTACCAAAAGTGTTATACAGATTTAATGTAATCCCTATTAAAATCCCAATGACATTCTTCATAGAAATGAAAATGCAATCATAAAATTTATTTGGAAAAATATGAGACCCAGAATAGCTAGCAATACTTAAAAAGAAAGTGAAGCAGGAAGCATCACTATACCAGATCTTAAACTATACAGCAGAACTATAGAAACAAAACCAGCATGGTATCTGCACCAAAATAGACTTGCTGACCAATGGTACAGAATAGAAGACACAGAGACAAACCCACATGAATGTGGTTATATCATACTAGACAAAGGTGCCAAAAACATTAACTGGGGAAAAAAGCCTCTTCAACAAATGGTTCTGGGAAAACTGAAAATCCATATGTAGCAATGTGAAATTAAGTCCCTACCTCTCACCATGCACAAAACTTAACTCACAGTGAATCAAGGACCTAGTAATTAGGCCAGAGACCCTGCACCTAATAGAATAAAAAGTACCCCAAACTTTCATTATGTCAGATTAGATTCTGACTTCCTTAACAAGACTCTTAAAGTGCAAGAAATAAAATCAATAAACAATAAATGGGATGGATTCAAACTGAAAAGTTTCTTATCAAAAAAAAAAAGAAACAATCAATAAGGTGAAGAGAGAGCCTAAAGAATGGGAGCAAGTTTTGACAACATGCACATCATATAGAGCACTAATCTCCAGGATATATAGAGAACTCAAAAAATCTAACACAAAAAATAGCAAATAACCCTATCAAAAAATGGGCTAAGAAATTGAACAAACATTTCTCAGAAGAAGAAACACAAGTGATCAACAAATGTATAAAAAAAGTTCAATATCTCTAGTAATTAGAGAAATGCAAATCAAAACTACTCTAAGATTTCATCTCACTCCAGTCAGAATGGCAGTTATGAAGAATACAAGCAGAAATATATGTTGGTGTGAATGTGAGTGGAAAGGCATTTACATTGCTAGTGGGACTGCAACTTGGTGCAACCACTTTGGAAAGCAGTATAGAGATTCCTCAGAGAAGTTGGAGTGGAACCACAATTTGACCCAGCTATCCCACTTCTTGGTTTATACCCAAAGAACTAATAATCAGCATAATACAGTGATGCAGCCACATTAATGTTTATATCAGCTCAATTCACAATAGCTAAACTGTAGAACCAACCTAGATTTCCATCAACAGATGAATGGATAAGGAAAGTGTGGTACATATACACAATGGAATATTATTCAGCATTAAAAGAGAATAAATTCATGGAATTTTTACAAAAATGAATACAGTTGGAGAATATCATGCTAAGTGAAGTAAGCCAATCCCAAAACACAAAAAGTCGAATGTTTTCTCTCATAAGTGAATGCTGATCCATAATGGGGGGGGGGGTTATCCGAGGAATGGAGATACTTTGGATAGGGCAAGGGAAATGGAGGGGCGATGGGTGTAGTAGTGATGGTGGAATGAGATGGACATCATTACCCTAGGAACATGTATGATGACACAAATGGTGTGAATCTACTTCATGTACAAGTACAAAAAAGTGAAAAGTTGTGCTCCATTTGTGTTTTATGTAGTGGAATGCATTCTACTGTCATGTATAATTCATTAGAACAAATAAATAAATAATTTTTTTAAAAAGGAAATGAAGTACTCACGCATGCTTCAGGATGAAAGAATTTGAAAATACGATGATAAATGAAAGAAGTCAGACATGCAAAGACAAATATTGTAGGATTTGTTAATAGAAAATTCACAGTATCAGCAAATCTATAGTTAGAAAATAAATCCATGGTTGCTTAGGCTTGAGGAATACAGAGTTTATAATGAAATGGTAGTCTGGTTCTGAGTTGAAAAATGGTCACTAGTGATGGTTGAGTATATCTTCATACTGAACAATTTAATTGTATAATTAAGTGGGGTAATTAAAAGATTGTTAATTATGTATCAATAATGATCTTATTTAAATAGAGAGAGGGAACTAATAACATGGTAGTCCACATACTTATTGAGAGAAGCAAAGGGTCAAAGAAATGAAATTTTAACAGCTTCTTGACTTTCTCCACAAAGGGATCTTGTGGGTTGTTGAGAGAATCAATGTTCACTCCAAATGATGTCGCTGTGATCACATCCATACTATAGGCTCCAAAGATGCTGAATAGAGAAAGACATGGAAAGTTAAAACCAGTGGCTCTTCCCAATCCTTCCACTACACATGCAGCAAAAAGTAGGAGTAAGTTCACATACCCAGGCAAGACAAGCAGTGAGCCACACACTCACCGTTATCTGCTGGACTCTCAGATGACTCCATGATCCTTCACACTTACTATGAGGCCTTTATGAGTTGCAAATGAGTACTGCCCTTGTTCCAGGAGTGATGGGCACAGTGAGGTGAGGTAGACTCACTTCTGAACTCAAGAAGCTTACCCAAACAGGGATAAGATCCATAATCAGACATACTACAGTAGCACAAAAAGAATGTGAATGATGATAGTTTTGTTCAAACTGAGCTTCAGCAGGACAAGGGTGGAATAACTGAGTCTTCCTAGAGGGCTCAAATAAGGTGACCTTGACCTTGACAGTATTTTGTCTTCTAGTATATCCAAAGTCACAAATAGCAGCCAAACAAACCTTGGTGGATACAGGAGAGATCCTTTCTCCCCAGCTTCCCTGTCTCCACCTGGGAGAAGCTCCTTCTTGGATGAACAGTTGGAGTTGTGACTCCAAACTTGCTTTTGTCTGCTCATTGCACTAGCTCAACATTTGGAATTCAGAAGGCAGTTGGATGGGGCTCCTGGTGGAGCTTGGAATGCCAGAACTGCCCTGCTACTTACTCTTTCAAGTTTATAAACTTGCCCTTCTCTGATTCCAGTCTCATGTTATTCACCAACACATCTCCAGACTTGTTAATGATGGGGAATATCTATGCACAAAACAAAAGATCATGCATAGTTAAGTGAGGAGACTCAGTCCCCAACACTATGGCTTTCCCAGAATGAAGAAATATGAGACATTTATAATGATTCCCATTATACCTCTTCTAAAACATAAAGACAAAAAAACATTTTTTGGAAGTTCAAATTCAGAGGACTATCCGTTTGAAAGGGACTACTATCTCTCTCACTTTCTACCCATACCCAGATTAATCCTTTAAGTTTCCAATGAAAAACCTTCCTATTTTATTACCTCCTTGAATTTTCCACTAGTGAAGGTTGGAGACAGCAGTGTTCTTATTCTCTTCCACTGTTCGTCCCCAGACATGGTGATGGCTTTTTTCATAAATCCCACTAGACCAAAACTCTGGAGTCAAAGGAAAAGATATTTTGTCTACATAAATGTGGAGGTCTCCACAGTTGCAAAAGTTTGTTAAACAAGCTTTATTTAAAAAATGTTTAGTGTGTGATAGTAGAAAAAGAACACCTGGACTTAAGCCTAATGATGTGCAAGATTGACATCAAACCTACTAAAACCAGTGGGAAATGTGATAGTAGGAGCAAATGTGACTCCATTTTGTTTTATGACTTCATACTGTAAAACAACCATGCCAAGTAGAAAAGTCATGACTGGGACAAGATGTTCTTTTCCTTTTGCTATAGAAACCTTTAAGAACACAGAACTACCTAATGGGGTATTGTTTCTGTAACTAGAGTAACTGGGCTCTGTTTCTGTAACAGGGGTGACTGGGCTAACTCTGATTGGTTAGGCTTACCTCTGCTTGACTGCACTGTCCCACTTCTGTTTCCTGACTTGCTTGCACTGACTAGACGCCCTAAACAGGCTTATAAAAATGCCCTTGCAATTGTTTGGGGCTGATCAGGGGAACAGTTTTATGTTCTGGTCAGCTGCCACCAGTGTGCCTGAATAAAGGCTTGATTTGATTATATATGAGTGGTCTGGAAATCAGTTTGTGAAGCCCTGGGATGAAGCTTTAACTATAACATCCACTGCCTACTATGTCAGACATTCAATAGTATTTATTCCAAATGCCTAACCACCTAAGAGTTTGGAAGAGACACCCAGGTACCTCACATCATTTTTGGACTTTATATTCCAACCCTTGTTTAAATGTAAAATTTCCTTTGGTTGAAAGCTTTTTCCAGAGGAATAGACAGGAAGAAGACCTAAGAAGATCTAGTACAACCCCCAGGGCTATTGCAGAGGAGAAATGGGTTGGTGACAGATAACAGATGTTCTTGGTCAACTATATGTTACCTAAGATCAGTTCTGTCTTTACATGCATTTACAACATAAGCATCTTGATAAAGGGGTGCTTAGATATGATAATTTTAAAAATAATAATATTTGAAACATAAAATATTTTGTCTACATAAAACTCTCAGCTAATGTCAGAGAAAAGAAAAACAAATAAATAAAAGACATACAGAAAAAAAACACGTTATTAATGGAATTTCTTCCAATATTTTCTACAAGGGAAGAGGGGGAAAGAAAGATAATTCTATTTTTCACCTGGGTGCTAGCCCACCAAAGCAAAACCCCTGAAATTTAGTTCCAGCATATATAATATATTTTTGTACTAAAATGTATGCTTCCAGCCAGGCACAGTGGTCATGCCTGTAATCCTAGCAGCTCGGGAGTTTGGGACAGGATGATCACAAGTTCAAAGCCAGCCTCGGCAATGGTGAGGTGCTAAGCAATTCAGTGAGACCCTGTCTCTAAATAAAGTGCAATATAGGACCAAAGATGTGGCTCAGTGGTTGAGTGCCCCTGAGTTCAATCTTCAGTCCCACCCCACCCAAAAATAAATATATGCTTTCAACACTCATTCACTGTAAAATTTAGGAGATTAGAAACAGAGGAAAGTTTTTTCAACTTGACAAAGAGATTCTACAAAAAATCCATTTCAGCTAACCATACACTTACTGGTGGCAAACTGAATGCTTTCTCCCAAGCATCAGGAATAATTCTACAATGTATGCTCAGTCACATACAGAAAGACAAGTAAAAATATTCATCTGAGTGTAGATTAGTGATTTGAACATGTTGGGAAGTAAATAGAGGCTAGATTTGGGCAGTGTGAAATATATGTATTATTAAACATAGCAGCAAATCTTATTATCATCCACAATTATCATACACTAATCAAAGATTTTAAAAAATTTTTTGTGATGCTGAGAATTTAACTCCAGACTTTGTGTCTTTGAGGCAATCACTCTACCAACTGAGCTAAACCCAGTCCCCAAAGTTTTTAAAAAGTGAAGATAGAGATTGTATGGGAATCCACACACACACATCAGCCTCATCTAAAATTGGGGTAAACTTTGGAAGATTAAAGTCTATATCCTTCTAAAGAAATGTTCACTCTCATAGCTCTTATACAATCTCACACTGGAATTCCCAGCTAATGTCAGAGGAAAAGAAAAACAAACAAATAAAAAGCATACAGATAGGATTTTCCCTATTTGTAGGTGCAAACGTTGACCACTGTGGTCAACACACAAGAAACCAGGCACTTTTCTAAGGTTAATGAAGAATTGGTGAAAACACATTAAAAACACAATCTAAAACTGCACAAATGTAGGCATGTGATACATTTGCACAGAGCTGCACACTCATACATATAGGCACAAAAAACAGGAAAAATAAAAATAAAAACTTAGATTGTATCAATTTCCTGTTACTATAGAAATAGGAACTTAATAAATTTATAGTCATGTAAAAAATTATCATTGGGTAAAACAGAATAAATTATACATGCAACTGCCTGATAATTTTTTTGGCAAGGAATGACCTCTGAACCTATAAATATCTCAGGATAAAAATTCAGTTAATAAATAAATAAATGTTACTTTGAATTAGTCAAAGGGGAACAAATGGAAGGGTGAGGGGATGAGAATAGAAAATACTGTAGAATGAATCACACACAACTTTCCTATCTTCGTATATGAATACACAACTAGAGAAACTTCACATTATGTCCAAACACAGGCTTGGGAAGTTGTACATTGTATGTATAATATGTCAAAAGACATTCTAGTGTCATGTATAACTGAAAAGAATACATTAAAACTTAAATATAACTAACTAAATGTGAAAATGTTGAAAAGTGAATGCTTACCCACCGGTTACTGAAGACAGAATAAAATTCTTTGATGAGCACTGTTTTGATAGTGCTTGGCTCCATAATAAACAAAACAGGCTGTCAACCATCATATATGCTGTGTTAGAAAAATAGGGCTTATTAAATCTAACAGGCCAGATTTTGCAGCAGAAATCCAGACTTCGATCCTGATGTTACCTATTCTACCTGCCTAGCCCTACAATACATAGCAACATAAAGTTCTAGTTGAGGATTCTGACCTCAGAAGACACTGCAGTCTTCATAGCATAAAGGGTAATGTAGATAAAGTAGGTAGAAAGAGACAAAATACACCACCTAAGAGATCATAATTAGAAATAGCATTGGAACACTTGTTAAATCTAGATAGTGAATACAATAGTATTGCCTACACTATTTTCCATAACTTATTTATTTATTATTTATTGTAATTATTGGTGGACAGAATGCCTTTATTTGTTTATTTTCATATGGTGCTAAGGATCAAACCCAGTGCCTCACACGTGCTAGGCAAGTGCTCTGCCACTGAGCTGCAGCCTCAGCCCATAGTCTCCATAACTTTTTACATAGCCAAATATAGGTTTGTGAAAAAAATTGAAGGCAGACAATTGAATAACTTCTCACAATTATTAAGTTTTTCAAGTGGTAGCTAAAATGGGGGATTTGGAGACCCAGTGGAGCATGTTGTATCCTTGGATCACATGTTGTGTCCTTGGGCCATGTCAACTGAGCAGAACACTCTGGCCAGGCCTGTGGCTTTCTGGGGATTGATGAGAGAAGATAAAGAAGAAGAGTCAATGTCTTCTACCACTATTTTTAGTGGAGAGCAAAATTATTACATGTCTTCTTTGGCTCCCACCAATCCCCCACCAGCTCTAAAAGAGAATAGTTGCTTTACTTAGCTGAGGCACCCTCCAATATAAACCCTATCAATTCACCAGGAAACTCACTAGTGGAACTATATCCTATGTCTGGTCTCAACATCAAATGGATGAAGAAGAGAAAGAAATGCTTTATTGAAAAGTCAACACTGAAAACTTAAAAATGGCATATGAGCAACAATAATCATGAAAATATAAAAGAAGAAAGAAAGTTAAGGAAATGAAAAAATCTGAGCAGAAATGGTTTCCCATCTGCTTCCCAGTACCTCCCAGCCTTTTGTTCAAAAGCATACATTAAATCTAAAATTTAAATAAGAGAATTTGTCTTTAAATTAAAAGGAAATCAATGGAGGAAATAGATTATGCCATAAATTTATAAGCCAATGATTTTAAAAAACAATTCTCAAATAATACATTTTATTCATCTAAAGGGGACAAAAAGAAAGAAAAATCTGGAAGATAGGAATAGCCAGGCATTGGACACAAACTAAGGCTGGAAACTCTGGGTCATCAAAAGCAGGAGAAAAGCCAAAACATGCAACATTCTCAACCTAAGTCAGACTGTAGACCCAGATTCATGGTGAGATGCAGAACCTTTGGCAGGACAAGCCTCTAAGGACTTTGCAGCACAGAGGGTTGCATCCAAAAGCTCGGGGCTGAGGTTGTCCTCATGCTTTGGGGCACCACATCATAACAAGTCTACCAAAGATAAATTTCCAGAATACTCACCCCCATGTTTTTACATACTTTTTATAACATTCTGTGTCAAAATTAGACAAACCCTAGGAAGAAGAACAAAATGAAATTACATTACTGTTGCAAATGTACTGACATTGCATTAAATGACCCAAATCTCATGAAATCAGGCTTCTTGTTTCTAACAGGTGGTTAGAGAGAAGCTCTTATTCAGAGGCTTCTGAGGAGAAAAGAGAAAATATGCAATGTTTGAAATAAAATATGTAAAGTCACTTGGATTTTCTCTATTATACATAATCAACCAATTTCCCTTGTCTATGAATACAACATGCTTCTCTTCTGCAATATTTCTTCTTCTACTTATGTTGTCTCATAAATACTTGGACCTTCTGAATTATCACCTCCATGGGCACATGAGGAAACACAGGGTGAGGAAAGTGAGTGTTTCCCAGGGCCACGCATAAACTTTTATCTCCTCATTGAGGATCATTTTAATTTATCTCAGGTTTTAACTAGAATTCTAGTAAAATTAGGGACTTAAGGACACCAGCAACCTCTTCTAGCCTAAAAGATTTATGTTATCACAATCCTGTTGTTGAGTAAGTAAGTGACATAGTGAGCAAATAAAAAGCTAACTTGCCCTATGTTGTAGCTCAACTTGGAAAAGGGAAGTTGCTACCTCTCTGCCCATAGGACACAGATAGTTAGACACTGGCTCTGAGTTTTCATCATAGAAACTAAGCAATTAATCTTCCTCATGCTAAGTTTTATTTGTAATATTTTAACTGTACAAATAAAGCATCCCAGAGGTTTGAGTGTGTCTTCCTATAACCTGCACTGAGAAAAATAAAAATCCTCTGAGAATGCTCACAGTTTGCTGAACATAAAGTCCACAGCTTACAATGTGGATGTGCCAGAGTCCTGATCTCATCAACAGAAGGGAACCTGAGGCCAGGAGGAGTTGTAAACAGAGCCCCAGGGTAAACCTCACTGTGCTTTGGATGGGGATCTCACACAGTTTCTGAAGCTTAGAAATCTTGAAACTTCTCTCATGGAGCTGAATTTCTACTTATGTAACTAAGCAGATGTTTGCAACCATAAGAGGCAAAACAGGGAGCACAAATGATACTCACCTGGCGATAATTAAGAACAGTTCCCAAAAAAAGGAAGAGGCGTTGGCCCAGGAATTCCCAGCTTTTTAAAATATACATGTGAATAGGTCCCATATCTATAAAGTGGAAGAGAAATCCAGATCAAGGGATTGTGACTGTGTGTATATAGTGGCTCAAGAGTCACTTATCAAGAATGGGAGCCATGAAGCCAGGCAGGTAACATGTAGGCCATGAATAACAACAAAGCTCCAATGGCCCTAATCATATCTGCTAATCATCTCCTCTCTCACATTCCCTGAGAGACTCCAAAAGTCACAATACTTAGCTCAGAGCAGCTAATTCCATCACTAGGCTCCCAAATGCTACAGTGAATATCTGATATAAGTCCCCAAACATGAACTTAAAAATTCCTGAGCAATTCAGCCTAAATTTCTTCTAGGTCATTTCACTCACTGGTGTCAGTTCAGGAAGATGACTTGATACCATCACGTTGGCCTCTCTAGTGGCCTCCAGTGGGGGTTGTCCCCACTCTGGACCTTCTTCCCTCAGCAGAGAGAAATATTCTCTCACTTTTTCATAATTCCTATCTGGATGCCTTTTATTGCATCCCTCGTCCATGTTCTCTTTTACTCATCTGCTGTAAGAGATTAAGAACCTTGGCATATGGGGAAACTGTTGAATAAGAATAACCAGCTGGGAAGGTATATTTAAAGATATGTGCAATCTACAACATGGATGTATGTATTAGATTAATATTCCTTCAATTGTTCAAAAAAGATGGGTCATTTTTAAACAGATTGGTTTTCACAAATACAGAACCCTAGGGTCCTATTTTGACCTTCAGAAGGAACGTGAGGAACATACCTCAAAAAACTTGCACTATTGAACAGAATAAAATTAAAACATTTCTATTAATTTTAAAATGCCACTGGAGGGAAAATAGATACAACACCTGAATACCACCTGAATACCACCCTTTACTTCAATTGTTACCACCAGGTTTATATTTTCTATTTTCACATCATTATGAATGCCAACTCTCATAAAAGTGGATTTAAGGTAGAAGTCAAAGATCTCTTTGGGGCAATGTCTTCTACTCTCAGTCAGAAATAACTGCTCTTTTTACCTGATCCATGAAACCAGGAATCTCACTATTTTTTAAATATTTGTTTTAGTTGTTGGCGGACACAATACCTTTATTTTATTTATTTATTTTTATTTGGTGCTGAAGATCAAACCCAGTGCCTCACACATGCCAGATGAGCTCTCTCCCACTGAGCCACATCCACAGCCCAGGAATTCCACTACTTAAAGGAATTCTTCTACTAGATTATTTTATTCATGCTCCTGTACTGGAATATCATGGGAAAATGTTTAAAATACAAAATTGGCTTGTTAACTTCTGTCTCTTAAAGCTGCCATTAGATTTCAAATCAAGAAAGAAACAAATCTTGACACTTATGATAACTTAAAGAATAAAAGCTCAAAATTTTTCTTAAGTCTTTGCTCAATAGTTTCATCATTCAGCAGTAGTTGCATATTTCAGGGTGAAGGTATTGAGTTTTTAGAGGGAGGACTGTTTCTCTGAAAGGGAAGAGAACAGAGGGAAGAACTGAGTTTGAGCCTGTGGTAGCACCTGGGGTGCACTTGGTACATTTTACAAATGGTGCTGGGACATGGGATGAGAAGCAGGAACCACCTGTTCCACAGGATACAAGCCTTCTATACATCTCTTGTACTGCACATAGAACACAAAAGATAGACAATGACACAGAAACTTGTGAAGACTCCTCTTTACCCCGAGAATTCTGAAAGTTTGCAGAGGGTGCATGACTTTTCAGAAGGTGTCTAGTTGTTTGTAATCTGCCTCTACAGAACTCCGGCTAATTAATCTGGGTACAAATTGAGACTCAATCAGAAGTTTATGCTCCAAATCAAATCATATCACTAAAACTCTTACTCACAGAAATGGGAATTTTCAAGAGGAGAGGAACTGGGACAGTTACTCACAGGTAGAGGAGCACCAGGCTGATTCCCAGGAGAACACAGGTTTCCATGGAAAAGTTTGGGATCAGTTCCATCACTACTTTCCTTCCAAAATTTTCTCCTCTGAGTTTGACTTCCAGCTATGTGAGCTATCTTTTCACTGGCGAAGGTGCCAAGCTTGCCTTCTGTGAGCAGCTGTGAGTCAATGAAGTCAGTCTGGCATATTTATATGCTTGGAAAGAAAGTGGAGCTGGGTGTACAGCCAGTAGAAGAAATCACCTGTGCCCCACCCCCTATTGCAGAAGCCAGGTGCGCCCTCCACCTTGGCAGTTGGCAGTGAGTCATGAGACATGCCCATTTTTATCTTTGAGCTCAGGTTTGTAAAAAGTATTAATAAAAAATTCAATGAGTTATCATTATGCCCAAATGTTATTGCTTCTTATAAGAAACTCAAGTGAAACATTGGAATTAAATGTCCTCTAATCATTTTTTGTCTCCTTGGGTTTTCTCATTACAAAACCCTTAAATTCCACCCCCAAAAAGTTATATCTAAATAACTACTCATGCACTTTCCTCTGCTTACAATGCCCTCTTGCTCAGAGAAGACTTTTTTAAAAATATTTTTTTTAGTTGTTGATGAACCTTTTTTTCCTTCTTTCTTTCTTTCCTTATTTATTTCTATGCAGTGCTGAGAATCAAACCCAGGGCCTTACATTCTAGGCAAGCACTCTACCACTGAGTCACAGCCCCAGCCCAGAAGACTCTTAATCATCCTGCAAAACCCAGCTCAGAAAAAACTTCATCTGGTAAAGGCTTTAAACACCACCTCTTCACACGGAGCCACTTCCTCCCCTGGACAACCTCTATTTTCCCTGGAACACATTTCTCTTTTTGTTGTCCTCTTTATGTACAACATTGTTGGATTCCACCTTTGTTTAACTTTCCAGAATGTGAACTTTTCTGGAGCAGGGTCTCTGTACTATCCACTATTACACCCCTAGTCCCTAGCAGAGTTCTCTACAAAGAGCTGGTATCTGGGACGTTTGGTTATTGAGTCAGGTGAGATTGCTGGGCCTCTGCAGGTTCTTTGCCTGTGTGTCTTTGCTGACCACTTAATCTTCCTGGTTTATTAATACAGAAAGATGATTTGTCTTGTTTGGGCCACCGCCACCTTCCCAGCACATTCAGGTTGTGTGCCAGTACCCAGATGGCCAGAAGTCCCCTAAAAAACGGGGTGAACAAGATGACACTGATGGATGCACTGAGTAATGTCAATCCAAGCTACGTCCTGTGCCACCATTAAGAGATCCCTGCAGTAGCCAGTAAGTTTTAGACAGATTTTAGAGCAAAGAATAACCTCTGTCTCTGAAAATAATGCATGTCCATGACCAATGGGTGTGAAAGGACAAAAGAGGAGAACAGTATCCTGCACGGCCAGGTGAACCACAAATCACTACTCACCCATCTCATGGCAGATATCACCACAGAGAGCACATCCAGCACCAGAACCCCAAAAAATGATCTCAGATTTTTCATTAGGCCAAGAGGTATCTGAGCAGGTGGCTCCCTGCTTTTTGGTAAATGTGAATGGAGAGCAGATCCTGGGAGCTGGTTTAGGAGGAGTCTTGTAAGAACAATTGTCACTTTTGAGACACTCAACAGATTCCTGATGCGAGTGATGCCATGTCTGAGTGTTTGGAAATTATACCAGTTTATCATCTCAAGTCTAAGTCAAATTCTTTGTCTGACTAGGCTGAGAAAGAGAGGTTTAGGTAACAAAGCCTCCAAGTTGTCAAAACATAACAGAATGAGAAGATATTCAAGCTGTGCTTGTGTGCTTCCTTCTCTCTTTCTTCTGACTCTGTGTAAACTGATACTCACTCTTCACCAACCTTTCCTACATCTCTGGCATGCATTCAAACAAGGAGAGATTATAGTGTCATTTGATAACTATTGACAATTAACAATCTTGAAACAGACTGAATTCAGAGGCACTCCATCTGAAATTGGGAATGACTTTCTTATGTTGAGAGTAGAAGCTGGGAGGCTTCCACCTCCCACCCTGACAGGCACCAAAGAGGATGTAAATGGGGATTTCATTCCATCTAGGACAACACAGACTAAATCTGCACCTGTGTATTTCCTGCCTTTTTTTTCCAGATTGCTCCCTCTTCAGATCAACCAAATATACACATGTATATCACCTGGCTTTTGTTTCTGTAAATTATAATTCTGTCTGTGAGATAGGTAAGGAGAAGTAATCTAACTACTTCCTCCTGGGCTGATCAAACTGCTTAAAGTTCAATACTCATTTTACCATATTTTGTCTATTTATTATGTGGATAGGCAGCCAAATCCAGCCAGCCAGAATCAAGGTAGGTACCAGGGTTAGGTTGTCAGTAACAATCTTACCATAATCCAAAATCTTTTTTATACTTTCTGCATAAAAAGAAACCTCTATAGATCTAATATAACTTCATCTTCCTTCAAATCATATATTTGACTACTATAATGAAATAGCCAGGGCTATTATTATTTTCCCCATCTTTCATAGCTCTGAACCTGGTTGGACTGGTTGGGATTTGTACCAACAAAGATGGGTTAGACATTCCATGAGATGAAAAATGCATCCAGTGCTGGACCCCAATCTATGCAAAAGTTCTTTTTCTGCAAAGGGCAATCAGAGAAGCAAAGCTTTAGCCAGGCAGAGTGGCAAATATCTGTAGTCCTAGTTGTTCAAGAGGATGAGGCTAGAGAATCACTTGAGCCCAGGATTTCAAGGTCAGATAACACAGGGAGAAGTCATCACACACACACACACACACAGAGAGAGAGAGAGAGAGAGAGAGAGAGAGAGAGAGAGAGAGAGAGAGAGAGAGAGAGAGAGAGAGAGAGGCATGTTCCTCATGAACTTAATTTCATAGAAGGTAATATCATCAAACACAAAGATATTTGCATACTAAATTTTTGCTGTGCATGTCCAGGAAAGCATTATGTGCCAGAAGACTGCCCTCATGACTCTGGCATCTCCTCTACATATTTAGTTAAGCGCTCACCACATACTTTAAAGATATGTTCTATATATTTAAGTATTCAGATGTTTAATCCCAGTTATTATTCTGGTTGCAGATAGTGATAGCAAAAAATAAGGACATAGTATAAATAAGGATGGTTCAGCCACATAAAATTAATTATGCAAGTATGAGACACATACAATCCTTATTAATATGAATGGTTTATCTTCTTTCTTGTTTTCATATGCAACACATAAAAGTCCAATCTCAGATTACATTCAGGAAAACATCAGGCTGATATAAGTGTAAATGAACAGGTGATCCACAAACTTAGTGATGTAAGGGTCCCAATCATTATGATATTTCCATTCTTTCATAATGGTAGCCCAAGTTGTTATTCCCATGGAAAGTCTATCTTGACTGGAATTGTCTGACTAAATTTCTCTTGGTGTAGAGAGACACAGAAGTGCTCTGGAATGATTTGTGTATAAGGTTCAAATTCCACAATTTATAATTACAATTATGAAAAAATGCAAGCAAGATTATTTATCTAACTTAGTTAAGTGCCCATTCTTCTCAGTTGGTTAAACTTGATCTTGCTAATTTGGAGAATCAGGTGGTATCTAAGCTTTGGTGGCTAGAAGAGGAAATAACCAACTCTTCTGGGCTAATGTATGGGAAGGTTGAGGAGCATGTCAGGTCAAAGAGACAGTTACTTTCATTATTGGACTCTTCCAATGTGTGCCTAACATCAGTATCACTGTATATTGGCAGAACTGTCTAGGTAGTGTGTTCAGGACTTGTGCCAAATTCTACCTATAAGCCAGTCATAATCCTTGCCTTTGTGAAATTTAACCTTAAGGGAGAGCAATGCTAATCAAGTAAATACACAAATAATATTAAATTACAAATTTTATTACAAAAGAAAAGAAAATTTGTTGA
This sequence comes from Ictidomys tridecemlineatus, assembly GCF_052094955.1. Lineage (NCBI taxonomy): Eukaryota > Metazoa > Chordata > Mammalia > Rodentia > Sciuridae > Ictidomys > Ictidomys tridecemlineatus. Next base: position 1,077,224 of record NW_027525269.1, on the reverse strand, counting down.
ACTTCCCAGCAGTGTTTGACATAGGTGGTTGATGTGACAAGAGATGAGAAATTAAATCAATATATGACCCAGCTATATAATCCCCCATATTTATCCAACAGAATTAATCAACATACTATGCATATCCATGTGTTTGGTAGCATAGCATACTTCACAATAACTAAGTTATAAAAGCAATCTAGGTGTCCATCAACTGGATAAAGAAAATATTGTATATGTACTCAATGGAGATTTACTCAACCATAAACATAAATAGAGTTATGCCATTTGCAAGAAAATTAATAGAAACAGAGAATGATTTGGTCAGCTTTTTTTCTTCTGTGACTAAAGGACACAGCTAGCACAATTGTATGGTGAGGAAAAGTTTATCTAAAGGCTCATCATTTTAGATGTCTTATTTCATAGAAGGCCAGCTCCATTCCATGGGGGCTCAAGGTGAGGCAGAACATCATGGTGTAAAAATTATGGCAGAGGGAAGCAGCTCATATGATGATCAGAAGAGAGAGAGAGAGAGAGAGAGAGAGAGAGTTCTTCACTTGCCAGATACAAATATATACCCCAAAGCCATGCCTCCAATGAATCACTTCCTCCAGTCCCACTCCACCTGCCTACAGTTCCCATTCAGTTAATTCAATCAGGGACTAATTCACTGATTAGGTTAAGACTATGCTATATAACCCAATCATTTCTCCTCTATACCTTCGTGCATTGTCTCACACCTCAACCTTTGTGGAACACTACACACCCAAATTATAACAGAGAATATCATACTAAGTAATATAAGCCAGATTCAGAAAGTCAAGGGTTCTTTGTTTTTTATCATATGTGGAAGCTAGAGAGATATAAATGAAAGAAAGGGAACACAGGTAAACAGAAAAGGGACCAGTAGAGAAGTGGAATCAGTGGAGGGAAAATAAGGAGCAAAGAGAGGGATCTGAGAATGAAATAGACAGTTTATGCTATGTGCATATATGAATCTATCACAATGAAAATTACTCATCTATCTAATCATAATGCATAAATAAAAATTTTAAAACCATAAGAGAAAAAATAACTGAAACATATTAAATAAACAAGAAAAGATATATTTGGACTCACAGTTTAAGAAATTTCAGCCCATAATCACTTTGATCCATTGATTCTGGGCTGTGGTAAGGCAGATTGCCATGACAGAAGAGCAACATGGAGCAAAGTTCCTCCCCTCATGGTGATTGAAAAGCATAAGGAGGGCAAGGTAGGGGCTAGGGATTTGATAAGTTCTTCTAGGATCTGCACCTGATGACCTAACTCCAACTAGGCCCTAGGCTCCATCCTCTCTACCACCTTCTGTTAATGCCATACAAATGTGAATCCATCTATGGCTCATTCACAGATGAGATTAGGGAAGCTCATAATCAAATCACCTCCCCAAAATCTCCACCTCCCCACATTGCTGCACTGGGAACCAAGGTGTTAACCCTTGAGCCTTTGGGAACATTCCAGAGTCAAACCATATCATGATTTTTCCTTTAAACCTTAACTCTCTCCTACTTAGTAAGTTATGAAAGCAGAATCCAAAGAACTTGTGGGGTTGATTGTGTGAGAACTTGGGTATGCTTAGCTCTAATTCCTCATCTGACTGTAGAAGGGGCTCAGTAAATACCCTTCAAATCACAGGATCTTAAGGATCACCTGCCTCTCTCTCTACCTCTATGATTCTCTTGTATTTAAAAACAATGCCACTTCCACATTATTCTCTTTATCTTGCATATCATGAGACTCCCAGGCCCTCCAGTTCAGCCAGAAACAAAGAACTCCTGAGGACAGGACGAAGCACAAAGACAATGGAATAGACTGGACCTTGAATAAGACATCTGCCAAGGAGGTCCTAGCTTTAAAATTCTAAAGTGGCTTCTCAATTAGGAGTACAGAGTAAAGGACATCATACACATGCACACAAACACATATTTGCCCACACACACACACACACACACACACACACACACACACACACACACACACACCTTAATTTTGGGGATTTTTAGTAGCAGTAATTGAACATAAGGTTGCTTAAACATCCCAAGCTCACTTTATTTTTTTTTTTATTTTGAGACAGGATCTCACTGCATTGCTCACAGCCTTGCTGAATCTGTCTTCAAACCTTCAAACACATGATCCTCCTCCAGATCCCCTGGGATTACAGATGTGCATCACTGTACCCAACACACACACACACACATAATGTACCTCAAGCAACAATAGTGTTACTGAAAGCTCAATCTTGTCCCTGATGTCAATTCAATAAAAAGGAGAGTTTTGAGAAAAAAAGAAAGTTTTATTGTTCTACTGAGGAAGGAGAAGCACAGGAGACTCCTTTCCCAGAGGCTGTGATTCTGCCCATCAGGGAGAACAGAGGGTTCCTTTTTTGTTTGTTTGTTTGATCTTTTTTTTTTTTTTTTTGGATTAGTAGATGGACAGAATGTCTTTATTTATTAACTTTTATGTGGTGCCAAGAACTGAATGCAGTGCCTCATATATGCTAGGCAAGTGCTCTGACTCAACCCAAAAACTGATGGTTTTTAAAGATATAATCCATTCCAAGTGTTCCCTGTGAGAGGTTCAATTTACCTGTTAATTTGGGAGATAACCATTCTTATGGCTCCAGTCCTAAAGTCTGACTTATTTGTTCCTGTGGTGAGTGTATGCTCAAAGACAGATGAATAACTCAGCTTAGGATGGGAAAAGATAATCTTGCTCCCAACCCCCAGGTTATGAAGAGAGAGAGGAAGAAGAGGAAAAAAAATCCTGTCCACATTAAAATAAGCCTCAGTGGCGAAGCAGCCAAAGACTATATTCACAGCATGAAGTGGATGACTGATAAAATAGGTGAAATTTTTGTCTAAAACATTTAACTTTTTTCCTATTCCCTGAAATAAATTGAAGAGTATTGGTATTAGTTCTTCTTTAAAGGTCTTGTAGAGCTTGGCTGTGTAACCATCTGGTCCTGGGCTTTTCTTGGTTGGTAATCTTCTGATGGCGTCTTCTATTTCATCATTTGATATTGGTCTGTTTAAAATTGTGTATATCTTCCTGATTCAAATGGAAAAATCGTATGACTTAAGACATTTATCGGGATTGGGGTTGTAGCTCAGTGGCAGAGTGCTTGCCTAGCATGCCTGAAGCAAGGGTTCGATTCTCAGCACCACATACAAATTAATAAAAAGATCCATTCACAACTAAAAAAAATTTTAAAGAAATGTATCGATGCCTTCAATGTCTTCTATTTTATTGGAGTATAAGTTTTCAAAATAATTTCTAATTATTCTCTGTATTTCTGTAGTATCTGTTGTGATATTGCCTTTTTCATCGTGTACGTTGGTGATTTGAGTTTTATTTCTACTTCTCTTCATTAGCATAGCTAAGGGCCTGTCAATTTTATTTATTTTTTCAAAAAACCAACTTTTTGTTTTGTCAATTTTCTTCAATTGTTTTTTTGTTTTGATTTCATTGGTTTGAGCTCTAATTTTAATTATTTCTTGCTTTCTACTGCTTTTGCTGCTGATTTGTTCCTCTTTTTATAGGATTTGAGATGTAATATGAGGTCATTTATTTATTAGCTTTTTCTTCTTTTAAGGAATGAACTCCATGCAATGAACCTTTCTCTTAGTACTGCTTTCATAGTGTTCCAGATTTTGATATGTTTTGTCTATTTTCTCATTTACCTCTAAGAATTTTTGATCTCCTTCTTTATGTCTTCTGCAACCCATTGTTCATTCAGTAGCATATTGTTCAGTCTCAAGGTGATGGAGAAATTTTTATTTTTCACTTTCTTATTGATTTCTAATTTTATTCCATTATGATCTGATAAAATGCATGATTGTATCTCTCTACTTTTTTGTATTTGCTAAGAGTTGCTTTGTGGAATATTATATGGTCTATTTTGGAGAAGGATCCATGTATTGCTGAGAAGAAAGTGTACCTGTTTGATGCAGGTTGAAATATTCTACATATGTCAGTTAAGTGTAAGTTATTGATTGTATTATTGAGTTCTTTAGTTTCCTTAATGAATTTTTGTTTGGAAGATATATTTAGTGGTGAGAGAGGTGTGTTAAAGTCACCCAAAAATATTATGTTGTGTTCAATTTGAACTTGAGAAGAGTTTGTTCGATGATCATAGTTGCACCATTGTTTGGGGCATATATATTTATGATTGTTATGTCTTAATGGTATATGCTTCCTTCAGCATTAGATAATGTCCATCTTTATCCCTTTTGATTAATTTTGGCTTGAAGTCTACTTTATTTAATATGAGGGTGGACACCCCTTTTTGCTTCTGCAGCCCATGTGAGTGGTATGATTTTTCCCAACCTTTCACCTTCAGTCTCTGTATGTCTTTTCCTATCAGATGAGTCTCCTGGAGGCAGAATATTGTTCTTTTATTAATCCAGTGTGCTAGCCTATGTCTTTTGATTGGTGAGTTTAAGCCATTAAAATTCAGGGTTACTATTGAGACATGGTATTCCCAGCCATATTTGTTTATTTTGGTTATTTTACTTGATTGATTTTCTTCTTTGATTAGTTTTTCTTTTAGAGTACTACCTCCCTCTATTGATTTTCATTGTTGTTTTTCATTTCCTCTTCATGGACTATTTTGCCAAGGATGTTTTGTAAAGCCAATTTTGTGGCCATACATTCTTTTAACTTTTGTTTATCATAAAAGGTTTTTATTTCATCTTCAAGTCTAAAGTTTAATTTTGCTGGATAGAAGCTTCTTGATTTGCACCCATTTTTATTTGTAATTTTTTATTATTTGCTCAACCCAATACACTGATCTTGACATATCATACATTTGATTCAAATAGGGTATGAATTCTCATTTTTTCACATGTACAGATTGCAGGATCACATTGGTTATACATCCATGTGTATACATACAGCAATCTTAGTGTCAGTTGTATTCTGCTGCCCTCCCTATCCCCCCTCCCCTCCCCTCCCATTACCTCTCTCTTCTCATTCTACTTTGACACTCATCTCTCTCTTTTTTCTTCCCTTCAACCTCACACCATCGTATATGTATTTTGTGAAATCATGAGGGTCTCCTTCCATCTTCCATGCAATTCCCCTTCTTCCTCCCATTCCCTCCCACCTCTTTTCCTTGTTTTGTGGTAATCTTCTTCTCATGCTCTTCCTTTCTACTCTGTTTTAAGTCAACTCCCTTATATCAGGGAAGACATTCAGCATTTAATTTTTAGGAATTGGCTAACTTCGCTTAGCATAATCTGCTCTAGTGCCATCCATTTCACTGCAAATGGCACCCATTTTTTTTTCAGAGCTTTATATATTTTGTTCCAGGATCTTCTCTCTGTGTTTGTGGCATTGGGGTCTCAGGTGGCTGAGAGGCACAGCCTAGACTCCAGAGAATATCTCTCTGGGGCTTCCAAATATTAAGGCACTATTCCAAAATCCCAAATAAAACTCTGTGTCTTTTTGAAGTAAAGATAAAGAATTTATTCTGGCCAGGGCCAAGGAGGGAACACAAAGACACCAGTTCTGCAGCCCAAGAATTGAATGCTGGTGGGGGGCATCTTAAAAACACAAAAAAGCACAAAGAAGGGAGGCAGGGGAGGAAAGTACAATCATAAGACATATTTCACAAAGTGGAAAGAACCAATTTCTCAGAATTGGCACCTTTTTGTGCATAGTCAGGAAGCAAGCTTTCATTAGTTCTACGGTTATGGACATTGTTGTAAGGGAGCAAGTTGACAAGGGTGGCGATTTCAGCTTCTATGTAAATGGGCTCATGCAGAAATGGGGGCCAATTCTACCCAGGGTGAATTGTCTGAACAAAATTGGGTCAGACTGACTTAATTTTCAAATCATCCCATAACAAATCCATTTACAATTTTTTTTATTAATGTCCTATGAAAACATGTGATGCTGGGACCCATTGTGCCACACCCATGCATGCACATTCCATGTTTAGTGAGATTCATTCCACTCTTCTTCCCTTTTTATGTCCCTTCTTCTTCCTCCTCAACCCCCTCCATCTATTCTACTGAACTTTCCTCTAGTTTTTATTAGTTGTTCAAAATATTACAAAGCTCTTGACATGTCATATTTCATACATTTGATTCAAGCAAATTATGAACTCCCATTTTTTGATGAAATTACTTCTCCCGTCTATTGTTCCCTCTCTCTTTTTCTTGTATTTTTTTAATCTCCACCTTATTTGCCTTACTTTGGATTAGCTTCCTCTTAGTAGAGAAAACATTTGATGTTTAATGTTTTGGGACTAGATTATTTCACTTAACATGACTTATCTTCATTTTAACCTTTAGCTTTGATAACCTATAACAGAAAGGAGCAAAGATCTACCAACAAAAATAACTATTTTATAGATTTTTTAGTGTTGTTTATATACTTACTTTTACCAAAATTCTGGATATTTTCATATGGTTTCATGTTAATATTTAGCAAAAAAAAAATAGTATCTGTTTCATTATAGTAGTCACAGGAGACTATGCAGAACTTCTCTCATTCTGGTAAAGTGTCTGAAACTTTCTGACTTTGTTGTTGCTAAAATAATTAATCACCATTGGGTTTTATTGATTAAACACCCTAGAAAATTTAATGGGTGTGAACCATTTATAATTCTGCAGGGTTACAGGGCATTCTCCGTGGAAAATTAGATTTGAGTTCCAACTGTTCTTTATGACAAGTGAAATCTGGGCCCAAACTGGTGTGTTGTAAGGTGACCAGTTAATCAGTCTGCTGATTTCACAATCTCAATGGGCCTGATTAGGGTGATTAAAATATGAACTTCCTAAGTTTTATGTGTAACTTTAAGTTGTTAGATAATAGTCAACCAGGATTATATCTACAAGGTAGAAAAACATTAGATACATGTCATTATTGGTGGCAGTCGAGGTCTGCCTTTCAGGACTCACTTTGATATATATCATCTGTGTCAAATTGTTAATAAAATCTTGACTTTTAGTGACAGGCTCTAAAGCAATGACTAACAGCATGTTCCTGGGTGTCACAAATTCCCATTCTTACCTTACCTGAACTGGTTATTGTCTACATTTTCTGAGGTTTTTGTGGTCCCCTGAGGTTGTTGTTTAATATTCAACCAGAATTTTGCTAGTGAGATAGTGTTGTAAAAAGCTATTGGATACATGTCATCCTTGCTGACATTGTTGGAATTGTGACATTTTCCAGCTGGCTGCTAGTCTCAGTCACCTCACTTACTTTCTCTAAGAATATGTAATTGAAAGATTTAGACTTAGAAGAATATAGATTTATTCCCATGGTCGGGTGTGTGAGTGATAGATTTGTGTCTATGTTTCTAGATTCCTAAAATGATTTCACTTCAATACTGTTACTATTTCCTCCTCTTTTTTCTAAAATTCTATGTATGTTTTTATCTGGCTGTTTCCCAACTCTCCCAACCTATGGGCATTCTGCAATTCTAAAAATGCTTCCACTTTTTCAGTTTAGTTACAGTAATGACCATATGCCTCACTACCAATTTCTCTATAAATCTGTATTTTATTACTAAAATGAGGAAATTGAGGCAGGATATTTTGTAAAGAAATGATGCCATTCAGTCACATCCATGCTGTCCCAAATGATAGAAATTCATCATTTGTAAGGCTGAATAGTGTTATCTCTTGTATACATTCCACCTTTCCTTTTATCCATTCATTAATTTATGGAAACTAAAGTTGATTTTTATTCTTGGTTATCATGAATAATATTGCAATAAACATGGGAGTACACATGCCTTTATGACACATATTTTATCTAAATAAATATCCATAAGTGGGATGCTGAATCATATAGTAGTTCTATTTCTAATTCAATATTTGTTGTATGCTTGTAGGATTAGGATCTTTTTCCTGTTACATGTTAAACTCCATGAGAGTAATAATTCTGACGTTTATATGCAGTGCTGTTGCATGTCCCAAACACAGCAGGCATGCAGCCGAGCCAATTCATAGTGTCACTGAGGTAAGGAAAACACCTTCTCCAATGCCAAGAGAGAACACCATGGGACCTGCCAGTTTCCCTACAACATCCAACCATGAGGCCTACAAGGGTTGGTTGTTCCCCTTCTTCAGCAATCAAAGCTAGATACCACCTGGTTTCCCAAATAGACCTAATCAAGTGTGCCCCTACTGAGAAGTGTAAGCTCTTGAGAACAGAGTTAAAAAAAAATCTTGTTTGCATTTAAAAAATTACTCTCTATTTTTCACAGTCAAGATTAGAAATTGTGAAAATTGAATCTAACACTCAAATCATTTCAGCACAACACTGCCTCTCTGCAATGAGAGCAAATACTTAAACAAGAGAAATCAGTACAGGTTTCCCATAAGAGGAGAAACTTGGGCTAACAATGTAAGGTATAATATCAGATTCATGGAGATCCTTACAATACTCTGTATCCAGTGATAGGATCTGAGCCTAATGCCCTGTGAATATTATTTGAGACTCCACATTGATAGTATATGAAGAATACTGAGACAGAAACTCAAATATTCAATGTTGACAAAGACATTTATTATACTTGAATATTTGCTGTAGTTATCTGTTTTTCATTATTTTTGGCCAGAACACCCTAATCTTAGTCATCTTTTTAATCTCAGCACTTAGAGCAGACCTCTAAAAGTACATGCAGATGCTTCAATACAACAAAGAGTAGATGGGAGACAAGGGGTGGTTTGGGTGCTTCCTGTATATGTTCAAATAAATTGTCAGTTTGCAAACTTTTTATGTTAGAAAACATTGCTTCTGGGGAATCAAATGGCACAAAGAACATGTCTCTTATTATTATCCCCTGTAGAGTAAGACCATTTGCATCAGTTGGGAAATAGTTCTGACTATATTTCATTCCCAAGTAATGATAGCTATTGCTTTTTTAAAAAAACATCAGAAATTTATCTGTTGCTCAAAACATTACATTGATCTTGACATATCATATATCATACATTTGATTCAAATGGGGTATGAATTCTTATTATTCCCACATTTACAGATTGCAGGATCACATTGGTTATACAGCCACATTTATACATACTGCCATAGTGTCTGTTGTATTCTACTGCCCTTCCTATCCACTTTCTATCCCCCCTCTCCTCCCCTTTTCTCACCTCACCTCTCTCTACCCCCTCTACCATAACTCATTTTTTCTCTTCTTCCCCTTTCCTTCACATCCTCTTATATGTATTTTTGTATAACAATGTGGGTCTCCTTCCATCTTCCATGTAATTACCCTCTTTTCTCCCATTCCCTCCCACCTCTCATCCCTGTTTGATGGTGATCTTCTTCTCATGCTCTTCCTCCATGCTCTGTTTTGAGTCACACCTCTTATATCAGAGAAGACATTTGGCATTTGTTTTAGGGATTGGCTAACTTCACTTAGCATAATCTGCTCTAATGCCATCCATTTCCTTTCAAATGCCATGATTTTGTTATTTTTTAGTGCTGAGTAATATTCCATTGTATGTGAAGTCTAAGCACTCTGGTTAGGGCCTAAGATGACAAGGGCAGAGGAACTGTCACGTTGGACTTGGTAATGGCACAGTATTTGTAATTATATGCTTTAATGGAAAATGAAAACATATGAATTTCCACAGGAAATTTATTTCCAAAAAAAATAAGGAAGGCATTGGGATTAAGTTGCCAGTGGTTATAGATGACACTCTGACCTTGTTTCAATGCATTCTGTGGACCCCTCTGATGGAGTCACAGAGGATGGTCCTACTCATTAATACCTTCAGTATCTCCCTGATTTTCGTTCCTCCTCTTTATCCCTGCTGAGGGAGGAAGGTAAGGATGGAGGGAAAGAGAGAGAGAGAGAGAGAGAGAGAGAGAGAGAGAGAGAGAGAGAGAGAGAGAGAGAGAGAAAGGGGGAGAGGTGTTCTTACTTCTGAAAATGCCACAGGGGAGCTGCTGAGAAAATAACTATGGGATAGGAATGGAATCTCAACTGATTAGCTGTTAGAGTCATAGATCTGGCTATGTCTGATGTTGACCCTGTCAGGAAATGGCAAGTACTGAGAAATGAGAAGCAGAAGACTTTTCAAACTCCCTTCACGTTAGCTCTATCTATCCTATTTTGTTGTGATCCACAGCTGTTGTGAAGCCATTCACATTCACTGAGCCTCAGTTTCAACCTCTGTGAACCAGGGTTCACTCTATGAAACAGAGTCCATTAAAGTCAAGGAGAGAAGTCAGGAATATGTAAGAATTTCCTGGGCTAAAAATCAATCTCACCATGCCTGGAGATTGCCTCCCAGCTTTTCTTCCTGTCCTTTTCCTTGTCTGTAAGTATCTCTGTCACATATATCCTTAATCACATCTCTGCCGAGTGTCATTTTTCAGCCCTAAAGGTTTTCATATTCAGCTGTCAGGAAACTCAGTGTAGAGAATTGTCCATGGAAAGCTGTGATAGACCTGATCCCCAACTTCTCCATGGAGATTGGGATTTTCTTCACAATCAGCCTGGTGTTTCTCTGTCTGTGAGTAGCTGTCCAGGCCCTTCTCCTCTGAAACCCTGGAATTGAGGTGTTTTTTAGGGCCTTATTGTTTTAAAGTGTTTGGAAGGTCAAAACAGATAATGCTAGAAATGCATAAGTTTCTATTAATCTTAACTAGATGCTTAATATCTTCTTGAGTTACTACCCCTTCCCCCAACTTCCTATTCCTGTGTCTACAGGGGTTATTGAGAAAATTATTTCCTGTGATGATCTGATTAACTGAATTTTAGACCCAGACCAATGATCCAGAATACAATGGAGGAAAATAATACAAAATAAAAAAAAATTTAAAAAACTGACCGCCATGTGCAGTAGGAACCTCGCCCCTTTCTCTATTAACTTTGGGAATTCTGGAGGCATCTGGGTTATTTGGAGATTTGTTTTATTATCTTTATCTTCTCCATTATGTCTGCTGGAGGATATGTGTGACTGTCTTGTGGATATCAGGAATTCCTGTTCTCCTCCCTCCTACTCTCCAGCATCATTTACAAAAAGCTCCACAGTGCACCCCCTACCTAGTTGGAGGGTCACACTCCACCTTCCCTCTTTTCTGTGATCTTCCCCTGGAACCTCCATCCCCTCCTAGAACTCAATTTCTACATCATGCAATGTGCAGAACCATTTACCTCTAAGTGTTGAACTTTTAGAGCAGAGACAGCTGTTGGAAATACAGAGGAGGAATCCCAGAGCCCAGCTGGCCTTGCTGAGGAATGCCTGTGGATCCTTTAAACACAAGTCTTTTCCTGAAATAAATTTTATGATATTTTACAAGAGTTACTAGATTTTTACAGAATATTTGACACATTGTCTGCTTTAAAGGCTCATCTCTGGAGAAGAAGATGTTAATTCAACCATCTGGAACACATCAAAGTTTCTCTTTTGATATTGCACAGTACATCTCTTGCTATGAACAGGAAGAAACTTGAACTTCAAAGGGCACCTCTATTGTAACTGAAAGGTCTCTTGGGGAATATTCCTTTCATACACATAGAACTTTTTATACCTTCCCATTTGTCACTATGGGACCAAACTTCTGGGAATGACAGATACAGGATTCAGTGGTTGCTGGCAGCCTCTTTCCTTTTTCTCTCTTCTTTCTTAAGTTTGCCCCATCTCAGCCACATTGGAGTAAAGAGGTTTGCAGGATCCAGAACCCACAGCTGTGGGTTTAAGGACATGACATATCAAAGATGAGTTGCAGGCAGGTCTGCCCTAGGAAGCATCAGCCCTAATGGGTTTCATAAAGAGGTAGTTGATGAGACAGAGGCAGCAAATGAATGGCTTTGTAACTGACCCTATTTATAAGTGTGAGCATGGCTGGCACTGTGCTAACCATGCAAGTATCACTGGTTGTAGATTTCATGAGGAGAGGAATGGCCTCAACATTGGTTCCTTAGTAACCCATTTTTGTTCCCAGTGCCACTCAGGTGAAATGTGGAAAATCAGCCTTCCCTAAATGTCAAATCATACGGAGTGTCTGACAACAGCAATTTTGGTATCTCTGAAGGGGTTCAGATTTCTCTGATATCATGGGAAGCCTTGGACCCTGTTGTCATTCTATATATATATAAGAGCACTGTGAGCACTCCCAGATCTTTCTGAGAAGACAGATCGAACTTCCAGATCCTAAAATAGGTGCATGCTTCAGAGAAAAGAAAAATTATAAAACCCTCAGAACAAATTGTAAGAACGATATTACCACAGGTGCTTCATGACTTTGTGATGTTGAGAAGATGCACTTAAGCAAAATCTTATCATTCAAGGAAAAGAAAAAAAGTCTTTCTATTTCTAGCACATTTATTATTCCATTAATGAGAATCATAATTTCATGGAATAATCAATTTCACCAATCCACATAGGCAAATCAAATGCCCTGGCAGAATTTCAGTCTGAAGCTCTCAGGAACACTGTAGTTTGAGGATGTTTATCAACTCTTCATTTCAGGATGGGATCATAAAGAATTCATGTTCTTTTAGTTAATCATGAGTTTTAGGAGGTCCCTCACTGGAGGTGGAGGGGGAGAAGGTGGGTTAATGCAATTATTGCTTTGGGGATTTTGCTGTCATTATATCACCTACATGTCACCTCCCTGGCTTGACTGCTCTGGTTTCTGAGTCTGTGACAGGCAAGCCCCATATACTTTCACAATTCCTGTGTTCTGGCTTTCTCTTTTACAGTATAGCTATGGGACCTCCTCATGTGGACTTTTAAAGGAGCTGGAGATTCTGGGACCAAAACATCTGTTGTTTGGGGGAACTATTCTGGCTTGCTGCAAGGTAAGGGTTGCTTAAGTTTCCATTTTGCTTCTCCTGGTTGCAAAGATCCACTTAGTTCCATTTAGATTCTGCTCCTTGGGAAGAAGTGCTGAGGTTTCAGAAACTGTGTGTGGGCTCCACAGAGTATAGCCAGGATTTCCGTGGGGCTCTAACCTCATTTCTTTGGAGCCTAGTGTTTGCCTCAGGTTCACAGCCAAAATCTCTGGCACATTCAGAGGATTTTGTTTGTTCCAGTGAAAGACTCCATGCATTTTCTCTCTGAAAAAGCAATAATTTCCTCTCCATTTATCCCAAATCAACTTTTCAGTAGATGTGTCCCAAAATCCACATTCCTGTGACCTACTTTTGCATTTTAACAATGGAAAAAGTTATTCTTAACTTTCAGAAGTGGAAACTCAGAGCAAGTGTTGACCTTGCCTTCTCCTTGTGTAGAGGTGGCAGTTCTCCATCTCTCCATGCTGAGTGGGAACTCAGGAGGCAAGTTTTCTGATATTTGCTCACTTACTTTCTACTCCACACTATGCCTGGGATATACATAAGTCTGTTGGTCGAAGCAGACCACTGGTGTCTTAAGATTCCTAACTCTATGAGAACTCGAGGAGAGAGCTCATGAGGTAAGAGGAAAGTATGCCCCTGGAGGAGGTGAGCATATTGTTGGGTCTTGCTTTTTAATTCAATCTGCCAGTCTAGGTCTTTTGATTGAAAAGTTTAGGCCATTAACATTCAAGGTTATTATTGAGATATGATTTGTATTCCTTGTCATTTTGCTTCTGGTTTTTAATTTGATTTAGTTTCTCCTTTGGTTGAATATTACTTTAGTGTAGTTTCTCCCTTTGCTGGTTTCCACTTTTTTAACTTCATTCTCATGAAATATTTTGTTGAGAAAGCTCTGTAGCTCAGGCTTTCTAGTTGTGAATCCTTTCATTGTTTGTGATCATAGAAGGTTTTAATTTCATCTTTAAATCTAAAACTTAATTCTGCTAGATGTAAAATTCTTGCTTGGCATCTATTTTCTTTTACATCTTGAAATATTTTATTCCAGGAACTCCTACCTTTGAGGGTCTAGGTTGAGAAAACAGTTGAGATGAAAATTGGTTTCCCCCATATGTGATTTGATTTTTTTCTCACAGCCTTTAGAATTTTACCTTTATTCTCTGTAATTCATTCTCATTCTAATGTATCTTGGTGTAATTTTGTACATCAGGGGTAATGTAAGCCTCTCATATTTAATCTTCCATTCCATTCTTTAGGTTTGGTAAATTTTCTGATATTATATCATTAAATTATTGCTGCATTCCTTTGGTTTGTATCTCTGCTTCTTCATCTATTCTTATAATTCTTAAATTTTTTCTTTTCATGTTATCTCATAAATCTTGGATGTTCTATTATGGTTTCTGACTATCTTCTCTGCAGAGTCAACTCTATCTTCAAGATTATATATTTTGTCTTCATCACCTGAGGTTCTGTTTTCTAAGTGGTATACTCTGTTGGTGATGCTTTGTAATGAACTTATAATTTGGTTTATTTATTCCTTCATTTTTGAGGATTGTGGGTTTTTTTCCCCAGAATCTCTATGTGTTTCTTGAAGTAATCTTTTGCTACCTTTATTTTATCTCTTATCTCATTATTGGAGTGATATATTGTCTCCTGTATTTTCTGTGTTACATTATTCTGTGCCTTGAAAATCATTTTAATTGTGTATGTTTTGATGTCCTTCTCTGACATTTCTTCTACTTAGCTGTCAATGTATTCTATTATTGTACCATCTTGGTTTGTTTGGGGTCACTTTCTTCCCTTGTTTTTTTTTTAATGTTGTTTATGGGTCTTCCTCTATAGCAGTATAGATCTGAGGTATTACAGTTTCTACTCTATAATCTTGTAATGTCCCTGCAGGTTACCAATACCTCAACGTTAAGGGGTATATTAATATTTACAGCATCAAAAGCAAACAATATGCAGCCTTAAACTACGTAATTCCTACTTAGACAATTATAGTCTTGTCACAATAAACAGAAATAATTTATTCAATTAGTGTCCACATTAAAAATAGTAGGGTTGCATAAGGGTATACAGTTTTGAATGATGAACAAAACGGAGGCTTTAGGATATGGGATTTGTGAGGTAGAAGGTGAGAATATAGAGATATTAGGTCCTAGGGAGAGTGAAAGGGGTATGAAGCAAAGTAGGCTAGCAAGGATACCCCTGGTGTAACCAGGATAGAACCTTGGTGATGGTCTTGCATGTCCTGGATGTTGTCTCTAGATGGAATTAAGCCAGAAGAGCCATGCATTGGTAGATGTGGTTTGGACTTTTCCTCCACATGTGCATAGTTGATCTCCTCTTCCATACACGCAGCTGTGGTCAATCTCCTTTTCCTCCTCCATGTGTCTGGCTGAGGTCAGTCTCCTCCTCCTACCCACATTGGGATGAGGTCAGGTTCCTCCTCCTCTGTGTGTCTGTCTGTGGTCAGTCTGCTCTTCCTCTGCTCTGGGGCTTAGATCTCTCTGATCCACCTCCTTCATGTGTGGGGCCATGTTGGTCTGTTCTACTTCTTCCACATGTTGTCCCAGGAGATCTCTCCTATATCTCTTTAATTTCACCAAGGCAGTTTCTGATTGTTAAACTGTTTACAAAATGTATAATAAATTTAAGGATATCTTTTGATTTTTGTAAACCCATGCAGATGTATGATTTTTGTACTGTACTCTGGATACTAAACTGTACTGTAAAAGTTAAAAACAGTAAAATGTAAAGCTTAATAGAGCACTTTGCCATGTTGATGTTCTACAAACTAAAATTATCTGTAACAAAAGTCTCAGATATGTATAGGAATAACAAATTGGGTTGATATTTATTAATGTCATTAAATGTTTTACAACCAGATAAAGTAATCTGTTGTCAATAAGTTATATATAAAATTTTGTGTTACTCTTCACATTACAATTGAAATATCAATGCACTTTTAAAAATAATGAGAGCCTTATCTGTTTAAGGTAAACTTGTAAAACATGAAAACATTTTGCCACTTACCCACACAAAAGGAAAGTTAACAGCCCCCTTAGCCTTTCTCTGATCCAGGTTTTAAATGTAATGTTATATTGTGTTAACTTATATTCATATAGACTCAGGAAATAATATATGCCAACTTTATAAAATGACATTTAAAAAGGCAAAATCAATCTCAAACGTAAAACTCATTACCTAAAATTTGTCAAGTCC
Organism: Ictidomys tridecemlineatus; assembly: GCF_052094955.1. Lineage (NCBI taxonomy): Eukaryota > Metazoa > Chordata > Mammalia > Rodentia > Sciuridae > Ictidomys > Ictidomys tridecemlineatus. Next base: position 1,061,209 of record NW_027525269.1, on the reverse strand, counting down.
CACCTTACCTGAGACAAAACTCTGCCTTCCACCTACTACGTGTTAAAATGGCTCCAAAATGAGCTGGATTTCAGTTCAAATAAAGTTAGTAATCATTTATAGTTAAAAACCACAAGTAAAGCATGTCCTACATTAAACATAAATGGCTGTTACTATGACACAAAACAATACACATAAATCATAAGCTCTAAAATCATAAGCAGAGGGGGAAATGAATCAAAACAAACCTAAATGAGTATAACTGAAAGAATAGATTACTTTGATCTCAAAGAGGAATATAATGTATAAGATAGCCAAACTTCAAGATAGCTATTACACAAACTAAGCATATTTTTAGTCTTGTTAATTTCATTATTAAGTAAAACAAAGACTATGACTTTGTCTATGTCAAATTGTTTTACAAAGTATTAACATCTAGTTGGATGGGAACTTATTCACTCATCCTGACTACCCCAATGGCCATGAAGGTAAATGAACTCACAGGGTGGATTTATCTCACCTGAGTCAAGACAAAAAAATATCTCCTTCAAAAGATTGGACAGACTAAGAGACCTCAACCACCCTCTAAAGATAAAACTAAAAAAAAAAGAAAAGTTAATTATATTTTTTCTCTTACTCAGACTGTGTTCTAAGTCCAGAATTAATAAAAAAACATATTTTGTGAATCAATTATATATATGACTCACAATATATATTCATTTGCATATAAAATACTATATATTCATTGTTATATATATATGATTCACAATATATATTCATTGATATATATTCATATATATATATATATATATATATATATATATATATATATATATATATATATATATATGCCATTACAACCCCCTACCTCATTCAAAAGGGGGAAAAGTTATGGGCCAGGATATAAGTCCCTTAACCAGACAAACCATTTTACTCTGAGACTCCATTTCATATAAGAAATTCTTTTGCCAGAAAAAAACCCTGCCACTGCCATCCTGATCCTGCTTAGCACACCCTGCTTATAAATGCAAATGTTTCTCTTCTTCTTGTACAATGTAAAGTTATTCTCTTTTTGGTTCCCATTTTTTTTGGCAATGTACCCTAACTACATAGAATGATTGTCTAGATATTAGTAACTATTCTTTCAGTTATACTCATTTAGGTTTGTTTTGATTCATTTCCCCCTCTGCTTATGATTTTAGAGCTTATGATTTATGTGTATTGTTTTGTGTCATAGTAACAGCCATTTATGTTTAATGTAGGACATGCTTTACTTGTGGTTTTTAACTATAAATGATGTGTTCAAACCCTTGGAGTGGGCCAAGTAGTGCAGACAGTGGTGAATAAAAGTTCCAATTCCTATATTGAGTTTGACTCAGTGATTTATTGTAATCTCATTATAAAAATAAAGCACTAATTTTCAAAAGTAGAAATAAGACTAGTAGAATAGAGAAAGGGTAACAAAAGGAATGAGAATAGGAGGGACAGAGAAATTACTATGGTCTGGAGTGGAGCAAATTATATTCCATGTTGTATGATTATGCACATCCATTTTAATGGGAATCCTGTGTTTACAGCCACTGGGTGATTCTTTGTAGGAATTATGAGAGAGCAGAAGTGGAGCTCTTCACCACCTCTCTGGTGAGTCAGGGGAAGGGGTTAGTGGGGATACATGATGCCCTGTGTGACTTCTGAAAGTTGGTTAGAAATTCACTTAATGAAAAACAGGTTGGGACGCTCCAGGAGAAGACTATCCTGTATAGAGAAAAGAAAACAAGAACATGTCACATTTAGGGAGCTTGAGATGTGATAAATGATAACAATCCCTTAAAACATCTTATGGAGGTATAGAGTGAGACAAGACTGAAGAGGCCAGCATGTCTTAGTAAAGAAGAATCAGGTGTTGCTGAAGGCAATTTGGTTTTATCCTTTGGGTGTTAGTAGCATTTGGAGGGATTTTAGTACAAAAGAAATGTCAGCTGGGCATCGTGGTACACTCCTGTAAACCAAGTGACATGGGAGGCTGAGGCAGGAGGATCACAAGTCTAACGGCAGGCTTAGCAACTTAGTGAGGTCATAGCCTACTTAGCAAGACCCAAGATTCAAAGAAAAAAGTAAAAAGTCTGAGTACCAAAATCAATAAATAAATATTAAAAGGCCCATTTTACAAGGCTCTGCCTAGTGCTGAGCAGGGCATTTCCTGGATAATACCAGCCTGCAGTCCCATCAAGCAAGTTATAAATTCACTGTCCCATGTGGAGGGGAGAGTGTGCAGGTTTTGCAGTGCTTTTCAACATGACCCCATGATGCTCATCTTCTCCTTACTCATTTTCTCTTTCATGAATTCTGATTTTTCTTTGATTTATTGGCTTTGTCCTCATTTACTTCCTGCTTTCCTGACTATCAAAATGATTCAGATTATAAAATGACTGAACTCTTTCTACCTCTGACTGTCTGCTGACTCCAGAAATTCAGTGAATTCACATTTAGTAATAAACTAAAGGTTGTCTGTGGATTTGTCTTTACAAGCAGTTCTGCACCATTTCATAACAATTATGAAAGAATTCTGGGAGGTGTGAAAAGAAATTTTAACCCATGTGAGGCTGAAACATCAGCCAGGTTTTTGAGAGAATCTCTTGTCCCTTCAGCAAAATTTGGAATGAGAAGTTCTGGCTCCAGGGCCCCACTTCAGGATTAAATTGCCTCAGCAATTTTCTTAATCAGTGTTGGTTTCATGGCTATAACAAGGGAATTAAAACAACCATCTCTAGTTGTCTCACAGAGTAGAAATAGGATCTATCATTAAGAGAGATGTAAATGAGCTTTCTAAACTATGAGGTACTCTGTTCCCTTATTGGTTATTTTCAAAAGAAGAAAGGCTCAGGGATGGAGCAGGATGTGAGCAGCCATGATGAAATCTTCTTACTCTTAACCTCAAAATTTTCAGAAGGTTTCCTCTTCCAGAGTTAGGAGGGGAGATAGGATGTTCCACACAGAGCTAAAATGGCATCTTCAACTTGTGCCTTTGTAGAAGACAGAGCTCTGGGTACAACACTTTCAGAAGATCTGGGCCACATTTCAGTCCCTTATCTCAACATATGTTGCAGTAGGTGAGGATAATCCCATGTTGCAAGATTAAGACCCTGGGCTCTAGAGTTAGATGATTTAAATTAGAACAGTGGCTCTAGTAGTAATATCTAGGTAACCATGGGTGGATGAGTAAAACTTGTGGGACTTAGTTTACTCATTCATAAAATAATGACTATAACCACACAAATCTCATAAAGTTGTTGGATAGATTGTGCCAGATAATGAAGAAGAAGTTCTTAAAACAAACAAACAGAAAAAAAAAACATACACTAGGAAAGACAGTGGAATTAATTGAATGTCACCTTCCTATGTTCATATATGAATACAAGACCAATGAAACTCCACATCATGTACAACCACAAAAATGTTATTCTTATTAAAATAAGTTATACTCCATGTATGTGTAATGTCAAAACACACTCTACTGTCATGTAAATCTAAAATGACTAAATAAAAAATATGGATAAGTAAATTAATTCTAGCTATTCTTTCCTGAGTTATTGATTTCTGTGTGCGGTTCCTTTTTTTTTTTTTTTTTTTTTTTTTTGCACTCCCAATTGACAGACCTCTGTAGATTTTACAGCTCAGGAAATCTGTGGCAGGTGTATCATCTTTTAGTTCCAGTTAATTCCATCTTTTATGCATCCTGATCATAGGATCTCTTGGATTCTGCATGAATTGGAGAAATTTGGGGACTATAATATACAAGATAATTAGAATAATGTGGAAGGGGTGTGTTTCATGCCAAACCTGAGATAGGCAGGCAGTGCTGAGTGGGTCTTCTGATTGAGATAACAAGGCTTTTGGACCTTTTTGGTCAACTTCTCCCACATAACGAAAGAGGTCCAGGCAGACTTAATGCCTCACACTTTCCACGCCTCCAGTCCCATTGATCCTGTTGTTTTTATATTTTTTAAAGAACGAGTGATTTGAAGGAAAAAAAAGGATGAATGTGTCAAATCCTGCTGCAAAGATTTCAGTAAAGAATTCTTTTACTTCACAGAATTTATCCCAATCTGTAATTCAAAATCTGTATGAGTGGAATTTTTGTTTTTGCTGTTTAGTGTTTCTTTCCCCCAGGAAAATTTAAACTTCGTGAAGGCCAAGGTTCTGCCTGGCTTATGTGTAATGCATGGCTCAGATCCTAAATACAGCAGGCATGCCAGACCAGTCACCCTTCAGTGATACTGGGGTGAGGTATATACTTCTTCCAGTGCCAAGAGGGAATGTCCCTAGATCTGAACCTCTCCTCACCAACACAAACAAAAAGGCCAGACAATTTGGCCATTCCCTCTCTCAGCTACAAAGCTTAGATACCTGCCCCTCAAAACTTGCAAGATGAAGGTAGTCCCTACTTTTAAAAAAGGGCATTTGATAACTGAGGTACACAGATAATATTTCTATGTTCTTTTATTCATTTCTTTCTTTTTACTTTTTGCATATTTAATATTATGACTTTTGTGTTTTGAATGTAAAGCATAAACCAGTTTATTCCACCTTTTATGCATCCTGATCATAGGATCTCTTGGTTCCTGCATGAACTGGAGAAATGTGGGGACTATTCCACCTTGAGCAATTTACTTGCCCCTGAATGTCAGAACAGGCTTCTCAAAGAGATGTCACATGTGCTGACGAAGAACAAGGGGACGGACCATCCCATGGCAAGAAAGAAACTCCACCATTCAGGATTGATAGGATGCTGTTTCTCATTCCACTATGATTACTTTATTTGGCATCCTGAAATTGCCTGTTTATGTGTGCCTCTCTCAAATCATCAAAATATCTGGGGCTGAGTTTCTGTGTAACCAAGTACTTAGAGCAGAAATTTATAGATGAACAGTGAACCAAAGTTGGTGCCCTTCAACAGGTGAATGGATAAAGAAAATGTGTTCTATATACACAACAGAATATTACTCAGCCTAAAGGAATGAAATTATGAAATGTTTTAGTATATGAAGGGAGCTGGAAAATATTGTGCTAAGCCAATCCCAGAAAAACCAAAGGCCGAATGTTTTCTCTGATATGCAGATGCTAATTCACAATAAAGGTTGGGGGTTGGGGAAGAATAGAATTACTTTGGATTACACAGAAGGAAGTGAAGGGAGGAGAGGGGATAGGAGATAAGAAAGATATTAGAATGAATCTATTGGTTGTACACTATGTAGAGATACGAGGGTTGAGTAATCATTTGCATAGAGTAATAATGTGTGATTCATTCTATTATTCTTCTCTTTTTGTTTTATTTTGAGGAAAGGTCGATCTAAGTTTCTTAGGACCTCCCTGAGTTTCTGAGGCTGGTTTTTAACTTGCAATCCTCCTGCCTCAGCCTCCAGAGTCTTGGGTATTATAGGCAAAATATAAATTGTCCTACTGTTTGAGATAAATAAGGAAAGACTGTACCAAATAAGCGTTGTAGGAGATGTGTTTTGGAGGCTGAGCAGGAATGTTTTATGAGGCACAAAATCATACTAGGCAGACAAAACTGTGTGGGCAAAGATTTCAGAATGTTTTGATGAAAGTCTGTTTTTAACAACAGCAGCTGTGTTGCAGAGACACATAAGGAGATTTAAGCTAGTGGCTTTGCTTTGGTTTCTCACGATATCAAATAACCTATGACATTACCAATTACACAATGATTTATTGATTTCCCACAATATATAAACTAAAAGTATTACAGGAGTTCCAGGCCAGGTACAAAAGCCAGATCTGGCCACTCACCTGAATAAACAAACCCAAATGCTAATTGTGAAAAGCAAGAAAAGAACTTTAATACCAGCCACAATGCGATACATGCTTTAGGCATATATTCAGCATGCTGACATGACCTGAAGGTTTAAATAGAAGAATAATTGGAGAAGTGGAGAAGAAGAAGTATGCATTTTTAAGTAGTCTTGGCCAAACTGTAGTCTGATGGATCATTATCTCAGTTCTAGCACTCTGAGAAGTCCTTATCACTTGAAGTGGGTAAATTTAACGTATTGAATAGTATGTTCATTTACCAGACCTGGGATGCTAGAAGGGGCAGTGTAGGTCCCATTAAATGATTGCTCCTGTTGAGGAAAGAATCTCCTCATGGTGATGTGTCTATAATGCTGTGTCATTTTTAGAAGGGATTGAGCAATGACTGAAAACTTCTAGGCACCACACCAGGTCTCTGAAACAAGGTACTGTAAAAGCTGATGATTTAATGTTTCCTCAATTTTGCCTCAGTTTTCAAGGGGGTATCAAATATATTAGGTAAATTTGGGTTAATAAATGTGGTATTTTTAGTTTTTAGATGAGCACTACTTAAATGATTAACATGTCTATGTGCATAGCTGAGCAGTCAAAAATATTAAGTTAGTAAATGATACCAAATACAGGCAGAACACCAAGCTTTATCCTGCTTTTAGTTACCCACTGAACAGTGGACCTCAGAGTCACTGCATTTACCAAAGGTAGCTTCTTGAAGTTCTAATTATAAAAAGACAATGTAAGACAGTGCATGATTCTTTACCAACTCCAAAAAGGACACCTCACCCTCCAATTTCAGGAAATGGAGACAGTGACCTTTCTTCTGGCTGTAGCTCTTGTCTCACCTCATTTTCCAGCACATAAACTGGCCTTGCACCACTTGGCACAGAAGGGATGCTCTGCCGGCACATTTCTCCAAACAGCATCCCCCAGAGTCAAAAGGAAAATTCAGAAGACAGAAGTGTTGAAAAAAAGTGGTGATGGATCTGATCCCAAATTCTTCCATAGAGACCTGAGTCCTCCTATCTATCAGCCTGGTGCTCCTCTATCTATAAGGAGCACCATTAGGAGCGCCAACCTGATTAGGCCCCCAACTCCAGAGAAGAGGAGGCTAGCAGCACTTAAGACTGAAATTGAGACAGAAGTCCACACAGGTTATATCGGACTTCTGTCTGCATTTCACTCTTAATTGCTGTCTAGCCTTTTCTCCTCTGGAACCTTGGAGTTGGAGGCCTAATCAGGTTTCTGTTTCCCTTATATTTGGAAGATCAAAGAAATGATGCAATTGAAATTGCTATGAACACTTAAGAAGTTCCTCTTCATCTTGGACAGACTTCTTGAGCTCCTCCCCACCTCTAAATCCATATTCTTTTGGGTAGATGGCTTGGTGGTGAGGTTTGTTCCTGGGGATGATCTGATTAGCTCTGAGTTTGCACCTAGTGTAATGAACCAGAAATAAACATATACAGCTAATGAATAAGTTATTACTATGTACAGTGTAAACTTCACCCTTTCGAGCTTTGAGAATTTCGGGGACAACCAGTTTGCTTGGGTTTTGCCTTTATCCTCTGGGTTTTTTGTCTTCTGCAAAACAAATGTAAAAGGAATATCTCTCATGCATGTGGGGATTCCTGACTCCTCCTGCCCCCAGCACTGTGGTGAGCCGTTCCTGCGGACTGTGGTCGCCATTACATGATGGCGCTGGCTCCGCTGTGGTCTGTGAAGGACAACTCCATATCAGAGAGAGTTGGCGTATTGTCAACTCCTTATCAGAGAAAGTTGGCGTGTCGTTCTCTAGCACCCTGTGAGAAGGGTCCACGTGGCAGCTTCGCATTGGGGTTCGAGGTGCTTTATTAAGGCTGGGAGGGGCATCCAATTATTATTCCGGGAATTAGAAGAATTATTAGAAGAATGTCAAGGGCCTGAATAAACTGCTGAAATAAGATTCCTGAGTCGCGTCTTCCTTGCGGGCAAGGGGGTCGTGACAAGTGGTGCTGAAACCCGGGAGAAAAGAAAAAAGAAAAAAAAAAAAAGAAAAACCCAGGAACCAGAACTTTCAGCAGTCAGGGAGGCGCACCGGTAAGTCCCAAGTAAGGTGGGACCTGCTGTTAAAAAGCGGAGGCTCCTCTATAAATAAAGAGGGAGCGTTAAAAGGTACCTACTCCTCTGTAAATAAAGAGAGGGCGTTACATCGCATAGCAATTGCACTCTGTATTTTCGTTTTGTTTTCTGTGTATTTTCGTTTTGTTTTTGTGTACTTTCACTTTCGATTTCTTTGTTTTCTTGTGTTGCGTCATGGGTGCCGTGACTTCAAGTCCACTTCTTCTGGCCCTAGATGGCCTTTTACGTTCCAAGGGACTGGAGGTGAAATGCAGTACCTTAGAGAGATTTTTACAGAGGGTAGATACAGCTGCACCGTGGTTTGCATTTTCGGGCAGCCTCACTACACCCAACTGGGATAAATTAGGCAAAGACCTTGATTTTGCTTGTGAGCAGGGCATGTTAGAGGGCAGGGTGATACCCCTCTGGAAGATGGTCCGTAGTTGCCTTACAGATGGCAGATGCCAAGAAGCGCTTGTTAAAGGGCAAGAAGTTTTAGAACAATTGCATGAGGAAAAAATCAAAAACAACAGAGAGTGAAGTGTCTCAGGAAGGGGGGAGTGTGCGGGGCATGGAGAACGGGAGGAGACTTTATCCAGATCTCAGTGTGCTGCGCACGCCCCCATGCGAAAGTGGGTCAGAGGTAGAAGATAATGAAGAGGAGGAGCTGGAGACGCTGTCTCGGCAGCTAGGGAGTTTAGGTACAGGGAACAGAGATAAGCAAGGGCTCAAAAAAGGACAGCCTCCCGATCCGCCTCCGTATGGCGGGGGTGTTTCGGGACGAAGTTTCCACGCCCAAACATGGAGGGTTGTTAACGCTAAGATGGGTCTTGCTTATCCAGTTTTTCAGGATGATAATAGGGGAAGATTTCATGAGCTTTTGGATTTCAAAATTGTAAAGACCCTGGCGGAGTCTGTGCGCACTTATGGGGTCGATGCCGCTTTTACACTAACTCAGGTAGAGAATCTGTCTAGATACTGCATGACTCCCTCTGATTGGGCTAGCCTCGTTCGGGCTTGCGTCTCCCCAGACAAATATTTGGACTGGAGAGCATTTGTGCTAGAGGGCGCAGCAGAGCAGGCCGCCCAAAATCATGCAGCAGGACACCCCCATTGGGACAAAGACATGCTTTTGGGGCAAGGGAGATTTGCTAATCAACAGACAGGATTTCCTCTTAAAGTATATGACCAGATTAATAATATTCGCATTCGGGCATGGAAATCACTTCCAAATAGAGGAGAGGTGTCTGGTAACCTGACTAAAATAACACAAGGCCTTACAGAACCCTTTTCAGATTTTGTAGCAAGGATGGTGGATGCCACTGCTTTCCTCTGTTCCTCAGGGCTGGCATATCATTGCTATTGACATTAAAGACTGTTTCTTTTCTATTCCTTTGCATCCTAAAGACTCACAGAGTTTTGCCTTCACCCTTCCCTCATGTAATCATGAGGAACCAGATCAAAGGTTTGAGTGGGTTGTTTTACCACAGGGAATGTCTAACAGTCCTACGATTTGTCAGATGTATGTAGGGAAGGCACTCGCACCTCTCAGACAAAAATATCCTTCCATCAAGATTATTCATTATATGGATGATGTATTATTGGCAGCCAAATTAGAACAGTCAGTTAATGAGGCCTATAAAGACTTGGTGAAGTTGTTAGCTCAATATGGATTACATATTGCACCTGAAAAGGTTCAAACAGGGGATTCTATTAAGTATTTGGGAGCGATGATTGGATATGACATGTTAAAACCACAAAAGGTTACTATAAAAACTCAAGATCTCCAAACTCTAAATGATTTTAAAAAACTGTTGGGTGATATTAATTGGATAAGAGGTTATTTACATATTCCTAATATCGTGCTCCAGCCTTTGTATGCTATTCTTAAGGGTGATCCAGATCTTACTTCCCCTCGTACCCTCACTAAAGAGGCCAGAGCGGCCCTTATAAAAGTAGAAGAAGCTATACAACATGCTACTCTATGCAGGCTCCAGAGTGATAAACCTTTCCAGTTATGTGTGCTTGACACTATGCGGCAGCCTACTGGAGTACTGTGGCAAGATGGGCCTTTACTATGGATCCACCCACATGTATCCCCAGGAAAATCTTTAGAATACTATCCTGATGCTGTTGCAGCATTAGCACTTAGAGGGATTCAACAGAGAATTCAATTTTTCAGACAAACACCTTCTTCTCTTATCATACCCTATTCGAAAGCTCAAATTAATGTTTTGTGTGCTACTCTGGACAACTGGGCCATTCTATGTTGCTCGTTTCAAGGGGATATTGATAATCATTACCCTTCTCATCCATTACTCCATTTTGTTAAAGAACATCCTATCATTTTCCCTAGAGTAACTTTGCCCACTACAATTCCGGGGGCTGTTAACATTTTTACTGATGGCTCTAAGTCTGGAATGGGAGCTTATGTGATTAATGACTCTCCCCCTGTCCAGCATCAATTTGCTCCTGGAAATCCACAATGGGTAGAACTACAAATTGTCATTGCAGTTTTTAAACAGTGTTCTTTTCCTTTCAATCTCATTTCGGACTCCATCTATGTGGTGCAGGCGCTCAAAATTCTGGAGGCTGTAGGAGCTATTAGTGACACCCATAATGTATCTACTTACTTTAATCAGCTTCAACAGCTTATCTGTAGCCATACTGCCCCTTTCTATCCAATGCACATTCGGGCTCACACCTCTCTTCCTGGCCCGTTATCACAGGGTAATGCCTGTGCTGACTCGGCAACTAGAAGCCAGTTGATATGCTTGGCCTCCTTTTTAGAAGAAGCTAAATTGTTTCATCACAACTTTCATGTCAATGCTATGACACTGCACAGACGTTTTTCCATCTCAAGATCGGATGCTCGTCAGATAGTATTACAATGTCCCCATTGTGTCACATTTCTTCATCCTCCTACTTATGGTGTAAACCCATGGGGATTGAAGCCATTGGTTGTCTGGCAAATGGACGTAACTCACGTGCCTAACTTTGGTAACCTCAAATATGTACATGTTTCTATTGACACATACTCTGGAATTATTCATGCTTCTGCTTTATCGGGAGAAAGGGCATGTAATGTCATTACTCATTGCTTAGAGGCATGGGCAGCATGGGGTGCACCTGCATCCCTTAAGACTGATAATGGACCTGCTTATACTGGCAGACAGTTTACATCTTTTTGTTCTAATATGGGAGTAAAACTTGCTCATGGGTTGCCTTACAATCCTCAAGGGAAAGGCATTGTCGAACGTGCCCACCGCACCTTAAAAGAAACCTTAGAAAAACAAAAAGGGGGAATAGGAGTTGACCACACTCCTAAAGAACGCCTGTCCTTAGCTCTTTTTACCATTAATTTTTTGAATTTGGATATTCATGGCCGCTCTGCGGCTGATAGACATGTGTCCCCTCAGGCCTCTGTGACTGGCTATGTTAAGTGACAGGATGTTCTTACGGGCCAATGGAACGGCCCTGACCCCATGCTCACATGGGCACAAGGATCTGTATGTGTTTTTCCCCAGGATTGCACGTAGCCGCTGTGGATCCCTGAACGCCTGACAAAAAGAGTCTCGAGATCTACTAACCAGCAGCAGGAGGTGCCACAACAGTCCCATGATGAGGAGCTTCATTCTGATGAGTGCTCTGGCTCTGATGCTGGTGCCAACGGTACAGATGACACCAATGCAGTGGTGGGCAGTGGCACGGGCATGGCCAATGCCAATGCCAGTTCATAGTAATTCTAGTGTCCTCCCCACTCTTTTTTCTACCTCATGTGAGATGTCTGCTCCTTGTACCTCTCCTAGAGGGGACATGGAAAATATTTTTAATCAGTCTCAAGTTAATCTCACAGGAGTTCTTTGTTTCAGCCTTGGGAACACTAATTGTATTAGCTTTAAGACCAAAAATTTGACTAACTGGGAGGACCCATTGCGGTCCAGTCGAGTCTCAGGGAGCATTCTCAGTGCTGTATTGAGCCAAGTAGTTTCAGGGAAGCAATCAGGCTCAGGGACCCCCGCAACTAGCTCTGTTTTAAACATAACTACTTTAGCTATTATCTCCGAGGTACTAATCCCAATGCCTCCTTCTTCTAATAGTACTTACAATGCCACTCATTTCAAGGCCTCTCCTTACTGTACCCCTAATTTTGGTTTTCCCTCAAAATTTACGCCTTGTCAGGATCATTCTTGGGAGAAACATCAAGTTGCTAAAGGTTTCTCCTTTTCCCCCCCTCTGAAGAGATATGTTTACAACTTTAACAACAATGCCAACTCCTCTACAGGAACAGGTTGGTCCTGGTTTCAATGGCTCATTTCCAATGAGAAGGGGGCTTCAGCCGATATTTCTACATTGGCTCAATTACTAGGAGCTAAAAGTTGGCTGGCTAATGTTTCTGGCACTACTAAGGAGAGTGAACGAGGTAATAGGCTTACATCTGTTTTGTTCAACTCTCTGTTACATTATGCCACATTGCCTCCAACAATGGTCTGTATCCAATCCCCGTTCCTGTTCCTTTTAGCTAATGACAACTCATCGGGGATGCTGGATTGTTCTAATATTACCTGTTTCTTATCTGAGTGTTGAAATGGTTCTTGGACTGTAGCAGTGATTATGAAATTTCCAACTTTTGTCCCAATCCCAGTCACTGTGGATCCAGATAAATTTCCTATTGTAGAGCTACTTAGAGTCTGCAAAGATTTTGGAATCACAGCAGCTATAGTGACAGCCGTGGCGGCATCTGCTGCTGCAGCAGTTACGGCCGGAGTAGCCATGGCCAGTCAAGTACAAACTGCTGCCACTATTAATCAAGTTGTTCAACAAACGTCCACTATACTTGAATTGCAAAATGCGATTAATCAACATATTTTGTCAGGGATTTTAGCTGCCAACCAAAGAATAGATTTTCTTCAAGCTCAGGTAGAGGAATTGGCTGACCTAGTACTTTTAGGCTGCATTGACCAACGTGCACATTTATGTATAACCTCTGTCAGATTTAATGATTCCAGGAATGCTTCCCACATCATTGGTGGATATCTGGCCGGGAATTGGTCCATGAAAGCGGAAGACATGATCCAGTCTCAACTAACCCAGATAGCTGTCTTGAATAGTACCCGTGTCGATCCCGTGACTGTGGGTCAATTCACCAATTGGATATCTTCTGCCTTTTCTTTTTTTAAGGAGTGGGTGGGAGTAGGCATTTTTGGTGCACTGTGTTGTTTTGGTATGTTCCTCTGTTTGTGGTTTCTCTGTCGCCTTAAAGCTCATAGTGCTCACGACAAGGCTATGATCATACAAGCTCTTGCTGCTTTAGAAACTGGCAACTCACCTCAAGTCTGGCTTGCGCATCTTAAACAGTAAATCTTTGACACGGTCATTGCACCCCAAGTTATTATAACATTGCACTGGGATTGACATGTCTTTCCTCATTATTCTCTTAGTGTCAGAATGCCTTGCACTCTGCCGGTCTTGCTACCATTGCACACAGATGGGTTTCTACACTAGTGCCTTTGACATGGTCGTTGCACCCCAAGTTATTCTAACATTGCACTGGGTACGACACGTCCTTCTTTTGTCTTTCTTTTAGTGCTGGAACGCCCTTGCACTCTGCAGGTCTTGTTGCCATTGCACGCAGAAGGGTTTCCACACTGGTCTTTATCTATCACTTTAAAGTCCGTGCCTTTCTTTCAGGGTGCTGCCAACTTGTTTGTAGTTGTACTTCTAGACAGCCACAGTTCAACCTCAGCTATTCCCTCTTACTCACCATCGTCACGATACAGGATGCGAGGCAAGGCACTGCACTTGAGTGATCCATTGAGAAGAGGGACCTCAAGGGGAGCATGTCCTATTGCATGCGGGTTTGACGTGTCTCCGCCCCGCCCCACAAAAAAAGGCGTCGGCTGATATGGTGTCAGATTTGGGGAAGGCGCTCCCTAGGGCTGGACCATAGTATGCAGCCACTTCTGCACAGTGGGATAGGACCTCTACTCTCGCCTGTATTGTCTTAGTGAAACAAAAAGGGGGAGCTGTGGTGAACCGTTCCTGCGGACTGTGGTCGCCATTACATGATGGCGCTGGCTCCGCTGTGGTCTGTGAAGGACAACTCCATATCAGAGAGAGTTGGCGTATTGTCAACTCCTTATCAGAGAAAGTTGGCGTGTCGTTCTCTAGCACCCTGTGAGAAGGGTCCACGTGGCAGCTTCGCATTGGGGTTCGAGGTGCTTTATTAAGGCTGGGAGGGGCATCCAATTATTATTCCGGGAATTAGAAGAATTATTAGAAGAATGTCAAGGGCCTGAATAAACTGCTGAAAGAAGATTCCTGAGTCGTGTCTTCCTTGTGGGCAAGGGGGTCGTGACACAGCACTATTTATACAATGAACCAATTACACCTGAGACTCCCCCAGGGGGCTAACTGCACAATTTCCTGTTTTCTGTGAACCACTCCTGGCACTCCCCTCCCTCCTAAAACTCAATTCTTCCACCCTACAATACAAAATACTGTTTCTTTCTATATGATGAGTATGTAGAGCAGAGGATACCTGACAGAAATTTTAAGAAGTCTTATTCTTTTGCTTTGTATTGTTAGCATAAGTAAAGAGATATATTTCTTCCAATATGAAATCTGCAAGCAACCTGAATAACACCCCAAAGCTAATTTGATTTTACAGTTTTTTCTCTATACTTCAGCATGAAAACATAAATAAATATCATCTAGTAGAAAATTGTGCTTAATAATGAGATCATGATATCTTGAAGTTGAGGGAGAGAGGTTACTTTGATGTGTGTGTTGGAAAGATTCCATGCAGGTTATATTCATTCTTAAAAGTAGGGAATCACAATAGCATGAAAAAGGAAAATGTAGATCTAGTTTCAATTCTCTGAAAGTAAAGGTATTAATTCGGGGTGTTATAGTGACATAATCCTCTTTCTAATGACATTTTCTAATAAATTGATGTAGCTTAATTTTCTTGCATTTAGTTACATGATTTGTACAAAAGTGTATAAAACCTACATTACCTTCAACATTCTCCTCTAAATAAGTAGCATCAAGTGCTTATTGCAGCTGTATGGAACTCATCATGGATTCTTATTTTATGTTGCGTATTTTCTGCCGTGTCAACAGGACTGTACCTGAACTTTGGAAGGTACTTCCATGTAGCTGAATTGAATTGCAGGGCTATTGAGCCATTTATACTTGCCACGCTTTCCTTCTCTGCCACTATGGGGCCATCTATACAGAATTAGATGTTTCATGATTAAAACATCTGGCAGAAATTTCTTCTTCACCTTTTCTTCTTCCCGTGATCTCTCATCTTTGAGTAATGCTGGGGTAGGGTAGGAGTTTTAGGATCCAGAATACTCAGGAATGGGGACTGGTGAACATGATACATCTGAGTTGCTGACTATTCAGCCCAAGGGGGCACCAGCCTTTGTGGATTTTCTTACAAAAAGAGTTTATGTATCGAGACAATAAACAAATTTCTTTGTGATTGACCACTTTGGTAAACATGAGCATGTCTGGCTCTGTGCTGCCATTTGGCCATCACCATTTGAAGGAACACAATCAACAAGAAGAGGAATAGTCTGGAGATGATTTTTTCAGTCATTCATTCCTCAAAGTAGCACTTAAAGGATGTAAGGGAAATCAGCCTTCTTTATGGCTCATGTCAACCTGATTGTCTGACAACAGACTTGGATGTCACTCAATAGATCTCATATTCGTTTTAGGCCAATGGAAGTCTCATTTTTTTTTAAAATGACATATTTTTAATTCAACAGAAATAAGAATACTTTGACTGCTTCCAAGTGCCCATGTGAAGTCAGATTTAAAGTAGTGCTGGATGCTGAACCAGGGACATGGCAGAGAGAAGGAAAAGCATAAGAGATTTGTGAACAAATTGCAAGGAAAAAAATGTCACCATATTCTCTCAGTGGATTACCTAAAATTGAATGGACTTGGTTACCCAAAATATCACCATCAAAATAGTGTCAAAACATCAAACCCCCACCTTTTTTTACCTAGTCTAGAAATATCTACATTAAGGAAGGGTCAACATACCAAAAAGACATAGCAAATAAAATGCCCTGGCAGAACACCAGCCTGGATTTCTCAGGAGACCTCACTTATGGGAATGTTTAGCAAGTACGAACCCAAGAATTTGGGCCATGAAGACTAAATATTTTTAGCTAATTATTGTGCTTTTGGGGTCGGGAGGGGGCGTTGTCTAACTGGAATTGGAAAGAAGAGAATGTGCTGATGGGGTTTTCATTATTTTGTGTCATGTATATGTTACCTCCCTCTCTGCCTGGTCCAGTTTCTGAGTCAAAGATTGGCCAGTCCCTTATCTATAGAATGACAGTCATGGTTATCTGGGTTTCTATTTCACTTTATAGATACAGAACATCTTCACATGGGCTATTTAAGAAGATGAGAATTTCTGGGCAGGCACCTCTGCCTCCCTTTGGAACTTTCTGAACTACTACAAGGTGATTGTTATATCTAGGGTATCTAGGGTATTGATGTCCATCTCTTTCTACCATCTTTCCTGCCCTCCCACATCCTGCCCACCCTGCCTATCTTTTGCCCAATCAAAGTTCTTCAATTTTTCCCATGTCTCCCCCTCCCTGTCTTGGATCAGAATCCACTTATTAGAGAGAACATTCAACCTTTGGATTTGGGGCATTGGCTTACTTTACTTAGCATGATATTCTCTAACTCCATTCAATTGCTTGCAAATGCCATGATTTTATTCTTTTAAGGCTAAGTAATTTTTCATTTGTATATATACCACAGTGTTTGTATCCATTCATCTATTTAAAGGCATCTAGGTTGCTTCCGAAATTTAGCTATTGTGAATTGAGCTACTATGAACAATGATGTGGCTGCATTACTATAGTATGCAAATTTTAAGTGTTTTGGGTAGAGGTTGAGGAGTAGGATATCTGAGTCCAGTGGTGGTTCCATTCCAAGTTTTCTAAGGAATCTCCATACTACTTTCTTTATTGGTTGCACCAATTTGCAGTCCCACCAGCAATGTATGACTGTGCATTTTCCCCTACAATCTTGCCAACATTTATTTTTGTCTGTATTGTTGATGACTGCCATATTGACTGTCATGTGATGAAATCTTGAGTAGTTTTGATTTGCAGTTCTCTGATTATGAAAGATGTTGAACATTTTTTTTATATATTTGTTGATCTACTATATATTTCAGAAGATCAGAAGAAAAACTTCTCTATGCTCAGATTTCCTCTCCCCAAAATCTGAGACTTTTTAAAATTAGATTCTAATTCTATAATTCTATACCTAATGTCCACCTGAGAATTCTATACTGCTGTTCCCTCTGTAAAAGCAATCATTTCCTTTTCATACTTCCCCAGTCAACTACTTACTAGACAGGAGCTAAGATCCACATTATTGGAGGCTCCCTTTGCAGCATGAAAATATCACCTCTGAAACTTAGCAATAGGAAGATTTATTTTTAAATGTGAAAACAAAAACTTAGAGCAAGTATTTAATTTGATGACTACTGTGTTTATTGGTTTCATTTCCCCTTCTTTTCTACACTGAGATAGGAAACTTGAAGGTGACTCCATTTTGTCATTCATCACTCATTTTTCTCACTTGACAACATGTTTGAGGACAACTGTTATGTTTTAAATATGGGGTGTCCCCAAAAGCTCATATATGAGACAATGCAAGAAAACTCAGAAATGAAGTGATTGGCTTATGAGAGCCTTAATGTGATCAGTGCATTAACTGTTATAACTGTAAACAGGTAGGGTGTGGCTGGAGGAGGTGGGTCACTAGGCTCTGCCTTTGGAGCTTATATTTTGTCCTTGGTAAGTGGGGTTCTCAGTCTACTTCCTGGTGCTGTGCCCTGAGCTGCTTTCTTCCACCATACTCTTCTGCCATGTTGATCTGCCACAAGTTATACCAGAAGAAAAGAATCAAACATCTTCAAAATGAGACCTCTGAAACAGTGAGCCAAATAAATTTTTCCTTCTCTACATTGTTCTTTTCAGGTCTTTTGGTCATAGCATGAAAAGATGAACTAAATCAATCACATAAACTTTGTAAAATTAAATTCACTGGTGCTTAACTTCCTAATTTTACCAGCATTCTAGGAGATTCATAAAATAAATGACAAAAATATGGAAAAAAAAGTGAAGTGTCATTGTGAGTATCCCTGGGAAACTCACTCACTTTTCCTCAGTTTTAGTTTTCTCACATTCATGTGGAGGAAAAACTTCAAATGTTGGCAGGATTCCAGAAGGAAAAACTCACACAATAACGCTACAGAAACCCAGAGTTGCTTCATATTCATACTCAAAGACAACTGTCCAAACAGTGGCAAACACCTGCAGTCCCAACTACTCTCAAGGATGAGGCAGGAGAATAACAAATTCATGGACAGCCTGAGCGACATAGGAAATATGACAAGACCTCTCTCTCTCTCTCTCTCTCTCTCTCTCTATATATATATATATATATATATATATATATATATTCTTTCAATATGTGCAATACTTCAAGAAAATTCAAGATACACTCTAAATTACCTTTTTAAATATCCCCTCTATTTTCTCTCCTTTGCCTTCAGATGTTTTAGAATAGGAGCTTCTCTCCAGCTGCTAGCATTGGACAGACAATAAGTCTGATGCCAAAGGATTGGAACTAGAATCAGAATTCAATATGTTAAAAATAACAATATAATTTTTTTACCTCTTTCCAGGATTTTTGGAAATATGAACCCAAAGTCATGAAAATATGGGAAAATGTGGGAGTGAGTATTCTGGAAAGTTTCCTTACATAGACTTGTTGACATGAGGCACCCCACTGCATGAGGACAATTCAAGTCCAGATGTATTACTGGTGACTAAATATCATAAAGCTTTTGGAGGCTCCTACTCCTGCCCAGGGTCACATATGTCACCTGGTGTCAGGACTCAAAGCCAAGAACGCCACACTCCTGACTTTTCTCAGTCTATGAAGACCCAGAAACTCCTGGTCGCACCTTTTATCTAGTGCCCAGTCAATCCTCCCTTTTCCAAATTTACTTCCTTACAAAACATTTAATAATGCTCGGGAGACCTTACTTAAAACCCTTATAATATATGCATTATGCATGGCTTTATCTCCTTTCAAAATAGTCACTTTGATTGAAAGTCAAACACCTTTATATCAATTTTGGGTTTATCATGTGCATTTGAAAGAAAAGATGAGAGGCAGAGATAAACAGATTGGGAAACGAATTGTCCTCTATTTTAACTTTATCTACAAGTGTAAAATCTTGGGGTTGTTAATTTGTTTTTAATTATCAAGTGTTTTCAGCAGAAGTATATACAGGGATTTCTTTGCCAACATCATTCTAATGACTATGAAAAATGGATGTCCAGTACATTTAAATCACTGTGTTCCCCATGAGCTTATGTATTTCAGGATCTGGTAGAGTGAATACAGCTAATTTTAGCAGCTGTTTCCTTAATGCTGTTTGGTGAAAGCAGCTCCAGAGGTATAATTGTAGTTCTTGTGTGCTATAAGCAACTGGGAAAAGGCTTTGCCTCTTCCTACCTCTACATATTCTCTCATCATGTCCTCAGGAACTGTAGGATGGGCCACAGCATCCTGCCTAACTGGCATGGACGATAAAGGGCATATGGTCAAAGGTAAAGAGCACTCAGGGCTGAATCTCCACTGATACAACCCCAGTATTTGAATCCCTTGTAAGGACTTAATAATTACTTGCCTTCAATTTTTCACTAATCCAATACTCTTTCACAGCAAAAGGCCAATCAAGAACATGAACCAAGAATGTAGAGAAGAGGAGAAATCTTTGCCACCTGCATCATTTATGGTGTTAATTTCCAGGATATACAAAGAACTCAATAAGCTTAACATCAAAACAAACAAACAAACAAACAACAACAACAACAAAAACCCCACAAATATCTCAATCCAAACTTGGCAAAGGAACTCAACAGATTTTCTCAAAAGAAGAAATACAAATGATCAATGAATGTATGAAAAAATGTTCAACATCTCTAGCAATCAGAGAAATTCAAACTTAAAACTTCACTGATAATGAAATATTTTAAAATACAAAAATTGTTACGAATGGAATAGAAAATACATATGCACCATTTAGACTTATCTGACCAGCCTCTCTTTATGAAGAATTTTTTGTCTTTAAATATCTCTTTCCTACTTCAGCTATATGACCTTCATTTTATGAAAATCAGAGTGGTTTCTATGGCCAGAATCTCGCTGTGTATCATACCCTAATTTGACTTTGTATCTAGTGTCACTGTGCATTACACAGTTAGGGATATGGGTTATGGAACATCATTCTGGATTGCTGGTGGTTGCTCTAACTGCAGAATCTGGCTTTTTAGTTTTAATCAGCCCTTTTTTCCCATTACAGGTTGTGTGATGATCCACAGTCTGTGTTGGTTATTGCAGATCCAGAGATGTTCAAAACAGTGATGGTTTGTTTTCACAAATCAGCTGTAAGCATTCATTTTTTAAAATGAGATTTTTTATTAAATTTCTGTCTTAAAATGATTACACTTTCATAGAGAATTGCTAAAAAATATACAGGGAGGTTTCATATACTATTCTCCTGAATTGTAGCAGTTACATTTTATGAGCACATTGCTTATCTATGAATATAGTCTAGTCCTCTTATTATAGTAATGAAAAAATGTCATTGATACAATTCACAGAGCGTATTTAGATTTCACCAGATTTTTTTTTTTTTTTTGCGTGCCTCATGCATGTGTGCCTATGTATGTCTGCAAATTTGCTACTGTGGATATATTCATGTAACTATCATCTTAGTCCAGACAAAGTGTTTCCCAAGGCTCTGTCTTACTAGTCTTTTAGAGTCCTTATGTGTATCTTGTCTTTTCCTCTTAACAGGGTCTTCATAAAAGCAAATATGGTTTTATTTGGAGGAGACTAATATATTAATATTTCTTTGTCATTTAGGCATAATATCTGAAAATTCTTTGCTTCTGACTTCTGTTTTTCTTGTTTCTCTTCTAAAAGTTGTACTTTTATGTTTTGCATTTGAATCTATGATCTATGTCACATTCATTGTTAAACAAGATGAGGTTTGTTTTTGTTGTCTCATTTTGTTGACCTGTGTCTGTCCAATTTCTCCAGCGCCATCTTTAGAAAGACTGTCTTTGCAGCACTTCCAAGCTCATTCTCTGAAGCCAATATCACCCTGATCCCAAAACCAGACAAAGACACCAATATCTCTAATGAACATAGATGCAAAACTTCTCAATAAAATACTGGCAAATTGAATACAAAAACATGTCAAAAAGATCGTGCACCATGATCAAGTGGGGTTCATCCCAGGGATGCAAGGTTCATTCAACATATGGGAATAAATAAATGTAATCATCACATCAATAGACTCAAGGATTAAAATCATATGATCATCTCAATATGTGCAGAAAAAGCATTTGACAAAATATAGCATCACTTCATGTTCAAAACACTAGAAAAACTAGGGGTAACAAGAACATATTTCAATATCATAAAGACTATCTATGCTAAGCCTCAAGCCAACATCATCCCAAATAAAGAAAAATTAAAGGTATTCCCTCTAAAAACTAGAACAAGACATAGTTCTTCAAACACTGGCCAGAGCAATTAGACAGACAAAGAAATTAAAGGGATACATATAGGAAAAGAAGACTTAATTAACAGTATCTGATTATGATATGATTCTATACCTAGGAGACCCAAAAATCTCCACCAGAAAGCTTCTAGAACTAGTAAATGAATTCAGGAAACTAGCAGGATATAAAATTAACACCCATAGATCAGAGGCATTTCTATAGTCAGTGACAAATCCTCTGAGAAAGAAAACTACCCATTTACAATAATTAAAAAAAATAAGATACTTGGGAATCAACTTAAAGAAAGAAGTAAAAGATCTACACAAATAAAAACTACAGAACCCTAAACAAAGAAAATCACAGAAGACCTTAGAAGATAGAAATATCTACCTTGCTCTTGGGTAGGCAGAATTAATATTATCAAAATGACCATACCACCAAAATCACTATACAGATTTCCTGCAATTCCAATCAAAATTCCAATGGCATTCCACATATAAATAAAAAAGGCAACCATGGAATTCATCTGGAAAAATAAGAGATGTGGGAAGCCATTTCTGACATGTGATTGGGTGGCTCCTGTTAAGGGTCTGAGGCGCTTTGGCTGTGTCGAAGCTTTCCCGTCCCTTTCCTGATGACAGAGCCCATCCATGTGGGGGTGTGCCTGACCACTGACCCCGGGGACCCAATCACTGACCCTGACCTTGGAGTGCAGCCCCCCCAATCTTCATTAGATGGAATTCTCCCCTGAATCTCTTGTTCAACAATAAGAGGCTACTCCCAGGCATGTTCACTCTCTCTCTCCTGCTAGCCCTGAGTAATACTTGCTGCCCTGCTGGGCGGTTAGAGGAGGGAACCAGAGAGGGGAGCCGTCTCGGACCTAGCAATAGAAATAAGGTGACTGAGTCTATGTGTTTTATTTTGATCTCTTCTAACTGACTTTATGCCTAGAACATCATTAATGAAACCATTGCGCAGGCCGCAT
The DNA here is from genome assembly GCF_052094955.1 of Ictidomys tridecemlineatus. NCBI lineage: Eukaryota > Metazoa > Chordata > Mammalia > Rodentia > Sciuridae > Ictidomys > Ictidomys tridecemlineatus. The sequence continues at coordinate 1,038,685 of NW_027525269.1, read as the reverse complement.
GGTAGAAAGAGACCCAGAATAGCTAAAGCAATTCTTAGCAGGAAGAGTAAAGCAGGTGGCATCACTATACCAGACCTTAAACTATACTACAGATCAATAGTAACAAAAACAGCACAGTATTGGCACCAAAACAGACTGGTAGACCAATGGTACAGAATAGATGACACAGAGACTAACCCACAAAATTACAATTATCTTACATTAGACAAAGGTGCCAAAAACATGCATTGAAGAAAAAATAGCCTCTTCAAAAGATGTTGCTGGGAAAACTGTAAATCCATATGCAACAAAATGAAATTAAATCCTGTAATCTCTTTCATCTGTCTAATTGCTCTGGCCAGTGTTTCAAGAACTATGTTAAATAGAAGTGGTGAAATCGGGCATCCCTATCTTGTTCCAGTTTTTAGAGGGAATGCTTTCAATTTTTCTCTATTTAGAATCTTGTTGGCCTGGGGCTTAGCATAGATAGCTTTTACAACATTGAGATATGTTCCTGTTATCCCTATTGTTTCTAGAATTTTGAACATGACGCAGAGCAGTATTTTATCAAATGTTTTCTCTTCATCTGTTGATATGATCATATGGTTCTTATCTTTAAGTCTTTTGATGTGATGAAATACATTTATTGATTTCTGTATGTTGAACCAACCTTGCATCCCTGGGAGAAACCCCACTTGATCGTGGTACAGTATCTTTTTGATATGTTTTTGTATTTGATGCCAGAATTTTATTGAGAATTTTTACATCTATATTTATTAGAGATAATGGTCTGAAGTGTTCTTTTTTTGATGTGTCTTTGCCTGGTTTTGGAATCAGAGTGATATTGGCTTCATAGAATGGGTTTAGAAGTGATCCTTCTTTTTTATTTCCTGAAATGAGTTGTAGAGTATTGATATTAGATCTTCTTTAAAGGTCTTGTAGAACTTGGATGTGTATCCATCCATTCCTGGGCTTTTCTTGGTTGGTGGACTTTTGTGGTGTCTGCTATTTTATCACTTGAAATTGGTTTAAATTCTGTATATCATCCTGATTCAATTTGGACAAATTATATGACTCTAGAAATTTATCGGTGCCTTTGATATTTTCTATTTTATTAGGGTATATATTTTAAAAATAATTTCTAATTTTCTTCTGTATTTATGCAGTGTCTGTTGTGATATTTCCCTTTTCATAATGTATGTTAGTGATTTGAGTTTTTTCTCTCCTTGTCTTCATTATAATGTCTAACTTTCTGTCAATTTTATTTGTTTTATCAAAGAACAAACTTTTTGTTCTGTCAATTTTTTCAATTATTTCTTTTGATTAAATTTCATTTATTTCTGCTCTGATTTTAATTATATCCTGTCTTCTGGTGCTTTTGGTGTTGATTTGTTCTTCTTGTTCTAGGGCTTTGAGATGTTGTGTTAATTCACTTATTTGTTTACTTTTTCTTTTCTTAAGGAATAAACTCCATGCAATGAGCTTTCATCTTAGAACTGCTTTCATAGTGTCCCAGAGATTTTGATATGTTGTATCTGTGTTCTCATTCACCTCTAAAAACTTTTAAATCTCCTCCTGATGTTTTCTGTATCACATTGTTCATTCAATAGCATATTGTTTAGTTTCCAGGTGTTGGAGTGGATTTTTATTTCTTATTTTATCATTGATTTCTAATTTCATTCCAGTATAATCTGATAAATTCAGGGTAGTATCTTCACTTTTTATGTTTTCTAAGAGCTGCTTTGTGGCATATTATATGGTCTATTTTAGAGAAGGATCCATGTGCTCTTGAGAAGAAAGTATAATCTCTTGTTAAAGATTAAAATATTCTATATATCTCAGTTAAGTCTAAATAATTGATTGTATTATTGAGTTCTAGAGTTTGTTCATCTTTTGTTTGGAAATCTATCTAGTGATAAAAGAGGTGTGTTAAAGTCAGCCAAAATTATTACGTTGTGGCCTATTTGACTCTTGAACTTGAGAAGAATTTGATGAATATAGCTGCACAATTGTTTGGGGCATGTATATTTATGATTGTTATGTTTTTGGTGTATGGTTCCCTTGAGAAGTATGTAATGTCCATCTTTATCCCTTTTGATTAACTTTGGCTTGAAGTGTACTTTATTTGTATGAGGATGGAAACCTCTGCTTGCTCCCACAGACCATGTGAGTGGTATGATTTTCCCCAACTTTCCCCCTTTAGTCTATGAATGGCTTTTCCAATGAGATGAATCTCTTAGAGGCAGCATATTATTGAGTCTTTTTTTAAAATCCTATCTGCCAGTCTATGTCTTTTGATTGGTGAGTTTAGGCCATTAACATTCAGGGTAATTATTGAGACATAATTTGTATTAATAGCCATTTTTGTTTATTTTTGGAATTTAACTTGTCTTGGTTTCTCCTTTGATTAGTTTTTCCTTTAGTATAATACTTCCATTTTCTGATTTTTAATGTTGTTTTTCAATTTATCTTCATGGAATATTTTACCAAGGATGTTCTGTAGTAAAGACTTTTGAGTTGTAAAATCTTTTAACTTGCGTTTATCATGGGAGATTTTACTTTCATCATCAAATCTAAAGATTAGTTTTTCTGGATATAAGATTCTTGGTTGGCATCCATTTCCTTTCAGAGCTTGATATATGTTGTTACAGGACCTTATAACTTTCAGGGTCTGGGTTCAAAACTCTGCACATATTCTAATCGGTTTCCACCTATAGGTAATCTGATTCCTTTCTCTCATGACTTTTAATATTCTCTCCTTATTCTGTATATTAGGCATTTTCATTATAATGTGTCTTCATGTGGATCTGTTATAATTTTGTACATTTGGAACCCTGTGAACCTCTTGAATTTGGTTTTTCAATTCATTCTTCATGTTTGGAAATTTTTCTGATATTATTTCATTGAACAGATAGCTCATACCTTTGGTTTGGAACTCCACTCCTTCCTCTATCCCAATATCTCTTAAATTTGGTCTTTTTATGCTATCTCATATTTCTTATATGTTCTACTCATGGTTTCTTACCATGAGAATGATAGGAAGTACCTTTGGGTAGACAATTAAGTGGGAAAACAGTAGAGTACATAAAAAAACCACACAGATATATCAAGAAAAGTAAAAAATGTTAAAATAGCTGAACCTGGTGGAAAATAAGAAAATAGATTTAAAATTTTTAAAATAAAATAGTATTAAAAGAATATACAACATAATGTATTATTCAGACGTCCAAGACCTCAAAATCCTAATTCATGCAAAGTATTTGTTTTCACATATGTTGGGGATGTGACTGCAGGAGAAAGGAGAAGGAGCGAGAAAGAGAGAGAGGGAGAGAGAGAGAGAGAGAGAGAGAGAGAGAGAGAGAGAGAGAGAAATATTGAAGAGAGACACAGGGCTTGTTTTGGTTGTTTATCAGTATCTTTCCTGCTTCAGTTCTCATCCAATAGGTGGGGTCCTCTGTTGTTAGCTGGTATCTCTGCCCTCAGGATGGTGAAAGTAACCAAGGTGTCATTGTGCAGAGTTATCAGCTGCTGTGGAGAGTGGGGAGTTAGAAACTGAGTACCAGGAAGATGGTGATAAAGGTGACACAAGATAGAGGCTCCTGCTTTCAGTGGTGTGTCTGTTGTTGTGGTGGAGGAAGCCTGGCGATGGTTTTGGATGATGAGTTCAGCATCAAGCTCTGTGGATGGCAGTGTCAGCTGATTTCGGAGCCTGTGTAAATTTCCTAGGTGCTGGCAGGCACTGTGCATAGGTGATTATGTCAGCTGCTGCAGAGTCCCAAGATAGCAGTGACCAGGGGATTTCCCACATTGGTAGATGAGGGTCCACACAGGGGTGGCAGACTGAGTTCTTACTCATGGGAAGATCCAGGTATCTTCCATGGAAGCAGCATCCGTGATTTCTGCTTGAGTTGGTGGCCAAATGTTCTTTATGCGTGCTGCTGCCACTGCCATGGATGGTCTCACTCAGGTATCCAGTAGTCTTTCGTGGGCTAGTATTTGGGAAACCTACTCTAATGCTGAAGCCTGAAGCCCTGGACAGGCAAGGTGTTTCCTGCATGGGGTGCGAATATTGCAGGCAGAGAAGCCATATTCTCACAACTTGAACCCCAGGTCACTGAGCAATGCAGAATTCTGCCTCCCTCTGGCCCGCCATCTTGGAACCCCCCTTAATAATCCACACTTCACTCGCTGCTGTAATTTGTTCGCTTATGGCTCTCTCTCTCTCTCTCTCTCTCTCTCTCTCTCTCTCTCTCTCTCCTCTTTGATCTGAGAGATGAGTCTCATTCACCTTAGTGTCTGTGACTCCCCTGGCACAAGGACAACTGCCTCATGGCATGTGATGGGAGCAAGAACTAGCCATTGTTCAACAGATAGTTCTGACAGTGTGTGGATCTGTGCTGGTCTTATTCTTGCTGCCTGTGTAGCAGAAAGAGGGTAAAATGGCAAAGATTTAAATATTCTGTGTTTTCTCTACTCAGAAATTTTGAGGCCTACAGCACAAGCATAATCACTAGCACATTCTGTTACACAGAGGAAGGATGTCACACTATCTTCATTCACACTGAGTGAAAGAGGGGCTGGCAGGGGCATGACAACAGGGCCAGCTACAGCCAGAGACAGTTAATGTTGACTCCCTCAAAAATTCACAAGATTTCTTTGTGAAAATAAAGTGAAGAGCATCAGAGATTTAGATATCTTTCATCCACCTTTTCTTATAATTTCTATGTGAACTAGCATTTCTTTTTCTCTTTTAAATAAATATTTGTTAAGATATCATTAACATTATAAAAATAGAGTTATATAATATATAGTCTTTTGTAATGTAAATGGCTTTCATTCAGCATTTTGTTTTCAAATTATACATATATATCAGATTTTATGACCAAATAATATTTTATTGTATTTATATATCTAAATTTGGTTATCCATTCATCATTTGAGTGATTTCCACCTTTTGGTCATTGTGAATAGTGCTATTATGAATAACATTGTGAAACTTGTTTGTGAACTCTAGTTTTCAATTTCTTCTAGTGTATACTCAGGAGTGAAATTTATGGCTTATGCAATAAATCTGTGTTTCACTTAATAAAGAACCACCAAAAATATTTTCTATAATAGTTGTACCATTTTACTTTCTCACCAAAAATGTATGAGAGTTCCAATTATTTCATGTCTTTTCTAAGACTTTATGTTTCCACCTCTAATTTTAGACATTGTAGTGAATGTAAGATGGCATCTCCTGTGGTTTTCATTTGTATCATCCTATTGGTTACTAGTACTGAGCAATGTTAGTTACTTTTTTATTTGTTCTGTTTAGGTGTACATGACAGGAGAGTATATTTTGACATATTTATAAAAAAATAGAGAACATCTTATTCTAATAAGAATCCCAGTCTTGAGGATGAACAGGATGTGGAAATTCACTGTGGTGTATTTATCTGTGTAAATAGGAAAGTTAAGACAGATCCACTACTTTAAAGAAATATCTATCCATGGGCTGGGATTGTGGCTCAGTGGTAGAGCACTTGCCTGGCATGTGTGAGGCACTGTTTTCAATTCTTAGCACCACATATAAGCAAATAAATAAAGGTCCATCCATAACTAATAAAAATATTTTTAAAAAATATCTATCCACCTCTTTTGCCATTGTATACCCAAAGCATTTGTCTTTTCATTTTGAGGCTTAAGAATCTTTGTATAGTCTTCACAGAAATCCTTGTTAGATTATGATTTACAACAGGTTTGTCCTATTCTATAGATGTCTTTTCACTTTCTTGATATTTTCCTTTGAAGCATAAAGTTTTTAGTTTTTTTTTTTTTACAATTTATTCCTTTCATGGAAGCTACTATATACCTCAATCATTCAAATGAATGAACTAGATTTCAAAATCTTAAATGTATTAATCTCAAAGCTGCAAAGTTCATAAAAGAAAAGCAATTGACAGAAAATTAATGTAATATGATGCTATTTATAAAAATGTTAAAAACTTAACATGTCACGGAAACTTACATTTGAATGATGTGTGATTTATGTGTTTTCCTTTTATTGTTTGTGCTTTAAGTATTAAATATCAGAGTCCATTGAGACCATATGGACTTACACAGTACAAATTTTCTGTCAAGAATTGCATAGATTTAACTCTTATGCTTAGGTGTTTCAACCATTTTGCGTTAAGTTCTACATACAGGGTCAGATAAAGACAACACTTTGTTGTTTTGTATGTAGTTATTCAGTTGTTCCAGTTTTTTTGAAGAGTGTCTACCCCATTCAATGGCGATGGCACCTTTCTCAAAATTCCACAGGTCATAGACAGGTGGGTTTCTTTCTGAACTTCAAATCATATTTCACTTATCTATATGTTACCCATTTGCCAGGACCAATAATTCTGTGTTTAACTTAATAAAGAACCACCAAAACTATTTTCTATAATAGATCTACCATTTTTTTATCACCAAAAATGTATTTTTGCTTTGTGTTAAGTTTTGAAATCAAGAAATGTGAATACTACACTTTATTCTTGTTTTTCAAAAAATTTTGGCTATTTGGGGTTCCTTTAAATTCAATTTAAATTTTAAATCATTTTGTCAATTTCTACAAAGAAGTCAGCTAAGATTCTCTTACAAAGGTCATTCTAACCTGCAAATTGATTTCAAGAGTATTGCCATTTTGCTGATATTAAGTTTTCTGATCCATGAACCTAGCGTGTTTTGTGATAGTCATGTAGATCCTCTTTAATTTATTTCAACAGTGTTTTATAGTTATTATTGTACCTGTTTTTCACTTTTTGGTTCTTTAAAATATTTTTATAATAGATGGAAACAATATATTTTATTTTTATGTAGTGCTGAGGATCAAACCCAGTATTTCACACATGCTAGGCTAGCACTCTACTAACTGAGCTACAGCCCCAGACCTGTTTTGCACTTTTGTCAATTTGATTCCTAAGCACTCTACTAACTGAGCTACAGCCCCAGACCTGTTTTGTACTTTTGTCAATTTGATTCCTAAGTACTTGTTCTTTTCAATTATATCATAATTTGAACTATTTTCTTTATTTCTTAATTTCCCTTTTAGACTGTTTATTATAGTGTATAGAAACACAGTTTGTTTTTGTATACCTATCATGTATTTTTCAGTTATCATTCTCAGACAAAATTGAGAATCATTGATGTCAATAATTTCTTAACATTATGAAGGATTTATACAGTCCAGGGTAATCCTGACTCACCCCCAGGAATCCTGTTACAGAAAAACTACTTCTTTTACATTTCAATAATAACTCTTTCTGACTCTTATTTTCCCCCTTCTTCTCATCCTTCAAATTCTAGTTCAATATACAAAGTCTTCCAAGGAGTCCACCCCATCTAATGTAAGACTCATTTTGTTATTGTTTACTGCAAACTGTTTTCATCATCTAAGTTAATATTTTGTTATTAAAGCTTCCCATTTGTAGGCCTATATTTTATCTTTTTTTTAATCTTAGTTTTCTAAATGTGGTCCTGACACTTGAACCCAGAGCCTCAAACAGGCTATGCAAGCCCTCTACTATTGAGCCAAAACCACAGTCCCTGGAGACCTATTTTTTATGTATCTTAGTACATCATCCCACTTAACTACATCACCTTATTTATGCCTTTCATAAAATTTCAGTGGTGACTTGTACAGAACCTCATCCATGGCAAGCTCTCAGTAAACATTTAAGTAGAGACTTGTCATTAAATTATATTTCATGGCTGTCATTTTTTTGCTCTTTTTAATTTTAAAATTTTACATATAACATTTTTCTCCCTCTTTATGTGTGTGTGTGTGTGTGTTTGTGTGTGTGTGTGTGTGTTTGTTCACACACGTGTTTCTCAGTATGCAGAAAATATTTGCAAACTATTTGAAATTTAAAAATAGTAATTTGTTACATTTATGGAACAATGTGGAATTTCTTCTGTGAAAAATGAAAAGTTGTCATTGAGTCATAAAAAGCAAGGTCTTATATGGCTTATTTCTAGAAATTGTTAATTTAATATGCAAAATCTCCCCCATCTGTTAGTTTTCCATATAGGAAATGAGAGGAGAGATATGGTTATCATTTTCTTTGAGGATTCAGGGCAGCCATGTAGCTATGCTTCATGTATGTACATATAAGAAACTTACATCTGATAGAAAATAAGTCTCTAATACACTAGGATGGGGTAGGTACTTTATGCAAGCTCCTAGTCTTTCTCAGCTGGAATTTCTCAGTATCTACTGACAGTTTTCTTCTCTTTCTTCTCCTTAAATCAGAAGATTACTCTGATGGAGGTACCCTGACAGTAAAGAAATGCCTTGGTGAGAATAGGGCAAAAGTGCTCTTTAAAACTCTGTAGGACTCAAATGTTACCCATTTGCACTTATTTTAGAAGTAAAGACAAAGAGGAGTCTTGGAAGCGGGTAAGCATAATATTCCCTGAAGTTCTTTTCCATCTTTACACTCATTAGTTCAATCAAGAGGCATGACTGGACTCTTTTAGAAGGGAAGGACTACTCATATACTTCAAATTATAAACCTACTCAGGGCTTCCTGTGTAACCCATGCATGAAATAACATCCATGAAATTCACTTTATTTAGCTTTACAGAGAGTTTGACTCTGGTGTAAATTTTTTAAATTCACCCATCTTACTTAAATTTTTTTTGTGTGGTACCAGGGAACTCAGGGCCTCACAGTTGCTAGGCAAGTGCTCAACCACTGAGCCTCATCCCCAGCTCCCTTTCTACAAACTCAAATTAAAACACACACACACACACACACACACACACACACACACACACACACAGCCAACATGATTTTATCCCAGGCTTGACAGTGAATAGATGTTCATGAAAGATTTTTTTGAATGGACAGATGTATATATAATTTCACTATCCAATCTTGACACAGCTTATAAAATAAATGGAAGAAATTCAGGACATACAAGGCTAAAAGTAGTTTTCATGTGTTGATACAGCTTCATTATCTTAAATTTATCTTTTCTTATTCTTTTTGTTTTGGTGATTCATTTACTACTTTTAAGTATGCTAGTTTTCAGATTCCTCTTAAATTCAGCAGTGAATTATTAATCCAGCCATAAAAACCAATGTTCTAAAGATTGTGTCAAGAGAAAAGTCTGTGGGCTGGGGATATGGCTCAAGTGGTAGTGCACTCGCCTGGCATGTGTGCGGCCTGGGTTCGATCCTCAGCACCACATACTAACAAAGATGTTGTGTCTGCTGAAAACTAAAAAACAATTATAAATTCTCTCTCTCTCTCTCTCTCTCTCTCTCTCTCTCTCTCTCTCTCTCTCTCTCTCTCTCCTCTTTCTCTCTCTCTCCCCCTCTCTCTCTCTTTTTAAAAAAGAGAAAAGTCTGTAAAGTAGAATCTGAATCTCCCTAAAGATTTATGCTCTGTTCTTAAAGAAGGATGTATGACAGAACAAAAGGATATATCTGGAGTGTAAAATTATTTGCTCTGTGAATAAAAAAATTGAATTTAAGAAAAATTTATGCTGCTCTTGAGTTACTAGTGATGCTAGACCTTCTCTGGGCTTGGTCAGTGTCTCTACACAGTACTCTGTGTTGTGTAACGGAAATGAGGTGACCACCTCATTGCCAAACATAAAGACTCACCCTCTCTAGTTCTCTTGGGACTCTCTCCACCCCTTTCCATACCCTCACCTCTTTATTCCTTCCCTTACAAATTCATAAACACTGAATCAAGAACTATAAAGGTCTATGAGTATAAATTTTGTATCATCTACTCTTTCTTTCAAAATACCCTTTACTTCCCATGACTCTGATGTTAAGCAAAAAAATCTAATTTTACACTCCATAAATACCCTCTAGTGGCATGATTTACATATATCTTGTTGATAAATAATAAAAAATGTTCCTTATATATTTATTTTAATATGTTTAGAGTGTCACTGACCATTATATGTCGTCTTTTAATGGGGTTTCTAAAGATATTTCTCTAATACTCTGAATGACTGTAGACATATATAGAATGCTGCTTGAATTCCTGCAAGGAAGTTAAAATAGTAAAGTTATATGTAAACTACTTTATTCTTGGAGGAGTCAGAGAACATCAGGTATCTGGATTCTTGAAGATTTTTAGAGATTTACCCAGAATAACATCTACATTTGGGACAAACACAGGTATAGTCATTGGGAGATAAAATCTCTTCTCAACACTCTCCTCAGAGCCTTAGCTGCATTTTTATTCTGGAGAGTTTAAATCAGAGGAATCAGTGTGGGAGTAATGATGTTATAGAACACAGAACCAACTTTTTCTTGCAGTGGAGTGCACTGAGATCTGGTTCTCATGTATGAGAAAAAGCAGGAGCCAAACCAGAGAGAGACCACAGTGAGTTGGGAGCTGCAAGTGGCAAAGGCATTTCTCTTACTCCCAGCTGAACACATCTCAATGACACTGTGCAGGATGAAACCATAGGATGTATAAACGAGAATGATGGAGAGTAGAAGAAGCATGATGGTGCTTATGTACACTGTGGACTCATAGACACTGACGTCAACAAATACCAACTTCAAATCAGCTTGATACTCACAGTACAAGTGGTGTATTTTCCGAATCTCACAGAAAGGAAAGTACATCAAGATAAAAGTGTGAATTAGAAAATTCAGAGATGCCCCAACCATGACGTGAGGGCCATCATCAGTGCCATCTTCCTGCTCATGAGCACAGTGTAATGCAGAGGATGACAGATGGCAACATACCTGTCATAGGACATGAGAGCTAGCAGAAGACACTCAGCGCCACTGAGAAACAAATAGAAGAAGTGCTGGGTGGCATATCCAAGGAAGGAGATGAACTTCTTGCCAGATAGGTAGTTGGTGGCAATCTTGGGAATGGTTGTGCAGACTTGCATCATGTCCATGAGGGAGAGCTGGCTGAGCAGGAAGTACATGGGTGTGTGATCCACACATATGAGGAGGATGGTGAGGGTGTTGCCACTCAGTGCAACAAGGAAGACCACCATGGTCAGGCAGAAAAAAAAAAGGTGGGTCAGAGAGTATCAAAGAGCCATTCAAGGATTAAGTCTGGCAGAGACGTCTGATTCCTCAGCCACATGCTCCCTTCTCAGTCTCTAGGGAAACAAAGAGTGGAGACAAAGTGTGATGCCAGAAATATGGGATCCTGTGTACAAGACGATAACAATTTGATTCAATAAAAAATTTTTGAAGAGTTTTTTCTCTATTTGTAATTATCCAGCAGCTGAAATTATTGAAATTTGGTTTTTTCAAAGCAAGAGAAATCTAAAATTTGTAATCACAGTCATGGTCATTTGAAATTCCAAGACTCTATTAATGGCCAAAATTTATGACTCTTATTACTAAATATAGGCATATGTGTGTGTAATCATATGTGTGATTTGTGTTAGTGTGTGTCTGTGTTTGTATGGTTGGTGGATTATGTTTCTTATTTGACCAGGCAGGTGCTATCAAGAGCATCTGAACCACTAAGACATTTCTATTACTACATGTAATTGTTAAGGGTGGCGATACAGAACTTTGGCCTTATTTCTTTGTGGAAGCTGGTTAAGGAGTTGGTGTACTGCATTCATGTTTAAGTCTGATGTGGAAACTTTAAGTCTACAGGACAAGCAGTGGAAAGGGAAGATAGTACAAAGCAAGGCAGACAAGAGACAGATAAAATACAAAAGCATAAGCTGTGACCCCACAAGAGAACACAAACAAACAAAAAAGAGTCAGTTCTGCTTGCCTACGGAATTAGGCACTGCGGTTCTTTTTTTTTATTGTATTGGCTCCTTTGAATTCTACACAATATTTGGATTTCTTTTAACATGATTAAAAAGCATAAAATAGGCTTCAATTCAGTCCCCATACTTCCCTTTTTCCTCCCCTTCTCCCTTCCTCTGATTAGTTCCTTCTACTCTGCTGATCTGCTATTTATTTAGCATTTTTTATTAGTTACTTGTAGATGTACATCCAGATGAAATCCATATGGTATGTTCATATAGGCACATGGGAAATTTAGGTCGGATTTCTAATGAAGCTAAATGCACACCCCTAGCCCAGAATTCCAAGAGCCTAAAGGAGTAGCCTGGGGAAGGTAGAGCAACTGCAGGCCCAGCCATTGCTCCATACAGGTGAGGTGTGAGCCAGCAGACCAGCAACATCGTATTAATACTATAGGATAACTGCTTCCCTTCTGCCCTCTAATCTCCCAGGAAGCTCCTCTAATACCCACCTTAACTAGAAATGATAGATTAGAGGGAATTTGGTGAGATGTAGTTTATCCTAGCCAACCTCACACATCACAAAGTCACTACAGTCCATCTTCTGCCATTTTAACACACATATTCATCTCATTCAGTCAGGTTAATCTCCAAATACAAAAATGATACATGTGCAACTAAATACAATACATCTAGCATGAAGGCAACACATTAACATTTTCTCCAGGAGAAAATCCAAAGTTCTTTATTTCGCTTAGGGGAGATATTCATTCCTCTGATACATGTGTCCCCTTTTATATCCTGGAACTTCAAACTTTTTTGGATGATATATATAAAAAAGATTCTTATGGAAACTGTTGGGAGTTACCCAGGCTCCAAATATGGCGCCACCCATGCTTCTCTTCCGGTACTAACTTCCTCATGCCCCAAGATAGCAGCGGGAAGAGCTGCCCAATGGTGAGCCATGCTGACCCTCATGATCCTTACCCACTAATCAGAAAGTGCCCTGTGCCAATATCCTATTCTGTTGAATGGCCCCCGGCTCTATAAATGTGGAAAGCTGTTTCTCAATAAACAGGTACTTCTCTGATGATGAGCCTTGTCCAATAATTCTTTCAGAAACAACATTATTACTACCCCCATAGGATAAATTTTCTTATCCAAAGAAAGGTTAATCTTTACTTTGGACATCAACTCCTGTTTCCTCACTCAGTTGTGGCATCTGCCCAATAGATCCATGAACAAATTGGCATCAGGGGTAAAGATTATTCCTGGATTCAGCAAAATGGACTTACACTCACCAAGGCCAATTTGTCTGAAGCACTGCTGAATACTTACTGCTAATATCAAAGACCAACCTGAGTTCCTAACATGGCACCATTCCCTGGAGTGATCAGCCAGCCCCTCCATAGCACATTGATGACACTGGACCAAATTCAACATAAAAGGGACCCTCCTTTTTTTTTCCTGGACTGGACACTCACTCTGGGTATGAATTTTGCTTCCTCACCTGAAGTGCTGCTGCCACAACTAACATCTCTGGACTCACAGAATGCTTTATTTACCATAAGAGTATTCCATGCAGCATTGCTCCTGATCAAGGAGCTTGATTCACAGCAAACAATTTTGCAATATGGCCTGTGTTCATGGGATTTGTTATACTTAACATAAGTCCTCCATCTTCCTGAAACACAGAACCTCATAGAATTGTGAAATACCCTGTTCAGACTCTGCTTCAAGCAACACCTAGTTGGAAACATCTCTCATTGCTGGGGCAATGTCCTCCAGGTTGTGGTACATGCTCCATGTTTGCATCTAATTTATGCTACTGCTTTGCTCACAGCAAGGATTCATAAGATAAGACCCCAAGCATTCGATGGATATAAATTATAGTGTGTTCTGTCCCTATAAGATTGGTGTCTATGACCCACCAACATTATTTGTTCCTGTATTTTTCAGTTCTGCTGCTTTAGAAAATTCTTAGCGACAAAGAGAAAGATTCTTCTACCCAGACACAAAATGATTCAATTTTCTGAGAGTTGAGATTTCCCTGCTGCCACTTTAGGATGCTCACTATAGCTGAATCAACAGGTGAAAAATAGGGTCACTCTGTGGCATGGAGTGATTGATTCCTACTAGGAAGGGGAAACTCAGTTGCTACTACACAATACAAAGAGGAAGAGCAAGTGTGACATAGGACATTTTCTCGGTGCCTCTTGGAACTCCCAGGTCCTGTGATGGAGGGCAATTAGAAACTAAATCCCAAGTCAGGTCACACTGATAAGGGCTCAGATCATTCAGAGATGAAGGTTTGTGTCACCCACCTGACCAGCAATAATGACCACCTGTGAACCAAGGAAGTATGGACTGTGGAGTAAAATAGGATAGTTATAAAGACCAGTAATGACCATGTGGACAACCCCAAGGAACACAAACTGCCATACTTTGTGCATTTATTCTTAATGATGATAAGAATTTGTATATTTATATTACACAAATTGTTTATTTCATTGTCATCGTCTCATCAAACATGAGGTGTGAATAATACCTAAAATCACATCTAAGTATTTAAATAACTGGATATAAATGAAGGAGTATGAATCAGTAGAAACAGAATAAATTTCACACAAAATACAAAAAAAGGATTTTTTTTCCTTAATAAGGAAAGGATTGTATATTTTATATGCTCTTCTTGGGAAAAGTTGACAATGTCTTAGGTTATACATAGAATAGTCATATCCAATTAGGTAGAAGGATATTTTATGTTGTCTTTATTTGAATATTGAGCAAAATTTTAAAAAAAAATGCATGAGTGCTGTGTTGACACAAAACAAAGCAACCATACCTGTGTTCCTGGGTAGATTTGTGAGTTAACAGATTACATAAAATGCCGACAAAACTTGGTTTTTCATATTGATTTATCCACACTTGCCAATCTGTCTTCTCTCTCGTTCTCTCACAAACACTAATTAGAATGAGAAGTTGTTCTCCATGGGAAAATTAGCTCAAAAAAGTCATAAACTAATAGAGCCTTCTATCACTTCTTATGTCTTACCTCCTAAATATCTTCCTATACTTTTACAGATTCTGAATCACTGATGTACCTTAACAGGACAGAACCACCACCTTTAAAGTAAGTGATCATGACAATTATAAGAGTGAATACCAGCAATTAAAAATAATGATGTGAATATAAAAAATAAACTTCAAAAATAAATAAAAAAACACAGGACTTAATTCATTCTGATCAAATTTCAACTCTACCAGTAAAAAGAGTTCACATTTATTTTTCTTCTGTCCTAGGGTAGGTCTAGGATTATGACAGTCATGTCACACTGTTACTTCCTGCTCCACTTCTGTGGACTAAGAGAACAATTTCAACCCTGGTTCCCCTGATTACTCCTGTTGGGTGTGGCCTCAGCTCCAAAGACTAAGTTCCCCATCCCCCAAGAAGAGCTGTCCAAGGGTGAGCCCTGCTGGCTCACAAGATCTTTACCCACCAATCAGACTAGCCCTGCTGGCTCACATGATCCTTACCTACTAATCAGACTAGCCCTGCTGGCCAACATGATCCTTACCCTCCAATCAGACTAGCCCAGTTGACTCACATGATCCTTAACCACAATCAGAAAGCACCCCATGCCAACTGTCAAACCATTGTACTGTTAAACTGCCATAACTGTCAAACCACCCCTGGTTCTATAAATATGCAGAGCTGTTCCTCAATAAACGCACATTTTCTCTGATGACATGCCTTGTTCATTCCTTCATTGGTGCCAAAACCCAGGAGGGGGAATGCCTCACTGCTCAAAGGCCCCATCTATAAAGGGTTGCCATCCTTGTCCACTCTTTTTGAGTGCTTCTACTATTCACACAACACTGGCTCTTCAATTGGTGAGTTTCTCTATCAGGTGTCCAACTTCAGATGGGCTATACACAGGGGCTTTGACCATGATGGTCTGGCAAACCTCTGACACCCAATCTGGAGAAGAGAACACACCCCACCACCTTCACTGTCATGGTGGACTCTCTGGAGCCCAGTTCATGAGCAAGAGGTACTGAGGGGTGGAAGAACAGGCACTCCTCTCTCTCTCTCTCTCTCTCTCTCTCTCTCTCTCTCTCTCTCTCTCTCTCTATCTTTCTATCTCTATCTCTATCTCTAACTCTATGTCTATCTCTCTCTTAACCACCCTTGTCCCTCTCCTGAACTATAGGGGACTCTTCTTCTCTCCCTGAAGACTTCCCCTTATTAAATTCTGCACACAAGACTGGCCTTACTATCAAATAGACAATCAAAGTCAATGGCCCCCAGGAGGATCCCTGGATCCCGCAATTCTCAGAGACCTCTGTTTAACTTTTGCCAGCGCTCAAAAAAGTGGAAGAAGATCCCCTATGTTGAGGCTTTTCCTCTTCTTAATTCTCACCCTGACCAATCCGGCAGATGAACCCCCTCCCTACCTACCTCCCCCATCAGCTTCGTTGAGCCCCTCAGTTGCTCCCCCTGACTCAGCCGACACTTTTATTCCCCCCAAACTAGGTCCTGCTCCCTAGTCCCACAAAACATGGCCCCCTGAAGAGAGATTGCTGGACCTGAGGGCATTTTCCAGGCACATGTCCTGTTCTCTATGAATGACCTCACGCAACTTGAGCAAAGGTTGGGCTCATTAACAACAGAAGAGAGTTTCAATGGGTCCTCCTGGCTTATAGACTCACTTATATGTTATTGGCTAATACTCTCCTTCTTTAGGAATGTACCAGAGTCTGGGAACTTGCCAGAGGCCATGCGGATGAAACTCACAGAGTTAATCCCAATCACCCTCCAGGGCCACTTGCTGCCCCAGATAATACACAAGCTGGCATACAGAGTAGGGACCGATTCTCTGCATGTATTATTGCTTGGCTCTAAAAAGCCGCCTGTAAGGCTGTCAATTTCCAAAAATTACAAGAGACCCCCATCGGAATTTCTGGATCGGCTTATGAAAGCCCTTCAGCAGTAACCTAGATCCTGAAACTCCAGAAGGTCGTCATGTCCTTATGACATGTTTCCTCTTGCAGAGCTCTCCAACATCTGGGCCAAACTAAAATAGCTCGAACAAGGCCCTGCCAACCCCCAGACTGAGACTTTTCAGAGGCTCAACCAGGCCCTGCAGGGTGCTTCCTTGGGTCGTCGCCCATCACCAAATCCCTTCACACCAGGACTACTGCTTCAAGTGTGGTAAGGAGGGACATTAGGCCAGGGTATGCCCTGCACCACGCACTCCATGTACTCCTTGCCCTAAATGTCAACAACAAGGTCTTTGGGCAGGGCCATATAGTAGTCCCAAGCAGGAGAAGGACTAGGGCCCAACTATGGCTGAAATGATGGTAGTCAGCCAAGTAGACCATGATAATAGATTTTGCAACTAATTGCCTGAAACGTCTTATGTATTTTTTTTCTTTCTCACTAGCACCAAACTCTTTTTTATTTTCTAAGAATGGTTTGCATAAAAACAAGTTTTTTTCTAGGGCCATACAAAGTCCTCCTTGTTTTAGAAAGAAATGATTTAGACCTCATCTGTTTGTAATACTATTTCTGTCAGAGAGTCTAGTGAAAACTCTAGTTTGGATATTGACATTTTTAGTTCTCCTAAATCTATATCTATTTTATGGCTGAGAGACTTAAACTTTTTAGAGCCTGTGATAATATCTGAAGTTCCCAAAGCAGTATACTGATCCATCTATTCCCATATAAGCCAGGAGGAAAACTAAAATGGGGGAAGCCTGTCTATGTTGATAAGTCAGTGGGCCTAGCCTTTTAATAACTCCAGGTTCTTTTCCTTTTTCTCCATCAAAATAGTAGGTTACATAGTTCCGAGTTATTGACAGTTTTGAGATTTAGGCAAGAAGTTTGAAGTGGGACCCTGGAAGCACAATTTTTGTTGAACAGGGAGTTGTCCTACTTATAATTTGGGTTGTGAAAGCAAGTGTCTCTCTCTGGGAGATCAACCAAGGTGATATTGGGGTAATTCCCCAGGTACATCTTCCTGAGCTAGACATATTGGGGAACATCTATACAGATCATAATTTTTTCTCTAATATTAGGGCCCTACTACTGTTGTAAGGGAAAAGGGTGATGACTGTTCTTGCTTCTTAGAGGTGAGAGGGGGCAATGTGCAGTGGGCAAGCAGTTTGGAGTCCCTTTGTAGAAATTGAGAAGGTCAAGGAGTCCATGGTAAAAATCTGTTTCAGGATTGAAAATTCACCTGGGGGTGTGCACTTCTATGAGAGAAACAAAAAGACATACGAGTACTGAAATAAGATCAATGCAAAATAGCAGTTGTAACATCTGAAATCTTTTCCTGAATATTATGAATATGATAGAAATTAATAATTGTTTACCAGGAGGTGGAAGACCTGAGAAATTGTCCCCATAACAAGGCCTAACAAGGCCTAATAAGGCCCTATTTTAGGGACATAAATCTTTCACATTGTCAGAATTATCAGGAATGTAGACACAACATTTAGTTAAGTTAGTTAATGTCATCTGATTTTTGTAAAATATCTTTATTGCCATGATCTCTACATTCAGTAGAGATTTCTTTGTTACTAAGGGCTAGGTAACTATACTAGCAAAAACTTATTAAGTCTACTTGTTAGGAACATATGTAGGCCTTAACCTGACAAAAAACTTCTGACTCTGGCAATTTTTATCATCAGGCATTCTTGCCTAAGAATTTTTATTTTGTTGCCTCCAGTCTTACTTATTTTTGGGGGACTATTAATACAAGTGTACATTTTATGTTACATTAAAATAACTGTTGCTTATTTTAAATGCCCAGGAATGGCTGTGCTTTGGTTTTTAACTGTTTTTGCTACATGTTTAAGACCAAGCTGATAAAACAGACCTTTTTCCTGTCTATTGGTAAGAGTCAGCTGAGTTTTAATGGGGGACACTCTTGGGGAATTTTTGAGCCACATTTCAGCTCTGCTAGTGCCATCTGCATTAGGATGGGTCAAGGTCTTTCCAACCATGTGGCTCCCCTTGGAAGCATCAGGCATGTCTCCCCTTTTTAATGACTCTCCTCTTTTGCAGCATGCACACTCATTGGCTTTCTGTTCTCCATGGTCTCATTAATCTCCCTTATCAGGAGGTTATTGGCCCAGAGTTGCAAAGCTCTTCCTCCTGTCCTGGGTTCAGGCTGACTCAAAGGTCAAATGCCAAATATTGGTTTTCTCAGCCTCTTTATTTTAAGCTTAATTTTTAAGTTTGACCTTAAACATCCAGAAATTAAATTTAATCAGTTTTAAACTGAGAATACTGTTTTAACTTTAATGTTTATAAATTTAGAGTTATTTTTTACATAATACAATATCTTTATTTTATTTATTTACTTTTTAATGTTGAGGATTGAACCCAGTGACTCACACATGCAAGGCTAGCACTCTACTGCTGATCCAAAACTTTAGCCCCTTTACCATTAGTTTAATCCATTTTAATTATTATCTGTCTACAGATGATGGCTTAATATCTCAAATTAACTTAGGTAGTGTTTTCATGAAGTATTACCTCTGTAAAACATTAATAGGCATCAGTTATTGTTAGTTGTGGAGCAGGCTGTACAAATGTTAGCTTCACTTGATTGTCTCAGTTCTGAACACTCAACCGCACTCAAGGTTGAACACTCGACTTTCACCCATCTGGTATAATGTAAACCCACATCTGACCCCTGCCTGGTCTGCCTGAAGACAGAAGATGACACCCTTAGCAACTACAGTGATACAATCATTGTATGCCAACAAGGCAGCTTGTAGACCCAGAGAGCCCATTAGATTTGGCTACAAAATCTCTCTCTTGCCAGGTCCCTCTTTCTTGTTCTCTCTTTCTTATCTCACTTTTGCTCTCTTTCATTCTCACTCTCATTCTCTTTCTCTTTTATTCTTTCTCTCTCTCATACCCCCCACCTCTTGTACTTTCCTCTCTCTCTCTCTCTCTCTCTCTCTCTCTCTCTCTCTCTCTTTTCTATTAATCAGACAATACCACTATGAAGGTCTATTGGTTGTTATGAGTGTCATGGTAACTTTTTCAGTCATAATAAAAATACAGGGCTGGGGATGTGACTCAAGCGGTAGCACACTCGACTGGCATCCTTGGGGCATGGGTTCTATCTTCAGCACCACATACAAACAAAAGATGTTGTGTCTGCTGAAAAAACTAAAAAATAAGTATTAGAAATCAGTCTCTCTCTCTCTCTCTCTCTCTCTCTCTCTCTCTCTCAAAAAAAAAATAAAATACAAAGTGAAATCAACAATAGTAAAAACATATCTAGCTTGTATATAATTTTGAAACCTGGATGAGTTATATATTATATTTTTTTTATTTGAGATCATAGTAATTTTTTAATAAAATCAATATTTGAATATAACTTTAAATTAACTGAAATCTGGCCTACTTTGAAGTTATTTTGACATGCCATAAGGTGAAAGGCAGAGCCTTATCTCAGGTAAGGCAGGGCTCTTCACAAATCTTAGGTAAAGTGTTTTAGTTCTAAAGCTGATCTTTGTCTCTCTTTTAGATATTGTTTTATAAAGTTGACATATATTTTTTTCTGACTCTGTATGAATGTTAGCTAGAACAATATAAAATACATCTGAAACATTAATTAAGAAAAAGCTGAGCACTCTTTTTTGTGTGGAAAAGTGGAAATTATTTTTATAATATTAATCTTTAAACAGATCAGGCTCTCATTATCTTTTAAAATACCTTTAAATTTTTATATCCCAGTGTAAAAGGTAACACATTGTTTGGTTACAAAACATCAATAATATAAATAAATTCCCAATAAAATCTATTATCCTTATAAGTTTAAATTATCATTACAGACAATTTTAGTTTGGAGAATACCAACTTGATAAAATGTTCTTTTAAACCTTTTACCTTAAAGACTTGCACACCTGAAAGATATGAACACATTTAATCTGTAAAGAAGAGTAATGTACCACACTTTTATCGATGTTTTTATATTAACCATGGTTAGCTTTTAAAGAAAAATCTAGACTCTTAATGTAGGACAATACTTTAAAATAAACTTTGCTGTTTAACCAAGATTACTTGTTCTAGGGGATAAAATTAACAGTCACAATGTAATTAATACTTTTAGAAGTTTTTGTCATTTTTGCATATAAATACATCAGTACATTAATATTTATCTGTAGAGAATGACCATGAAAAGTTTTAATTATTTGTGTTACATACATAACCAACTTATTTACATATAAACTTTTAATATTCATCTTTTATATAGACCTATATATTAATTAATTAGGCCTTTTTATTGTTTACTTAGATATATTATAATTATACTTTACCACATAAAGACTTTTTATCTGGAAACACTTTTTACTAAATATAGTTTTATATTAGAACCTTTTAATAATTTTTAATCCATTGATCCTTCTTTCTGTTTGTACCTTGAAATAACCTTCATACATTTCTGAATTTAGATAAATTAATCTATTTTAATAAGATGAAATATTTTGTTATTTATGGTACTTTAATTGAAATGTAGTTGAAACCTCTTGACTCCTTGTATGTAGAATTATACCTCTTGGGACATTTAATTTATAGTAACTTTATTTTTATGATAACACAAAATATTTTTTAAAGAGAGAGAGAATTTTTAATATATATTTTGTAGTTTTGGTGATTACAACATCGTTATTTTATTTTTAGGTGGTTCTGAGGATCAATCCCACTATCCTGCACATGCCAGGGGAGCACATTATTTCTTGAGTCATGTCCCCAGCCAAACACAAAATAATTTTTTTTTAATTTACCAATTTATGAAAACACCATCATTTTTGAGTATTTTATTTTATGGATTTTAAGAAGTTAAGAGTATTTGATATTATATTTAAGAGTTAGCATTGTAACTTTGTAAAACAATTAGATGTCTCTAACAAACACATTCATGATTAATTTTATATATTTAGATGAAATTCATGTTTTTTTTTAAAAAACAAGGTATCATACAAGTGCATTGAATAGTGTTATTAAACTTTTTTTCCTGTTGAAGAAAAATCCTAGAGACAATGGTATCAGACACTTTATAAAAATTAACATTTTAACAGATGTTTAACCATCTAGAAACAAAACTGTGCATTAGTAACTTTAATGACATTTGTACTTTTATTTATTTTTCCAATTTAAATTGAACCTTTAAATCATACTAACCAAAAATATTTGGATCTATTTTTTTAAATTTTAATTTATGAGCTCAGATGTCAATTTTTTTTGTACCAAATATATGTAGACATGGCAATACATGTAGACGGACAGTACACTGGTGCACCCACACAAAGCAAACAAAACAAAGCTTTGTAGCTTATTTTTTAAAACCTATTAGATTGAGAGTTAAACCTTGTAAATTGGCCTTAGAATAAAGCAGAGTGTAATCAGAAAAACATATTAATCTAGGCATATTAGATCAAAATTATCAATTTGACAAATATAGAATTTTGAAAGTTTTTCTGACCTTTTTTCTGAGGTGGTACTGTTCATCAAAGCTAAATAGAGTTAAGGGAATATAGAAATATGAAAGGGTATTATTTTTTCCTGAAGGAATTTCCTAAAGATGTAGCTCCATTGGTCTCCTTGGGAGAGTCCTCCAGGTTGGGGTCCCATTCTAAACTGTTTTTTCTGGTTTCTTGGATATTGGCCACCATTTTTAGCCTGATATTGAAAAATCTTTGGACCACTTTTTTTAATAGTTAGGAGTTATTCATGCTTGTAAATACTGAGAGAAAAAATCCAAATTTCCCAGACAAAATTATGATTTTTGTTATACAATTTAGGAATAATAATTTTATAAAACACGTTAGTTTTAATCTATCCTCTATAGGAACTGACATGATTTACCAAGTTGGCCACCTGGCCCAGTTCCTAAATGAAGGCGATCTCCACAATGCTTTTTTTTTTTTTTAACTTTTAGCTTTTACTTTTGACAATTCTTTTAGTCCTGTTGGCAGCACTTTACATTTTCATGAAAGCTGTAGTGAGCACAGTTAAAACCATTTTTTCCCTTTAGAAACAAATTGAGATAGAAATTAACACAGAACACAAAGGGAACAAACAAAAACAAACAGAACAAACAAAAGTTCTGAAAATTGTTAAGAAAATAAGTTAAAGTGGTACAGGTGAAGATCTCTATAGAGCTTCCTTATCCCATGATGTCAATGGAGGGAAGGAATCCTGATGAAAGAAGAGCAGTTATGAGAACAAGAAAAGGTCCACGCACAACACACAGACAGATAAACACAAGACAGATGGCC
This sequence comes from Ictidomys tridecemlineatus, assembly GCF_052094955.1. Taxonomy (NCBI): domain Eukaryota; kingdom Metazoa; phylum Chordata; class Mammalia; order Rodentia; family Sciuridae; genus Ictidomys; species Ictidomys tridecemlineatus. The sequence continues at coordinate 1,015,673 of NW_027525269.1, read as the reverse complement.
GGCAAACAGACACTGGACAAATGACACATAGCAAGGCAGAAGCTGGAGAAATGACAAACAGAACAGATGCAAGACAAGCAACAATCGGTAAGGTCACACAGGGATAACTTTAATGAGGCAGAGATCACATCTCATCCTGCCCCCAGGAACAGATGAGGCCACAGGGAGGCCTCCAGTTGGATGGAAAAAACATCTCATCCTGTCCCCAGACACAGATGAGGCCACACAAGGAGGTCTCCAGTGGGACAGAGACAACATCCCATTCTGCCCCCAGATACAGACAGATGAGATCACACAGGGAGACCTCCAATGGGGCAGAGATATGACTTGTCTTTCCTTCAGGTACAGGTAAGGGCCCACTGAGAGGCCTCCAGGGAGACAGTGACAACATCTCATCCTGTCCTGGGAAAGGTGTAAGCAACAGCATCCAATATGAAATTTTCCCCAGGGAGTTGAATCACCATATCTGACAGGCTTGCAGGAGGCTTTTCAGAGCATCCTACGATGGAGCTAAGGTTCAAAGGTCCATGTTTGGAGGCAAATTTGGTGTGAGGGTAAGAAAAAATGGACCCTGGATGAGCCCCAGATGTTATAGTTAAAGCTTCATTCCAGGGTTTCATAAACTTACTTTCAGACCACTCTTGTATAACCAAATCAAGCCTTTATTGAAGCACACTAGTGGCCACTGAACTAAATATAAAGCTCTTCCCCTGATCAACCCCCTGATCAACCCCTGAACAATTGTAAGGGTGCTTCATATAACCCTGAAAATGACAAAAGGGTATTTGGGGGTCTAGCCAATGCAAGCAAGCCAGGTTACAGAAGCAGAAGAGTTCAGTCAAGTGTAGGGAAGCCTAACCAATCACAGTTGGCTCAGTCACCCAAGTTACAGAAACAGAGCCCCATTACCCTAGTTATAGAAACAATGCCCCATTAGGTAGTTCTGTGTCCTTAAATGTTGTGATAGCAAAAGAAAAAGAACATCTGGATCCAGTCAGGACCCTTCTACTTGGCATGGTTGTTTTATAGAATGGAGGCACAAAACAAAATGGAGTCACATTTGCTTTTACTATCACAGTATTTAACGTCAGGATTTGTACAGAATATATGAAAACTACACTGCCTTAAACATTCTCCTCTAAAAAGCAGCAGCAAGTCCTTATTGAAACTGTCTGGAACAAATTATGGGTTCTTATTTTATATTGCATGTTTTCTTTAAGTTAAAAAAACAGTTCCTGAACTTTGGATAGTCCCCCTCCACATAGATGAAAGGAATTACAGGGCATACTGGGCTATTTATCCATGCCACCATTTTCTCCTCTGCTGCTATGGGCCACTTTTGCAGAATTAGCGGTTTCATGGTTAAAATTGGCCAGGACTCTCTTGTTCACCATTTCTTCTTCTGCAGAGGTTGTATGAGATAGAACACTCTGGCATGGGGCTGTGTGTATGACACATCTGAGTTGCTGACCACCCAGGACAGAGGAGCACCAGCCCTTGTGGGTTTTATTACAAAAGGAGTTGAAGCATGGAGGCAATAAACAAACTGTGTTGTGGCTGGCCACCTTGGTGGACATGAGCATGCCTGGCTCTGCGCTACCATCTGAGCATCTCCAGTTGGAGGAAAAGACTCAACGAGAAGGAGAATGGCCTGAAGATGATTCCTCAGTCATTCATTCATTTCTGTAGCACTTAGAAGACATAGGGAACTCAGCCTTCCCTCTGGCTCAAGTCAACCACATTGTCTGACAACAGACTTGGGTGACACTCAACATAGCTCACATTTGTGTGAGGTAGAGAGAAGTCTCATTGTTTCAAAATGCTACATTTGCCATTCAACTGAAGAATATTATTACTGCTTCCAAGGATCTGTATAAAGTCAATTTTAAGGAAGGGTGGAAAGCTGAACCAGCAGCATGCCATGGATAGAAGCAAAAGCCCAAAAGCTTTGTAACCAAGTTGTAAGAAAAAAATGTCACCAGAGGCTCTCAGTGGATCCTCTGTGATTGTGTGGATTCTGTTAACCAAAAATCTCTTCAGCACAGTAACATCAAAATATCACACACACACACACACACACCCTTTTTAACCTTAAAATACTACATTAAGGAAAGGGTCAACATATCAAAGAAACATGCAAATGAAATGCCCTGGCAGAATGCCAGGCTGGACCTTGCAGGAGAACTCAAGCCTGGGAATGTGTATTGAGTATGAATTGGGGCATGAAGTCTCAACTTCTCTTAGCTAATCATTGTGCCTTTGGGGTGAGGGGGGCTCTCTAAATGGAGTTGGGAAGCAGCGAATGTGCTGTTGGAGTTTTTGTTGTTATATATCACCTACATGTTACCTCCCTCATTGCCTGGTCCAGTTTCTGAGTGAGAGACTGGTCAGGACCTTATTTATAGAATGACAATTACGGTGACCTGGATTTCTCTCTCATTTTATAGATATGGAACCTATTTAAATGTGCTATGTGAGATGCTGGGAATTTCTGGGCCAACATCTTTGCATTTCGTTGGAATGCTTCTGTAAGTTGAGTATATTTGAATTCCTTGTTTTTCTTTGGCAAAAGAAAATGCTAGTTAAATGTCATTGGTAAAATTGCACTTCCTTGGGAGAAAGTTCCCAGCTCTTATCCTTTTTGAAACAGTCTGAAAGCTCCACCCTGAGCACAGCCAGGTTTTCCCTGGGGCTGTGTTGTCAACTCTTCAAAAGCCTCAATGGAAATACTCAGATCCCTAGTACACCTGCATTTGATGCTCATGACATTGTTCAGACTTGTACATATCAAAAAGAGGATGCTTAATTTGCTTTTGCACATTTGAGCAAAAATCTGTGAAAGAGAAGATGTCAAGGATATTCAAACATTCCTATTCATAACAAGATTTCATGAGTAGCTTTATTTAAAAAAAGTGTTCATGGATATATTTGAAACTACAGTTTTTTGAACAATACAAGTATTTATAGTTTGATAATTTGCACATATATAATTTCTTAATGTCTAAATCTATGGTTATTTCCATGGCACTACCCAAGTTTTACTACTGAAGGTACATGTAGAGTATTTGAGAGATGAAATAAAAGTATTCTGCATTTTTTTATTATCCTTCAAAGATAAGACTCTATCTGTGAGTCTTAGAAGGGAGAAAATACAAAATAGATAAGACAGCTCTTATCTATGGACTTCATAATTAACCACAAAATGACTATTGTTTTTCAACAAGGTTATATTTAGTGATATAAAATGAACATAAATTAGATGATTTTAAAAATTATTAAAATTTAAGTCAATTGAATGAAGTGTTCCAAAAAAAGTGAATTTGTGGCTTGTATTTGTGTTTAACATGGTGAGGTATTTGACTAAGGGCCTAAATACTGGATAGAAATTCATGAGCTCTAATACAGATTGTCAGAGGATAGGCTGCTCTCTGCTTAGATTATCTTTCCCAAAGACTGAGGCTTCTTAATTAGATTCTATTTCTACAATTTGGAGACCTAATGACCACCTGAGAATTTCATACTGATGTTCTCTTTGGAAAAAACAATCATTTAATCTTCACACTTCCCAGATAAACTGTTTACTAGTCAGGCTGTAAGGTCCATATAATTGGGGTCTCCCTGTGCATCATGAAAATATCACCCCTGAAACATAGCAATAGAAAAAATTCTTTTTAAGTGTTAGAAGCAAAAACTTAGAGCAAGGATTTAATTTATTGACTTCCATGGGTAGGGGTTGCATCTCCCAATCTTCTCCACATTGATCTGGAAAACTGGAAGGTGACTCCATTTTGTCAATTCTCACTTATTTTTTCTCACTCCACAACATGCATGAGAATCACTGTTATGATTGTGGTGCCCCCAGAAGCTCATGTGTGTGGAAATGCAAGAAAGTTCAGAAATAAAGTGATTGAATTGTGAAAGCCTTAATCTACTTGGTACACTATTTTTTCAGTAAGGATTAACTGGGGGAAACTGTAAGCAGGTAAGGTGTTGGTGGAAGAGGTGGGTCACTGGGAGCCTGGCTTCAGGGCATACATTTTGTCCCTGGTTAGTGGAGTTTCCGTCTGCTTCTTGGTGCCATGCCCTGGGATGCTTTATTCTGTCACACTCTTTTGCCATGATATTCTGCCTCACCTCAGACCATGGCAACAGAGGAAGCCATGTATGAACTGAGACCTCTGAAACTGTGAGCCCAGTAAATCTTAGTTTTCTACATGGTTCTTATCAGGATCACGGTAGTGAAAAAGCCAGCTAAACTAAACACATCAACATGGTCAACTTAGAGGTGAGTGGTACCTTGAACTTCCTAATTTCCCCAGTATTCTATGGAGATTCATGACAGAAATAAAAAATATCTGCGGAAAAAATGAGTGAATATCCTTGTGAATGTCCCTGGGAAACTCACTCACTTTCTCTCAGCTTTGGTTTTTTTCAAATCTATGTGGATGGTATGATTAAAAATTGGCAGGATTTCACAAAAACTCCATGCACATAAGAAAATGATACAGAAAGCCAGGCTTGCTTCATATTCATATTCAAGGACAACTGTCCAAACAGTGGCTCCCACCTCTAGTCCCAACCACTCTGGAGGCTGAGGCATGCGAATCACAAATTCAAAGTCAGCTTGAGCAATATAGGAAACATGGCAATACGTTGTCTCAAAAAAAAAGGATAATTTCTTCAATATTTGCAATATTTAAAGAAAATTCAAGATGGACTCTAAATTCCCTTTACAAATATCTCATTTATTTTCCTCTTCTTTGCCTTTGGATGTTTTAGAATAAGAGCTTCCCTCTAACTGACAGTGATGGACCATATTCCAGTCTGATTTCAAGAGATTGGAATCATTGGTTCCTCAATTAGAAGCAGGGTTCAATATTTTCAAAATAACATTATAAATTCTCTTGTTTCTTCTCCCAGGGTTTTTGGCAATATGACCACCAATGTCATGAAAAGTATGGGAAAATGTGGGAGTGAGTATTTTGGAAACTTCCCTTGGGTAGACTTGTTGGAGGAGGCACTCCAGGGCAAGAGGACAATGCCAGCAAAGAGCTATTACTGGGAATTAATTATCATAAAGCTTTTCGAGGCTCCTCCTTCTGCTAAGAGTTCCATATTTCACCAGGTGTCAAGGTTTATGTTCAAAAACATCACACTTAAGACTTTTCTCAGTATCTGATGACACAAACACTCTTGGCCTCACCTTCTCTTCAGTGCCTAGCCTCTACTCCCTTTTCCATTTTTTTTTAATTAGGAGTGTTTAATACTGAATAGGAGACATTAAGTCAGACCTTTCTAAAATGTACACCATACATGGCTTAATCTCCTTTCAAGATTGTTGCTTTAGTAAAAGCAACATTTATAGAAATTTGGGGGTTATTATGTACATTTGAAAGAAAAAAGGAGACAGAGATGAACAGATTGGGAAATGATTTGACCTCTGCTTTCTTTTATTTTAACTTTCTCTGCAAGTGTAAAGTCTTGGGGATTTCATTTGTTTTTCCATGTCAATTAGGAGTTTTCGATAGAAGTGTACACAGGGATTTCTCTGCCTATCTCATTCTACCAACTTTGAAGAATGGATGGCCAGTACATTTTAAACCACTATGTTTCCATGACCTTGTGTACATCATAATCTGCTAGGGTGAAATCAGCTAATTTCAGCATCCATGTTCTTAATAATGCTTGATGGAAGCAGTTCCAGAAGTATTATTGTAGTTCTTGTTTGCTACGAAGAAGTGAGAGAAGGCTTTGCCTCTTCCTCCCTCTTCATCTTCTCTCATCAAGTCCTCAAAACTGCAGAGCTGGCCACATTATCCTGCCTAACCGGCATGGCTAATGAAAGCCATGTTGTTGAGTGGAAAGAGCACACGCACTGAGTCTCCACTGATACTGTCTCTTGCATCTTAAGCACTTGTAAGAACTTAATATTTTAATTTAATGGACAACAATAATTAAATTGTTGTCTATTTTTCTTTAATCTAATATCTTTTCACATCAGAAGAAATAATTGAGAGCATGAAGAGAGAAGCCTCAGAACTGGATAAAACCTTTGCACCTGCATTTACGGTGTTAATATTCACAATATACAAAGAACTCAATGAGCTTAACACCAAAAAATCAAATAACCCAGTCAATAAGTGGGCAAAAGTACTGACCAGACCCTTCTCAAAAGAAGAAATACAAATGATCAATGAATATATGAAAAAATGAACAACCAGTCAAGCAATTAGAGAAGTGCAAAATTATTTCCCATGATTTTATACTTATGTCAAAATGAAATTTATTTTTATGGATATATAAAAAGAACTAATGAAAAATTTCAAATGACCATTTGTCTTTATATCTAGAAGAGATATTATTTGATTCATTATAAGTATCTCATACTTTATAATCTGGGGAAAACCACTGCCTTGTGGACTCAATTTTCCTCTAACTGTGGGTGGAGTTGTGTTTGTGCTTAGATGTTCCCCATCATTAACCAATATGGAGATGCACTGGTGAAGTACCTGAGCCAGGAAGTGAAGAAAGGTGAGCCTGTCGCTGGAGTAAGTAGCAGGCCAGCTCTGGGGTTCTGAGCTGTCCTAAGACCTTCCAGCAGCCTGCCAGGGAACTGAAATTACCACTGTTGAGCTACTACCTGACCAGACAAAAGCAAGTATGTGGAGTCACAACCACAATGGGCCACCCAAGGAGGAGAGGTTCCCAGGAGAAGGTGGAGCAGCTGGGACATCTGTGTACAGAAAACAGAAATAGTTTATCTGCTTCATCATCAATGTGAATATTATGTAAGTCAAAACACATGTTTTACAATGAAAAATGTGATCACTCAGAAGTTGGGGGTAGAGCATAGGGAATGTTGATTGGGGGAAGTTTCTGGTACCTATTGAGCAGGAATAGAAAGATACAATACAGGTTATGGAACAACAAATCTCTTCATGGTTGCACTGAGAATATCAGAAAAATTAAAAATATGAAATATTCCTACCACTTCTTCCTCCAATATCAACATAGATAGGGTCCTGAAAAGATATGAATTACAACTACCATATCATTTGTTGTATAAAATGGGTTATTTTGACCCATGCACAACCTCTTATACTGTAATGGAAAATCTGAAGAGAATAGTTTAAACAAGTTGTGAGATCATGCAAGTATGTTCTGAGGAGATTTTCAATATTTTAACTGAGGATATTTTTACTCATTCCCTTTTGCAAGATTCTGCCTTTGGGCCTTTTCAGAGTGCAGAACCTCTCAGGAGCAGTAGCAGTGGGTGCAGAGAAAGGGGGACAATGTTTCTGCCTCTCAGAACAGGGTGTTGCTGTTATGTAATGTGCTGGAGAGGAATCAGCTCTGGGCAGACTGTGCTTAGGCAGGACCTAGGTCAAGGTCACCTATCTTGGATCCCCTGCCAGGAGTCAATTATAACACCCTGGTCCTGCTAAAACTTCATACTTAATCATCTTTTATCATCTACACTCCACTCACTGAAATAATTTATCTGATTATGGGTGTCTGTCTCTCTATGACTGAACTCCTTGAGCTCACTACCCCAGTGTCCCTAACTCTGCTGGCACAGGAACAGCTGCCTCATGGCATTTGATAGGAGCATGGACTAGTCATTTGTTCAACAGATATATCTGACAGTGTGTGAATGTGCTGGTTGCACTTCTTCCAGCATGTGTAGTAGGAGAGTAAAGCAATACAGATTAAAATTTTACATTTCTTTCTCTACTCAGAATTTTGGGGAGCTACAACATGGATGTGATCATTAGCACACCCTTTGGAGTTAATGTCAATTCCCTCAACAATCCAAAAGATCCATTTGTTAAAAAATCCAAGAATATCCTTGGTTCAGATGTCCTCCAAAAATTTTTTTCTTATAATTAGTATGTGGATTACCATTTCTTTTTTTAATAAAAACTTCCATTAAGATGTTATTTACATACTTTTAATTCCTGAAGATGTAAAATTCCATAATTTTTAGCATGTTAAATGATGAATGCAGCCATCACCATTGTCAAAACTCAGAAAACTCACTATCTTTTAACTGTAAGCTTCCAAAATCATTTACCTAAACAAACACTACTCTATCTCTTTAGCTTTGCATATGATATATACATTATAAAAATGGAAACATGTAATATGTGGTCTTTTATGATGCAAAGTAATATCATTTAGCATTTTATTTTCATGTGAAATATATATATCAGTATTTCATGTTTATTGCCAAATAATATTCCAATGTATAGATATATCTATATAATGGAATTTAGTTATCCTTTCATCAGTTGATGAGCATTTGTGTTATTTACACCTTTTGACTATTGTGATTGATGCCATTATGAACATTAGTGTGAAATTTGTTTGTGAACTTTAGTTTTAAAGTTTTTTTTTTTTATTCATTTTTTCCTAGTTTTCAATTTTATCTGAGTGTATACTCAGGACTGAAATTCCTGCCTTACAAAGTACTTCTGTCAGTGTTTTACATAATAGCTGTATCATTTAATATTATTTCCAAAAATGTATAAAAGTTCCAATTACTTCATTTATTTCCTAACACTTCATGTTTCCATCTCTTATTTTAGACATTGTAGTGGATGTGAGATGGCATCTTATGCAGTTTTTATTTGCATTTTCCTGTTGGTTACTGATACTAAGCAATGTTAATCACTTTATTTATTTATTTTTTTAGTTATGCAAGATATGTTTATAAAAACATAAAGTATATCTTATTCTAATTAGGATCCCAGGCTTGTGGGTGTACGTGATATGGAGATTCACTATGAGGTACTCATCTATGTCCATAAGAAAGATAATTCAGATTCACTATTTTGAAGAAATATCTATCCATGTCCTTTTCCCACAATTACCTGAAGCATTTGTCTTTTTGTTTTAAGGCTTAAGAATTTTACTGGTGTGAGTCTGTACCATGTACAACCAGAGGAAAAAAATCTTGTGCTCCATTTGTGTACAATGTGTCAAAATGCATTCTATTGTCATGTATAACTAATTGGAACAAATTAAAAATGAAAGAAAAAAAGAATTTTTAAATAATTTAAGTGAAAATAATTATTCTATATTCTTTACACAGTTTCTTATCAGATTATGCTTTGTAACATATTTGTTCTCTTTTATAGATATCTCTTCACTTTCTTGATAGTGTCCTTTGAAGCACAAAATTTTTAGTTTTTTTCAGTTCATTCATATCATGGGAGGTACTACATATCCCAACCATTAAAATGAATGAATTGGATTTCAAAATCTTAAAATGTATTAATCTCAAAGCTGTGGTGTTCACAAAAGAAAGCAATTGACAGTAGATGCATGCAACCTGATGCCATTTATATAAATGTTAAAACCTCAACAGTTCTTGGAAACCTAGCTCAATAGAGCTGGTATTGTGGCAAGCACCATTGTTGGAGACTTAGTTTTTCCTTGTTGCTGAATCTTTTGCTTAGCCTGCATTGTCAGATTCTTTAGCTCTTTTCTTGAGGGTAGTAGCTTCACCATTGGGTCTCTCCGAGTCATGATGGTGTATACCCAATAGTTGAAGTTTCAATGTTTTTGCAATTCAAACTGCATATAAACTGTCAGGATAAATATTGATGGACTCATTTGCAAAAAAGACATAAAGCACAAATGAGAGCTTGAAGTTCTGATCATTGGGCAGAAGAAGATAAGGTTTGTATCATCTCTGTATTAGCATGACTATAAAACCTGCTTTCCTAAGCTTGAGCCATCAGTGAATACCATTAGTGCTCCATCTATTGGCTATTGGATGTGCATACACAATCTTTGGAAAAATAAGTGTATTTACAAAGGCAAATTGAATAATTTTACCACAAGAATAATGACTTTCTATCTGACCAGGAAAATTAGCAAAAGCTACTTGCCAATTATTAGAAGTTTGGAAAAGCCAATCATTCTGTTGAGCAGAAAATGAAATGATTATAATATTAAGTTCTGATCCAACCAGGTATAAAACTCTGCTTTTGATTACTAATTGAGCAACCAAATCAGGAAAAGGAGTTAAAGACCTTTGAGAAGAGTAAGCTAAATAAATCCACTCAATAACTCCCATATTCCTGATGTAGGAGATTAAGTAGTGGTGATATCAATAAATATGAAGGCCCTTGTGGGTTAATTCTAATAAGGTGAGCATTTTTAATAGCAGTTTCAACTTTCTTGAAAGCCATTCTTGCTTCTGCTCTGACATTATGAAAAGCTGGAGAAGGTGCTCCGTGTAATATCTGGAATAAAGGACTTAAATCTGAAGGAATTAGCTTTAAAGATGGCCTCAGCCAATTTATATCACCTAATAACTTTTGAAAATCCTTAAGAATGTCAACTCTTTGTCTCTAATTTGTATGCTTTGAGGACAGAATGTACGCCCTTCAATCACATGACCTAGATATTGAAAAGGAGATATCCTCTGTACATTTTGAGGTGCAATGCACAAACCCATTGCTGTGAGTGAGGTCTCTAATTGGGCAAAGAAATTTAGGAATACATTTGAGTTAACATGATCTCAAAGTATATAATCCATAAAATAAATAATATAAACATCAGGAAATTTCTCCCTCACAAGCATGATGATGTATGCTACAAAATTTTGACAAAGGATAGGACTGTTATACATTCCCTGAGGAAACACTTTCCAGCAATACCTTTTAATTGGTTTTTAAAAATATATTGCTTGGACACTAAAGACAAACCTTTCACAGTCGTCTGGGCATAATGGTATTCAAAAGAAACAATCTTTTAAATCTACTACTATTAAAAGAAATCCAAAGGGTTAGCTGTAAGAGAAAGAAGCCCTGGTTGTAAGGCTCTGTGGGCTTGATAACACAATTAATTGCCCTGAGATCTTGTAATAATCTCCAGTTTCCAGATTTTTTTTTAATTACAAAGATGTTCCAATGACTGAGCATAGGTTGTAAGTGGCCAGCCTGAAGTTGTTCCTGAACTAATATGTGGGCTATTTCAAGTTTTTCCCCTGTTAAGGGCCACTGACTAACCCAGATTGGCTCTTTTATGAGCCAATGATTTTTTTCTGCTGTTCTCTGGGTTGGAGATCAAGTTAGAGAACCTATCAAAAGTTTTGGCTGGGTTCATTAATTAGTCTCTCTTGGGAAGATTGAGATGTAGGTAAATACCCTTGTAAATTTTTCTTTATTTCCCTAAGAAAATTTTTTATTAAGTTCTTCAAAAAACATGATAAAATTTGAAGTTACTAATAACAAACCTAAGCTGCTTAGAATATCATGGCCCCACAAATTTATTGGCAAGATATCTAAAACATAAGCCTTGAAAATTCCAGAGTTACCATCTTTATCGCCCCAGTGAAGATATTGATCTCTTTGTGCAGACTGAGAGATTTGACCTATCCCCTCCATGTTGGCAGGTGCAATATGTAAAGGCCAGCCCCTAGGCAATAATATATTAAATAGAACAGATCTATCAGCCCCAGTTATCTATGATACCTAATTTTTTTATGATTAATTTTAAGATTCAGTAGAGGGCATTCTTGCTGAACTAATTGAGCCCAGTACACTTGGTCTAGGGACCCAGAAGTTGAGGTCTACTCTGGGCCTTCCATGAAATGACAAGGCAAAAGTATTAGCTGTGCCAATCATCTCTTAAAGAGAGCTAAGTAGCAGGCTCTGACTGCATAATAATTTCAATTTTATCTCTAAAGTTTGAATCAATCATTTCTGGCAGCACCTGAATTCCCTTTTTTAGTTGTTTCACCCCAAACATCAGTCTATGGCATTTGCGGGTACTGGCCCATGAACCCCAGTAGAGACTCAGTTGGCCACATTTCAGGCATTAAAGTAATTCCCAAGGTTGGCCATAAGTGTACAGTCTTGGTGGAGTTAGCTGGTAATAGTGAGGAGCTGGCATGGCCAGTCCTGATGATGTCAGAGTCTGTGACTTCTCTTCCAGTGTATATTGCAGTGCCCCTACTGTTTGGTGGGCCCAGGGCAGGCCCAGCTCCCAGTTTCCTGGTCCCAGGCAGAGGTGAAGGCCGAATTGGCTGTGAACCACTGCCACCATATCTATCTAAATCTCCCCATGCCATGCAGTCATCTCCCTGGTAGTGCCATCTGTGCAAACTGAGAGAGGTCTCTGCCCAATTGTGCAGAGTTCCATAGTCCCAAGCCATTTTCCCAGTTCTACCAAAATTGGAACAGCACCCATGAAAATGGCACCTCTGAGACTTAGGTTGTAATACCCGCTTCAAAGCCGCAGGGAGCATTACACCCTGTAGCTGTGTGGGACCCACATCCGCACAAAGGCCAATGAACTTTGAGACCATCCCCCTTTTTCAATGGGGTTGAAGGATTTCCTGACAAACTTTGTTAGCATTCTCAAATGCTAGCAGCTTGACTAGGAACTCAGAGGTATCCAAGTCTCCTATTGATCTCTTTGCTGTCTGGTATAGATATTCCTCCAAATCTGAAAATGGCTCTGCTGATCCCTGTTAGATCTGACTAAAATCCAAAGTTGATTCACCCTGATTAGGTAGCACTCTCCATGCCCTTTTGGCACATGCAGTAATTTGATAATATATGGCCAGATCATAATTTAATTGCCTTTCCAGATTTGTAAATTCTCCAGTTCGAGTTAACATCTCCAAAGTGGCATCAAAGCCTTGTTTCCAATTTCTCTCAGACTGTTCAGTGCAATAATCAGTCCAGTGAGACCACCAACAGAGGTAGTTGCCACCTCCTCCGTAAAAAAAAAAAAAAAAAAAAAAAAAAAAAAATTTGGCCATAGAAATCCAGTCATGTGGGGGTAAAGGCTCTTTGCATAAGAAATCAAGCCAACTTTGAACAAAGGTGAATTTGGACAGCAAGCATTTTTGAGCTCCTTTAGAGTCTTAAAAGAAACTGCAGTGTGCATATGGACACACTGATTTTGATCGTTAATCTGCTCAAAGACTGGAAAAAACTGAAAGCCTGTAATGTTCTCTCCTGCTTCTTGTGCTGTTCTAAGGACATGTTGGAGGGGTGTAAGCATGGCTACTGCCAATTCAGAGTATTTATTAAACTTTGTTCTCCCAGAGGAGAGTGGCCAGATCCAAATGGCGGGCGTGGAGACAGTTAGACATAATCTGCCAAACCCTCCTATAGATCATTCTCACCCTCTGACTGAGTTTCCTCATTGTGGCTCAGCTTCACCAGTATCTTTTTGTCCATTTTCTTCCCCTCAGCAGAGAGCCTCACAGAGATTCCATCAGGGCTAGTTTCTTCTCTAGCACACACTCCTACCATCCAGTTTAGTTGGCACACTTTTAAATCACTGGTTCTATCTGGTTCAGCTGTGACTGAATGTTTGGTTTTAGGTCTTGCTCTAAGGTCACCTGTCTGTGGTTTGTGAGCTACAGACTGGGTGAGAATTGACTCGGCCCACAGTCCCACTACAGATAGAGAAAACCGCCTGGTAGCAGCCATGGGTCACTTCTTTTATTCCAAATTTCTAATTGCCTTCTGAAGCCCCTTTAACAAGTCTTCTGAAGACCACTACTCCTCCTCTCAATATTCAAAATGAAACATTCCTAAAGCAATTCAGACCTTTTGAATATTTTCTATTGTACTTTTAGATAGCTTGGCAGAGAGGCAGCCTTTAGACCTTTTCTACCTATTCTTTCCCAAGTACACAAATCTGGTGACTCTTCATCACTAAGCCAAAGGTATTAGTCATTAAGTATTTCAGATATTGATCCAGCTGGGCCCTCCTGACTTGTATTCCTCTTCAGTTGATTAGAATCTCCAGGATCATTAAGACAATTTCTTTTTCTGAAGACATGGAACTGCCCATTATTTCTTTAACATCTCTGACTCTCAGAATGTTTTCTTTTTTTACAACCCCAAAACACAGTTCAATGAATTTCTAAGGTACATTTACTCAGTCTACCTGGAAATTCACTCTGAGGAGTTCCTGGTTCTGGGCACCACCTGCCGCCCCCATCAGTGTGGGCAGCTGAACTTACGATCACTGATGTGAATTTGCAGGAACACCAAATAAAACATAGACACAATTTACTTTTACACAATTTTCATGATGGCTTCCCCAGCCCTCAGTCTCAGGCTCCCCACAAGGGAGAGTAAGACAAAGTCAGGAGAGGCTGAGGAGAGAGAGGGACAGGTTAAGAGGTAAGCTTTCATTGGGGGGACTCTTGTTTAGAAAGTTCTATCCAAAAACCTTCTGAAGGAACAGGAATACAAGGGAAAGGTGATCAAAACTCAACCCTAGGGAAACATCCTACAAAGAAGAACACTTGCTTTGAGCTAGACCCCGCCCAAGCCACAGTGAATGCAGTACTTGGTCAGAATCTGAGGCATCATGACTGGAAGGTGTGGTCATTCATTGTGGCTCCCCACAATTTATAGTAGGTGAATATAAAGTCTATGGGGACATAGACTTCAAGATGGGTTCTCCCACTATTTTCTCATCATTGCAACATCACTTCAAAACAGTTTTGTTCTGCTAATATCACACGGAATCTATCTATCTGCTCAGAACTAATATTCTCAACTCATAATCTCAAGTATTCTAGATAAAGACCTGAGATTAATTTGACTAGAGAGACTAACTTACCATATATCACAGTGGTAGCAAATGACAGACCCTAATCCACAGATTATGATTCCAAATAATGAGACTAGAAACTCAGAAAACAGAAGAGTATTTTCAACTTTTGAAACTAAAAAAAATAATATCACTAATTGATATGGCAGGGCCAATGCAGAAAAAATAAATCATAAATTTATGTTTAAAGAATGTTAAATTTTTGGAGATAGGAATGTGGCTCAGTTGTAGAGCACTTACCTAGCATGTGTGAGGCAATGGGTTTGATTCTCAGAACTGCATATAAATAAATGAATAAAATAAAGGTCCATCAACAACTAAAAATATATATTAAAAAAGAATGAAAAATTTCATAGATGCAAATTCCAAATATATGACTCAATACTTAGATCATAGCAGTAAAAAGGACTCAGTAAGTATTTGTCAAATATATGTATTTTACCACCATTTCACCCAGCTATCCCACTCCCTGGTTTATACCCAAAGGACTTAAAATCAGCATACTATAATGATGCAGCCACATCAATATGTATAGTAGTTCAATTCATAGTAGCTAAACTGTGGAACCAACCTAGGTTTCCCACAATAGATGAATGGATTAAGAAAATGTGGTATATATACTCAATGGACTATTACTCAGCTTTAAAGAAGAGTGAAATCATACCATTTATTAGTAAATGGTTGAAGTTGGACAAAATCATACTAAGTGAAATAAACCAATCTCACAAAACCAAAGGCCAAATGTTCTCCCTAATATGCACATGCTAATTCACAATAAGGCAGAAGATACTAGGGAAGAATAGCATTACCTTAGATTAGGTAGAGGGAAGTGATGGGATGGGAGGAAAGAGGTTGTAGTGATACAAAAGACAGTAGAAAAAACAGACATTATTACTTTACGTATATATGTGACTACATGACCAATATTATTCTACAACAGGTACACTCAGAGAAATGAGAAATTATATCCCATCTATGTATGACATGTCAAAGTGCATAAATGCAGTCTACTGTCAAGTAGAACTAATTAAAACAAATTAAAAATTATATACATATTTTACAAAAAGTATGTACAGGTACTATTACTTTGTATGTAATAATACTTCCCTTCTAAATACTTACTAATACAGGAAACTCTACAAGTCTAACAACATAACTTATCTCTCACCCTTTCTTTCAAGAAACACTTTACTTCATGTCCCATGCTTCTGATATTAGCCAAGATCTTCTCCTTTGATATTTCATAAATACTCTTGAGTGGCATCATTTATATCTATTTTGTGGATGAAAATATAATGAGAAAAGCCATTATATCCTTATTTAATGTTTTTGGAGTGTCACTGAACTTTGCAAGTTTTCTATGGAGAGATTTTAATCTTTTTCCCTAGTTCTCTAGGGAGTGTGAAATGTGCCCCAAGATGCTTGGATGCCTGAGACCAAGTTAAAACAGTGAAGTTATACATAAGACACCTATTTCTTACAAAGAGAATCAGAGACCTGGATTCTTGAAAGGTTTATTCAGATTAACATAAGGAGCTTTTTCTATTCCATTCTCTATATGGGACAACTGCGAGTGCAATCACTGGGTGATCTGTATCCCTAAAACTCTCCTCAGAGCCTTAGCTACATCCATATTCCAGAGAGTATAAATCAGAGGATTCAGAGTGGGAGTAATGATCCTATAGAACACAGAACCAACTTTGTCTTGCAGTGGAGTGTGCTGGGACCTGGGTCTCATGTATGAGAAGATGTAGACACCAAACCAGAGAGACAACACAATGAGGTGGGAGCTGCAAGTGGCAAAGGTATTTCTCTTACTCCCAGGTGAATGCATCTCAATGACACTGTGCAGGATGAAACCATAGGATGTAGAAACCAGTATGAATGGAAAGAGGAGAAGCACGATGGTGCTGATGAACACTGTGGACACATAGACAGTGACATTAACACATACTTCAAGACAGTTGGATACTCACAGTAGAAGTGGTGTATTTTCTTAGTCCCACAGAAAGGAAAGTGCATAAAGATGACTTTGTGAATTAGGGAGTTCAGAGATGCCCCCAACCATGAGGTGAGGGCCATCATCAGTGCCACCTTCCTGCTCATGAGCACAGTGTAATGCAGAGGATGACAGATGGCAACATACCTGTCACAGGACATGAGAGCTAGCAGAAGACACTCAGCGCCACCCAGAGACAAATAGAGGAAGTGCTGGGTGGCACATCCCAAGAAGGAGATGGACTTGGTGCCAGACAGGTAGTTGGTAGCCATCTTGGGGATGGTTGTGCAGACGTGCATCAGGTCCATGATGGAGAGCTGGCTGATCAGGAAGTACATGGGTGTGTGAAGCCCATGATTCACACAGATGAGGAGGATGGTGAGGATGTTGCCACTCAGTGCAACAAGGTAGACCACCATGGTCAGGCAAAAAAGAAAAAGGTGGGTTGGAGAGTCATCAAAGAGCCCTTCAAGGATGAAGTCTGGCAGAGACGTCTGATTCCTCAGCCCCATTGTCTCTTCTCAGTCCCTAGGGAAACAGGGAGTGGAGACAGATTGTGATGCCAGAAATATGGGATCCTGTGTACATGGCGATAAGATCTCTTGATCCAATAAAACGTTTGTGAAGAGATTTTTTCTCTATTTGTAATTAATTTACAGTTGAAATTATTGAAATTCAGTTTTTCAAAACAAGAGAAACCTAAAATTTGTCATCACGATCATGGTCATTTGAATTTCCAAGACTCTATTAAGGGCCAAAATTTATGACTCTTCTTACTAAATATAGGCATATGTGTATGTAATCATATGTGTGATTTGTGTTAGTGTGTGTCTATGTTTGCATGGTTGTTGGATTATGTTTCTTATTTTACAGGCAGCTTATAACAAGAGCAGCTGAACCACTAAGACATTTCTATTAATACATGAAATGGTTAAGGGTTGCATTAAAGAACTTTGGCCTTATTTCTTTATGGAAGCTGGTTAAGGAGTTGGTGCACTGCCGTCATGTTTAAGTCTGATGTGGAAACTTTAAGTCTACAGGACAAGCAGTAGAAAGGGAAAATAGTACAAATCAGGGCAGACAAGAGACAGACGAAATCCAAAAGCATGAGCTGTGACCCCCACAAGAGAACACAAACAAACAAAAAAGAGTCAGTTCTTCTTGCCTATGGAATTAGGCACTTGGATTCTTTTTTGTATTGGCTCTTTTGAATTCTATAAACTTTCTGGGTTTCTTTTAACATAATTATAAAGGTTAAAATAGGCCTCAATTGAGTCCCCATACTTCCCTTTTTCCTCTCCTCCTCCCTTCCTCTGATTACTTCCCTCTACTCTGCTGATCTCCTATTATTTATAGATTTTTATTAGTTACTTGTGGATATACATCCAGATGAGATCCATATGGTATGTTCATATAGGTACATGGGAAATTTAAGTCATGTTTTTAGTAAGCTAACTGCCCACGTCTAGCCCAGAATTCAAAGAGCCTAAAGGAGAATCCTGGGGAAGGTAGAGAAACTGCAGGCCCAGCCACTGCTCCATACCTGTGAGGAATGAGACAGCAGATCTCCAGCAACGTATTAATACTACAGGATGACTGCTTCCCTTCTGCCCTCTAATCTTCCAGGAAGCTCCTCTAAGACCCACCTTAACTAAAAATGATGGATTAGAGGGAATTTGATGAGATGTAGTTCATCCTAGCCAACCTCACACATCATAAAGTCACTACAGTTCATCTTCTGCCAATTTGGCACACATGTATACCTCCGTCAGTCAGGTTAACCTCCAAATACAAAAATGATACATTTGTAACTATGACAATACATCCACCATGAAGGCAAACACATTAACCCTTTGTTCAGGAGAAAATCCAAAGTTTTTTATTTCACCTAAGAAATATATTCAATCCTCTGATACATGTGTCCCCTTTAATATCCTGGAACTTCAAAATTTTCTGGATGATTTATATGAGAAAGATTCATACAGAAAATGTTGGGAGTCACCTGGCTCCAAAGATGGCACTGACCACTCTTTTCTTCTGGTACTAACTTCCCCATGCCCAGAGACAGTGGCAGGAAGAGCTGCCCAATGGTGAGCCCTGCTGACCTTCATGTCCTTATCCACCAATCAGAAAGTGCCCTGTACCAATACCTTGCTCTGTTGAATGGTTCCTGGCTCTATAATTGTGGAAAGCTGTTCCTCAATAAACAGGTACTTCTCCGATGACAAGCCTAGTCCGGTCGTTCTTTCAGAAACAACAAAGAAATACTCATTACTACCCATCACGGGATAGATCTTCTTATCCAACAAAAGGGTTAACCAGTACTTTGGATATCAACCCCTGTTTTCTCACTCAGTCCTGGCATCTTCCCAATAGATCCATGAACAAATTGGACATGGCATCAGGGGTAAAGATTATTCCTGGATTCAGCAAGATGAAGGTACACTCACCAAGGCCAATCTGTCTGAATCCCCTGCTGAATAATCATGGCTAATAGCAAAGACCAATCTGAGTTCCCAACATCGCACCATTCCCTGGGGTGATCAGCCAGCCCCTTCATAGCACATTGATGACATTGGACCATGTTCAACATGAAAGGGCCACTCTTTTTTTTCTGGACTGGACATTCACTCTGGGTATGGATTTTGCTTTCTCTCCTGAAGTGCTGCTGCCAGAACTAACATCTCTGGACTCACAGAATGCTTTATTCGCCATAAGAGTATTCCACGCAGCATTGCTCCTGATCAAAGAGATTGATTCTCAGCAAACATGGCCTGTATAACAAATCCCATGGCCTGTGTTCATGGGATTTGTTATACTTAACATAGGTCTTCCAACTTCCTGAAACACAGAACCTGATGGAATGGTGAAATATCCTTGTAAGACTCTCCCTCAAGCTACACGTAGCTGGAAACATCTCTAATTGCTGGGGCAATGTCCTCCAGGATGTGTACGTGCTCCATGTCTACATCTAATTTATGGTACTGCTTCTCCCACAACAAGGATTCATAGGATCAGACCCCAAGCATTCAATGAATAGAAATGAGAGTGTGTTCTCCCCGTATATCATTGATGTCTATGATCCACCAACATTATATGTTCCTGCACTTTTCAGTTCTGCTGTTTAAGAAAATTCTTAGTGACAAAGAGAGAGATTCTTCAACCCAGACACAAATTGATTCCATTTTCTGAGAGCTGAGATTACTGCCATTTAGGATTCTCATTATAGCTGAATCAACAGGTGAAGAAGAATCATTCTTTGGTACATAGTGATTGATTCTGACTAGGAATGGGAAACTGAGTTGCTACTACACAATACAGAGAGCAAGAGCAAGTGTGACATAGGACATTTTCCTAGTGCCTCTTCGAACTCCCAGGTTCTGTGATGGAGAGCAACAGGAAACTAAATCTCAAGTCAGGTCACACTGATAAAGGCTCATATCCTTCAGAGATCAAGTTTTGGGTCACCCACCTGACTAACAACAATGACCAGCTGTGAACCAAGGCAGTATGTACTAGGGAGTGAAATAGGATAGTTATAAACACCAGTAATGACCATGTGGACAACCCTCAGGAACACAGAGTGCCATACTTTTGCATTTCTTCTTAATGCTGATAAGAATTTGTTTATTTATATTATACAAATTAAGTGTTTATTTCATTGTCATCCTCTTATCAAACATGAGGTGTGGATAATACCTAAAATCATATTTTAGTATTTAAATAACTGGATATAAGTGAAGGAGTATGAATCAGTAGAAACAGAATAAATTTCACACAAAATACAAAAAAAAATAATTTTTTTCCCTTAATGAGGAAAGGGTTGTATATTTTATATACTCTTCTTGGGAAAAGTTGAGGACATATTAGATTATCCATAGAATAGTAAGATTAGGTAGAAGAATATTTTATGTTGTCTTTATTTGAATATTGAGCAAAGATTTTTTTAAAAAATGCATGAGTGCTGTGTTGACACAAAACAAAGCAACCATACCTGTGTCCTGGGTAGATTTGTGAGTCAACAGATTACATAAAATGACAACAAAGGTAGGTTTTTCTCATTGATTCAGCCACACTTGCCAATCTGCCCTCTCACAAGTTCTCCCCTTTAACTTCCCCATCTCCCGAGAATAGCTGTCCAATGATGAGCCCTGCTGGCTCACATGATCCTTACCCACCAATTAGACTAGCCCTGCAGGCTCACATGATCCTTATCCACCCAATCAGACTAGACCTGCTGACTCACATGATCCTTACCCATCAATCAGAAAGCACCCCATGCCAACTGCAAACCATTAAACTGTTAAACTGTCATAACTGTCAAACTGCCTTTTTTGTTCTTTCATCAGAGATGAAACCTGGGAGGGGGAATGCCTTGCTGCTTGAGGGCCCCCTCTCTCAAGGCTTGCCATCTTTGTCCTCTCTTTTGAGTGCTGCTACTACTCACAGAACACCGGCTCTTCAGTAGGTGAGTTCCCCTATTGGGTATCCATTTTCATATTGGCTATACACAGGGGCTTTTACCATGAATGTCCAGCAAACCTCTGATGCCCAATCTGGAGGAGAGAATGCATCCCACCACAACCTTCACATTCATGATGGACTCTCTGGGACCCAGTTCATGAGTGAGAGGTCCTGAGGGGTGGAAAAAAAAGGCACTCATCTCTCTCTCTCTCTCTCTCTCTCTCTCTCTCTCTCTCTCTCTCTCTCTCTATCTCTATCTTTCTCTCTCTCTCAACCACCCTTGTCCCTCTGCTGACCTATAGGGGCTTCTTCTTCCCTCTCTGAAGACTCCTCCTTATTAAATTCTGCAGACAAAATTGGCCTTACTATCAATTACATAATCAAAGTCAATGGCCCCCAGGAGGATTCCTAGATCCGACAATTCTCAGAGATCTTTTTAACTTCTGCGAGCGCTCACAAAAGTGGAAGGAGATCCCCCATGTTGACTTTTTCTCTTTTTTGTTCTCACCCCGACCTATCCAGCAGATGAAACCCCTCCCTACTGACCTCCCCTGTCAGCTCCATCCAACCACTCAGGTGCTCCCCCTGACTTGGCTGACACCTTTATTACTCCAAACTAGGTCCCTCTCCCTAGTCCCACAAACCATGGTCCCTTTAAGAGAATTACTGGACCTGAGGGCATTATCTGAGTACATGTCCCATTCTCTATGAATGACTTCATGCAACTCGAGCGAAGGTTGGGCTCATTCACCACAGAAGAGAGGTCAATGGGTCTTCCAGGCTTATAGCCTCACTTACATGTTATTGGTTAATACTCTCCTTCTAGAGGAACGTACCAGAGTCTGAGAACTTGCCAGAGCCCATGTTGATGAAACTCACTGAGTTAATCCCAATCACCCTCCGGGGCCATTTGCTGCCTCAGATAATACACAATGGCATACAGAGTAGGAACCAATTCTTTGCATGTATTATTGCTGGGCTCAAAAAAGTGGGATGTAAGGCTGTCAATTTCCAAAAATTACAGGAGACCCCATCGAAATTTCTGGATCAGCTTATGAAAGTCCTTCAGCAGTAACATAGATCCTGAAACCCCAGATGGTCATCATGTTCTTATGACATATTTCCTCTTGCAGAGCTACCTCGACATCTGGGCTAAACCAAAACAGCTCAAACAAAGCCCTGCCACCCCCCAGACTGAGAAATTTCAGATGCTCACCCAGGCCCTGCAGGGTGCTTCCTTGGGTTGCTGCCCATCACCAAAATCCCCCCTGGGTACCAGCTTCAAGTGTGGCAAGGAGGGACATTGGGCCAGGGCATGCCCTGCACCATGCACTGCACATACCCCATGCCTTAAATGTCAACAAGAAGGTCATTGGGGCTCTGAGTGTCCTAGATACCATAGGAGGCCTATGGCCAGGTTACCATCTGACCTTCTGGGCATGGCAATGGAAGATTGATGGAATCTTGGGTTCTTGTCCCTTGTCCTAGTACTTGTCCTGTCAATAGACAAAAACCAGGGTGAAGATTCAGGTGGATAGGTGCAAGATTGACTTTCTCCTAGGCACTGGGGCTACCTTCTCAGTCCTGACAGAATTCTGGGGGCAAACAGTGTTGTTTACCTCTCCTATTGTCAGGGTAGAAGGAGAGACCATCTATCCAAAAAAGAATTCCCTATTACTCTGTTCCATAGACAACTTCCCATTCTCTGAGGCATTCCTAGTTATGCCCCAATGACCAGTTCCTTTGCGTGGCTGAGATATTCTCTCTAAATTCAATACAACAATCAACATCCGGGCTCCTGGCATCTGTCAGACCCCAGAATCGGCCTGTTCATCTTTTCTGGCCCCTTTGGCAGAAGACTGGCCATTCTGCTTCACTGGTGAGGCTGATATGAAACATCATACTAAAAAGGACCCCTTACCTACGAACCTGATTGACCCGATTGTATGGGATACTCACATTCCCTTCACCGTTTCCTGCCCACCAGTAAAGATCCTAACACCTTCCCCAATCAAGCTCAATACCCGCTGCCCACAAAAGCTCCTATGGGCCTACAACCTATTATTCAGGACCTTGTGAGCAAAGGAGTACCTCCGTCCTGCTCATTCCCCTTACTATACTCCCATTCTAGTGGAAGAAAAGCCCAACAGGTCCTATTACTTAGTTAAGGATCTACGACTCATCAACACTTCTGTTAGGCCCATACATCCTTTGGTTCCCAACCGGATTTGAATTGCCAGCTATCATAATCATGTGAGTTAATTCCTTATAATGAATCTCACACACCCACACATTTATGCATACGTGAATACACACAGACATCCTATTGATTCTGTTTCTTTGGAGAACCACAACAGGAAACTAATTGACTATTTTAAAAAACAAAACGAGCATATTGTTGAGTTTGTAATGTATTTAAAGGTGAAATGCATGACAAAAATTGACTCCTTTATCACTAGGAAATGAACTTTATCTTTGGTACTATTTTTTGCTCTTAAATCTGTTGATATAATATAGTCACACTAGATTCCTTTAGTATTCACATCTTATATCACTTTAATTCTTTTACTTTAAACATATATGGGTCTTCATATAAAATGATCATAGTTGGGTCTCGCTTTTTAAGATGATAAAACCAAACTCTCTGCCTTTAGTTTAGGGTAACAGATATTTATAGTTAATGTGATCATTATACAGTGAGATTGGTGTCTATTATCTTGCTATTTGCATTTTGTTGTATTTCTTTCTTTTCCCACCTTCTTTTTGATAAATCAAGATTTTAAAGTCATTCCACTTTATTTCCTTGTTGATTTATTATTTACACTGGTTTTATTTTAGTGTTGCTTTAAGTGTCACAGTATATACTGATAAACCAAGCCTGATTCCTCCTTAAAATTGGGAGCCATCTCTCCACAAACATGAAAAGCTAATTTCAGATTTACTATAAATTACTGCGAATTATAAATTTTCTTGGAATGCCTGCCCATGTCTTGAACTCACCCATGGTTGTCTTTCCCTAACCAGATAACAACCCTCTCTGTGGCTCTAATGACCGTTATAAATTCTGATGTCGGGGCCAACAATATTATAAACTAGCCTTTGTGTCATGCTCGTCAAGAGTTTTGTTATCTGTAAGTTCTCACCCCCCGCCTTTGTGTAATTTTCTGGGCTATAAATCTGCGCTTCTAGAAAGTTTCGAGGCTGTCTTTTGTTCCTGTGGTTTTTGTTGGGAGAGGCAGCCCAGCTGGTTGAAATAATAAGTTTGCTTTAATTTGATTTTAATTAAAGTCGATAGTCTTTTTTTTTTGCATCCTGGTCTAACAATACCTTTATCAGTCTACCATCAAGTGATATTATACAACTTCACAACTAAGAAATATGTAATATTATGTTGCTATTCCCCCTGCCCCCATCTCAATCTTCATGCTATTGTCTGGATAAAGGAATCCTCAGGATACCATAAACAGATTTCAACACTAACCATCTATTCTGGGGAATAAAAGACATTTTTTTACTTCAGAGTAATGTTATTGGTAATTGGAGAGCAAAGAAACCTTGAAGATTACTGTGGAACTATTTTAGAGATTAAAAAATATCTACTGCCTCATGTGGAAATCTGGGATAATCATTGGAATTCAGCTGGCCATCAGTCTCTAGCAAGTCTCCCTGTCATCCCTCCAGAGGGAGATACAACTATTTACCGGGTGGGGTTTGCCCAGCTCATGAGGTATTTTACTGTAGCGCTGTGGACAGAGTACACCTGACACTTCTTTCTTCTCCTTTTGTCTCACACCTCTGGCTGTATTATTTTTCTGGGTCCCCTAACATTTTTAGCTAGGCCATTAATGACTCATGGAAAATAAAGCTATTCTTCTTTTGAATGAAAATTCCCTCCTTGAACTCTGGCTTAGAGACACACATTTTTTGGTTCCCTTTCCCCCCTTCATTTCTGTCCTGGGTAGTCCATCAGTACTATCCATTCAGATTCCAATTTCATGTTCCTTTCAGCTCCTGCATAAGATGCACACAAACAAATATGGTAGCCTCCATTAGTCACTTTTCTAGTGGCCACCCAAACACTTCTTTTTCCTCTCGATCCTCCTAATTGAACTATTTAATATTCACTCTCAATGTGCTTCAGAAGATGCAGTCTCATTTAAGGAATTAGGGCCAGTGGAGCTAGGACAGGAAATTTTCCAAGGTGCATCTAAGTCATATTCAAATATTTAAAATATTTTATATTAATTATATTTAAATATGAATATTTTGAATATTAAAAAGAGCTTTTAAAAACATTTTACCATTTCTTTTTTTTATTTAAAGAGAGAGTGAGAGAGGAGAGAGAGAGAGAGAGAGAATTTTTTTTTAATATTTATTTTTTAGTTCTCGGCAGACACAACATCTTTGTTGGTATGTGGTGCTGAGGATCGAACCTGGGCCGCACGCATGCCAGACGAGCGCGCTACCGCCTGAGCCACATCCCCAGCCCCATTTTTACCATTTCTGATGTTAGCAGCTATATTGAAACTGAAAACACAGGGACAGTGGACTTGGTTAAAGATTTCCCTAAGCTTTGTTTTGGCAGTTCTAAGAAATGATTACACTTTCCTATCAGGACTTCTTCCAGTACCCACATTGCTAATTTCTTATCATTGGGAAACTCATCAATACTTTTTCCTATTCTTCCTGTGGGCTGTTGCAAGATTGATTGATTCTTCTACAAATCATTATTCTGATATCAAATGGAGCCAATAAACAAATTTTATTTTTTTATCCCTTGGCTTCCTTTTAAATCACTGGTGGCAACAGTTCCAAACTTTTCCTCTACAATTAGGAAGAAATTAAATTTTCACTTGAGAGGGAAAAAAAATACCACATTCATATCCTCACCTCATATTATTCAGTCCTTTTCCTCTTTTTTTGTGGGTCTTGATGTTGACCCTATCTGCTCATTAGGTATGGATGGGATTCAAATAACAAAACAAAGAAATAATAATATAATAATAACAAAACAACAAACTGAAACACTGAACCTCTTTGATGCTTTTGACATACAAACATTATTGAGAAGAAACTTTCATGATAGATTTTCAATTTTACTTAGGGACTTCTGCAAGGTTTTTCTGTTAATATGTGATATGACTCATTAGGAGTGTTGGCAGCAAATTAGCATCATTCACCACAGAAGCCATTGTTCTTGGCACAGTTATTGGGACTTCCTAGAAGGTGGTTTGGCCATCCTTACTTAACCTCCACTTTCTGAGCCCCACGTAGACCTTCTAGGATCTCAACTCCTCAGATCCACAGTGAGAGCCAGACTGCACCACCCTTGCCCCCTGAGGTCATGAGTATCCTCCTCCACCAGAAGGTGCTCTCTGCCAGGTACCAAAGAGGGCAGAGGGGCATCTTGACGTGAGGAAGACAGACAGGCCCATCTCTTACACCAGTCTCTAGACGGGTGGGTTGGAACTAAACTCCAAGAACTCTGGAAACCTGGTGGTTTCTAGAAGGAGAGACCGGAAGTGCCAACGGAAGGATCCGATGTGCAGTCTGGGACGCTGGGAGCGCCCACGTGTCTCTTCTGGAGGGTGAGGCTCTTCCCTTGCGTTGTTAATCTTCAGCCCAAGGTTAAAGCTGTGTTAGCTAGGTTTTTATTTTTTTATTTTTAAAATTCACATATTCCCCTTATTTATTTGTGCTTTCAAATCCAGTTACTGGGCTGGGGTTGTAGCTCAGGGAGAGAGGGTGAGGCTCTGGGTTGGATTCTCAGCACCACATTAAAAAATAAAAAAGTCACAAAGTCTATCCCATGCCTAAGGGGCTGGGGAAGCAGCTAGGAGAATGCAATTGAGGACAGGAGCCAGAGCCAAGCAAGGCCTGGTGGCAAAAGTGTGTGGGGGAGGGAGATGTGTGTCCACTTAAATTATTTGTAATGTTTCTGAGTGGAAGACTTCCTTTCTCTTCCATTTGTTTAATTATTTATACCAAATTGAGCTCATGGAGATTTATTTTATCATTTGGGTTGCATCACATTACTTATCTTTTGGTCAAATTATCTCAGCTTTGTTCATTAGGAATCCTTCATATTATCTCCCTTGTCCTTCCAATTGTATTTCTATTGTGTTAGGTCCATTTGGTGTATTGTGTTAAAGTATTCTGTTTCCATATGGATTTTCTGTCTACATGATTAATCTGTTATGAATTAATGACTCCTACTGTTAATGTGTTGCTGATGATATCTTTCTTTAGATCTGTCAGTGTTTGCCTTAAATTAGGTAGAGTGATTTTGGTTGCATAGCTTTTTTTTTCCTTTGGGTACTGAGGATTGAACTCAGGGACACTTGACCACTGAGCCACATCCCCATCCACATTTTGTATATTATTTAGAGACAGGGACTCACTGACGAGTGGGTCCTTTCCATTGCTGAGGCTGGCTTTAAACTGGAGATCCTCCATTGCTGAGGCTGGCTTTAAACTGGAGATCCTCCTGTCTCAGCCTTCCAAATGGCTGGGATTACAGGCATGTCCCACTGCAACCAATTTGCATACCTATTTTTAATCATTACATTTTCCTATTGAATTGACCCTTTAATCATTATTTAATGACTTTTTTGTCTCTAATACCAGTTTTGACTTGTCTATTTGCCTTATACAAGTATAACTTCACCATGTTTTCTTTCAGTTACTGTTTGCATAGAATATCTTTTTCTTCCTTTACTTTCAGCCTTTATACAAGATGAATATGTCATATGATCTCTACTATACAGTGTATAGATCTGTGTAAGTCTGCCTGCCCATAATCTGAGAATCCCCTAAGCTTTGAGTAAGGGGGTGCTGGTCTAGTATCACACACCTTACTCTATGCAATGAAGTGGCCCCCACCTTCACTCTGCAAAGAAGTTTTCTCTAGCCCTGGACTTGGGCATTACCCAGTGGGATTAGACAACTCCCTTTGAAACTGTATCTCCTGCTTAATTTGGTGAAGAACATTCTATTGAAACTCCTGTGTGTCTCCCCTATAAACATAAAGGGATTCTGGGTGCATGCTCTCTTTTCTAGTGCTTTTTCCAGCGTGAAAGCTGACATTTAAGGTCACAGAGCAGTCCACCTTCCATGTGAAAATTTCTTTTGTGTCCTGTGCTTTCTCACCACTTTCTTAGTTTAATGTTGCA
This sequence comes from Ictidomys tridecemlineatus, assembly GCF_052094955.1. Taxonomy (NCBI): domain Eukaryota; kingdom Metazoa; phylum Chordata; class Mammalia; order Rodentia; family Sciuridae; genus Ictidomys; species Ictidomys tridecemlineatus. The sequence continues at coordinate 987,440 of NW_027525269.1, read as the reverse complement.
GCCAGCTCTTGTGAACCCAGTTAATATCGTCAGTGCAGGTGGCTGGTGAGATATAGCCTATAGTTTTCTATTATACTTTGTATACTTAAGAATTTGTAAGACAGTAGAACTTATATTGTTTTTTTTTACATGCAGAAATTATAATGATAAATAAAGAGAATAAGAGTAAAGTTTGGAGGTGATGGATATGTTTATAGTGTAGTTTAGAGTGATTTCATGAGTATATTTATCTCTGAACTCATCAACTTTTATATATTAAATATGTCCAATGTTTTGTATGTTACTCCTTCCTCAGTAAAGTGGTTTTATTTGTTTTTTTATTATCTTCAATATTTTTAGTTGTAGATGGTCACAATATCTTTATTTCGTTTATTTATTTTTATGTAGTGCTAGGGATCAAATACCAGTAAAGTGGGGTTTTTTTGTTTGTTTGTTTGTTTTGTTTTGTTTTGTTTTTGTTTTTGTTTTTGTTTTAAGATAATTCCACCACATGACCAGCACTGGCTTCATGAAAGAAAGTTCAATTCATGAGTAAATGCTAGGGAGATCTAAATTAAAGAGATAAGACTCTAATTACCTTTAATACCAGCCCTGGGTTGGCTTTTCCTAGCTTCTGCCTCCACCCATGTAATGCGGTATTGAGGTTCACTAAAGAGGAGAGAGAGAGAGAGAGAGAGAGAGAGAGAGAGAGAGAGAGAGAGAGAGAGAGAACAGGCCAGAGAGTGAACTTTTATTACAGAACAAAAAATTCAAGGGAAATTCCCATCCAATGAACATTAAGGCGGCGGGGGGGGGGCAGCATCCCAAGGTCAGGGACGATAATTGGGTTTTCGGGCAGTGGCAAGGCATACCTCTGCAAAGACCGGGAGAAGGGTGGGGAAAAGCTCTAACACAGCTGTGTCTAAGCGCCTCTCACCTAGCCAGGGAGGTAATTTAAATCACATGTGAGAATGGCCTCCAAGAGATAATCCATGTTATTTATTTATTTTTTCAATGAACCTTGATTTTATTTATATGCAGTGCCAAGAATTGATCCCAGTTCCTCACACATGCTAGGCAAGTGCTCTACCACTGAGCTACAATTCCAGTCCAGCAAAGTGGTCTTAATGTACAAAACAAAACATTTTTTTTTTCCTTCTGATTTCTTTTTTGACCTATGGGTAATTTAGAAGTCTCTCAATATTTGGAGTTTCAGGAGATATTTCTATTATTGATTTTTAATTTTGTACTGGCCTGAGAATATACTTTGAAGACTTAAAGTTTAAATTTATTGCTCCTTTTATTATGGCTTAGAATATAGCTTATGTTGATAAACTTTTCCACATACATATAAAAATATTTTCTGTTTTTTTTAGAGTGGAGTGTTTGGTAAGTTTACCTAGGTCAAGCTGGATAATAGAATGGTTTTTTCAGATTTTTTTTTCTGTCCCTCCTGTCTCTACTCTTTCAGGGCTCCAATTACTTCAACACACCTCTCTCACTACTAGATAGGTCATCCAGACATAATCTAAGTAAAGATTCCTCAGACCTAAAAATACTATTAACCAAATGGACCTAATAGACATCTGTAGAATATTTCATCCATCAATTACTGAATTTAACTTCCTCTCAGCAGTGCATGGAACATTTTCTAAAATATGTGACATTTTAGGTCATGAAGCAAATCTTAGCAAATAGAAAAAAATATAGATAATACCTTGCATCCTAATGGAACATAATGGAGTGAAATTAGAAATCAATGACCTGATAAAAAATAGAAACCACTCTAACACCTGGAGACTAAATAATACATTTTTGAACGATAAATGGACAGCAGAAGAAATTGGAGGAGATATAAAATATTCGTATAAACAAATGAGAATAGGTACACAACATATCAAAATATCTGAGCCAGTATAAAGGCAGATGTAAGAAAAAAATTTAGCCCTGAGTTAATACATTAAAAAATTAGATAACACATAAATAACTAACATTATGCCTCAAGGTCCTAGAAAAAAGAAAAACAAACCAACACCAAAGTCAGTAGAAAACAGGAATTAAAATCAGAGCCCCAAACCAATGAGATTGAGAATAAAAAATACAAAGGATCAATAAAATAAAGAGTTAGTTTTTGAAAAGATAAGCAAGAACGATAACCCCCCTAGTCAAGTTAACCAAAATGAAGAGAGAAAAGACTCAAATAAATACAATTAGCGATGAAAAAGAAAATATCACTAGATACCACTGAAAGCCAGAGGATCATCTGAAATTATTTTGAAAATTTATACTCCAATAAGCTAGAACTTCTTGAAGAAATCGAAAAATTTCTAGAGACATATGACCAAATCAAATGAACTATGAGGATCTAGAAAACATAAACAGATTAATATCAAGTAATGAAATTGAAATAGCTATCAAAAGCCTTTCAACAAAGAGAAGTCCAGGATCAGATGGAGTAATAGCTGAGTTCTATCAAACCTTTAGAAAAAAATTAGTACCATACCTCCTCAAATTATTCCATGAAATTGAAAAGAAGGTATTCACTAACAAATTCATTCTATGAGACCAGCATCACCCTGACTAGACAAACACACATCAAGGAAAGAAAATGTCAGGCTGATATCCTTGATGAACACAGATGCAGATGCAAAAAAATCTTAAGAAAATATTGAGAATCTGAGTGTGATGATGCAGGCCTGTAATCCCAGCAGCTCCGGAGACAGGAGAATAGTGACTTCAAAGCCAGCTTCAGTAACAATGAGGTGCTTAGAAGCTCAGTGAGACCCTGTCTCTAAATAAAATATAAAATAGGGCTGGACATGTGGCTCAGTGGCCAAGTGTCCCTGAGTTCAAGGCCCAGTCCCTCCCGCCCCCCAAAATATTTTGGAAAACTGGATACAAAAACATATTACAAAGATAGTACACTACAATCAAGGGAGTTTCATTCCAGGGCTGAGAGGTTGGTTCAATATATGCAAATCAATAGATGTAATTTACCACATAATAGACTTAAGGATAAGAATCACATGATTATCTCAATAAATGCAGAATAGTCATTTGACAAAGTACAACACATATCAATGTTTAAAACATTAGAGAAATTCGGGATAGAAGGAACTTACCTCAACATTGTAAAGGCTATACATGACAAATCCAAAGGCAATATCAAACTGAATGGAGTAAAACAGTATGCATTTCTTCTAAAAACAGGAATAAGACAAAGATGTCCACTATCACCATTCCTATTCAATACAGTTGTTAAAACTCTAGCCAGAGCAATCAGGCAAGAAAAGGAAATTAAAGAAATACAAAAAGGAAAAGGAGCTCAAATGATCTTGGCTAGCTATTGACATGATCATATATTTAGAGGACCCCAAAAACTCCAACACAAGACTTCTAGAGCTGATAAAATTTTAGTAAAGTATCAGCATCCAAAGTTAACATATACAAATCAATCACTTTCCTATACTTCAATATAAATCAATCACTTTCGTATACTTCAATAAGGAACCACTGTAAAAGAAACAATAACTTGAAAAAAGTGGGACTAAATATCATGAAGGATGTCAGGGACCTTTGCAATGAAAACTATAGAATGCTAAAGAAAGAGACTGAAGAAGACCTTAGAAGATGGGAAGATGTCCCATGGATAGGCAGAATTAATATTATTAAGATGACAATATCACCAAAACCATAATATTCAATCCAATTTCCATCAAAATACCAATGACATTCTTAACAGTCTAGAAAAGGCAATTCTAAAATTCATTTGGGGAAATAAGAGACCCAAAATAGCCAAAGCAATCCTGAGCCAAAAAGAAAAAAAAGATGCTGAAGGCATCACAGTACCAGACCTCAAAATATGCTACAGAGCTATAATAACAAAACAACATGACTCTAGCACCAAAACAGACTGAAGAACAATGAAATAGAATAGAAGATAGAGAGGCAAATCCACATTAATACAATTATCTGATACTAGATGAAGGTACCAAAAACATTAATTGGAGAAAAGATAGCCTTTTTAACAAATGGTTTTGGAGTTACTGGAAATTTATATGTAGAAAAATGAAAGTGAATTTCTATCTCTTACCATGAAAAGGTCAACTCAAAGTGGATCAAAGACCTAGGAATTAGACTGGAAACTCTTCAACTCCTAGAAAATGTAGGCCCAACAGTTCAACATGTTAGCACAGGAACTGACTTCCTTAACAAGATTCCTTAAGCAAAAGACATAAAACCAAAAAATCAATAAATGGAATGGCATAAAAATGAAGAAATTTTTGTATAGCAAAGAAAACAAGTGAGTGAATAGAAACCTTGCATAAGATTTTTGCCACCTGTTATTCAGACAGAGCATCAATATCCATAATATATAAAGAACTCAAAAATCTTGACACCCAAACCTCCTCAAATAGCTCAATTAAAAATGAGCAAAATAACTAAAGACTCTTCTCAAAAGAAGAAATACAATTGGACAACAAACATGTAAAAAATGTTCAATATCTCTAGCAGTAAGGGAAATGCAAACCAAGACTGCATTGAGATTTCATCTCACCCTAGTCAGAATAGCAATTATCAAGAGTACAAATAATAATAAGTGTTGACAAGGATGTGGGGAAAAGGTACTTTTGTACATTGTTGGGTAGGACTGAAAATTAATGCAACTACTCTGGAAGGTCATATGGAGATTTCTCAAAAAACTAGGAATGGGCTCAGCAAAAGAAACAATCAATGAGGTGAACAGAGAGCCTACATTTTGGGATCAAATTTTTGCCACATGCATGTCGGATAGAGTTCTAGTCTTCAGGATATATAAAGAACTCAAATACTCAACACCTAAAAACCAAACAACCCAATCAATAAATGGACTAAGGAGCTAAACAGACACTTCTCAGAAGAAGATACATAACTGATCTACAAATATATGAAAAATGTTCAACATCTCTAGTAATTAGAGAAGTGCAAATCAAACTATTCTAAGATTTCATCTTATGCCAATCAGAATGGAAGTTATCAAGAATACAAACAACAATAAGTACTGGTGAGGATGTGGGGGGAAAGGCACACTCATACATTGTTGGTAGGACTGCAAATTGGTGCAACCAATCTGGAAAGCAGTATATAAATTCCTTAGAAAACTTGGAATGGAACTACCATTTGTGTAGAGGGAAGTGAGGACTGGGGTGTGGCTGTGGGGATGAGAAGGATGGTAGAATGAGACAGATATTATTACCTTATATACATGTATATACTGAAGTGACTACCATGTACAGTCAGAGGAGTGAGAAGTTGTGCTCCATTTGTGTATGATATGTCAAAATTCATTCTACTGTCCCACTCCTTGGTCTATACCCAAAGGACTTAAAATAAGCATACTATAGTAACACAGCCACATCAATGTTTATAGCAACTCAATTCACCATAGCTAAACTGTGGAACCAACCTAGATGCCCTTCAATAGATGAATGGATAAAGAAACTGTGTTATATACACACAATAGTATATTACTCAGCATTAAAAGAGAATAAAATTATGACATTTGCAAGTAAAAGCATGGAGTTGGAGAATATAATGCTAAGTGAAGTAAGTCAATCCCCAAAAACCAAAGGCCATATTCTCTCTGATAAGTGGATAATGATCCTTAATGGGGGGAAATGGGGAAAATGGAGAAACTTTGGGCAAAGGGGAGGGAGGGAGGGGAGAGCTCAAGGGGCCAGGAAAGATGGTGGAAGTAGGTAGACATCATTACACTAGATACCTGTATGACGTCACATATGGTGCGATGCTATATTGTGTACAACCAGAGAAATGAAAAGTTGTGCTTGCTGTAATTGTGTACAATGAATTAAAATACATTTTGCTGTCATATATACCAAAGGAGAATAAATAAATAAACAAATAACCCCCCCAAAAAATTGAAAAATAAAGCAAAAAAACAAAAACAAACAAGCAAAAAAAGAATGTAGGAATGGAACCATCATATGACTCCCACTCTTTGGTATATATCTGAAGGAGCTAAAGTCAGCATGCTACATGGATACAGCCACATCAGTGTTTGGTAGAAACACAATTCATAACAATCAAGCTATGGAACCAACGAAGGTGTCCTTCAACAGATGAATAGACAAAGAATATGTGATATATATGTATATATATATATATATATATATATATTCATCTGTAGCCAATGGAGTATTAGTCATAAAGGAGAATGAAATTATAGTATTTGCTGGTAAATGGATGGAACTGGAGACCACCATGCTAAGTGAGTTAAACCAGACTCATAAAGCCAAAGATTGAATGTTTTCTCTGATTTGTGAAAGCTACCCCAAAATAAAAGGGAAAAAAAGATAAAAAAAGATAAAGGGAAAATGATTTCATAAAAATAGAAGAAAGATAGGTAGAATAGATAAAGGGGGCTGAGGGGAGGGAGAAGGAACACGATAAGGGTAGAACAGCAGAGTGAATCTTACCTAACTTTCACATATATGAATATATGTGAAATACATATATGAATATACCACATATGTGAATATACCACAGTGAATCTCATCATAATGTATATCCACAAGACACTAACTATTAAAAAAAACATAAAATTCAATAGCAGAAAGATCTGTAGAGTAGAGGATAGAGAAGATGGGGAGGGAGGAGGGAAGGGAAAGGAGGAAATACTGGGGACTGAATTAGGACAAATTATATTTCATGCTTTTTTAAGTATGTGAAAATGAATTCTAATGTTATACATAACTAAAAGAACAAAAAAATTCAAAAAAATTTGTTTCATGTCACTTGCATGGGCATTGATTAACACAAATCCTTAACACAAGCTGACATATTTGTATCTGTAAATCTTAAGGAGGAAAGGACCCCTCATGCTTGTTAATCACTATGTAATCAATCCAGTGCATGGAACACAGCAAGTACTCATACAATATTTGTCAAAAAAATGAATGAGTCATATAAATGCCATAGCTGCCTTAACTTAAACTAATTATATTCTTGCATAAAGGAAGGTACCAGATAAAAGTAATAGTAATAGATAAAAGCAATTGAAGACAATGGTAATACATTTCATCTACTTAAACAACAAGCCACAATATGGAGTCATGGTAAGCTCAGTGAAGCAAGACATTTTGATATCTGAGTTGAGAAAAGAGAAACAATATCTCAAATATGCTTATGATGAGTGTTGGGCTGTGGCTTAGTGGTAGAGTGCTTGCCTAGCATGTGTGGGGCATTGGGTTCAAACCTTAGCACCACATAAAAATGAAATAGATTATGTGTGTCATCTAAAACTAAGGGAAAAACTCCAAAATATCCTTATGACAAGAGGATGGCAGGGAGTGAATGAAACATGGGAGTAAATGCAATGTAGAAAAATGCACTTTTCTTTTTATTTGTTTATGTAAATGACATGTTATTTAATGTACTTTATAAGAATTGGAATACTAATAAGACTGACGGTGGAAATTACCTGCTAATATATTACATGGGAAAAGACAGAAGAAGATACTCAGCCTGTCTTCTGAAAAGGGTAGCATGGAAAGAGACTACAGAGATCTGGATTCTGTAATGAATACATTATTATAAAATATCCTGGCATGTTTTTTTATGATCCTCTGCTATAACTGATTTTTAAAAAATTTGTTCTAATTAGTTATTCATAAAAGTAGAATGCATTTTGACATATTGTACACAAATGCAGCACAACTTCTCATCCCACTGACAGTACATGGTGCAGAGTCACTTCAGTATATACGTGTATATAAGGTAATAATGTCTGTCTCATTATACCATCCTTCTCATCTTCACAGCCCCACCTCACCTCTCACTGCACTCTACACAAACACCAAATTTTCTTCATTCTTCCAGACCCACCTGTCCCAGTATGGATCAGCATCCACATATCAGAGAAAATATTAAGCTTTGTTTTTATTTTCAGAGGGGGGGGGAATTCGCTTATTTCACTTAGCATGATATTTTCTAGTTACAACTATTTACCTGAAAATCCATAATTTCATTCTTATTTAAGGCTGAGTAATATTTCATTGTGTTTATATACCACATTTTCCTGACATGTTATATTTATGTAGTAATATTTATTCCTGGAGAATCACCAAGTGTTAGTGTGGGAATTAACTTTCTTCATTTATTAAATTCTTTTCTGTGTAAAGATATTCATGAAAACCATTAAAAGGGCATACTGGGTAAGGGAGACTTGATCTTTCTCAAAAATTGTCTTAAGAGGGTAGCATGGAAAGGGGCTACAGAGATCTGGGTTCTGCAATGAATAAAACAAGTCAGGAAGTGTAGGAATAGTTACTCTGCATTGTTAATTGGCCCCTAGAGAGAGTATCCCCATGCTATCTTCTGAGCCAGAGTCCCAGAATTATCAAGGTCCCCCAACCCTGCAAAAAAACTTTAAGTACAGCACTATGGGATTATCACCTCAGTGCACACAGCATAGAGTAATTGGTATGTTGGGTAATGGTGCCCAGACGAGATCCAGGGTGTGTTCTGGTGGGAATTCTTGATGCCACCAGGGATTCAGATCTCTATTCACATCTGCTGATATCATAGGTCCTGAGGACCAGGGGGTATTTTATCTTTCATGGAGTATGCTCCTCTTTTCTCATGAAAGACTCATGCCAGGCCAAGTATGACCTCTTCTAACCCTTGTGATTACTGTTGAGGAAACATAGTTCAGAAGGAGCTTAGTAACTGCATAACATATACATGTTTGGATGTTACTAAGTAGGGATTGAAGATAAAGCTAGAAAGAGGGTACCTTAGTGATTCCAAACCACAGAGACTGCAAAGTGGATCCTTGTTGGACTCTGGGAGCATTGAAGATTAAGCTGGTATTATGTTTAGCATCTTACTCAGGTAACATGAATGGCCATTCCTATTTCCCGGCTCTCAACCTGGTAATGAAAAGTAGTTCAAATATATGTTCAGGGACAGAGGAAACATATATACCATACCAAGTTCCAACTAGGAGGGGCCAAATGCATTAAGTTACTTAATCTGTACTTCTGTGGGCTCATGGGGCTCAAAATATGAGCACAGATATTGAGAGGGTCACAGAACCCCATATCCTAATGTTTCTGTGATGCTCCATCACTAGAGTAATTAGTTCAAATCATGATGACTGTGCTGGACCAATGTCCTCTCTGGTATACTACTAGGAGATGGCAATTTCCAGGGTTGGAGGAGGAGTCTGAGGAATACTTCAGCAAGTGCTTGTGTGGAAGACCAATAGCCAAAGTGTGTCTGGGAGGACTGTTCTTCCTTCTCCATTTCACTTCTGTGCTTATTCTGTCTACAAATTTCTGCACAGGAAATTCCAGGTAAGATAGTGCTGTTGCTTGAGGTTTTATTAGAAACTAGAGCATTGTGAGATTATCCTTTAAATCGAGGAAGACATTTGGTTAGCCCATGAGAATTCTTCCTGAGAAGGCACAAAAACAAAACAAAACAAAACATTGAACCAAAAAATGTAATTTAAGGGCCACAAGTAAGATTGAAAAATTATTAGGCGGGTTACCTAAGGGAGGAAGAGGAATAGAGTCAGATGGTGGAAAACTTGTACTATGGAGGTTTACAGATATAGTTAGAAACTAATGAGGAAAAAGAGATATGTATGGATAATTAGGTAGAAAGGATGTTTGTAGACCATCTTGACTTGGTTGGAGTAATCAGGGGGAGCAGTGTTGAAATTATTCTCTTAGTCTACAGAAGCTGAGTGTGAAATATGACATGACTGCCAAAAAAATCCTAGAGTGACTCTAGGGCACAGGAAAAATTAATGTGAGCTCTTTATTTCCTGGAAAAAAATGATATTTGATCAGAATGCATTCAGTCCTGTGGTTTTTGTTTTTATTTTTTAAGTTTTTTTAATACTCACATATTTTTAATTATTTGTGTTCACTCTTATGAATGTCATGATCCTCACAAGTCTTCCTAGAGCATAGGTATTGTTGCTTTGTTTTGTGTCAACACAGCATCCATTCACATTTTCAAAAATTATAATCAATAGTCAAATAAAGACAACATAAAATATCCTTTTACCTAGTCTGATATGACTATTCTATCATCTTCTTTTTCCAAGAAGAGTATGTAAAATATACAATCCTTTCCTCATTTAGGGGAAAAAATCCTTTTTTGTATTTTGTGTGAAATTTATTCTATCCCTACTGATTCATTCTCCTCCTTTTATATCTAGTTATTGAAATACTCAAATATGATATGAGGTTTTATTAATTCCTCTTATGTTTGATAAGAGGATGAAAATGAAATAAACACTTGACTTCTATAATATTAATGGATAATATTCTTATCAGCATTAGGAAGAAATGCACAAACTATGGTAGTTTGTGTTCCTGAGGGTTTTCCACATGGTCATTATTGGTGTTTATAACTATCCTATTTCACTTCCCAGTCCATATTTCCTTGGTTCATAGGTAGTCATTGTTTCTGGACTGGTAGGGTGACCCAAAACTTTCTTTCTGAAGGATGTGAGCTATTATCAGCATGATCTGACTTGGGCTTTACTTTTCTATTGCTCTACATTACAGGACCTGGGAGTTTGAAGAGGAACTTTAGAAAATGTCCCGATTTCATACTTCCTTTTCCTCCTCTGTATTGTGTAGTTGTAACAACTCAGTTTCCCCTTCCTAGTCAGAATCAATCACTCCGTGCCATAGGGTGAACTTCTTCACCTGCTGATTCAGTTATTATGAGGATCCTAAAGTGGCAGCAGGGACATCCCAACTCTCAGAAAATGGAATCACAAAATAAAAAACAAACAAACAAAAAAAACCCACAAGTGTCCATTTTATGTTAAAAGTAGTCCAATACTATCAGGGTGCTATCAACTCAGGTTGTTTTTTGCTGTTGGCAGTGGGTATTTAGCAGTTGCTTCAGGCAGATTTACCTTGGTGAGTAGAAGTCCATTGTGCTAAATCCAGGGATAATCTTTACCCCTGCTACCATGCCTGGTTTGTTCATGGTTCTGTTTGGCAGATTCTAGAACTGAGTGAGGAAATGGCTGATAGCTAAAGAATGGGTAAATACTTTTTTGGATAAGATGATCTATTCTGTGGGTAGGAGTAATGAGGATTTATTTCTTGTTTCCACATGAATATTCTGAATATATCTTAACCAGATAATTTTGAAGTACTAGGAGACAAAAGGGTCACATGTTTCAGAAGAATGACTGTCTCCCATAGGCAAATTAAAGAACTGTGGATTTTTGCCTGAAGAAAGGGTTAACATTTGCTTTCATGCTGGATGTATTGTATTTTTTAGGCAGGTAACTGTTGTATTTGGAGATTAACCTGACTGAAAAAGATATGTGTGTTTCAAATTGACAGAAGATGGACTGTTGTGAATTTGTGATGTGTGAGGTTGGCTAGGATGAACTACATTTCACCAAATTCTCTCTAATCCATCTTTTCTGTTTAAGGTGGATCTTAGAGGAGTTTCCTGGGAGATTAGAGGCTAGAAAGGAAGCAGCCATCCTGTAGTACTAATATGTAGTTGCTGGTCAGCTGGCTCACACCTCACTGACATGGAGCAGTGGCTGGGCCTGCAGTTGCTCTACCTTCCCCAGGATTCTCTTTTAGGTTCTTTGAATTCTGGGCTAGGGGTGTGCATTCAGCCTCATTAGAAATCTGACCTAGGGCTGGGGATGTGGCTCAAGCGGTAGCGTGCTCGCTTGGTATGCGTGCGGCCCGGGTTCGATCCTCAGCACCACATACCAACAAAGATGTTGTGTCCACTGAGAACTAAACAATAAATATTAAAAAAAAAGAAATCTGACCTAAATTTCCCAGGTGCCTATATAAACATACCATATGGATCTAATCTGGATGTATATCCAAAAGTAACTAATGAAGAAATATAAATCAATAGCAGAATGATCAGTAGAGTAGAGGAAAGGGAAAAGAGAAAGGGAGAAGGAGAGAGAAAGGGGAAGTACTAGGGACTGAATTAAAGCAAATTATATTTTATGCGTTAGAATTATGTTAAAACAAACTCAAATATTTTGCATAACTAAAAACAGTCAATAAAAAAAGAATCCCAGCCACTGATTCCATAGGCAAGCACACCTGACATTTTTTTGTCTTCCTTTGTGGAGTTACAGCTCAAGCTTTCAGATTTAGTCTGCCTCTTGTCCGCCCTGCTTTATGCTATCTTCACCTTATAATGCCTGTTTTAAAAATATATATATATTTCAATAATTTCAGGTGCTGGATAATTACATGTAGGAAAAAAATCTCTCCACAAATGTTTTCTTGGATCAAAGTGCTTATCATCATGTATGAAGGATCCCATATTTTGGGCATCAAAATTTGTCTCTACTCCCTGTTTCCCCAGGGGCTGAGAAGGGAGCATGTGGCTGAGGAATCAGACATCTCTGCCAGACTTCATCCTTGAAGGGCTCTTTGATGACTCCCCAACCCACCTTTTTCTTTTCTGCCTGACCATGGTGATCTTCCTTGTTGCACTGAGTGGCAACACCCTCACCATCCTCCTCATCTGTGTGGATCGTGGACTTAACACCCCCATGTACTTCCTGCTCAGCCAGCTCTCCCTCATGGACCTGATGCACATCTGCACAACCATCCCCAAGATAACTACCAACTACTTGTCTGGCAGCAAGTCCATCTTCTTCCTGGGATGTGCCACCCAGCACTTTCTCTATTTGTCTCTGGGTAGTGCTGAGTGTCTTCTGCTAGCTCCCATGTCCTGTGACAGGTATGTTGCCATCTGTCATCCTCTGCATTACACTGTGCTCATGAGCAGGAAGGTGGCACTGATGATGGCCCTCACCTCATGGTTGGGGGCATCTCTGAACTCCCTAATTCACACAGTCATCTTGATGCACTTTCTTTTCTGTGGAACTCGGAAAATACACCAATTCTACTGTGAGTATCCAGCTGTTGTAAAGTTGGTGTGTGTTGACGTCACTGTTAATGAGACCACAGCATATATCAGCACCATAGTGCTTCTCCTCCTCCCCATCATCCTGGTTTCTACATACTATGGCTTTATCCTGCACAGTGTCATTGAGATGCATTCAGCTGGGAGTAAGAGAAATGCCTTTGCCACTTGCAGCTCCCACCTCACTGTGGTCTCTCTCTGGTTTGGTGCCTGCATCTTCTCATACATGAGAACCAGGTCCCAGCGCACTCCACGCAAGACAAAGTTGGTTCTGTGTTCTATAGCATCATTACTCCTACTCTGAATCCTCTGATTTATACTCTCTGGAATAAGGATGTAGCTAAGACTCCGAGGAGAGTGTTGAGGAGAGATTTTATCTCCCAATGAGTATACCTGTGTTTGTCTCAAATGTAGATGTTATTCTGAGTAAATCTCTAAGAGTTTTCAAGAGTCCAAATACCTTATGTTCTCTGACTACTCCAAGAATAAAGTGGTTTATGACTAACTTCACTTTTTTAACTTAGTCACAGGAAATCAAGCAGCATTGCGTATGTGTCTGCAATCATTCAGAGTATTAGAGAAATATCTTTACAAACCCCATTAAAAAAGACATATAATGGTCAGAGACAATGTAAAAATATTAAGATAAATATTTAAGGACATTTTCTATTATTATTTATTGCCAAGACTTATGTAAATTATGCCACCAGAGGGTATTTATGGAGTGTAAAATTAGAATGTGTTGCTTAATATCAGAATCATGGGAAGTAAAGGCTGTTTTGAACAAAAGGGTAGATGATACAAAATTTATACTCATAGACCTTTATAGTTCATTGAATCAGTGTTTATGAATTCATAAGGGAAGGAATAAAGAGGTAAGGGTATGGAGAGTGTTGGAGAGAGTCCCAAGAGAACAACAAAGGCTAAGTCTTCACGTTTGGCAATGAGGTGGTCACCTCCTTTTCATTACACAACACAGAGTACTTTGTAGAGACTCTTACCAAGCCCAGAGAAGGTCCAGCATCACTAGTAACTCAAGAGCAGCATCAATCTATCTTAAATTCATTTTTTTATTCACTGAGCAAATCAAGATTTCTTTTGTTCTGACATACATCTTTCTTTAAGAACAAAACATAAATCTTCAGGAAGATTCAGATTCTACTTTACAGGCTTTTCTCTTGACACAATCTTTAGAACATTGGTTTTTCTGGCTTAAGTAATGATTCCCTGTTGAATTTCAGAGAAATCTGAAAACATTAATATAGCATACTTAAAAGTAGTAAATGAAGCACCCAAACCAGAAGAAATTAGAAAAGGTAAATTTCAGATAATAATGCTGTATAAACATATGAAAACTACTTTTAAACTTGTATGTCTAGGATTTCTTCCATTTATTTTATAAGCTTTGTCAAGATTGGATAGTGAAAGCATATATACATCTGTCCATTCAACAAAATATTTTATGAGCATCTATTCACTACCATGCATGGGATAAATCATGTTGGCTTGTGTTTTTTTAATTTAAATTTTATCAAGAGAGTTGGAGATGAGGCTCAATGGATGAGCACTTGCCTAGCAATGGTGAGGCCCTGAGTTCCCTGGTACCACAAAGAAAAAAAAATTAAGTAAAATGGATGAATTTGAAAAATTTAAACCAGAGTCAAACTCTCTGTAAAGCTAAATAAAATGAACTTCATGGATGTTTCTTCAGGTTTTTTCATGCATGGGTTACATAGAAAACCCTGAGTAGGTTTTATAATTTGAAGTATATGAGTAGTCCTTCTCTTCTAAAAGAGTCCATTTATGCCTCTTGATTGAACCAATGCAGTTTAAAGATGGACAAAACCTTCAGGGAAATTTTATGCTTTCCCCCTCCAAGGCTCCTTTTTGTCTTTACTTCCAAGAGAAGTGCAAATGGGGAACATTTGAGTTCTACAGAGTTTTGAGAAGCACTTTTGTCCCATTCTGACCAAGGCATTCCTTTGCTGTCAAGGGTACTTTCAGCAGAGTATTATTCTGATCCCAGGAAAGGGAAGGGAAGACAGTTGTCATAGAGATTGAGAAATTCCTGCTGGGAAAGACTAGGAGCTTGCAGAAAGTACCTACCCTATCCCAGGTGTACTAGAGACTTATTTTTTATCAGGTCTAAGTTCCATATATGGACATACATGAAGCATAGCTACATGGCTGCCCTGAATCCTCAAAGAAAATGATATGCATATCTCTCCTCTCATTTCCCAAATGGAAAAAATAACAGATGGAGGAGGATTTACATATTAAATTAACAATCCCTAGAAATAAGTCATATAAGACCTTGCTTTTTATGACTCAGTGACAACTTTACATTTTTCATAGAAGTGATTCCACATTGATCAATAAATATAACAAATTACTATCTTTAAATTTCAAATAATTTGCAAATATTTTCTGCATACTGAGAAACGTGTGTGCATGTGCATACACAAACACACACACACACACACACACACACACACACACACAGAAAGAGGGAGAGAAATATCATTTGTAAAATTTTAAAATTAAAAAGAACAAAAAATGACAGCCATGAAATCTAATTCTAATTCAAGTCACTTCTTAAATATTTACTGAATGCTTTGCATGGGTGAGGTCCACTTACAAGTCACCACTTGGAGTTTATGAAAGGCATAAATAAGATGATGTAGTTAAGGTGGATGATGTACTAAGATACAGAAAAAATAGGCTTCCAGGTGCTGTGGTTGTGGCTCGGTGTTAGAGTGCTTGCATAGCCTGTTTGAGGCACTGGGTTCAAGTCTCAACACCACATTTAGAAAACTAAATTTAAAGCAGAGTCAAACTGGTTTAAATATAGTCCTATGAATGGGATGTTATAATAACAAAATATTAACTTAGATGATGAAAACAGTTTGCAGTAACCAATAACAAAATGGAGGAGGGAAGGAGTCGTGCATTAGATGGGGTGGACTCCTTGGAAGAGTTTGTATATTGAACTAGAATTTGAAGGATGAGAAGAAGTGGGAAATAAGAGTCAGAAATAGTTATTACTGAAATGAAAAAAAAGTAGTTTTTCTGTAAAAGGACTCCTGAGGTCAATCAGGATTACCCTAGACTGTATAAATCCTTCATAATGTTAAGAAATTATTGATATCACTGATTCTCAATTTTGTCTGAGAATGAGAACTGAAGGATAGAAGATCAGTATACAAAAAGAAACTGTGTTTCTATAGACTGTGATAAAAGGAAAATTAAGAAATGAAGAAAATAGTTCAATTTATGATATCATTGAAAAGAACAAATACTTAGGAATCAAACTGACAAAAGTGCAATACAGGTCTGGGGCTGTAGCTCAGTTGGTAAAGTGCTAGCCTAGCACATGTGAAGTACTGGGTTTGATCCTCAGCACTACATAAAAATAAAATATATTGTGCCATCTATTATATAAAATATTTTTAAAAAGCCAAAAATGTGAGTAAAACTGGTACAATAATAACTAAAAAACACTGTTGAAATAAATTAAAGAGAATCTACATGACTAACAAAAAACATTCCAGATTCACGGTTCAGAAAACTTAATATCAGCAAAATGGCAGTACTCTTGAAATCAGTTTGCAGATTAGAATGACCTTTGTAAGAGAATCTTAGCTGACTTTTTTTGTAGAAATTGGCAAATTGATTTAAAATTCAAATTGAATTTAAAAGGACCCCCAAATAGCCATAATGATCTTGAAAATCAAAAATAAAATGAAAGATTCACATTACTTGATTTAAAAACTTAACGCAAACCAAAAATACATTTTTAGTGATAAAGCAAAATGGTAAAACTATTAGAGAAAAAAGTTTTGGTGGTTCTTTATTAAGTGAAACACAGAATTATTGGTCCTGGCAGATGGGTAACATGTAGTTAAATGAAATATGATTTGAAGTTCATAAAGAAACCCACCTGTCTATGACCTGTGGACTTTTGAGAAAGGTGCCATTGCCACTGAATGGGGCAGACACTCTTCAAAAAATGAAACTGGAACAACTGAATAGCTACATGCAAAACAATAAAGTGTTGTCCTTACCTGACTCTGTATGTAGAATTTAACTCAAAATTGTTGAAATACGAACGTATGAGAGTTAAAGCTAAGCAATTCTTGGCAGGAAATCACAACAACTGTGTAAATCCATATGACCTCAATGGAGCCTGAGATTTGATACTTAAATTACAAACAATATAAGGAAAACACATAAATGACACATCATTCAAATGTAAGTTTCCGTGACATGTTGAGTTTTTAACATTTTTATAAATAGTATCATATTACATGCATTTTCTGTCAATTGATTTTCTTTTATGAACTTTACAGCTTTGAGATTAACACATTTAAGATTTTGAAATCTAGTTCATTCATTTGAATGGTTGACGTATGTAGTAGCTTCCATGAAAGTAATAAATTGCAAGAAAAACTAAAAACTTTGTGCTTTAAAGGAAAATATCAAGAAAGTGAAAAGACATCTATAGAATAGGACAAACCTGTTGTAAATCATAATCTAAGAAGGACTTCTATGAAGACTATATAAAGATTCTTAAGCCTCAAAATGAAAAGACAAATTCTTTGGGTATACTTGCGCAAAAGACTTGGATAGATATTTTTTTTAAATATTTTTATTAGTTATGGATGGACCTTTATTTATTTGCTTATATGTGGTGCTGAGAATTGAACACAGTACCTCACACATGCCAGGCAAGTGCTCTACCACTGAGCCACAATCCCAGCCCATGGATAGATATTTTTTTAAAGTAGTGGATCTGTCTTAACTTTCCTATTTACACAGATAAATACACCACAGTGAATTTCCACATCCTGTTCATCCTCAAGACTGGGATTCTTATTAGAATAAGATGTTCTCTATTTTGTATAAATATGTCAAAATATACTCTCCTGTCATGTACACCTAAACAGAACAAATAAAAAAGTAACTAACATTGCTCAGTACTAGTAATCAATAGGATGATACAAATGAAAACCACAGGAGATGCCATCTTACATTCACTACAATGTCTAAAATTAGAGGTAGAAACAAAGTCTTAGAAAAGACATGAAGTAATTGGAACTCTCATACATTTTTGGTGAGAAAGCAAAATGGTACAACTATTATAGAAAATATTTTTGGTGGTTCTTTATTAAGTGAAACACAGATTTATTGCATAAGCCATAAATTTCACTCCTGAGTATACACTAGAAGAAATTGAAAACTAGAGTTCACAACAAGTTTCACAATATTATTCATAACAGCACTATTCACAATGGCCAAAAGGTGGAAATCACCCAAATGTTCATCAATGATGGATAGATTACCAAATTGTGATAAATAAATACAATAAAATATTATTTGGTCATAAAATCTGAGGTACTGATAGATATTTCACTTGTAAACAAAATGCTAAATGATAGCCATTTACATCACAAAAGACTACATATAACATGACTCTATTTTTATAATGTAAATGGTATCTTAACAAAGTTGTTATTTGAAAGAGAAAAAGAAATGCTAGTTCACATAGTAATTATAAGAAAAAGTGGATGAAAGACATCTAAATCTCTGATGCTCTTCACTTTTTTTTTCACAAAGGAATCTTGTGAATTGTTGAGGTAATCAACATTAACTGTCTCTGGATGTAGCTGGCCCTTTGGTCATGCCCCTGCAAACCCCTGTTCCACTCAGTGTGAATGAAGATAGTGTGGCATCCTTCCTCTGTGTACCAGGATGTTCTAGTCATTATGCCTTCACTGTAGGCCCCAAAGATTCTGAATAGAGAAAACACACAATATTTAAATCTGTGCCATTTTACCCTCCTTCTGCTACACATGCAGCAAGAAGTAGGACCAGCACAGATCCACACACTATCAGAATTATCTGTTGACCAATGGCTGGTTCTTGTTTCCATCACATGTGAGAATATGGCTTCTCTGCCAGCAATATTCCCACCCCATGCAGGAAGCACCTTGCCTGTCCAGGGCTCCAGGACTCAGCATCAGAGTAGGTCTCCCAAATACTAGCCCACGCAAGACTACTGGATACCTTTGTGAGACCATCCATGGCAGTGGCAGCAGCACCCCCCAAAGAACTTTTGGCCACCAACTCAAGCAGTAATCACAGATGCTGCTTCCATTGAGGACACCTGAATCATCCCATGAGTAAGAACTCAGTCTGCCACCCCTGTGTGGACCCTCATCTACCAATGTGGGAAATCCCCTGATCACTGCCATCTTGGGACTCTGCAGCAGCTGACATAATCACCTATGCACAGTGCCTGTCAGCACCTAGGAAATTCACACAGGCTCTGAAGTCAGCTGACACTGCCATCAACAGAGCTTGCTGCTGAACTCATCATCCAACACCATTGCCAGGCTTCCTCCACCACAAAAGACACCCCACCGCTGAAAGCAGGAGCCTCTATCTTGAGTCACCTTTATCACCATCTTCCTGGTACTCAGTTTCTAACTCCCCACTTTCCCCAGCAGCTTCTAACTCTGCACAATGACACCCTCGTTACTTTCACCAACCTGAGGGCAGAGACACCAGGTAACAACAGAGGACTCCACCTATTGGTTGAGAAAAGAAGCAGGAAAGATACTGATAAACAACTATAGCAAGCTCTGTGTCTTTCTTCAATATTTTTTCCCTCTCTCTCTCTCTCTCTCCCTCTCTCTATTTCCCACTCCTTCTCCTTTAACTTGCCCTCACATCCCCAACATATGTGAAACCAAATAGTTTGCATGAATTAGTATTTTGAGTTTGGGACGTCTGAATAGTATATTACATTATGTTGTACATTCTTTTAATACTATTTTATTTTTTAAATTTTAAAAATCTTTTTCCTTTTTTCCTTAAGGTTCTTCTATTTTAACATTTTTTTTACTTTATATATCTGTGTGTTTGTTTTATGTACTCTACTATCTTCCCACTTAATTGTCTACCCAAACGTACTTCCCATCCTTCTACTAATTTTCCTTTTTAGATTTCTCTTTCACACTTTCTAAGGTATAACAACTCTATATCCTCACCTCCTACCTCCTCACCATATCATTCTATTCCTCACCCCAGGTTCCTTGTCTACCATCAGAATCTGTAAATCATTTTATAAGCCTACTGAGTATATTATAGAAGTTAATTCACCATTTTTGTACATTGTGAACAAACTGTAGCAAACATTTGTATTTTTAGGATGTATATTTGTTTATATGGGATCTGATAACATTATTTTTCACTTCAAAGAAGAGGTATTGGGTTCCTACAGGAGCATAATAAGCATATACGGTAAAATAGGTACCACCTATATACACAGTGCTAGAAGGAAAGACATGAAACTGAAACCTATACCTCCCTCACCCCATCTATGCAGACTTATTTATGTGCCTTGCAATTGGTCCAGAACGAGGTCTGAAAGCCTCTAGCTGCAGCATACAAAGAGGAACTCAAAACCCCATCGCTGCCACATCCCTTCAAAGTCGGAGACACCGTCTAGGTACGCAGGCACCAGAGCAAGAACCTCGAACCGCGGTGAAAAGGACCCTACTCTGTTCTGCTGACCACTCCTACTACAATCAAGGTGGACGGCATCACCACTTGCATCCACGCTTCCCACGTGAAGGCTGCACATCCACAGGAGTCCGCAGACACCCCTCCGGATCCAGAATGAAAATTGCAACGCACCCAGAATCCGCTGAAGATAAGACTCACTCGCTGTTGATTTTTCTTACCTTGTATTCTTTATTCCCCCTATTGAATGCAAGCCCCCATGTGACCACTACTGAGAGGTTAGCCAAGGGATGAAGAAAAAAATTTTGAAGCCCAGCAAGGGTGATTTGAAAGCTGGTTTAATAAGTCTCTTTGGTTAACTACTATACTATCCCTGATAGCCAGCCCCTTGATTGTGTTGCTGTTGATTTTAACGTTTGGACCCTGTATTTTTAACAAATTGATGCAGTTTATAAAAGACAGGCTTTCTGTAGTACAAACCATGGTCCTTACACAGCAATATCACTTGCTTCAACAACAGGCTGAATCTGGACCTGAACAGGCAGATCTATGGATATAAGATTATATCCATGATAAAGAAAAGGGGGGAATGAAAGACCCCAGCCCAAAAGCCTGAAGCTTAATGTTAAGAAATACAACCTTTTGCCTTACAGTTACAAGATGCTTCCTCCTCACCACGGCGCAACCCCCCCTTGCAACCCATATGTTAACACCCTCATGTCAAAACTCCACCAGTTGCACGTAATACTCCAAGCCCTATACAATGCTCCCACCAAATGTTCCATATAGATAATCCTGGGAAATAGGTAAAAACGGGAACAATGAAGGTAAAAAAGGGAACAATAAGGACGGGATGTAATTTATGGGTTTCTTTTCTGAGAACGTAAAGTGGAAAAAAACAAGTTTACCCCCCAGGTGACCCCAGGACTGAATTCCGAGGAACCTATAGAATGGCTGTTGCTGTGCTAAGCTGAAAACTGACCCCCGCTCCCTATAAAAACTCTGTACCCCCGAGCCCGGGTGTGCAAGCCACCAAAGCTACGGCCGAGGTTTGCTGTGCACCCATAGGCGCCTATGAGAATAAACCCTCCTGCTGATTGCATCCAGTGTCTCACGTGCTCCATTCTGGTTTGGGGTCTCGGGGTCTTTCAAATCTTAAAGGCTAAAGTACACACAAATTAGATCAAAGTCCATGTCAATATCTTGGTACTATATATATGTAAAGTTGTTGATAGACCTTCTATTTTATTTACTTATATATGGAGCTGAGAATTGATTCTAGTGCCTCACATGTGCCAGACAAGTGAGCTCCACTAAGCCCCAGCCCCAGCCCCCTGGTACATTTCTATGGGGGATATTGGAGATTGAACTCAGAAACACTTGACTACTAAGACAAATCCCCAGGATTTTTTTTTTTTTTATTTAGAGACAGGATCTCACTGAGTTTGTTAGCACCTCGCTTCTGCTAAGGCTGGCTTTGAACTTTTGATAATTCTTTCTCAGCCTCTTCAGCAACTGGGATTACAGGCTTGCACCAACACACCCAGCCCCTGATACATTTATAATACCTGTTTTATGTAGATTTTAACCAGTAGGCTTAACTTTTTTTCTAATATATATTTGATTTGAATCCATAAACTAGAAATCAGTGAAACAGAATCTATTTTTTATCTCCAACACTGCTTTTGGTTATGACGTTGTCTGAGTTAAGATTCTCCATTAAAGAATATATTATGTCTTGTGATCTCATTCTGATCTCCCATAGGACATAGTTCTGAGTTTTAGAATATCTGAAACAAGGTTCCCAGAGATTCCAAATTTTTTGGAGTATTTATAAAACACCACTCTCTGAGTCTTGCCTTCCAGGGACCAGTTTGAATTTTAAGTGTGTAGCTTTTGAAGGGATGGACTAATTGGATGCTTTGCAGCAGGAAGACATTTTCTGATATGCTTTCTATCTAAATGATACTTTATTTGTTTTCTTTTATTAGACACTGTGAATAAAGGTACAATAAAAATAGATGTGTGGCAATATATTTAGCAAAAGGATTCCTAATTTTTTACATATACACCCAGAGTTATTATTACTAGATGGTATGGCATTTTTTTCACCGAGAATTATTATTTATATTTTTTTTATTTATTTAAATACTGGAGATTAACCCCAGGGCAATTTACCAGTGTGCTACATACCCAGTCTCCAACACTTTTATTTATTTATTTATTTTTGAGAGAGGGTTTTACTGATTTTCTTAGGACCTTGCCAAGTTCTTGAGGCTGGACTTTAACTTGAGAATGAATCCCTATTTTTCTACCTCTTATTCTCATAAGCCACTGGGAGTACAGGTATGTATGATTTTACACTGCTACCCCAAATTATTACTAGTGGATTATGTGGCATTTTTATTTTGGGCTTTTAAAGTATCTTAACACTTTTATAAAAATATATTTATTAAATTTATATTGTCACCAACATTTTTACATATTTGTGTACCCTGGAATCCCTATTAATTATGAGATATTTGCTTGGTTTTGTGTGGTTTGGTGCTGAGTATTGAACCCAGAGGTGCATACCACTGAGATACATCCACATTCTTTTTCATGTTATATTTTGAGACAGGCTCTCATTAAGTTGATTGTACCCTTGTTATGTTACTGAGGCTGTCTTTGTACTAACAATTTTCCTGTGTCATTTTCCATAGATTCTAGAATTTCAGGCATATGCCACCATACATGACAATTTTAGATTTTTATAATAGCCATTCCAACAGCACTGCATAGGCTGAATAAAATTTATTTGATTAATGCATTAAATCCCTGAGGCAAGTTTATGTGAAGTAGCCAGTGTAGGAGTGTTGTGTAAAGATTAGCAAGGATTTTGGAATGTGATAGACATTATTATCTAAAGTGCATATATGGGGATAGGGATGTGGCTTATGTGGTAGTGCACTCGCCTGGCATGCGTGAGGCTGGGGTTCGATCCTCAGCACCACATACAAACAAAGATGTTGTGTCCGTCGAACACTAAAAAAGAAAAATATTAATTTTTTTCTCTCTCTCTCTCTTTAAAGTACATATATGAAGACAAAAATTGATATGAACATAGTTTATATACAAACAGAGGTATAATAAATTGTCCTCTATGTCTAATAAGAATTGCGATGCATTCTACTATCTTGTATTTAAAAAATAAAACAAAAAAAACTCTTTATATGTTTTTATGAGAATCAAACTCAGTGCTTTGCACATGTTAGCAATGTAGTCTACAACTCAGACACAACTCTAGCCCATGTACCCAGCTTTTTATACTCTCTTTGTAGTAATCAGAAACAACTTTAAAAATTAAAATTGCATTTATATCACTTTTCCTAGTACAGTAATGTATTACTAACTAAAATTATTCTTAGTATTTTTAAAAAATAATCTAATGGATGACTGTTATTTTTTCCAGAGATTAATTTATCACTTCTTTAGGGCTTGGTGAATAGTCTTTTTTTTCACAATATAGATGTCTTATATTGTCAAATGGGTCCATGCTAAGTGTGTTGAAAATAGTGATTCTAAAAGTTCACACAATCTACACATTTCCAAGACTATAGGGGAAAGGGAAAGACAATATTCACAGTCATGAAACCATTTCCCATGGAAGCATAGTATCAGTGTCGAACCTGGAGTGTAATCCATATCTTTCAGTAGTAAGGTTGTTTAAGAACCACAATCATAGGTCTTTGAGATCCTCTAAAGTACACTGAATGGCTTTAAATCACTTATTCTTCTTCAAAATAAAATTTCTGCTACCTACTTAAAAAATAAAGCACTATGAATGAGAAAGGTCAATGAGACTTAAGTTCTATGGAGGTACTGAGGTTGACCTTTAATTATAGTTTATAAATAGTCAAATAAGAACGGCCTTAGAGTTGTCTCATCTTTTGCAAGACATGATATGGAGTCCTTAGATGAACTGACATGAAATAATGAAAATGCATTTCAGGGAAGTGATATCACAGAACTTTTCAGGGTAGAATCTTGGAAATGTGGGAAAAATATATTAATATACATATGCATTTCTATAGAAAAAAATAAGTAATAAGTACATGAGTAAGAGGGTAAATTCATTGTGCCTCATGCATTGTAGGTTGAAGTTAATGATAAAGTAGTAACTGAGGAGATACAGAACTCTATAATTGTGGAAGACATTAATAGCAATTTAGAAAAAGAAAATATAGTCAAATCCCTTTAGATTTGCCTATGTCCTCCGTTCCTCTTATGAATTTGATTCTGTCAAATGAGATTATGTGGGTATGGTTCTCTCTGAATATATATTTTCTTTTGTTTTTAGGATTATGTAAGGTAGGTCATGTCTTAAACTCACTTTGGGGGCCCTTTTACCTCCTGTTTTGGACTGCAGAGCAGAGACTCACCTCACTCATTCTGTGCAATGAATTGACTTTTGTCAATCTTTGCAAACAATGGTTGGAAGAACAAGCACATTGGAGGGTCTTTCATATCTTATAATATGCTTGTCAGACCCTGTGGGTGTCCTGTCTAGTGGAAATCTTTGCAAGACTCCTCCTGGCAAATTTATAAATGGACTGCTGCTTGCCTTGAAGATGGGCAACACCTACCATGATTCTAAGTTCCTGTATTCTTCCTGAATTTTGGCCACTCTCTGAAGGGGCTCGTAGTTTTGTGTCCAAGATGGGTACCACCTTCAAGCTCTGTGACATGGCCATGGACTGGATTGCTGAAGGGAATGCCAAGCATCTCAGAAAAGTCACAAATTAGCATGACTGGTAAGGATCTCTCTGGAGAATCCCTGCTTTGATAGATAGCCACCCAAGTTGCATGATTAGAAGCTGTCAGTGCCACAGTATTCAATTAAAAAAAATGTATTTCCCCAGGCTTTTTTTCTTACCTATTGTTCTGTTCCCCTGAATGTCAGGGAGGTCTTTGCCTTAGGGCATGCCTTTGGAAATCCTCAAGAAAACAGTTTCAAATGGAAATGAAGAGGCCTGATCTGTGCCTTTTAGGTAAAGTGCTTTGTAAAAGCTGTGTCTGAATCAGACTCTTGGCCCTGTGTGTGGCTGTGAATTACATTCTCAGCACCTCAGGAAACTCAAGAAAAATCCCATGTGTCCATTCAAATCTAAAAGGATGAAAAAAAAGTGTAATATTGGATGAAGTATCTTGCCTTCCTCTGGTCAGGCTCCTGACCCTTATGAAGTAAGAACAGGGATCCTCTGGGTCAAATGAGTTGTTGCAAGCGCTCCAGTGACTAGCACACAGGTGTTTGGGTGTTTTCATGAGTCCAGTACACATAAAGAATCTACCCCTGGCAGGCAGGAGGCCTCGAATTTGAGAAGCAGAGCAGTATTAACTACAGGCTCATTTTATCTATCCTGTTTCTCAGGAAAGGTGTCCAGGCCACCATGAAATTTGGCACATGATGGGCATGAGAGCTTACTTTGCACACCATCTTAGACTGCTCCTCCTATGGAAACCCCCAGCCAGAATGTTATGATGAGTGTCTGTATGCAAGAAGATGAGAGCCATGTGGGTGTGTTTTTGTTAGAATAGTAGTCTTTTGTGTGGTGGTTGGAAAAGATGAGTGGGTCCACCTCAGCTTTAACTCTGGTGTGATGCCATTAGAGACTCAGTTCTGGAACTGATCTCAGAGAACTCTTGTCATGAATCGTGTTGGGATTTTACAAGGCCAGGCATTAGAGGAGCCTTTGGAAACTGAGATCTAGGCCGAGGGTGGCTTTCTCCACAGCACTGGGAATCTCAGCCAGGATTTCACATGATTTTGCTGTTAAAGCCTTTTCAGCTCTAGTTGAGAGCCAAAACGCACATGAACCTCATATTTGAGACCCCAATGGGCCTGGATTCCTGTGACCTTTCACCACTTCTTGGGAAGCCTTGCCTGCATGCGATCTTCAGAGCTTTCACTGAAAGGAGATTTCTCAACACTTAATGGCTCCTGAATGAATCAGAACCCACAGTGCCAACTTCTTCATTCTGGAAATATGGCTAGGCTAATACCATGAAGTTTTTGAGAATCCCATGACCAGAAATCCCTGGAGAAAATTTAGATCTCCTGTTGCTCATCATGACTGAACCAAAGAGTGCCATTTTTGACCGAGTGGAATTCACGACCATGGTGAAGAACGAGATGCCAGTGAGTAGGAGCCAGCAGGGAACTGGGCCTGGAGCAATGGAGTGCAGGTGTGTGATCAAAAATCAGTGGTGGGCCCCTGTGGTTCTGTCCTTGGCTTCCAAATGACATGTGACTGACAAGGAGCATCCAGTAGACCCTGAAATATAAAGGCATGTTGTTATGGGGAGAAGATTTGTTGCGATGCTCAGAATCAAGTTGCTACGCTCAAGTGGGAAAGATATATGGGATGGCAGCCCAGTTTGTGTTTTTTCCTTCAGACCCTGACTCACCCCATGTGACAGAGCTCCCTCCAGCACTGTGTCCTGGTTGACCTTTGTGTATTTCTAAAACAAACACCAATCTTCCAGGGAAGCTGTGAGAAATGTTATTAAAACTGGAGGGTGAGCCAAAGGCTTCACAATCCACCGAGGGAGACATTCATACCCTGATGGCCACAGTTACCTACAAAGAGATGATTCAGCTGTGCTGCCTCCTGTTTGTATTGGAAAACATGAAACCATGTCCTCCTGTTCACAGACTCAGACCAAGCTTTGATGGTCTTACTACAAAGGAAGCCAAAGCACATAGCTATTTTTCTAGTGCACAAATGTCAGAGGCAGAGAGACAAGAAGTCATTAGGCCAGCAAAGCTCCCATGTTTGTGGAATGTTTACCCTGTCCCCTACTTTGGGAATCTCTTCTGCCACACCCAAGTTTGTGAGCTCCTCAGAATTTCCAATTCTAGATATGTATTCATAGATTTTTTTCCTCTTCTCCTCTCATTGTGTCTTATTTGGGGTGATAGAAATGTCAAGGCATTGTGGTGGATGACAGTGGAAGATGTTTATGTGGCACATGTTTGCATATATATTAGACTCATTTTCTGTTTTGCCATTTGAAATATTGAATCTCTGACACTAACCCATAACCTACTAGACTCTGACTACTTATCCTAACATAGATAAAAATAATCCTAAAGGAATAGAATAGAGGCATTTGATGGGAGGCATGGTGTATACTTGTACTTGCCTTTTGCTTCATCAGAGATACATATTCTAAAACCTGTCACTCATTTTTCTCCTTTTACTTCTCCATGAATTTTCAAAATTAACAAACATATAACTTTCTGGCTCCCTGTTTCTGTCGCCTGGTCACAATGTATCTTTTTATATACATATATATAATCCTACTGCCATCACAGGTATATTCTTGAGAGTACTCTGACTTTAGAAAATATGAATTTCATGAACAGATCACTGCCCCCCCAATACACTGAGGTAACTGAAAATTCAAGCTGTGGTGAGCTTTATACTTCAACAAGTTTATACATAAAACGATGTAGAGGACAATGAATATTTTGGGTACATATATGAAGGGTATATATTCCCTTATTAATTTCAATTGGCATACGTACTGTTACTTTTTAATGTATTATGTGTATATATATATATATATATATATAAAATATGGATTTTCAAACATGAATTATATGTGTCATGTACTTATACTACCTTGATTCTTTTATGTCCATCTGTGTGGATTTATAATCAACTTTCACAAGATATTTCTCAGAAATATTCATTTTCTTGACATACGTATTCATTTCTGAATACTCAAAATGAACTTCAGTGAATATTGAGTACTAACTTTAATATTTCTACAGTAAGTGACCCAGTTTAACATCAAAGAAAGTATATTCAGATGGGAAATAATGTGTGTTTTGAAGTAAATTTTCATTCAAAATTGTTAGATTCCTATTTCTTCAGTACATATACATCATAGGATGTATCATTTCATCCACAATTCACAAATTGATACACATATGATGGAGAGGCAGGGAACATGTGTTCCAGGCAAAGGGCACATGTTAGGTTCTCACGATGGGGGGAGTAAAGGTAGATTAATTAATGAATAGGGTTTTCATCTGTAATTGACTCAACTCTTGTATCCAACTTGAGTGACAAATGATCCAAAGCAGCCACAGATTTCCCCAGAACACCTGTGTGTGAGGTCTCAACAGGAAGTTCAACTCAGTGCAGAATGTACCTGACCATTTCCAGGACAGAAGAGAATGGAGTGCATGGCCCTCCCATAGGGCCACAGCCCTCTCCTTTTTATGAACTGGAATATCATCCATCACTGCATCCTAAAGTGTGGTCCCTGGGCCTTAATTGTGGACAGAATTACAGCCAAACACAGGGAAAGAAACCCAGCTGCCTCCTGACCCATGAAGAAAAACCACAGGCAGTTTATTGGGCTCTGGGATTCTGTCTAAGTTTATCTGGGCAGTTGCCAACAAGATTCTATTTGTCCACCTGCACTTCAAAGTTTGCCAATCCCAGGCCACCTTGAGACTCTCAAAGACAAGCCAGTTGATGAGGGGCTGGTAACTGGGCACACAAAACTCTGTCCCAACACACACCCTACAATACATTCCAATAAAACTATCTTCCATCAGCACAGCACTTGGTCCTGAAATGCTCAATGATGGAGTCAATAAAGGACTAGGGCTCCCCAAGAAACCATTCCACAATCTCCAAAAGTGAAAAGGGATTTACACAGTAGACTTACATAGATTCCAGGAGGCACTATGAAAAGGAGGTAAATGAAATGCAATTTAAGAATAGTTTTCTTGTTTAAACAACATGTACCAAGTGCATGGGAGAAAAAGATGACATTCTGCTTCATGACATCGGAGTAATCAAAGTATTCAAAGAAAACTTCTCTGTACCTCTTCTCCTAAAGCCATAATTGCACACCATTCCAAGAGGGACAATGCACACAAAGGTCGTCTGGCTGATAAATGTCTCAGAAATGACCAGCTCACTCATGAAGTCTTTGATTGGGTATGCCACTTGCCAGCTGATTTGCTGGGTCCCAGTCAGACCACTGCTGTTGTTGATGCCAAAGTCCACTTGTAGGATCTTGTAGACTGAGCTATTTGCTCTGGAAAACAAACACATATTAAAGTTCAGTTTGAAGCACATAACTCAGCATAATGTCAAGAACACAGTAAAAAACCCATCCTCCTTTGTCAACCAAGGAAACAATTGCCACCTTTGACCCAAACATGGCAGTGCTCACAGAAGCTGGCCCACACCTGCCTGTGTGTGGCCAAATCTCAGGATGAGCTTTCAGGATCCTCTGTGGAAAGAAGTCTGCTTCTTACTGAATGAGAAGCTGCAATGGATTCCTTCCCAGAACATGGTGCCAGTTCCCTCCTCTGTCCAGCCAAGGAGGGAGGTGCCAGTTCCTCAGTGAAGGCCACTTTATAGACCACATCAACCACCTCTGCAAAGGCTCATTGACCAAAGATCAGGCTAACAAGTTCTGGAGATGAGAATGTGGTTCTGTCTTTGAAGGGGCCTCTGTTGCCTAGGTCCATGTGCTAGATGGCCGCTGGCACTATAGGTGCTGCTGCTACTGAGCATTCCATCTAGTGGGACAGAGAGCTGCAGAAAGGGGACACATGGAGGGACCCCTTGACAAGAATCTTTAGAGCCTCAGGCAGTGGTCCAAGCACAGGCTTTGGAGTAAATGGCTTTGACCACAAACTGGCTGTGGGACCATGAGAGTTGCTAAATTGGGCCTCCACTCAAACAGCTCTCAAGTGGGAATAATGACAGGTGTCCACTTCAAAGACTCAGGTTTCTAATTTTTGAAATGTTGTTCTCCTGAAAGACTTTAAAAATTATATATATATATATATATATATATATATATCATATATATATATATATGATTTTATATGTCTGTCTATATATGTGTTTGTGTGTGTGTGATTTTAACAAAATCATTACAAAAAAAGTATAGATTACCGAATCACACAAGATGTTCCTGAGAATCAGACTAAACCTTCCCTGTGTTCTTTCACTTTTCAGTTAACCCTTTAACAGAAGGAGAAGAGAAGCTAACACCAGACAGTGGTGAGGAGGGGCAGCTGCACTGGGTAGTTGCAGAAGTGTTCCATGGCCTGATGAGGACCTTCAGGCAGCTTCCTCCTTTTTCTCAGCTCAGATGTGAAGTCTCAGCCCACTGGGAGACACAGCTGGATTTATGCCCCATGACGCATGATGTGCTGGCTGTCTTAATCAGCACTGTGTTTGGGTTCCATGGCCAATGGTTAAATATCATCAAAAAGCAACTGGGTTCATCAAATTGATTGACAGGGTGGCCCTCCCCTTTTTCATTAGTGATTGCTTCCATTTGGATCTGGGTGATCCCCAGAGGCCAGGTGTTGATGGGGTTCTTAATCTGGTGTTGATTTGGTGGGGAACCCTTGGGGACTTTGCAGAAGGCTCTAGATCATGGGCCTTGAGAGAGGCTGCGTGAAGCCAACTCCCTCCTCCTTCTCCTTTTTTCAGGGCAAAAGTGAATCGACATTTTCTCCACCCCACACTCCCTGCCACAGGGTACTAACTCACCAAAAGCCCCCAAACCTGACCAGTCTAAATCCTATAAAACTATATACCAACAAACCCCTTCTCTCTGCAAGTTGATGTCTCAAGTGTGTGCTCCAGTAATGGAAGCCAGAAAACTGTCACCATGTTGTCTGGACTACAGCAGCAAAGAATAATCCCAGAAGGGAGCTGGGGAGGGATTCCAGGTTTCTAAACATGGTGACATTTCCCAGTGCATGTTGGACCAAGGCAACAGCATGGGGAGGGCATGTCCTCTGCAGAGAGCCTGGGCTTTGCTTCCCCTCTTCCCTGTAGACAAAAGAGCTTTCCTCTGCCCCAACCGCAGTGCTCAGAAGAGGAGAGCTTTGAACTATGGGTCCTGGTGGCTCACCTCCTGAGGTCTAGTTTCAGCAGCCAGACAAGGCAGGAAAACACTTGCCCCCACTGGTCAAAAGCACGTGGCTTCCATGCAGAGAGCCATGTCCTCTGTCTTGTTCTCATGGGTTCATCGTATCTGTTCTGAACCTTTCCAAATTGCTTATTTTTCTAATCTTTTCTCTTTTGGCAACACAACACTTTATCTTCTGGTTTCATCTTTATTACTCACATTCCCTCAGGATGAGTATTTATTAGAATATTTTAAATTAAGACCTGCACTGCCCTCCTAGCTGTGTGCATCAGGGCTCCCCACACAACATGTGTAATTCTTATCACAGAATTTCAGGCAGTTTGTGCATTATATTCTATTAAAAACTCAGATTCACTCAAGGTTGTCACAACCCAGGGATCACAGCTTCCTGCTGGATGATGTGCTGAGATATATTCACACATTCCTGTTAGCAGGAAGTTCCCTCCACAGGCCTGTGTTTCACACCTCATTTGATATCACAATGCAACAGAAGGCATAGAAAGAAGCAGTTATTTATTTATATTATGGAATGGATTCCAGAGGGATACTAGATAAGCATAAATTATCACACCACAGCCACAATCCCTGCCCTTTTTCCACCCTGGGGAGGAGGGTGGGGCCAGGAGCTGTCAATCACACAACTCTTTCTCAGCCACTTCTAAGAACTGCAGACTGCTCTCAGAAAACAACGGTGACAAGCACCTCCAAAAACAAAAACTTGACCAAATATTTCAACAAAATTCCCTCTGCATGGAATCTGGACAACATCACCTACCCAGTATCTCAGGATGCAGGGACAGAGGGCACACACAGCATTCTATAGGGGTATCTGTACCCCAGACACTGTGGTGATTGTCTGGATCACTCTCAAGTCCCCATATGAGACCATAGCCCCCAGACCCCCTCCCACCTTCCATCCCAAACAGCTGAGGTTGATGGGAACCCCTGACTTCAGGACTGGCTATGGCAATTTCTTAGGGGATCACATGATTATAGTTATATCCCCAGGGCCAGGGATGACCAGGACCTGTGCTGGGCCTGTCCAGGAAGAAAAGCTTCTATCAGAGTGACCACATCAGCAGATGGATGCAGATGTAGTCAGTGTCCACTATCCTCCTCCAGGATGGAGAGCACCTGAGATGAATACAACCATGAGAAGATTGGGACAGGCTCTGAGGAGAAGGTTGGAGCCCCAATCCAACACCCCGGTGCCTGTCCACCATGAACTCAACCTGCCTGAAGACCTTCATTGTTACAGGACCAAATGGACAAAACCACCTGATAAACCAAGAACTTGAGAGGAACTTTTTCACCAGGAATATGCACAGCAGTGCTCTGTGTTATGGTTTGGGTCTGGAAAGTACCCCAAAGTCTCATGCACCTAAAGGCTTAGTCACCAGTGGAGCAATGTCCAGAGGTGGGGCTCATAGGAAATGACTCCATTCCCAGGTGCTGACCTCCTCAGTGGGATAATGCACCAGATGTATTAAAGATGGGAATGTATTATTGGGAGTGGGACCCCATTAGAGGAAGGTTATCACTGGGGATGTGGTCAGAGAAGGTTCATCTCATCCCCAGCTTCTGCTTTCTCCACTCCCAAGATTTGGTGCTGAGCATCTCTCCCCACCACATTCTCCAGCCATGATGTTCTGCACCCCCTCAGGCACAGAGCAATCTATTTTACCAACCATGAATTGAAGCCTCTGAAATGGTCAGACAAAGTAAACCTCCCCTCCTCAGAGCTGTAGGGGTCAGGTATCCTGGTCACAGTAATGAAAAGCTGCATCACACACTGTGCAAAACAGAATAAAGCCACAGCCCTTGACAGACACCAACTCTGAAGAGTACTATCTGACACTCTCCCCTCTTCATTCCCTGATGGCACAGACCATCTCCCACTACAAAGCCCAAAATACTACCCAACAGGTACTTCCCAAGAGCACCTGCTTCTTGGGCAAAGGCAGAGATCCCACAGCTTACTGATGAGCTCTGAAGGGAAGACTCCCCTGGAGACTGATTGTAGAAGAAGACACATAGGACAAGTCCCACTCCTTTTCAACCCCTGGATATTTCTGGGTGAGTTTTCAATGCTTTGAAGAGCTGCAGCCATCTGTGACCATAAGGGGATAAGGTAGAGGATGGTGGTCAGTTCTCCTGCTGGAATGAAGTAGAAGGGGAGGGGCCAAGACTTGAGGCAAGGGATCCTGTCACCCACCAGGTGTCCCGATGCAACATCATAAGTGAGGACTTCTCTCTGCGGCACAGCTGAGCACAGCCCACATACTTGAGGCTCGAGCCCCAGCTGGAGAAGAGAGACTGCCAGCCAGTAGCACCAGGGACCTAGCTTAAGACCAAAAACATGCACCAGTCCCCAGGTGTGATATCAGAAAAATGACTTTTTGGGTGGTAAGGAACAATGACCCAAAGCCTGAGCTTTCCTCTGTCTGCCATAAAATGTCCACTTTCCTCTTGCCTCTTATGTCAGTTCTGCTATTCCACTATATTCATCAACCCTTAGTTAAAAACAATAATGACAACAATAATAAAGATGATCTGAAACTAGATATTAAACCCTGCACCATGATAAATGTGAACTCAGCGGCTCTGAACAACTTCCACCTCATTAGGCCTTTGTGCATGAAGAGCAGAAGGACCAAGCTCTGCCCCATGTGTCCTGTAACACAGCCCTTCAGAAGCCAAGCTACTGGGCTAGGACATGCACGTCTCCTCAGTGGAGATGCATCTGTCTAGACACAACATCCAGCCCTGGCTTCCCACACAGTCCCCAGTTTCTCAACTGCCCTGGGCCTTGAGCCTCTCAGCATTCATCTGCCCTGGGTGTCTGGTGGCCCACGCAGGCCAAGGTGGCCCTCATCTGGGTGCTGCTGTGGTCCACTGCCCACTGGTCTCCATTGCTGGTTCTCAAGGCTGTGATCTTCACACCTGCTGCCACCTTAATTCTATGAGGTA
The DNA here is from genome assembly GCF_052094955.1 of Ictidomys tridecemlineatus. NCBI lineage: Eukaryota > Metazoa > Chordata > Mammalia > Rodentia > Sciuridae > Ictidomys > Ictidomys tridecemlineatus. Next base: position 953,045 of record NW_027525269.1, on the reverse strand, counting down.
GGAAAAAACATGTATAAGAAAACATCCTTGGTTAACTCCAAAGGGGAACACAATCCCATAGTGGGGAGTATGGGCATACTGTCCTCCCCCCAGGAGACAGGAAGAACACTGTGAGTGGCTTTCTTCTGAAAACAAAGTGTCCTGTTATTTTTACGAGTGCTTGAAAATCAGACCCTAAAGTATTGGCCATTTCCATTTATTTTCAGTTTAGTCTGAATTTGGACAGGTCACTTCCTGCCACTGGGATTCATGGAGTTTGATGGGCATGTGGGGAACTAGATGGACTTTGCCCCTCACCTGCAAGTGGGGAAGAATCACCTTGGGATCAGGAATGCCAGGAGCTGCCATGTCAGGGACCCAGGAGGCCACTACACTGAGCACACAGTGATGGGGAATGCTCAGCAAGGCTCTCAAAATCTTTCTCATGAACACACAAAAGGAATGCCAAAGGCAAACGAGGTTCATGGGCAGGAGTTAAACAGAAAAGACAGGAATAGGGAGGCCATTCCCAGCACTGCTGAGACCTAGGGAGCCAAGATCCCCTCAAGATTAATCATTAGATCACACACGGTCCAAAGTGCTGCTGGTTAAAACAAGATGAGCAAAAGTGAAGATATAGTAGACAGTGACATGGGAGGCATGATCTACAGATCATCTGTCTGATAAGGTCTAATATCCAGAATATGCAAAGAGTTCTTTCAAATCAATAAGACAAATCATGCAATTAAAAAATAGGCAAAGATCTTGACTACACAATTCTCCAAAAAAGACATACAGATGGCAAACATGTGCATGAGAAGATGCTCAGCGTTGTCAGTCACTGGGAAATGCAAATCAAGACCATAGTGAGCCACCACTCCACACTCACTCACTGGTTAAAATATGACATAAAGGAGATGATGAGGTCCTGGAGATATCAGATCCTCACATGTTGCTGGTGGGGATGTAAAAGGCACAGCTGCTCTGGAAATTGTTTGCCAATTTCTCAGAATGTTAACCTAGAACTACTGTAGGACCCACATATGCTTTCCCTCATGAGGTAACTAGAAAGCAAGAAGGAAAAAAATCTGGGGAGGGACTTATGAAAATAGATGAGAAACCAGAAGAGGAGAAAGTGTCAGTAGGCAGGAGGTAGTGTAAGGGCAGGCACCAGGAAATGAAGTGGACCAAATCGTGTTTGTGTACTTAAGAATGCAAGAGATACCCTAATATGTATAACAATGAATTTCTTATAATATGACTACAGGACCCAGCACCCACTCCTAGGCTTAGACTTCAAATAATTGAAAACAGGAACTCAGTCAAATGCATATAAAAACACAAAGTACTTTCCATTCTGCCATTAGTTGTTTTGCCAATGATCATGGGAGAAATGATCTTCTTAGCTGTCTGGTGCAACATGAACCCCAAACCCAGAGCCAACAGGGAGAGAGGGAACAAGTATCGAAGGAAGGATTATTGCTGCTATGACAAGGAAGATTTCTTGGGAGGCAACAAAAGACAGCCAGGATTTAGTGAATATGAAGTTGCTAGACAGAGAAAAGGGGACATGTAGATGCAGTGGTCATGTGTGGAAGTCCATGGCATGCCCACATATCCAGAAGGCAGGACAGCGGATTGGTTTAACTATACAAGATGGCTCTGATTCGTGGCTTCCAGAAAATGATATTTCCGAAGTGTGTCCTTATGACACAAGGCTTATATAATATGGCTGCAAGTATGCAGCAAATGTCATTGTCAATAACTTGGTTCTACAGCAGGTCAGATTTGCATTTTCACTGGAGTTGGGGGCGGTAAGGTAAGAGAGGCTGGCTAGAAGGCTGCCATGAAAGTCCAGCTAAGTAGCAACAAAGGCCTGGGTCCCAGGCCATGCAGATGGTTGGCTATCCCATTTGCCAGGATGGAAGGATTTCCTATGACATGAACTAAGTGGTGAAACTGGGGGAGTCCCAAGCACATCAAAATGGTTGCAGTGCACTAGATCCAACCATACTCTTCCAGCTCTTCCTCTTCATCCAATGCCTAAGCATATTAACCTATATAAGAGGGTGGGCTTTTTATACAAAAAGTCCTGAAGTAGTCCTGATGAATATTTGAATTGAAACAGGTGGAAAATAATGGTTGAGGCCCACTGCTCTTTTGTGTTGCACTAATATTAATGCAGAGACCATTAGGAGCAGCACACTAGTTGAGCTGAATAAAGATGGCCAGTTTCTAAGAAAATCAGAATTTATATAACACAGGACCTTTTAGATCACATCAGGTTGACTCCTTTGGGAAGCAAATGTGTAAGCCTTGCAGCTCACAATACATGACATGGCTCATTCACATTCCACCTGGCTTGTGAGGCCTCTGTTTGGCAGCAGAAGACCCTCAACACTGGCTCCCACAGAAGAGATTGCTACAGTCCAATATCAGGATTAGAAAAGTGTAGTAAACTATGGTTTGAAAGCAATTTTGAAGACAAGTGCCTTCTATTTGTTTCCAGAAAAAAAGACAGTAAGGATAATATGAGTGAAAAGTCCTTTTTCCATGAAGTCCTCTTTGTTTTGCTTTGTGAGCATACTCTATAAAAGAAAATAGAATTCTGACTGTGAGGGGAAATCTGGAACTCCAGTGATTGTTATAGAAGGATAGGAAATGTTGACAACAAGAGTATGCTATGAAATATTTAGCATAGGATTTCCTACTTCTTTGAGAGAAGGCTCTGTGGTAAACAGAGAATGCTGGTCAAATCTTTTGTTTTGGTTTCATTAAGGCTAGAGTTTTATTTGATGTTTGAGATCCATTGTGCTTTGAAATATAATATTTTTAGCATCCCTGTCATAGGTTTATATTAAAGGTGATTTAAGTACTGTGGTGGGCTAACATACATTGCTTATTTTTATAGGAAACATTTTCTACTAAAAAAATTTAAAAATGGCCAATACTCTTTAATAGGGAGTTTTATACATCATTGAGTGGAGGCTTTCTTAAAATGCTTTAATTCAAACACATCTTTTATTTAAAATATAGAAATGACTGGCTTTACAAAGTGACACTTTAAAATAAAAGTAAACAGATCACTCACATTATATTTCCTACAAAAAATTCAGACACTTTAAAATAAAAGTAAACAGATCACTCACATTATATTTCCTACAAAAATATTTTATGTACCATTATATTTAGAAAAATACAAAAGAATCAAATTATTTTACATACATATAAATGTTAACCTTAGATAAAACTTAGATACATATATACATTTATACATAGTGTTCTAGAGTGCACATGCACACACACATTTTAAAATATATAAAATATTTGATTGACTTGGAGAAAAATTCCAGAAAGTATCTGGTATTGTTATTATTTAATAAACTTTTGTGGAAAAGTAATTACAAAATCATATCTAAACTTACGAGAAATAGTTTTATATGTTATCTTTCTACCAAGAATATAAGTTTTCAGAGATTTATCAGAGGATAAATAACCTGTCATTCCTCAAAGTCTTATCATGCATTTACTACTTTTCTTATTTCTAGCATGGATTCTCTCTCTAGTACTTAAGACTTCTTTCTTCATTTGTACATTTAGTTTTCCACTTCTACCTATTTTGATTTACTTTCTTAATCATGCTTTGTATTTTGTTTTTCTCTCTCTCAATTAAAGAATAGATTTAAATGAGAGAATATGTTACTTTTTTAACAAATGAATATATTTTATTTGCTTCATAAGCATTTGCTTTTTTTATAATATATTAGAGTTATTCTGGGGTATAACAAACTCCACAATGGAATATATAAAACATTTTCAACATATATAAACGTGCTTTTTTATTTTTGTTTTTGTTTTTAAATATTTTATTTCCTCTGAATTTGCTCAGTTTTTAATAAAGTAATTTTTATATTTTATTCTAATTTGTTATATATGACAGTAGAATGCATTGTAATTCATATTACAAATATAGAGTACATTTTTTCATATCTTTTATACACAACATAGAATCACACCATTCATGTCTTCATACATGTACTTAGGGTAATGACATCCATCTAATTTCAACACTTTCCTCTTCCCATGCTTTCTTTCTTCCCCTTTCTCCCCTCTTCCCCTTTCTCCCCACTGTCTTATCTACAGTTTGTCTATTCCTCCCATGCTTCTCCCTCCTTTCCATTACATATCAGCAATTTTATGTCAGAGAAAACATTTAGCATTTGGTTTGGGGGGATTGGCTTACTTCACTTAGCATAGTATTCTTCAATTCTATCCATTTACCTGCATATGCCATGATTTCATTGTCTTTAATGATGAGCAATATCCTATTTTGTATAAAAATAACATTTACTTTATCAATTCATATACTGAAGGGAATCACAACATTCTACAAGAATGCAGCTACAAAAATGTTTACAGTAGCACAATTCAAAAAATGCTTTTAACTACCAGATTATAAATGCTTTTTTCTAAAAATCTGATAAAAAGATATAAAAATCCTACTTTACATGGTTTCTATTGAACATTGTGGATGTTGAAGGTGTTGAATATTTTCTTATATATTTGTCATCAGAAGTACTATTATTTCTTCTAATAAAATGTTGCTCAATTGAAAATATTAAATGGAGAAGCCAATAAAGTAATAGTATTGCCTCATAATTTATTAGGTGTAAGACTTTGTGAATATTGTAGTATTTTTTAGGTGTAAAACCTTAGCTAGATTTCATTTTAATCTTAGGTTTTTCTCAATTAATAACTTTATAAACTATGATATATCACTTCACTTAAACCCTGGAAATCTCAGGTTGATTATCTGTCAATTATTAATAATTGCTCTCAGATTTTACTGGAAAATTTGAACATGACCAATATTGTTTTTTTACTTATATGTTATAAAAAATTTTTCAGAGTTCCCTAAAGTAAAGTAGCCCTTAAAAACACCAAGTGCTCTCTACAATGTAGAAATGTAGTGGTCATAACTTTTGAGATCAGAACTAAATGAAGCTTGGTTTGTATACTCCATCAATTTAAGTTTTATAAACAGGAAATAAGACAATGTTTTTATACCATGAAGAAGATCTCATAGCAAGACAGGTAGATGCTGCAGTCACTTATCTCCATGAGTCCCAATGTCACATCTACTTATCATATCCACTACATTTTCAAAAAAAAAATCTCATTTCATCAAAACTGGTATATGAGATATAACCTCACTAAGAGTCTCACCAAGCACAAAAATTTTTGAACACCATACAGGACCAGATCAAACAGAAACTGCTTGTATTAAGAACTGTAACCATCCTGGTGATGTAGCTGAACCCAAAGAAAAATCAAAGCAGGAGTATTGCAGTTTAGACATAAGCATGCAAAACGCTTAATTGTTCTAAGTTAAGGAAGCAATGTAGACCATAATTGTAACTATGTACTTATAAATTACAATTTTGAACAGAAGGACAGAAAAACAGGCAGAAGAACAGAATTTTAAAAAAAGGATAGAGTTTTTAACTCATAATAGAAGGCTTGACAATCCTTACCAAAAGGGTCAAGATGTTCCAGAAATTGTCCTTTATGAAGGTAATTTGTGGAAGGAGTGAGTTTTGTTGTTGTTGTTGTTGTTGTTGTTGTTTCTGGAGAAAATTTGGGCAGAAAGTATAGAATAAGAGAAGGAATAGTAAAAGCACAAAAGCCACAGAAGAAAGCTAGAGTCTAGTAAGATGTCCAGTCATAGGACTGGATATATAGCTCAGTTGGTAGAGTGCTTGCCTCACATGCATAAAGTCCTGGGTTCAATCCCCAATACGACTAGAAAAAAGATGTTCAGTTACAAATTTTTATTGTGTTTCTCATAATGTCACTTAGAATTATTATTAGTATTACTATTTAAATCAGGAATTGAATCCACAGGTGCTTAACTATTGAGCCAAATCCTAGGATTTTTTTTTTTGAGACTGAATCTTACAGAATTTCTGAGACTGTCTTTGAGCTTGCAATTCTAATACCTTAGCCCCTAGAGCCAACCAAGATTACAGGTGTTCGCCACCATATCCAGCTTGGAATATTTTTTAAACTGATTTTATTTTTATATATCAGGACTTCATCTCTTTTGCTAATGTTTTGAATAGAATCTGTACCTTATACCACAAATAACGTAAAAACTCACTCTTTATGTAAATAAGATATCATTTTGGCATGAATGGAATGACTCTACACTTCTTGAAGTGACTCCCTAAGTATGGTCAAGCATAATGTCATATCTTTGACATTGTTTCTTAAGAAATTTGGAAAAGAATGTGGCACATGAAGTGTATATTTTAATAAAATTAAAAAGCCTTGAAAAATATGTCCCAGAGACTTGTGCTTCAATCCATTAGGAGTAATGTTTTAGACTGCATAGTTGAGAAAATAAATGTTGTTTAGAACCCCACATCTCAGTGATTTATTTAATCAATGTTTATTTCCCACTCTAAAAGGTCTAAAGTGAAAAGATCCAATGGTCAGGCAGGTCTCCTGGGTGGCTTACATCTAAGATAGTTCTCAGAACTCTGGGGTTCCTGCATTTCATGGGTTTTTGAGTCATTTTCCCTCTACAATTTGTTAGTATCACAAGAGTACATGTCCCCATTAAAAATACCCCAGTTAGTTTCCCAGGCCTTAGAAACCTTCAATTCATGGTGGTGTGCTGTGGGAGAGGCATGCACCTTCAGAGTCAGTTTTAGCCTTTAGTAAACTTGTTTGTGCTACTTGCCATCTTAAAGGCTTTTTTTCCAATCATAAATTATACTCAGAAAATTATTTTGTGTATGGAGAAAAACTTGAATTTATATTTAACTTGCCTCTTGGCGGAATCATATCTCTTAAGCAGTGATAAATTTCTATTAATAATTTTATATGAATGATAAATTATAAAGAATATTTCATATAATACAATTATAAGAAGAATAGAATGAGTCATTATGACTTCATTAAGATTGCCAAATGAGAAAGAAAATTAATTTATTTTAAATATTTTTCATTTAAAATTATTGTACTTAAAATATTATTGAAAACTGGGTAATTTTAAAACTGTTTCTTTATCTTAATACATATGATTGAAACTTTATTAACTTAAAGATTATCTTTTTTCAAACCTGAGCCCAATGAATCATACCTCACCAGGTGCAAAACTCAAAAGTTAACACAGATAATTTGTATATTAAAAACAAGATTAAAAAAAATTAAAAAAATAGGTGGCTATTATAAAACTTGAAAGATAATATTGAAAAGATTCTTCAGAGAAAAAACAGAAGATAGAACCGGGAGAATAAATTTCCCTAACATAATTCTAAAATGAGATAAATGAGATATGGAAAAGGGGAAATAAAAGATGAAAAAGTAAAATTTCCTACTGCTGAGTGGGAATGTGAATCTTTAAAGAGTTTACAGTATTCCACAAAGGAAAAAGTGATCATGAATAAAGGTGCCAAACCCACAGTTGTCCCTGAGTTACTGCCAGTCTCCCTGTCTAAAGACACAGGACAAGTTCTTTCAAGTTTTTTGTGATAAGATTTCAAGCTAAACTTCCAAGCCAGTCATCCTTTCTTTAAACTAGGAACAAAACATAAAGACTGTGGTATCTACAGAGACTTCATACCCTGTGATATTACTGTGTATGTGTTTTGAACAATTTCATCATTAATTTTTTTTTAAATGACTGTATTCTGTAATGGAATTCTTTGTAAATTACCTGATAAATATTGAAAAAGAAAAAGTTATCTACTATAGCTAAAATTTAAATTAGGACATAGTGAAAGGCATTAAAATTAGCTAATCTAGTGAACTAGAAGTAAAAGTATCCCAGAAATGAATGTAAATGTGCTATTTTACATTTACTTCTGGATTCTTACCATGTATCCATTAAAATATAAGATTTGAAAAAAAAATATTTTCTAAGACAGTGTATACTAGTCTGTCCTTTGCATTGTTTAAGGGAGGTCAGACCTCATAGACCACCTCCACTCCTCCTTGATATAGCCCTACATGCTGTGTGGTCCTGCACTGGCTTTGGCCTTGTTATTTCAGTTCTTACTGTTCTGTGGCGATTTTTGTTCTGACATTGTTCAAATAGTAGTCTTCAGAGCCTCATTCTCGGTGGTTCTACACATTCTATTTTATGAGCAACAACAACAGGGTGATCATTAATTATTGAGGAAATACTAAGGCAAATTACTACTAAAAATAGATAAAGAGAGATAGCCATTTTCTTTAACTGTTTTAAGACCTAAATATAATTACTCAAAAACTTGTTCTTCATTGTTTTTGTTTTTGGTGTCACAGTGGAAAGACATGAGAGAAACACGTGGACAGACACAGGGGATGTATAAAATTTTCTGAGGTTAAACCTTGCTGTGCACACCCATTTCTCAAGTCTTTGCTTGGAATTCTGATTTCTTTTATCTAATATATTAAATCATTAAGATTTGGTAAATTAGAACACTTATTGGTTTTGACTTTATATCAAAATTGATTCTAGATATTTTCTTGCCAAGAATTCATTTATTTCATGATCCTCAGATTTTTGAGACTTACTTAATATTCTTATCATCTTTCTCTTATGCTTGCATTACTCAAGACAGAATTGATGTACTCTTTCATATGTATTTCTTAAGGGTAAAAACTTCAGAGTATTTGTTCGGGTATCAAAACTATTTTAATTTAAACTCATGGTAAAACAACTCTAAACACTCCTTTCTATGTTTTTACATTTTCAAATTGAGGTTTTCTTCAGAGCATATTTTACTGAGTATTTGTGTTTCACAAAACAGACTCAGAAATTTCAGTCACTAAAAGCCATTTATTTACTGAGATATGTACAATTTGGATTTTTAATTTTGTGCAGCTACAATAATATTTATGATGCTTTTGTGAACAAAAGTATATTACAAAAATAGATATATTTCACTATACCTTAATAAAAATGGACATGTGCATGTGTCATTATTTAAATGTTTATTTTCACCTCCGATTATATTTTACCAATATTATTATAAAATAAATCATACAAGATTTATTAATTTATGTTTATTTGTTTATACCATATTTGGTTATTATGTTATTATATATATATATATATATATATATATATATATATATATATATAGCTGGTTAATACATTCTTAAGAAGAAAATGCTATGTAATAATCGTAGCAATGGTACATTAATTTTAAAGAGCTTTTTAACCTACTCTTTTAATATATATTTTCTTTTATCTTCCTAAAACCTTCTAGAATGTGTAAATGTATAAATATATACATTGAAGAACAAGAGATCCTATGGCAATAAGTAATATATCAAAGTGACAAAACCTGATAAATTCAGTGGTAGAATTAACACTTTTCCTGAATTTCAGGTCAATGATGTCTCTAATGCAGATAGTAAACAAAACATTAAAATAACTAAATAACTGTAAATGAAATGATTCAGCAAATGATTTGGCATGCCCATATATGTCCTCAATTTTAATCAATCATATATTATATTTATTTCATAATATCTAGGTTAATTTATTCCCTCATGATCATTATCTCTTCTTTGAGAAATGACCTCTATTAAAGATCCTCATTTGGCCTCAGAATGTGTGTACAATAAGGAAAAAAAAAACCTCAAGTGTTTTCCCCATTATATTCATGATATATTTTTCACATATCCCCAAGGTTTTTTGCATACTGGTCAGTCACACACAGAAAACAATATGAAATCTCATGAAGTTTTGCAGTATAACATTGTTATACTTACAAGCTATTTCTTTTTTTTAAAGAGAAAGATAATTTTTTAATATATATATTTTTTTAGTTTTCAGTGGACACAACATCTTTATTTTATTTTTATGTGGTGCTGAGGATCAAACCCAGAACCCCATGCATGCCAGGCAAGTACACTACCGCTTGAGCCACATCCCTTGCCCTCTTTCAAGCTATTTCTAAGACTTCCTTGTGCTTTATTGAAAACTTCAGGGAAAATACATATGTCTTTTTAGACCCAGAACTTGAAATGACACTGGACTCAAGAGATCAAGCTCATAAAGAGAAGAGTTATGTTGTCAAGGCATAAGGGGTTGTGTGAGAATGGCCTTAGGCCTTATCCTAAGCAACTCCTGTATTGCCAGATTCATGGAACCCCAATAGATTTCCAAGAGCCAAATCTAATGCAATCACACAAGAGTGTTTATTGTAAGCTCGAGCCTGGACTCACAACCATTCAGATGCAGCGGTCCCAAGAGTAATTCCCGACCCTTAGTTCAGTGAGAATTAATAAGATTTTGGGGGACACAGTATGCATCACAACATCACAAAGCCAATCATTCCACATCACAGGAAAGTCAAACAACAACTCTTAACATTGATTAGCATATTCATTGGCAGGAACAAGTTAGGTAAGTGTGATTGGTTAGTTCAAGTGGTGGATACATTTGAACTGATTGGTTTAGGCCATAACACGTTGTAAGAGTGCACATGATAAACTTTCAGGATTGTCTAATTATGTTACCAATCACCAAAGCTACTGGGAAGGTCACCTGGCATTTCAGGTATTTTCCCTGTCTCACGCTGATTGTGGTTGCTAGGGGGTTGCTATGCGTCCTAACCTAGTGTAACTGAGTCAGGGTCACCTGGCATGGAAGATCTCTCCAGTTATTTACAGATAAACAACTCAGCAGGGTGGCTATGTGCCTAGGAGCACATACCAAGGAAAGGGTAACTCCCCCCTTTGGACTGGCTTTGCTTTGAGGTAGAGGCTGGTTTCTCAAAAATGGAGTCACATCAGTTTCTCACTCCATTTAAAAAACTCCAGTTTGAAACCTGAGATTATTATTAGAGGTCATTTATCACCAGGCACACACACAGAGCCTCTAATATGGCCTCAGACAAATTACTTCTCTTTAACTTGATAAACTGAGTGAAGCCTCTGGCAGGCTTTCCTCTCCTGATAAGAGTGAAAAGTGAGAATATCAGGATGGAGATCAACAGACCAGATGTTTCTGACCCCATGGTAAATGACATCATGGAGAAATCTGGTGGCACCTGGTAAGAATTACAAGGGGTGGTCAAAAAACCCCAAAATTTAGTATAAAAACAGAGCTAATCAACAGGGATTCAGCCAGCCTAAACAAGGATGCATTCGAGCTGCAGAGCCTGATGAAGACTTGCACTGACATCCCAGCACTTGCCATCATTCTCCTTATTCTCTGTGTGATTCTCACTGCTCTCAAACTCCACTGCCTTGTCAGGGCAGTGACAAGGCAGTGGAGTTTGAGTACTACCTTTGTGAGGGCTGCAACTTCTCCCTATGACCCTCTCCTCAACTGGTCATCCACTCCACACCAGAGAAAGCCTGTTTTGGTTTGGGACCTGATCGCTGCTATCTGAGTGAGTGTGCATCTGCAGGACATGAAGCCTAAGGCTTGAGACTTTTTAACTTAGCATTCAGAGGACATGTCTATCACTAGCCTGTCATGATTAAATGTGTTTTGCAATGCTCAGAATTAATCTAAAATTGTTTTCTGTGAATTAATCTAGAATTGCTTGCTATTAATTGATTATCTTCATTGCAGTGCTTATCATTAAGGATTGTTGTTTTCTTCATTAAGAACCTATAGAGTAAAATTGTATTAATTTGAGCAAATAAATAATTGAAAGGGGCAGAAGCATGTTTACATTCTTTATTTCTCCCCTTGACTGCATATGTCACAAATTTGCCCCCTGGAGAGAGTTGTTGTTATTTTTAAGTATCAAATTAAGGAATTCTTATTACTAAATATTATTTTTATCTTCAATTCTTAATAATGATTTTATTTTTGGCATTATATCTGTACTTTGACTGTTATTGTTACCGCTGTTTACTGGTAATGAGTCCTTGCTTCCCCAATGCTGAAGTATAACACCAGAGAAGTACGCCAAGGCAAATTTAGAGTGGAAAGTTGAAGCTTTATTAAAGGACAGCAGGAAAGACATCTCCTTGGAGGAAAAAGGGGACCAATGGAGTGGCACCTTCTTTCTCCACAGATTCCCTCTTCTCTATGGCTGATTTGGGGATCCTCAGCCAAAGGGTCTCTGCAAAAGAGATCAATGTAGATAAACTTCCCAGTTTCATCTTGCCATGTTTACTTGGACTGGCTGGGAAGATACCAGCACTTGAGGTGCTGGACACCCCTTTACTACTTTTTCACAAAGGTATGTGAAATGTGCAAACAATGTATGTGAAATGTGCAAACAAGGCCTCTGGCCTTGAGCTGGGCTTCACAGAGATGTCTACATTTTTTAGATAAGTTACAAATGGGCTCCAGGGTAACAGCTGGTAGGAAGAGAAAAGCAAGGTGAGAAGAAGCTCTCCTATTCTCAGGTGTTGTACTTGAAGGGTTAACTTGCCCAAAACAGTGAAACAAAAAGCTGCTTTTATGTGAACTTCTAAGCCTCTCCCCTTACATGCTGGGTATAAATATCTGAAACTCCCTAAACCCAGGGCTCAGGAAATTGATTGATTACAAACAAACGTTGTGCCCTTTGAACCTGGCTGCAGTCAAATAAAACTGTTTCCTGCTATGTTCAGTGCCATGCCTTGTTTGTCCCTACAACAAACTGGGACATATTGCTGGAAGGGGTTCTGTCACATGTGGTGAGTCAGGGTCTGAAAGAGAAAACACCAATTGGGCTGCTATCCCATACATTTTGCCCACTTGAGCATAGCAACCTGATTCTGAGCATTACCCCAAAACATCTCCCCACAACAAGATGCCATTACATATAAGGGTCTGATGGCTGCCCCATGTCAGTCACATGTCATTTGGAAGCCAATGGCAGATCCACATGGCCCTACCACAGATGTTTTATCAAATACCTTCACTCCACTGCTCCAGACCCAGTTCCCAGCAGAATCCAACTCAACGAAATGTCTGTTCTAAACCTTTTCATGAATTCTATTCAATAAAGGCACTTTCTGGTTCAGCCATGATGAGCAACAAGAGATCCAACAAGGTTCTCCAGTGGTTTCTGGTCATGGGAATTTCAAATATTTCATGCTATTGGTCTATCAATCACTCAAGAATGAAGTAGGTGGCACTGTGGGTTTTGATTCTTTCAGTAACCATTAAGTGGTGAGGAATATCCTTTCAAAGAAAGCTCTGGACCACTCACACAAGGAAGTCTTTTGAAAGAGTGGCCAAAAGGTCACAGGAAGCCAGGCCCATTGGGGTGCAAAATGTGAGGTCCATGTGTGTTTTGGCTCTCAACTATGGCTGACAAGGCTTTCAAAGAAAATCATGTGAGATCATGGCTGAGATTCTCAGTGTAGTGGAGAAAGCCACCCTGGTCCTAGATCTCAGTTTCCAAGGGCACCTCTCATGCTTGGCCTCCTCAAATACCAACAGTCTTCATGGCAATACTTTCTGAGGTCATTTCTAGAACTCAGTCTCTAATGGGAATCACACCAGAGTTCATTCTGAGATTGACCCAGTTATCTCTTCCAACCACCTCACAAATGACCACAATTCCAACAAAAACACTCCTACATGTCCCTCATCTTCTTCCATATAGAAACTCATCATAACCTTCTCTCTGGAAGTTCCCATATGGGAGCAGTCCTAGATGGTGTCCAAAGTAAGCTTCCATGCCCCTCATTTGCCTAATGTCATGGTGGCCTGGACACCCTTCCTGAGAACCAGGATAGATAAAATGGGCCTGCAGTTAATACTGCTCTGCTTCTCACATTAGAGGCCTACTGACTGCTGGGGGTAGATTCTTTATGTGTCCCGGAGTCATGAAAAAACCCAAACACCCCTGTGCTAGCTACTGCAGGGCTTGGAACAACTCATTTAACCCAAAGAATCTCTGTTCTCACTTCATGGAGGTCAGGAGCCTTACCAGAGGAAGGCGAGAGACTTCATCTAAAATTACTGTTCTTTTGGTCATTTTAGTTTTGGATAGACTCATGAGATCTCTATTTAGTTTCATGGGGTGCTGAGAATCTAAGGCACAGCCTCACACAGAGCCAAGAGTTTGATTCAGACACAGCCCTTTACAAAGCACTTTACCAAAGAGCCACAGTGAGGCCCCTTTATTTTCATTTTGAAACTGTTTTCTTGAGGCTTCACAAAGGGATTGCCTGAGGCAAAGACTTTCCTGACATTCAGGGGAACAGAACAATAGGTAAGATAAAAGCCCTGGGGCAGACTTTTCCACAAGGTTAACACTAGGGCACTGATAGCTCTTGATCATGCTACTTGTGTTGCTATCTAGCCAAGCAGGGTTTCTCCACTCAGAGCCTTACTGCTCACACCGATTTCTGAGTTTTCTGAGATGCTTGGCATTCTCTTTAGCAATCAAGTTCATTGCCATGTCACAGAGCTTGAAGGTGGTACATATCTTGTATGCAAAACCACAAGCCCCTTCTGGAGAGTGGCCAAAATTCAGGAAGATTACAGGAACTAAGGACCATAGTAGGTGTTGCCTATCTGCAAGGCAACCAGCAGTCCAGTCCTAAATTGGCCAGGATAAGTGCTGGAAAGCTTTCCACTACATAGGACACATCCACTGATACATTCTTTTTTCTGCTTTCTTTGACCACAGACACACTTGGATACATCAACCTAGAAACACTCGCCTTGAGCAAAAAGACTCACTAATAAGCAGTCCACTCTAAACTGAACAATTCATATTTTTTCCATATTCTTAGAACATGAGACAAAACAACAAGGACACACACACACACAAACACCCCCCCATCTTGAGTTGTTCTGCGTCTATCCAAACTGTTCTCTGACTGGTGGGGAACACTATGTTCCCCAGGAGTGGCCTGTCCTGTCTCAGCTCTGGTCTCTTTGGAAAACACTGTGAAGTTGTCAGGAACCAACAATGAGCCAGTACCTTATTTATCAGAAGAGACCCCTCTTCAGAGCTTTCCTGGCATTTGGCCTTCACCACATCAGTAGGTGCCAAGGAAGAATGACTCTGTCCTTGGTAAATCCAAAACAGTGAGCCCACTGGGAGTGGGGCTGGCTCTGGGTACCTGGATACCTGGATCCAAAGTTAGAGAGGAAGTGAGGTGAGGTCACTTCCTTCAAGGAAGTGAATGAGGTAACTGCCTTGGCAACCAGTTTGTCCTAACAGAGGTTTCCAAGGGTTCCATGAGATGGTGGCTACTCCATCTTCCTGTAACCTTTTCACAACTTAGAAAAGTATACATACTATAGGTGCCAGGGATCAGTTATCCACACAGGCCTGGTTTGGTCCATCTTGCCTGCATTGAGAAGAGAGAGGCTGATTCAGACAGATGAATCAGGATGATAAGTTTTTGCCATGGAAGATGACTTTAGGCCTCTCAGATCCTACATAGTTGCCTACATCTTCTCCAGGGATCATTTCTGCATCTATCTGTGAGGTTTTCAGCAGGTGTAGAATCTTCTACATACCTGAATTTCAAGAAAAACTCTGTACCTGGTTTTTTATGAAATGAGATACAGGGAACAGAGTATGGTTAGGGTTAATATCATGTTCGATTGGGGTTAGGAGTCATTCTGCTGGATGAATACTGGTATTGAAAAACTTTGATGTTTATAAGAATGTAAGGTGAAATATAAGTATGAAAACAAAAATCTAGGTAAGATTAGAAGCACAGAAGGATATTGGGCCCTTGACCTGGATACATAGTTTTGAATTAGGTTCTGCACAGATGTATCATATTAATCAATATACAATAGCATAGAATCTAGTACCTCGGATTATTGAATGTAGAAGAGAAATCCCGAGAAATACAGTTAGTAGGTAGGATTGCAGTGTAGGTTTAGGAGGATGAGTGAGTTTAGGATTTGAACAAAAAGTCCTTTTGCAATAGCGTTTCTGTTAGAGAGAGAGTGTGATTTTCAGCACACTTGAAGAGTCAGTCACAAAAATGGACTTGGGAAAATATGTAGAAAAATAGATATCAATATAGAAGTTAGGAGATAAGGCAACGTGTTGTAAAGTAAGTCATAGGATTAGAAATATTTTTAAATTCGGGCAGTTGAATATATAATCTTAGAAGGAATTCAATATATAGTCACAAATAGGATTAAAATTGGAACAAATTAGGCAATGTAAACATGAATGTTTTAGTTATCCAGGCTCTCATTAAAATTAAGCTTTGGTAGAATCAGATGATAAGTGTGAGCTTTGCATTTTGTGTCCAGAATATTACTGTGATGAAAGAGATATGTAGATCAGGTGACATGAGTATTTCTTCCACCATGTGTAGGAGCATGTTTTGAAACTCTTAAATTAGTATTTGGGGATACAAATAGCTATACCCTGTGTCTATGAATATAGTAGACATGATGCATGAATAGACCATACTGGGAATAAATAATATAACTGCTTCCAATATTAAATAATGGATTGAATTGGTATTTTAAAATATACATGAAATCTGGTATTCACATACATACATTCATTCCAACTATTTATACATCTTGTGCTAGTATTAGGGTTACTATTTATACTGAAGTGTGTGTGAATTTTGCTTTGAAAAAGATTATCGAAATAGAAAACTATGGGTAATGAAAGAAGTCTCATGAAAAAGCAAGTAAAGAAAAATGGAGGAATACATGTGTTCTAACGCAGGAAGCAATTGAATCTGAATCATATTCATAAAAATATGTGAACTTGTGGATGAAAGGATATATCCTATGAAGTATATATCCTGAAGAAATCCTAAGGTACCAATTACTAGGTCCTTAGCACCTTTGGCTCTTGCCGGATTTCTCTACTGAACTTCCACCCTCTACACCTACATCTATGATTGAATCTTAACAAGACTACAAGTGAGCTAGTCTCAATCACATATCCAGTATCACTTTAAATTCATGAACACATATTCCTTAGTACCACAAAAGATCACAATATTTGTACAAATTCTTGTTTGTTAACATTCTCACTCTCTTTAATAAGAGTTTTAGATATTTTTGTCCTTTCCAGTCATCAATAGGTTTTCTTCCATCCTTGCTATGTTTTAATAAACTTGCCTCCAATTGAATTGAGATAACTGGAGTTATCACAACTATTCACATCTATGATCATAAATCCTATTTACCCTTCTGTTAACATAGAAAATTGCCCAGATCCTAGATGTTACCTGTCAAGAATTATGAAGTTTATTTATTTATTATAATTATTTTATTATTTTTTATTAAATTTATTGTTTTAATTTTAATATATTTAAGTTTAATTATTTATTTTACTTTGAGCCTGAAATGTTAGCTTACCAAAAGCCATGAGAGTCTTGGTTTTTATACAAAGCTCAGTTTAGTACTCTTAGAAATTTCAGTACCTCATTCATACATTGCTGGTAGGACCTCAAATTGGTGCAAACACTCTTGAAAGCAGTATGAAGATTCCTTAGAAAACTTGGAATGGAACCACTATATGACCCAGTTTTCCCACTCATCCACATTTATGCAAAAGACTTAAAATCAGCATACTATAGCAATGTGATAACATCAATGTTGTTAGCAGCTCAACTCACAATAGCTAACTTCGGAAGCAATCTAGGTGCCTTTCAATAGATAAATGGATAAAGAAAAAACATAGCACATATACAGAATGTTATATTTCTTAGCCATATAGAAGGATGAAATGATAGCATTTGCTAGTAAATGAATGGAACCGGAGACTATCATGCTAAGTGAAATAAGCCAATCCCCCCCAAAACCTAAGGCCTAATGTTCTCGTTGATATGCAGATACTAACTCACAATAGCATCAGGAGGCAGGGGCAGGAATGGAGGTTCACCAGATTGGATGGGGGGAAGGGAGTGGTGGGAAGGGGAATGGGAATAAAAGAGAGAGCAGAATGAATTGGACATAACATTTCCATGTTCATAATGATTACATGACCTGTATGACTCCACATCATATACAATCACAAAAATGGGAACTTATACCCCATGTATATATGTCAAAATACATTCTACTATCATCTACAACTAAAAAGAACACATTTTATTTTAAAAAGAAAATGAAGCACTGACTATACATACATTTTCTTGTGATGTGTCATCCTAATCAGGCTATAGGGGCCCCACATGTTTGTCTAAAATTATTTTGGGGTGTTTCTGGTTTTCTGGTAAATATAGTAATTTCAATTGCAGACTGATGAAAGCAGATTGCCCGCCCCAATGTAGGCGAGTCTTGCCCAATCTGTTGAATGCCTGAATAGAATAAAAGTCTGAGTCAAAAAGAATTCTCTTTTTTTCCCAATTTACTATCTACAACTACACCATCAACTTTCTTAGGTCTCTAACTTGTCAACTGCAGATCTTGTACTATTTGGCCTCCATCATTGTGTAAACCAATTTGTTATAATAAATAAATAAATCTATCAATTCTGTTTTTTTTTTTTTTAGAGAGAGAGAGAGAGAGAGAGAGAGAGAGAGAGAGAACTTTCAACATTTATCTTTCAGTTCTCGGCGGACACAACATCCTTGTTGGTATGTGGTGCTGAGTGTCAAACCCAGGCCGCACGCATGCCACGCAAGTGCGCCACCACTCCAGCCACATCCCCAGCCCTCTGGTTTTTTTTTATACCCTGACTAATATAGTTCCCTTGGCCCTGATTTCCACAGGGCTTTGTATTGAGCATAAGCAACATCTGTATATGCAATGGGTTGCATTACAGGAAAGGAATTTTGAAGTTTAGGGAACCTGAATATTTTATAATGTGATGTGAACAACTTCTCTTGACCTGTACCCATAGGGAGACATTATCTGTATTATACTGAACAGCAAGAAAACATATTTTAACTTTCTGTGCAAACATCCTTGAAAAATAGTCCAGAACAAAAGAGAAATATGTTACTTTTCTCTCAAGACACATATGAATTTGAGAAAAGATGAAGAATTCATTTCTAACTAGGCCAACCCCTCAATCTATATATTTACTTTAGCCTGTCCCCTATTGCCTACTCAATAATGTTGCACAAATAATTTTCCCTTCTCCCTCCTGAGTGTTTTTTCTTTCTTTCTTTTTAATTGAATCATTTTTATTTACATAAATTTCTCCTATCTTAAAAATATGGACTCATTTTCCTCTCATTAACATCCTCATCTCTCTCCTTTCTTTCATACCAAATCTCACAAGGAAAAAGTAAAACCCTATTTAAATTCATTGCTCCCAGTTTTCTTCTTCCATTATCTCTGTAACTCATTGTAACTAGGTGTCTTCCTTCCAGTCACTCTACCAACCTCCTCTTACCAAGATCACTTTCTTAGTCCATAGAGCTGCTGTGACAAAATATCATAGGCTGTGTATCTTATAAAGAATGGAAATTTAATTCTTACAGTTCTACAGGCTGAGAAGTCCAAGATCAACATCACAGTGGATTCAATATCTGCTAAGGGCCTACTTTCTGCTTTATGGAAAAGTGCCTTCCTGCTGTATTGTCACATAGTGGAGAGGGTTGAGCTAGCTCCCTAAGGTTTATAGTGTATCAATATATGGGCTCTGCTGTGTGACTAGTGACTTCTATAAGGCTCAATTTTTAATACCACCATCTTGGGAGTTAGAATGCCATCCTAACAATTTCTAGGGGACACAAACATTCAAACCATAGGAACCAACAATGACTTTCCTTTTGTTAACTCTGATGACAATCATCACTTCTCATCTTGGTCTAGTGGCAGCACTTGCATCTTTTGGGTTCCCTGTCCATTTTGACCCCATTATTTTTGGGACTTTCAGGAAAACATTTCACCACATTTCCACTGCTCTCTATGTTCAGTCTTTCCTAGACTTCTTGGCCAGTTTCACCTCTTCTCTAACTTCTAAATGCTGAAGTGACCCAGAGATCAGTTATGAGATTTCTTTTTATTTATATCTTCATTCATTCTCTTGATCATATATCTAGTTTTATGATTTTTTAATAGCATCAACTATATGCTGCTGACTCCCAAACCTATTTATCTTTCTGGCTCATATTTCTTGCCAGAACTCTAGACTCATGTGTCAACATGTTTTTCCTGAATATTCACTTGATCTCTCAAACTTAAAAGCTGCTGATAGCTCCTGCTTGCCTTGCTTCTATTGTAGTCTTCTCCATTTAGAAGACTTCTCCATTTAGAAACTCTTAAGTCATCCATGACTTCTCTCACATTTGCATTCTATCATTCAGCTGATGCTTCCTAGTTTTCCTTAAAAATATAGAAAAGATAGTTGATCTTTACTACTTGCATGGTTACATCCTAACCCAAGCCACCAAAATCTCAAACTCCTCTTCCTATCCCCAGAGAACCTGGTCCTTATTTTGGCTCTTGGCCAACTTTTGTTTATTTTCAGAAGAACATCCAAAATAATCCTGCTTTAATGTAAGTCACACTATGTCAATCCTCTACTTAACTTCTCCCCATGGTAAGAGCTCACATCTTTTGCAGTGATGTATAAAGTCTTTCTTTTTCCTCTGATCCCATTCTAATCTCCTTTTTATATCACTTCATCTACACTAACCCTGACTTGCTTCCTGAACAAACCAGGGAGGCTTTGCCCTCAAGACTTATCCAGGAATGATCAACCCCAAAAAATGTCAAATAGCACTATACTGTTTCCTTTACATGGTAACCATACCTGGACAACGTATCTAAAATTCTAACACCTTTCCTTTTCCCTCACAGTGCTATCTCTCATTACATTCCCTAACATTTATTGGTTTACATTTTATATCTCATTTATTTACTCTGCTTATTGCCCCCACTAGAATGTGAGCCTAATAAGAGAAGATTAATTCTTTGCTCCGTGCACAGTACTTAGAATAGCAACTGGGACATGGAAATGTCACTCAATACTCATTTACAATAGTCACTAATTCAATGAGGAGTTCAACAAACAGGAATGGATTACATTTAGATGCAAAAATCATGGGTGAACTTGGATAAGAATATTCTAAGTGAAATAGTTTAGTCACAGGAAAACACCACAAGAATCCACAAATGTGACTTATAGAAGCAGAGAATAGAATGGTGGTTGCTGGGGTTCGGGGGTAGAGGGAATGGGGAGGTGCTATTCAATGGATATACAGTTTCAGTTATGTAAGATGAATAAGGTCTACAGATATGCTGTACAACATGGTACTGTAAGTTAATACTGGGTAATGCACTTAAATTTTTAAGGGATTAGATCTTATATTAAATATTCTTGCCACATATGAGCAGAAGAAGGTATAGCACATGGAAAATTTGGTATGTGATGTTTATTGCCCTGATTGAGGTGCTCAGTTCAAACTCATCACATGATACACATTAAATAAGTATAGTTTTGTATATAAAAAATACCACAATACAGCTGTTTTCAAAAACTTATCACAAAAATAAAGGAGAAAACTTTATTTGACTTCTCTTGCAGTTTTCCACACACAGCTTATTTGGACTCAGTGACTCTGTATATGCATTTTTTTCTGACCTACAGTCCCTTTATTCTCATTACTCATCATAGGTTTCAATTGCTCGATGAAATCTCTCAGGTTATTAAGTGGAATAAATCCTCTTTTAGCATGGCTCTTTAATATGTTCAGACTCTAGTTGTTGCCCTTAGTATGCTATATTGTAATTATTGGTCTTACGCTGTCTCTTAATATGCTATGTGGTCTTACATGCTAAGATCCATGTTCATAATATGCTGCCTTCCAAATTCCTGTATTCACAGTACATACCAATTATTCAAATGTAGTTAAACTTATTATTTAAAAAAATATAGAGTGAAGAAACTTTCCAAGAGCTTTAGTATATGGCAAAATTGACAATAGTAGATATTCATTATCCAACTATGCAAAATAGTTATGAAATACTGTGCCCCAAACACTGCCTTATGAGATACTGAGCCTCCCATCAACGTGGAGTGTAAGGAGAGCTTAAATGGCCAGTGCTCAGGGATCTGGGTAAAAGACTCTCAGATCACAAAGGGAATTATACTGGGAAAGCCCTCCTGCAGGATCTGTAGAATTCTAGTACCTCATTCTCCAATTTTTCTGTTTTTAAATTTATGGTACTCTGAGGTTTTTAGCATTCTATACTATCCTGATTTAGTACAATTTGGATCCAACTTAAGGATTAAACACAAAGTTAAATGTAAATCTATACTGAATACATTTGCTCAAATAGCCTAAATGACTTTATAGTAAAAATATTGTTTATTTGTTTATTTATTTATTTAAGTACCAGGTATTGAACTCAGGTGCACTCAACCACTGAGCCACTCCTGTATCCCTATTTTGTATTTTATTTAGAGACAGGGTCTCACTGAGTTGCTTAGCACCTCGCCTTTGCTGATGCTGGCTTTGAATTCCAGATTCTCCTGTATCAGCTTCCTGATCCACTGAGAATACAGCATGTGCTACCATGCCAGGCAGGCTATAATTTAAATTTAAAGTTCTCAATCTATTTTCATGTCACATGTTACTTTTTACATTATTAAGTTTAGCTTTCAAACAATATTTTGCATTTCTAAAAGACACTGCTGTCTTCATTCTATGCTGTGTATTCTAGCATGCAAAGGATTAAATGTCTTCTCCAAGATCATATAGAATGTCAGGGAAAATTTCAAAGTAGAATTTTTTCCCCATTTTAACCATTAATTGATGGATGGGTAAGATTTTTTATTTTTCCCCCAAGATTTTTCTCAACTTATTTAAGAAAGAAATCTTCCATTTTATTTTTTCTTAAACTAAATAATGAAAATATACTATATATTTTAACTAAAAAATTTTCAATTTACTAGTTACCCAAAAGCTCAGACCAGATTCCTAGAATTAATATAATAATCTGTCCTTGAATCACAGTACTCCACTAATATATTTTTTCCATCAGTCTCTCTCACTTTCTACTCATCTCCAATAGGATGCCTTCAAATATAAATTCCCTCTGTCAGAAGATCAGTATATTCTTGATTTTAAAGGAATCTGACATAACTTAAAATCATTTAAAGCCAAAATAGTGCACTTCATTTATTGGCTAGTTATTTTATGCTTTTTATTATGCAAAACTACAATGACATTTCTTCTAATGTAAAATAAGACAAGTTACTACATATATTTCAGTAATTATTAGCAAAAACTGCAAAAATAAAAGAAAGCCATAACTATAAGTTGCTAACACAATAAGTTTACTCTGAGGACTAATTTCTGAAGTTCAGGAAATTTTAGAAACTGTGAAAATATTCCATATATGTCTCATGATTTCAAATTCCATTTGCTTTGCTTATTATAAATTCATACATTTATCTACTAAGATATCTGTATCACAATAACAACGTATTTTTTTAACCTCATAATATGAAAGGAATGGAAATATAAATTTTGAACCTGATAACTATATTCATTATCATGCATTAAATCCAAATCTCCCAAGAATATAGATAATTATTTGAGGAAATTAGTAGAGAAAATTTGAATTGGACACAATAACTTTGTAAGGACATGTGGAATTGGAGTAGAAAACACATTTTACTACAAGGTATCCTCAGTGATTGCCTGATATATATATATATAATGTCTCTCAGATTTTCCTCCTCTGTTTTGGGTCTACATAAAATCCAAGTAAAGGAAAATCAATCTGTAGAAGGTAGATATCAGTCTGTCTATAAACAAAACTGCTAACCATTTGTTAGGTATCTTAACTTTGCTATGTTAGCCTTCAGCCCCTAATAGAAATTAAAGAAATGAATGTAAGTTAAAAATTTGCCTCAGGATGGGCAACTTTTTACTATGATATTTAATAGCTATAATAAGCACTTAACTTTTTTTTAGAAAGAGAGAGAGAGTGAGAGAGGGAGAAAGAGAAAATTTTTTAAATATTTATTTTCCATTTCTCGGCGGACACAACATTGTTGTTTGTATGTGGTGCTGAGGATCGAACCCGGGCCACATGCATGCCAGGTGAGCACACTACCGCTTGAGCCACATCCCCAGCCCAGCACTTAACTATTTAAAATAATTTCTTACTTGTTGATAGATATTTATTTAATCTATTCAATGGGCAATCAATCCAACTAAACCTATGCCAGTCATTTTAGAGTCCCTTATACATCCAGAAAGATGGAAGAAGGAAGGAAACGACAACAGTCTTCCAATACTTCTGTATGTCAAGAAAGAAGACACTTATGACCAGAATCAACCTCTGATTCCTTAGCAGAAATGTAATCAACAAAATAGGGAGCATAATTATCTAAATAAGGTTTTCATAAAGAAAGTGGAGTTCAAAGTTTTCTTCATTAAACCTGTATAGTATGTAATGTGTATGTGTGTGTATTTTTTTCCAGTGCTAGAGATTGAACCTAGCGCTCACATATACTAGAAAAATACACTACCATTAAGCAACATACTAACCCTATACGTGTATATGTTGCATTTGTCAGTAAATGAATAGAGTTGGAGAATATCATGTGAAATAAGCCAATCCCACAAAACTAAAAGCCATATGTTTTCTCTAATATGTGGATGCTAATACACAGTAAGGTGAGGGGGAGTACTAGAGAAGAATGACATTACCTTAGATTAGGTAGAGGGCAATGATAGGAGAAGAGGGGAGGGAATGTGGGGATAGGAAAGATAGTAGAAATAAACAGACATTATTACTGTATGTGTATATGTGACTACACGACCAAAATAATTCTGCAACATGTACACTCAGAAAAATGAGAAGTTATATCCAACTTTGTATGATATATCAAAGTGCATAAATGCATTCTATCATCATGCATAACTGACTAAAACAAATTTAAAAAGTAAGTTATAAAAAGGAAAAATACCCAAACTAAGAAAATATATGACCCACAATTCTTTCAAAACCTTTGGAGGAATTTAGCATGCTTGCCTATATAAAAAGTGATTGTGTTCAAAATTATTAGAGCCTAAAAACCTCAAAATTTCATTGAGTACAAAACACAGGTCAGACAAAATACACAAAACAAATCTTATGCAAGTAGGTCTAGGGCATTTTTATGTATTTCCTGAAGATAGTATACACCTTTCAATTCCTTATATAACCACCAAAAAGAAAAAAAAATAATCTAGATTAACAAAGTGACACTCTCTGTTGTTTGTGTCTTAATGATAATGATAGAAAACAGGAAGAAAATTATTCATTCCTTGGATTTTTAAATCATCCAAAAGATCCTGTTCTCATGGTGCACTGTGACTCCAGTAAAGATGTATCCTTAGATTCAAGTGGTGTTTTGCTAATTTTCCTAGGTCCTTTGCTTTCTGATTTTTGTTTTATTTTCTTCCTTGACATTTTCTCGGCACTTGCTCCTGCTCCCTCTTCCTCTTTTCCTGCCTCTCTGTCTCCCTCTCCCTCTGTCAGTGTCTCTGTCCCCCTCCCTTTCTTTTTCTTTCCCTCTCTTCTAATTAGGCCACTTCTTTCTTCCTATCATTCTTGTTCTAAATATACTTTCTAAGTCTATCACTGCTACTGCCTCTTTTCCACATTATCTTCTTTTAGGAACAATGCCAGTGCCATTTTTCTTGTGATTCGTGAAAGTCTTTCATTCTGGTCCCTGCCCAGGCCTCCTACCCCCTGCCTAAGCTTTATCTTTTTTCTCTATTATCTAGTACATGCACTGTTATATTTCTAGCACTTACAGTTCACAGAGCTCATTAAAAAAGAAAACTACAGTTATGGTGAAACAACAGAGGTTTGTCCAAAAATTACCCTTGGTTATTTGGATCTAGTTTCCTATGTTGTTTCTAAACAACAGCTTCATTGCTCAGATGTGAGGGGGGAAATAAATGCAAAAATCAAGTAAAAGCCCTGGAAAAAACACTAGTAATCTGTTTCTTTTTAAGTCTTAGGGTCACTCAATTGCCCCATGCCGGCATTCATATGATAAAACAAGATATATTTACATTTTTCCTTTTGCTTACTGGGCAGTTGAATAAAAATATTTCTGTTCACCCAATTACAATTAACTCTTAGTAGCAATAGGACAAAACACATGCCATCTTAAACAGCTAGTACTAAGTATAAAGAAAATACATTTAATTTGTAATTAATGGGATTTTCGCAGTCTTCTTCAAAACACTGAGAAAAGAAATGAAGTTCCTGATGCCTGAACTCCTAGTGACACGTGCAGAATCTTATGGGGTAAAGAAACTCCTAGTGGACAATAATAGCCAGTTTAACATTTTTAACTTTGATGCAATTCTTTGCTTAGATATTAATTGATTTGAAAGACTTTAATTGTATTTTGTTTTGTATTTTGTTTTTCTATAACATCCTTTTGTGTTTCTTTTTATGGCTGGATTAGTTACCTAAAAACATTTTCCTTACTCTGTAAGCACAAGGTACCATGTGAATTGCCTCAGTACTGATCAAAATTTTTATTTTCCTTTCACAGATGAATAGGATTTTTACATGCTTTGAAAAAAGAATTAATATATTTAAAGTCTTAATAGGGAAATTGATCGTTACAAACATAATTGGATCCCTTGCCTTTCTTATTTTTTTACTCTACATGCATCTGCAGTAGTCTATTCACCTGCTGACCAACAGAGGAAAACAAAAATCTTTCTGATTATAACTGGAAACATTTTTTTAAATTCTATATTTGCAAATATATAATATTTTTTATTTATATATATTATATTTATAATATAATAAATCAAAATAACCAAAAATGAAAGCACTAGGAATGTCAAATTAATTTCTCTGTATGCTATAACCAGAAGATATCAGGGCAGACACAGTAAATTGAGCTGAACTTACAAAAAATCTTTTATGCACCTGAATTAGCCTCATGGGAAAGAAGAGAAGCAGAAAATATATGGATGCTAAATAGATCATTAGGAAATTAAAGATGAACAGAATAGACAATAAAGAAGAAAAAACAAAAAGCAGAAGTACAGCTATTCAATTAATACTGATGTATAACTGCAGATATAATATAGATAGAAATTCATATTCTAAGAATCTTCTAAAGAGAAATACTGCTGTGATAAGAGAAAAGGGAGCATTAACACTGACCAGCTTTTGAACAGTTATATTTTGCCCTTTGAAGTTCTGTGACAATTGCACTGTACCAGTAATATTTAATTGTAGCATAAAAAATAAACACCATTTACTTGATATAAAATAGGGAAAGTATGCAAACTAGGTAAGTTTCAATTCATGTCTTCTTACTCACATCTGTTGGCAGTTTAAATAATTTTAGTGTCATTAATTGTTATAAAAGTGCAAGAGCTGCTGTATGCTTGCCACTTAGGACCAAAGGCACAAAAGTCTAATTGAAGTAAGTAATTAGTAATTTGTCATTTCTTATTGTCAGCAATTACTTTGCATTAGAAATCCTCACTGAAAATTCTAATTTGAAGTGAGGTTTGCATTTTATTGCTGTCCATCCAAATCAGTTTAAAATTGACAGCTACATTTTCATTTAAAAATGTAAAGATATTAAATATGCTTGAAGAAAGTGGAGCATACTCAGCTCCACAGAAAGGCACATGCACGTGTATGAGCATGTGCACATGCACACACATACACACACACATACACACACACATGCACACACACTGAGCCAACACCAAAGGAGGTGCTTTTATTTCCCCAAAAGGTAGCTGAAGTGGAAATATCATATCATTGTTGCTTCTGTTACACTCCAGGCTTTTGGTTTTTAAATTTACACACTGACCCCTGCCATGGCGCTCTCACCTGCACACAGATGGACAAGGAAACAGCACACTATTAGACTTCTTTCTGGAGTTTCAGCTCCCCTGGAATATATGGATGTTGGACGGTTTTCCATTTGTTCTTTCTTCTCGCTTCACTAGCCATTCAACACTCCCTTTCCTAAGTTCTAAGCACCATATAAAGCAAAGGGGAAACTTTTATCAGCCCTCAAAAATAATACTAAGGAGGCAACTTATAATTAGCATGTGTCCACTGATGTACATTAAATTAAGGACAATTCAGTGAGTCAAGGTTATGCTTAGTTTCTTTCCTAAATGTTGCAGACATGTATATTTTCACTAGATATTCTTCCTCTATTAAAGCATAACACGTGTTTCCTTTAGAATGCAGCCAGATTTCTTAAACAAAGACTAGCTTTTCAATAGTCAAAATTTGAAATTTAGAAATGAATTTTGCATATTTCTCTCTGCCCCATAGTTAAAATCCCAAAGCGTACAGCATAACTTTAACTAAAAGCCTTGAGTTAATATGTACATACACAAAGGCCCAGTATCTTAGGTGAGACAAACAAAAATTATTTGGGGAAAAGTATTTTAATATACTTATTATGTTAAAGCTGTCAATGGTCATAAAGAACAGATTTGATTTATTAACCTAGAGTTACAATTGCATTAGAGGGCAAAAGACAATGAAATTTTACAATTATGTCTCTAATAATTCAATAACTAATAAGACTGGTGTTGAATGCATCTCAGTATTAATTTAAATAATAAGGTTACTAATTTCTTTTTCCCTAAAATATGTACATGTTAAAATTGACTTGCAACACTGGAAATAATAATGAATTTATCTTATTTTTAAAAATGACACTCTAATCATTAATCTTAATTCATATAATTTCACAGAACAAATTTTCTACAGTTACTCATTTGGTAACTAACTAGATATATCACACATCTGTAACACTTAAGTGAACATTAATTAGTGCTAATTTACAATCAAATTCCAATGGAGAAGCAAATTATTAAGCTTTTTGGAACATCAAAAGTCTTTATGACTATTATTATGAAGAATGCCAGAACAAATTAATTATTTCTGCTTATAAATAATGTTTCCCACATATCTTAAAAATGCATAGAATACTCTAGAATTAAAAGGATGTTAGTCTCATTGTAATTTGGTTTTATGTAGTAATAATCCAGTTTACTTCATTAACTGTCTTTTTTTTTCTTTTTTTCATTGCAGTAGAGAAAAAATTACCTGACAATCCAACGTAGAATTTTTACATTGGGCTTATTATTAGAGATGTTTTGAAATAGATTTAAGAAATTTTACTATACTTCTGTAAGAATTCACTACATGAATCTGATATTGTGCATAATATTCCACTATATATGAACCAAATATTAAATTATACATTTTCTTCCTCCCATGATTCATATTTTACATATTTCTATAACTGTATGCTTACATAAGCCACAGACACAAACTCCTATTCAGTTCATTCTAAAATTGTCTATAATTGCCAATATGGCACTGAAGAGGAGAGAGAATTAACTTAAAATTTCAATAAACACTGATCAATATGCTTGTAAATATAAAGTCCATAAAATTATCTTCCCTTTAAGTGTAGTTATGCCACAGGTACATGTTCCATATTTTGGAAGTTGACTGATCATTTTTAAATTTAGTTAAATCTGTCTCTAATAGAAACATACTAGAAATCTAGGAACTCTACCAGAGAGGATTTATTAAAAAAAGAAGAATAAAAAAAGCAACACCAGTCTGGATTTTTAAACTGTTGCTGTCTCCTGGTTTAGCATTAGCTCACAATCAGCTGAATAAAGAGGTCATCTCTGTCTAAGATGTAAAAAAAATCACAAGCCTCAGTTACTTTACCACTAGCTGTTTGTAATTCAGGAAAATAATGGTTAATCAATGTCTAATCAATGAAGATGTGTAACATATTAGTTTGCAGTCCTTCATCATTCTATTTTCTTGAATTGACTGGGGGTTTGTGTTCAGTATTTAAAGAATCTATTACAATTGAGAATGATCATTCTGCTCATATTGAGAGCTGTCAGCTGTGCTTTCCATGAGGCCACATTACTCTTGTTTCATATGAGATGCTAATATTTAGCTACATCTGACAAACTAGGTTCTACGGTGGGACATTTTATGAGAAGTGCTTAAGTAAATAATTGTATCACTACATGTCACTTGATGAAACTAAAATTTTCCTGACTTTACAATAATCATAAGCATTACTGGCTTGCTGTGGAAAATTAAAAAAAAATGGCTACCTGCTTGAATCTGATCATGCCTGCAGGGAAGGTCTAAGAAAGGCAACTACCACTGATGCCTTTATAAATAACCATAGGAGGTCAGGGGAAGGAAGAGGATTCTTAAATTTTCATTTAAAACAATATTTTTCAATGTAAGCATGGTGTATACTCATGTGCAAGCATACAAGCATGCTCACAGTATCTCACAAACACTAGGGAAAAGGTGAACCACAGTCTCTAGACACATTTGTTTTAAGAAACAACATTTTGTGGCTGTTTGCCTTTAAATTGCATTGAAAACTTTAATTGCCTGACAAGCTCCTTTTCCTTACCATTAGCAACAATGTATCACCAATCTATATCTCCAGAAGAAAGAGAGGGAAAGTACTGAAAAGGATAGAGGAGGAGGAGAATCTTGATTTCAATAACAAATAATAGTTCAGTGTGGAGCTCTCAGCTTGAATTACTGTTTTTGTGATTTATTTTGGAAGTTATACAAAAGACAATCATGGAGCCCAATGTCAAAAACTAATAATAATATAGTATTTCATTCTAAACACATTTGGATCTTGATAGTATTGATTTAAAAGAACAAGTTTAGTTTTCTCCTAGTTAGTATCAGTTGCAAGAGCACCCTCTAGTGCCCATAGATTTGAAGTATCCTGTAGAAAGTGGGAAAAAGTCATTTGCACGCAGTTCAAGCTCATTGACACTTGCTTTATGGCCATTATTAAGAAACTTTAAAAAGCTTATCTATCATCACAAGTGACCTAAAAGGTGCTCTTAAACTTTAAAATGTTTTAATATAATTCTGTGATCAAGCATAGTGGAGAAATTTAAAATGATTCAAGGTTTTTATTTTTAGTTCTAATAGTGCATTAACACTATTAGGGTATTGCTTTAGTTTTACATTGTCAAATTTTATGGATATTTTGGGATATATTTTAATTGTCTAAATTTCTTGAATAACTGAGCAAAGTTTAACTAATGACAACACCTTAAAGATAAAGGTTATTTCACACTTGATGCCAAAATGTACAATGAAATATTGAATTTACATTGTTTCCAGTTATAGGGGAAAAGAACTTTATCTTTGAACCACAACTTTTAATGAATCTGATATGTTATAATAAGAAAAGTTATAAAGATGAGTAAAAAAGGAGACCATCAAATTATTAAATAAGTTTTTCTTGTTTTAACTACCTCCATTTCACAAATAAATCCCATTACAGTCTTGAGTATATCAGACTAAAATGGTCCCCCTAGAGAAAAATTAAAGGAGATGTGCAAAACACTGGGTATGGAGGCATTTTGAAATAGGATTTCATTGTCCAAAAGAACAGATGCAAGGAAGATGTATATTCAATATTAAAGGATGTATATGCATTTTTGAATTGATGGGCTAATTGTATAAAAAATGAAGGAATAAGAGAGCATAAATTTATAATAATAATTTGATGCATGAGCATACTGTATTCAGATAAAAAAGCGATTTAACTAACCTGATCTAAAAAAAAAAAACAATAGAAATCTCAGCTTTTAACTGAATCAAAAGTGTCAAACCAAAATAGTTTTGTGCTTGGAGAGAAAATAAGGAAAGACAGAGGATAAAATTGCTGGAGGTACCCAATTCCACAGAGATTTCCAATCCACAAAAATGCTAGAAATTCATCAAAATATACTTGATGGTGTTTTTCTCCTTTATACCCCAATTTCTTAAGGAGAAGTAGTTCATACATTTATATCCTGAGGAGTTTCAGCAAATTTCACTAGATTATTTCTAATACATATTTCTAGTAACAATTAGAGTATTTCAAATGATAAGAAAACATTATGCATTTATAAAGGATCAGTCTCCAGGAGAGGCATAAATGCAAGTGCTAGCTCATGTAGAATAAGATCATGATCAAGAAAATACTTGGTCAACATTTCCTAGAAGTTTCTTTTTTGCTTTTTAATTTCCATCACTCACTTTACTCAGACTGTGGAAAAGGCTGTTAGCTGGATGTCTTATAAGTTGGGCTCACCTATCTGTGCGCAAATATTTATAGTCTTCATAAATTACACTTCTACCATCTGTGGTACCAAAATCAAGCACATACTCTAAAAAAAGCAAACAAACAAAGAGGTATGTAAGATTGTCATCTACCTCGGCACAGTGACCAGGGCAGTTGAGCTAGCCCCATGAACATTTTTACTTTGATATGACAGGTGTGATAATGATGAAAAGTTAATGGATTTTTATCCACATCAACTTGATGATCATAGACGTTATTTTTATTATTTTTAAGGAGATTGGTGCTGCATAAACATGAAGGCATATATTCACAGAATTTCTTAGATTTATAGGTTACGGGCGCTACAAAGACTTCTCTCCTTTCTGAGGTAGCTAAATTGAGTTCCGGGCTGGGGATGTGGCTCAAGCAGTAACGCGCTCGCCTGGCATGCGTGCAGCCTGGGTTCGATCCTCAGCACCACATACCAACAAAGATGTTGTGTCCACCAAAAACCAAAAAATAAATATTAAAAATTCTCTCTCTCTCTTTAAAAAAAATTAAATTGAGTTCTATGCAGTTTACTATGTAGGGGTCTTTCAAATGAGACCACAAAATCACAAATCCTTCCTCTCCTGTGTGGACATTAAAGATCCCATAGCAGTTTTCATAAGAGTAGGGGCTAGTCACTATGCCACTGTGCAAATTCCTAGGAACTACCTTAAAGTTCAACAGCTAGCTTTTCTCCACAGGATATTAGTGTAATAGATACCCTGAAATGTTCAGTATATTTACTCAACTTATTAAAAATGTTCTCCTAATGATTCTGATATATCTTTTTCCAAAGCAAAAAATGAACCAAAGTTCTCCTTAGGTAAAGTGACAATAATGTTTGTTACATGAAATCAAACTTCCTTCCAAAATATTTGATTAGTCTCCTTGAACACAAATGCCTATGGTATTAATTTAATTAAATCTAATTAAAAAAATAAAAACTACCAGTATGTAATAAAAAAAATCTTATAATGCATAATCCATGCTTTCTGATACAGGTAATGTAAAATAAATGATATAATCTACAAAACAATGACAAATGAAAGACTTGGAAAAGGTTATGGTTTGACAAGGTAACATTTTTGAAATCTGGACACTAATCAAATTGATGTAGCTATTGGTGATGCAACACTTTCTGACACTAAAGTCTTTACCACTGTCCAAAACATATAGAAGAGCCCATTGTGATTGCTTAATGTCAGCTTTTGTTCATAAGCTCTTTCATAAAACTGAAACCAGGAAAATGATTTAAGGCAGTTCAATTTGTCTATTTACCTTAATCTTTAACTATTCCCATATGTCTGGCTACATGATTTATGACTCTTCAAAAATCAGTTTTTCAAAGATATACACAACAGAAAAAAGTCAGGCTCCTAACCTTTTATGTGTTGAACTTTTATAGAGCTCTGGAAAACAAAATGCTTTTAGGTTTCATAAAAGGGGAACAAAAACGAAGAAAGGGTATTTTCTTTTCCATTCTTTTTAGTAAATATTTGCATCAGTGAAGATAGAGCATGCACTAATTTCTAGGCATATGAAAAGTCCTTTCACAGGTTCCTCCCAAACATCATGATAAAGGTTTTTGCTTAGATATATACAAAGTTATTTTTTAAAAATGAAGATTCTAAATTTACATCATTGAGCTCCCACAGATTCTACAGTTGAGGAGGGAAAATTGTGCTAGGTGTAATACCACTCAGCAAGGATATATAGAGAATAAGAAATGAAGATTAGGGATTCCTTGACATGAGGAGTCTGGATATTTAGAATATTTAGCTTCAATCACAGGAAGAAAAAAAAAACAGTACTCAGAAAATTTATTCAAATATTTATATTTGAAATAGAAAGTTCTATGTTTTTAATCACAAGATCATTAAATCAAGTTTCAAATAAATTAGAAGATGGAAATAAAAGAAAATTATATCTCTTTGTCCATTTATGTAGCCAATATTTACAAGGTACCTGTTATGTACTTGGAGATAGAAAAACAACTATGAGCAAGCCAAAGTCACAACTATGTCCTCTTGGAACCTATGTAGTTTCAAACTAAAAACCCAGCTTCAAGACCATTACTATGAGGTTATGATTGTGAGCCAGTCTAGAAGTGAAATTTTTTTAGTACCCTTAGTCCTTAAATACTCTTGAGCTCAGTTCTTATGCAAATTTTCTTTCTATAGCCTGTGTTATTTTCAAGGTACACTGTAATTCCCCAGCTGGTTTGCCTAAATTAGAAAATGTAGTCTTCTCTCATAGAAAGGCACAAAACCTTAGAATCTTTACAATGAATATAGTATGTGGAATAGAAAGAAAGAGTTAACATTTGTTACCCATCTAATAATCCCACTTCCAGGCACTTTGCATATGTTCCACACAGACATGTTCACAATATGCAAGCATGAACATTTTCACTGCAAACATTCACATCTTTCAAAAGCAGATTGAATCAACTAAGTTGTTTTATAGAATAGTATAGTGTTTATCTTAACATTGAAGAAAGTCCAATAGAACAACCAATGAATCTTTAAAATTAATTCAGTGTGGATTAATTAACTGTGTAAAACCACTATTTCTACACTTATAGTTAGATAGACAGCATTTTTATGCAGATTTTGTGAGGGTCTTACTAAATTATTAAATAATAAATTATGAGATTTAATACAACTTCCCCAAAGTAGTAGCCTTTATCTTTAAAAAGCATATCAACCAATATGGAAAGAAAATTAACATTCACATTATCATCAAGTATTGTTTAAATATAAAAAACAAATTTCATCAAAATATCAACCAGATGCTGTGCAAAGCTTATCAGAGCATTTTATTCTCAACATCATAGTATATTGTGTTTGTTATATATATATTCATCCATATAATTTGACCAAATTAGCATAAATACAAACTTAAATTTTAGAATCAGCTTCTAACATTCAATGAATTTGTCTCATATATACATCTACCTATGAAACATTGAAAGTATCTTTATACATATGTATGTATAATATTTACTATAGTATTTTTAGTATACTTGTAGTCCTTAAAATATCAATGATTCTACCCTTAAAATTTTGAAAATTAGAAACCTAAAACATGCAAATTAGGTGCTAAAATTTATCTACTAAGGTGCCATTTAAATGCACATATTTTAATGCATTAAAACTGTGATTAAAAAACTCTGTCAATGAGGATGACAAGAAATTTTTATATTGCCACATTAAGAATATTTCATTTTGTGTTTTTTTTCTGTTGGTAGGAAATCTAATTTCTAATCTCATTCCAATTTTAGGCTACAAAATTGTCATCTTCAAGCAATCTGGAATAACTAAACAAATAAAACCACCTAATAATTAAAAAGTATAATGTTGATATGTGTTTAGATGAAAATATACTGGCAATTCTCATAATGTAGTAAAAATCAAACATACTTGTGTAACATTTGGTAAATGGCTTTAATCTGTTTACTTAGAAATCTTGCCACTTAACTTGCTCTTAATCCAATAATACAATAAGGAAAAAAACAATGTAATAGAAATAAGAGAGACATCACAAATTGTGTGTTTATGGATGGTTACTTGTTGTTCATTAACCACATTTTAGGAGAGTGAAGTAGATGAGCATTTAACTATGCATACACAAATAGAAATATTATGCAACTTTAAATATTAGAAATTATTTTTAAATACAGTAATTTTAAATGCATTTAACCTCCAACAAACATGATTATATTTTGCTGTTCAACTCATTTGAACTAATACATTAAAAATTATTTCAAACAACAAAAAAATCTTATTTAAAAATATATTTTAAAAAAATTCCTGGCTTTTTTTAATTGCTCTTTTTTAAAACTTCAAGTATGCTTGAGAAACTGACTGTGGATCATGTACACAATGTAGGGTCAATGCTGTATTGAATTTCTAGACCATTTTCAGACTACCTTCTGGCAATGGAAGCATTTTGACCACTGAAACTCCCTATGGGTATATCTAACTATCCTGGTACAATGTACCATTCCCCATTATTGATTCTACAACAAACTGCTGTAGATTATTCATTGATTGAGTGTTTAAATATATTCTTTAAGAGCAAATAGAGGACTAATCTGTAAGCAGTCACATAAAATAAAAAGATCAGCAGAATCTTTACTTCAAAGATGCTTTGAGCTACAGCACTTAATTATGTTCATTCTTTGATTATATTGTGTCATATCCAATAAAGATATGTAGGAATTCTATTTCTTTATATCACTTGATTCTTGTCAGCACTTCATTTTACCATGTAAGGAAATTAAGATAGCACCTGGCAAACCAACCCTACCCAGTTAAAGCACCCCCATTCGTTTTTGGGGGCCTGGATCAATCACAATACTCACCAGAATGTTTATTTAACCAACAAAGATGCCAACAGTGATTCTATATTTTCTAATACACATAAAACTATCAGGAAATACCTGTATGTGCATGAATCTGCATTCATCTTAACTACATGGTATTTCAAGAATAAGATTAAGGGCCTCTTGCACAGTATTCTTAAACAATGCAGAACCTGAGCGAGCATGTGGTGGCATGTGTGAGAGAGCAGACAGCTCTGCATCCCTTCACAAGGTCCTTTTGTCAATGTGTATTTAGGACAGCTTTCTGACATGAAATCCCCTCAGCTGCAGTGTTGATTTCAGGGGGTTCTGAGAAAGAGAGAGCAAGAGGCAGAATACTTTAGCTCCTTAAAATGCTTTTTCTACTTTTCTGAAAACTAGAATGTGTTTCTGATTCTCAAATAGTGACTTTGTGAGCATATATCTGCTGTACCAAACAGATTTCTTTTTATTTAAATCAGGTTAGTAGGCTTTGAATATTGTAACACATAAGCATTTAGAAATGTTTCAGAGGAGAATAAAATCTTTAAAATATCTGTGCTTTCAAAAAATAATATAGAAACATGTATACCACAACACCTGCATTTTAAAGGAAGTAAGAAGAAAGTGCCGTGGAAATATTTTTACAATCATATATTATTCACATTTTTAAATTTTATTCTTTTGTAAAGCATACTTTTAGTTGGTTAGGTTCTATGTAGGTTCTAAATGAAGCCCCCTTTTGTGTAACAAGGAACAAAAGAGGACAGAATGAGACAGTGTTAATATCAATAAACATTAAAAGCCACAATTTTGTCTAAATTCTTTTTCTAGAATGCAACCAAAGCACTTTTTGAATGTTGATTCTTTTTATTTACTTCATTATTTTCAATATAATAGTAGCATAGGAGGCTATGTGAAGAAAGCTATTCATTTGTTGCTTTTCTAATACAAAGTTCAGAAGAATGTAGAGATCATTCTAACTAATGAAATGCTTTGTTGTTTTTAGAGATTACTAAATATGGAGGTAATTTATTGCTACTGAAAGTTTTCAGTAATATTGTTATTCAAGTGAAAAATAATCAGGTAATAGAAAACAATTTTAAAATGCAAGCAAACAACAGAAATAAATAAATAAACAAATAACACCATGGTTGATGTCACATTGCAACTCACCTCTCTGATAGTTTATAGAGTTCTTTAAGTGTAGCAATCTAGTATAGGTAGGCACACTTTGATTGTCTGTTCAGTCCCACAAATGGATGGCAGGACCCTGTTGTAGTACTCATGGGTACTTTCATCAAAGAAGACTCATCAAAATGACTAAAACAAGGACAGAGGCACAACATGAAAAGTACAGTGTATTGCTCCTGTAGGAAGGGTAGATGAGAGGTAGCATAAAAACTGCACTGCATGGAAAGAAGAATATTGCAAGGTGGAAGACCTAAACATACAATGACTAATGCAATAATAATATACATTAGAATTCTAGACAATGTGCTGAGTGTTTTATTTGAATGATTTCATTTAATTTCCAAGACAACTTCAAAAGTAGTGGTGATGATGGAAATAGTAATGCTTAGTGGTGGGGGTAGTCCCCTCTAGGGGAAAAAAACCCAAAACACTCCTCAACTAAACTATGAAGCTACTCAGAATGGGCTAGAATTCAAATCTATAAAGTGTGACAGCAGAGCTATCATCTCAACCTGGTTCCTGGTACCTTGTGTATTGTGTGGCTCTGAATTAGAAGGAGGCAAATTATTTATACTTACAAAGGATATTGGCATGGGAAAAAACTAAACACTTGATACTCCAACTGAGAAACAAATATTCATGACAGTGAGAAATTCATTTGGGGGATTTCTGCTATGAGCTTTTAGGTCATTATTGTGATTGTGCTCCTCCAAAAGGTTGGACTTTCTTTAGTCCATCACTAAAATCCTTTTTAATAATGTATTAAAAAATCCCTCTAATTTGTGACCCAAGGAATATGCAGTTAGTGACATTCTAAGCAGTACCCCAATTATGAGCATTCCTAAAGGTCCCAGAAGGTCTAAGTGTGAGATCCAAGACTGGCACAACGTGACATACTCTACAAGAGGTAAACATGGAGGTTTGGCTGAGGGAATGTTCAGTGAATGTTACAATAACCCTACATTTCAAAAACTATTCTGTGCCCCATTAGTATTATGAGTAACACTGTGAATCACCCACCTATTCCCAAATTAATATAGGACAGAAAATTGTAAGACATATATGGACAAAAGTCAATACAACCAGAAGTAGACACAGCAAGGCACAGCACAGCAGGGTCTCCACCACATTGATAGTTATGTCTCTATATAGTTCATGTGCTTTGAAATTCTATCTACTTTACATATTTAAAAATATTCAATCGAAGGGGTCCATAGGCTTTACTAGACCACCAAATGGAACCAAGGCACCACAAAGCATGAGAACTCCTGGCAATGGAACAGCTTTAAATCAGTAAAGCCAGCTTGGAATGCCAAGCTGTAACGTTTGCCAATGACAATCATTCCCCCTCAGGGTAATTAGGATCCAGAGAACAGTGTGATCTGCCGACCAGAATACAACCACCACGAGTAGAGTTATCCTTGTTGCTATTCAAAAGACAGAGACCACATGAATTAATTGATGCTGAACACCCTGAAACAGAGTGAAATAAAAGTCTACTCATATAAATCAGGACTTTCCTAATACAGGTGAAACAAGTAATTATTCCAAATTAAAGCACCCTAATTATTTTAGTCTTCTTTTATTAGTTCTTCCAAATATTTCAAAACAATTACCTATTCCTTCAATATATGGAAATAAAAAAGAACATCAAGGATTGGATGTCTGCGGCACTCCCTTCTTTCTGAGAGAGTGAGGCATGCCAACACTCACATATGAACAGAAATAGAAGAAAACCGAGCTAATCTGTCATCACTTCCATCCAGATTGGGGCAAAATAATATAACATGGCTAAATCACAATGGAAAGGATTCCAAAGGTAATTTACATGTTCTGGGGAATGCATTTCAACACTGGAGTGCCTGTGAATTTGTCTGACATTCTCAGATTTAACGTCATAATAAATTTACACACACATACACACACACAGCGACACAGAGGCAAGTACCCCTTTTTAAAAGAAATTAAGAAAACAATACTTTCCCTCTGTGTTATGGTTTAGATATTAGGTGTCTCCCAAAGGCTCATGTGTGAAACAGTGCAAGAAATTTAGAGTGAAATGATTGGGTTATGAGAGTCTTCAACTAATCTACTGCAACAATCCACTGACAGGGATTATCCATAGTCAGGTAAGGTGTGGTTGGAGGAGGTGGGTACCTGGGGATGTGCCTTTGGGGTTTATATTTTATCCCTGGTGAGGAGAGCTTGCTCTGCTTTCTCTCCACTTCCTGGTGGCCATGGCTTTCCTCCACCACACACTTCTGCCATGGTGTTGTGCCTCATCTCAGACACCAAAGAATGGAGTCAGCTGTCTATGGACTGAGACCTCTGAAACTGTGAGCCCCCAGATAAACTTTTCCTCCTCTGATTGTTCTTGTCAGGTCTTTTGGCTGCAGCAGTAAAAAAAGCTGACTAAAACACTCCTTGACTCTTTCCTCAGTAATTTTGACTTTTGATTTAAAATTAAAGTAAGCAATTTCATATAAAATCTGAGTTCCCCAATAGTAACTTTAGATTAGCAATGAAGTTAGAAACACAAATAACAAATATAAACACAAATTGATCAAATTATAAGAATTTAATATTTAAAATATTACATTTTATGATATTTGTTTGAAATGGAGATATCACGAGAAAGTGCATTCCAATTCATAACACAGTGTGTTTCTATAAATTGGAAATAAATCAGAAATACCCAGGCCCATGATGAAAGTTTGAAAGGGGCAAGTGTGATTACCTCCCACTATTCTACCAGCAAGTCCTGTGTCTTTCAGGGTTTGTGGACACCTGACCAGTAATTTATTTATTTATTTTTAATTTTTTATTACTTATTGGTGGACCTTTTTTCATTTATTTTTCATATGTGATGATGAGAGTCAAATCCAGTGCCTTACACATGCTAGGCAAGCACTTTACCACTGAGCCACAACCCCAGCCTCTTGACCAGTAATTTATAATAGTAGACTAATGTTCTAAGTTTTATTGTTTTAGGAGTTAGATTTGCACTGAGAAGTAAAGTGAATATTAAAAATTCAATAAGTAATTATTTTTCAGTGATATTGATTTTATTCACATTTCATGAATGTGATCTATGCTTTGTTAACAAAAATGTATAGTTTTAAATCTAAAAGTAAATTATGCAGTTTTGAAATATTGATTAAAAAAACTATCTTTCCCACAAGCTTGTTACATGGCTCAGTTAGAGAGGATGGGCAATATTTTGTATAACATTGAGGTTTACTTGATATTTTGTTTTCCCTCTTTTTTTAAAGAACAATGATTATTCTTCCCACCAAACTGGGAACAAGAAACATAGAACAACAACAAAAAAAAAACAAAAACGTCAAAACCCAGCCAAAAAAACAAAACTAAAAAGTAAAAACATCCCAGATTGTCTTGGAGTTGTAACAGGCAGGTTACTGTCTCAAGTTTTCAAAATCTTTGGCTTCCATATTGATGTTACCATGCTAAAAAAACTAAAAGGGGCACAAAGAGAAGAACAAAGGTTTACCTATTAGGATCCTCATAGATCTTGAATCTTTCTTTCTATCTATTTTAATTGGTTTACTGACTTATTATTGAAAGGATCTAACGAATGTTCTGAAAAAGCATGAGTTAAACATGAAATATCAAGGTGACAATGTTATGTTATCATAGTTTATATATCATAAAGTATGTGCAAATTATCAAAATTTTTAATAATTTGATAATTTTCTTAAAAATAGATAATCTCAGCCAATTATTAAGAAATGAAAAAGTGCAATTAACAATGTGCCACTAATATGTTCAATACTAGTATAGATTTTATGGTACAATTAGTAATTCAATGACTTTAATGAAAGTTTTATAGACAAAAAAACAATTTACTTCAAAACAATTTTAAGCTGCTACCACAAAGTATGATTTGATCCTTTGGCTATAATAAAACCAGAGAACATACAATTGAAAATTGTTTTTAGTTTTATTAACAAGTAATGTATAGTTTCTTTTAATTAATAGCTAAAGATTTTGTCATGCTTCTTAATATTAAAAAAGTAGTATAACTGGAATTCAGTTTGCAAAAACTGAAACCTGATTTCTTCTTCATATTTGGTGTTTGAGAATTCTAGGGCGGTCATATTTTAAAAAGGAGCAGATAAATGTTTGAAGTATTCATATTTGAAGAAAATACAGTAATATATGAAACCACAAAAGAACACTCCAAATAATGTTTTCCTAAGGTTTAATTTCAACTTACAAATTTTAAATGATGATTGTAATGCCAATCCAAGTTTTTGCTTATTTGCAATGCACAAAATATTTTTTATAACTTGCAGGTGAAATATTCCTTTTACCACAGTGTTTTTTACCCTTATTTATTCTCTTTTTTTAATATTTTTCTCCCTTGAGTCTTTTTTCTTCAACAGTTTAACACGTAACTCCTGGTTCAGCTATAGAGCAATCCTAGAACAATAATGTTTCAACTTTCAAGGAAGAACACCCTTCTTGAGTTGGTAGAACTCCACTAGCTGGATTAGATCCATAAATCTAGTGTGGCCATCATCTAGCGTGTGGAACATTTCACCATCATCTTCCACCTGCAATAGGAAAAGCAACAAGCTGGTAAAGAGGGTAAAGAATCCAGAAGGATATTGGTTGTTCCACTGCAAGCTATGTCTTCATGCCAAAAATGACAAGTTTATAAAACTAAGGAAAGTGCAGAGAATAGCATAGCATGCCCACTTCTTTAATTTCACTTACATTTAAAAGAAGTATCAAATGATCCTTGGATAAGAAACATGCCTCCATTTTCTCTGCATCTAATTCTCCCAGAGTTCTGTTTAGTTAGGATAGTTTAACAATTTTGAGTCAATGAACAGAGAGAAATCTGTACTATTCAGTGTAAAAGTAGACAGGAGATTTTAATGCTTCCATGTACAGAAATTAATTTCTATTTCTAAACATTGTCTACTTAATGCCTCAGTATATTAAAAATGACTAGTCATATAATTTTTTCAGCAAATTCATTCTGAAGCAATAAAATATTATGCTAATGAAATGTCAGTTGACTTTTTTTGTTTTGTGGAGAAGTCTTCTAGCATTAAAAGCTCATACTTGCTGGGGACACTGATCAAATAATCAAAGAAGCAGGGTTGATACTCTATATGGCCTCTGGATGATTTAAAAAAGAAGCAATTCAAAGGGAAGCATTAGTAATTTAAATAAGACCTTCCTGAAAGTAGATTGAATCTGTTTTACTCTGCCTGATTTCAATGTGCATGTCACATATGTACAAATGTGCACATGCTGACACACAACAGCAGAAGCAAAAAATAAAAAACAAAAACAAAAACACAAAGCAAGTTGTGCCAGCCAAAATCAGAGTCACAGATATTTTAAACATGTTCCCAGGATTATTTAAAGTCCACCAATTTCACAGTTCCTGTGTTTCTATACAAATAATTTAAAACAAATGAACTACTAACAATAATAGCAAAAATGTCTTTGAGAGAAGAGAAGAGAAAAGGTTTTAAAATAATGTTTTTTAAAAGAATGGTTAGAACTCAGAAAAAAGAATCTTTAGTGGTCTTTTAACAATAGATGTCATGGGGTCTATACAATATTGCTAAATCTTATTTTGTGGAAAAAAGATAAATTTAATTTTTACAATTCCTGTATTTCTCATATTGTATTTCTCATATTAATTCAGGCTCATAAAACCATTTCTGCCAAACTTAACTCTGGTCAAAGCACAAGCACCTAACATTATATTTAATAAAAGGAACAATAGAAAAACAAAGTTTCCAAAAGCTCATGCATTAAGATCATATACAATATACGAATGTGAAATCACAAATTACTTAGTGGTATAATTTGAAAGTGTTTTATTTTTTGTCCATGACTCATTGACAGGATGAAAGTTTTGGGGTTACTCTGACTACCCCTTACCAAGAAAACTATAAAAGGAGAGAGGAAGAATTTCAATATGTTTCTACATTTACTCACAGATTTCTTAGAAACATAGTATGTAACAAACCCAGGATGTGTACTCATAAAAGCTGTAGCTTGGATCTCCTTAATTGTGTATTCAGTGGGTATGATTATTCAACGTGTTGAATGATATGTTACAACATAATCTCATACTACAAAACTGTCATCAGTGCTAATGTAATTTTAATATGATAAATACACAGTCTATTTGTGACATTGTTTGCTTACAATACCCAGCAAAACATTTCGTTTGCATCAACAATTCATGTTGTCCTTTTTCCACTGGGAAATTGGGTATTGCCATGTAACTACCAGAAAGAATAAGGGATGAAAACGAATAACGGATGAGTGTGTGTGTGTGTGTGTGTGTGTGTGTGTGTAAGACATAATGACTTACAGTAAAATCATTTTTACCCTCTTTTCTACACTTGGTCTGCTTTCTTCTTTTGATTCTGGCTTCTACTGTTACATGACAGAAAATAAGAAATGCTATATCCTTAAAATCCATCTTTAAAATTGTTTATTAAATGTTTAAGTAAAAATGTTTCAAGTTAAAAAAATATACCCAACCGTGCACTTTAACCTTGAAGAATGCAGTGGGAAAGCCTCTATTAATGCCAGGTTACAAAAAGAAGACGTGGTCTAATGGTCTCAGAGAAAAAGGCTGCTGGGTATGGATTCTTATTTACTGTCAATTCAGTGAAAAGCCAGTTTTGTATTAATTACTGGCAAAAACA
This sequence comes from Ictidomys tridecemlineatus, assembly GCF_052094955.1. Lineage (NCBI taxonomy): Eukaryota > Metazoa > Chordata > Mammalia > Rodentia > Sciuridae > Ictidomys > Ictidomys tridecemlineatus. Next base: position 908,826 of record NW_027525269.1, on the reverse strand, counting down.
CTGTGTAAGTGGTCCCCATTGGTAACTTCAAAACTAATCTCACTGTGCCTGGGCAAAGAGGCAGCCAAATCTGAGGCATCACAGATGTCTGATGAAATTATCCATTTTATTTGTGAGACTCTGACATTACATCATTGGGAGACAGGACAAAGGGCATTTCACGGAAAAATTAAGCAGTAAGTCTTCCTTCTCTCAAGCAGATCACCACTACCACCTGGTGGACTACCTGACACCTTCACAACTTTCCAAAGGAATACCAAAATAATAGAAACAGGCATGATTACTCTGTACAACTATTTTCTCCAGGTTACAAATTCATAAATAAAGGGAATTATAATCTTTAAAACATTTAAATCATTATTTCTTGTTTTTTTCTTTTTCTGACATCACTGGATTGTAACTGTGATCACTGTTCAAATTTATATCCAAAAATTGACCATGCTCCAAGCAGAGAAGTATATTAAAATCCTTTCTTATTTAGACTCTGATGAAATGTTGACTTGTTATTAATAATCTTCCATGTGAAGATGCATTTTTACCCAAATGTCAGTATTAAATCTCCTCAAACCCTTGTCATCATCTTAAGTCAACCTTTGAAGATAAAAGATTCTTTCTCCAGTTGTTTAAACTGACAATGGTTTTATTTCTCATCCAATCCTCAATAGAATGTTCTCATTGTACTGCATTTGGGAAGGAACTTAGCAGTATTAAAGTACCTGAAACTGAGTAATGTGAGAAGAAAATCCTTCAGATTATAAATCTCTCATAAAATATTTTATGCTTCTCTTGTTTACTCCATGGTATCCTATTAAAAGATAACACAAAAAAATCATCAAAAAGTACTATTTTAATAGATTCATATTTTTAAGCTGTAAATATTTAGAGAAAAAGCAATAGAGATGTAAACAGAAATAAAAGCAAACTTTGAAAACATCAGAAAAAAATTTTTACTTAATATACCCTGCATTATACCTAAAAAGAATTACAATGTATAGGATAATGTCATAATGTTAATCATTTTAGAATCATATTAATTACTTGTTCAAATTGAAGCATTGATACCCCAAAACAAGGTTAGTTTTTTCCTCTCATGAATTAATATCTAAAATTCTAGAATTGGCACAGAATGTATAACATTAGTGCTCCTAGTCAAGAACAAAGAATACTATTCTCTTCTCTGTTAATTTATACACAAATACTAAGCACACTCTGTGTACTGGGTATTATACAGATATTGCTAGAATTCAGTGATAGTCACTCTTACAGAACAAAGTCACTTCTGTGTTATAATAAGCAAAATTAAAAACACTTGGTGTCCACTGAATAAATGATTATTATTTACTGGCAAAATCCAAACCAAATCCAAAATCAAAACCCAAATTCTACTCAACACTAAAAGTATCAAACTTACCCATTCATAAGTCCTTGCTAAATAATCAATCGCTGAGCGTCATCTCTGGAAATCTTGTGGTGAAACCATGGCTGGAACCAATGGATGGCTAAAGAAATAAAACGAATGAATACAAAAGTTTGCTTGCAGTGACTGCAATTTTACTACATATATGTCCCTCATCACTTAGTGAACACATGTCACTAAAGTCATGTCAAGCTGTGTGGTGAGCCGTTCCTGCGGACTGTGGTAGCCATTACATGATGGCGCTGGCTCCGTTGTGGTCTGTGAAGGACAACTCCATATCAAAGAGAGTTGGCGTGTTCCCAGCTCCTTATCAGAGAAAGTTGGCGTGTCATTTTCTAGCACCCTGTGAGAAAGGTACACGTGGCAGCTTTGCATTGGGGTTCGCGGTGCTTTATTAAGGCTGGGAGGGGCATCCGAGGTAGGAGTAGAAGAATTATTAGAAGAATATCAAGGGCCTGAATAAACTGCTGAAAGAAGATTCCTGAGTCGCGTCTTCCTTGCGGGCAAGGGGGTCGCGACAAGTGGTGCCGAAACCCGGGAAAAAAGAAACAAAAAACACCCAGGAACCAGAACTTTCAGCGGTCAGGGAGGTGCACCGGTAAGTCCCAGGTAATGTGGGACCCGCTGTTAAAAAGCGGGAAGCTCCTCTGTAAAGAGAGGGCGCTACATCTTATAGCAATTGCACTCTGAATTTTTGTTCTCTTTCTGTGTATGTTCGTTTTGTTTTGTGTACTTTCACTTTCGATTTCTGTGTTTTCTTGTGTTGCGTCATGGGTGCCGTGACTTCAAGTCCACTTCTTCTGGCCTTAGATGGCCTTTTACGTTCCAAGGGACTGGAGGTGAAACGCAGTACCTTGGAGAAATTTTTTACAGAGGGTAGATACAGCTGCACCATGGTTTGCATTTTCAGGCAGCCTCACTACACCCAGCTGGATAAATTAGGCAAAGACCTTGACTTTGCTCGTGAGCAAGGCATGCTAGAGGGCGGGGTGATACCCCTCTGGAAGATGGTCCGTAGTTGTCTTATGGATGGCCGATGCCAAGAAGCGCTTGTTAAAGGGCAGGAGGTTTTAGAACAATTACATGAGGAAAAATCAGAAACAACAGAGAGTGAAGTGTCTCAGGAAGAGGGGAGTGTGCAGGGCGTGGAGAACGGGAGGAGACTGTATCCAGATCTCAGTGTGATGCGCACGCCCCCATGCGAAAGTGGGTCAGAGGTAGAAGATAATAAAGAGGAGGAGCTGGAGACGCTGTCTCGGCAGCTAGGGAGTTTAGGTACAGGGAACAGAGATAAGCAAGGGCTCAAGAACGGACAGCCTCCCGATCCGCCTCCGTATGGTGGGGGTGTTTCAGGCTGCCGCTGCTTTCCTCTGTTCCTCAGGGCTGGCATATCATTGCTATTGACATTAAAGACTGTTTCTTTTCTATTCCTTTACATCCTAAGGACTCACAGCGTTTTGCCTTCACCCTTCCCTCGTGTAATCACGAGGAACCAGATCAAAGGTTTGAGTGGGTTGTTTTACCACAGGGAATGTCTAACAGTCCTACGATTTGCCAGATGTATGTAGGGAAGGCACTCGCACCTCTCAGACAAAAATATCCTTCCATCAAGATTATTCATTATATGGATGATGTATTATTGGCAGCCAAATTACAACAGTCAGTTAATGAGGCCTATAAAGACTTGGTGAAGTTGTTAGCTCAGTATGGATTACATATTTCACCTGAGAAGGTTCAAAAAGGGGATTCTATTCAGTATTTGGGAGCGACGATTAGATATGACATGTTAAAACCACAAAAAGTTACTATAAGAACTCAAGATCTCCAAACTTTAAATGATTTTCAAAAACTGTTGGGAGATATTAATTGGATAAGAGGTTATTTACATATTCCTAATATCGTGCTCCAGCCTTTGTATGCTATTCTTAAGGGTGATCCAGATCTTACTTCCCCTCGTACCCTCACTAAAGAGGCCAGAGCGGCCCTTATAAAAGTAGAAGAAGCTATACAACATGCTACTCTATGCAGGCTCCAGAGTGATAAACCTTTCCAGTTATGTGTACTTGCCACTATGTGGCAGCCTACTGGAGTACTGTGGCAAGATGGGCCTTTACTATGGATCCACCCACATGTATCCCCAGGAAAATCTTTAGAATACTATCCTGATGCTGTTGCAGCGTTAGCACTTAGAGGGATTCAACAGAGCATTCAATTTTTTGGACAAGCACCTTCTTCTCTTATCATACCCTATTCTAAAGCTCAAACTAATGTTTTGTGTGCTACTCTAGACAACTGGGCCATTCTATGTTGCTCGTTTCAAGGGGATATTGATAATCATTACCCTTCTCATCCATTACTCCATTTTGTTAAAGAGCATCCCATCATTTTCCCTAAAGTAACTTCACCCACTCCAATTCCGGGGGCTGTTAACATTTTTACTGATGGCTCTACGTCTGGAATGGGAGCTTATGTGATTAATGACTCTCCCCCTTTCCAGCATCAATTTGCTCCTGGAAATCCACAATGGGTAGAACTACAAATTGTCATTGAAGTTTTTAAACAGTGTTCTTTTCCTTTCAATCTCATTTCGGACTCCATCTATGTGGTGCAGGCGCTCAAAATTCTGGAGGCTGTAGGAGCTATTAGTGACACCCATACTGTGTCTGCTTACTTTAATCAGCTTCAACAGCTTATCCGTAGCCGTACTGCCCCTTTCTATCCAATGCACATTCGGGCTCACACCTCTCTTCCTGGCCCGTTATCACAGGGTAATGCCTGTGCTGACTCGGCAACTAAAAGCCAGTTGGTATGCTTGGCCTCCTCCTTAGAAGAAGCTAAATTGTTTCATCACAACTTTCATGTCAATGCTATGACACTGCGTAGACGTTTTTCCATCTCCAGAGCAGATGCTCGTCAGATAGTATTACAATGTCCCCATTGCGTCACATTTCTTCATCCTCCTACTTATGGTGTAAACCCACGAGGATTGAAGCCATTGGTCGTCTGGCAAATGGACGTAACTCACGTGCCTGACTTTGGTAACCTCAAATATGTACATGTTTCTATTGACACATACTCTGGAATTATTCATGCTTCTGCTTTATCGGGAGAAAAGGCACGTAATGTTATTACTCATTGCTTAGAGGCATGGGCAGCATGGGGTGCACCTGCATCCCTTAAGACTGATAATGGACCTGCTTATACGGGCAGACAGTTTACATCTTTTTGTTCTACTATGGGAGTACAACTTGCTCATGGGTTGCCTTACAATCCTCAAGGGCAAGGCATTGTTGAACATGCCCACCGCACCTTAAAAGAAACCTTAGAAAAACAAAAAGGGGGAATAGGAGTTGACCACACTCCTAAAGAACGCCTGTCCTTAGCTCTTTTTACCATTAATTTTTTGAATTTGGATATTCATGGCCGCTCTGCGGCCGATAGACATGTGTCCCCTCAGCCCTCTGTGACTGGCTATGTTAAGTGGAAGGATGTTCTTACGGGCCAATGGAACGGCCCTGACCCCGTGCTGACATGGGCACGAGGATCTGTATGTGTTTTTCCCCAGGATCGCACGGAGCCGCTGTGGATCCCTGAACGCCTGACAAGAAGAGTCTCGAGATCTACTAACCAGCAGCAGGAGGTGCCACAACAGTCCCATGATGAGGAGCTTCATTCTGATGAGTGCTCTGGCTCTGATGTTAGTGCCAACGGTACAGATGGCACCAATGCAGTGGTGGGCAGTGGCACGGGCATGGCCAATGCCAATGCCAGTTCATAGTAATTCTAGTGTCCTCCCCACTCTTTTTTCTACCTCATGTGAGATGTCTGCTCCTTGTACCTCTCCTAGAGGGGACATGGAAAATATTTTTAATCAGTCTCAAGTTAATCTCACAGGAGTTTTTTGTTTCAGTCTTGGGAACACTAATTGTATTAGCCTTAAGACCAAAAATTTGACTAACAGGGAGGACCCATTGCGGTCCAGTCGAGTCTCAGGGAGTATTCTCAGTGCTGTATTGAGCCAAGTAGTTTCAGGGAAGCAATCAGGCTCAGGGACCCCCGCAACTAGCTCTGTTTTAAACATAACTACTTTAGCTATTATCTCCGAGGTATTTATCCCAATGCCTCCTTCTTCTAATAGTACTTGCTATGCCACTCATTTCATGGCCTCTCCCTACTGTACCCCTAATTTTGGTTTTCCCCCGACATTTACGCCTTGTCAGGATCATTCTTGGGAGAAACATCAAGTTGCTAAAGGTTTCTCCTTTTCCCCCCCTCTAAAGAGATATGTTTATAACTTTAACAACAATGCCAACTCCTCTACAGGAACAGGTTGGTCCTGGTTTCAATGGCTCATTTCCAATGAGAAGGGGGCTTCAGCCGATATTTCCGCATTGGCTCAATTACTAGGAGCCAAAAGTTGGCTGGCTAATGTTTCTGGCACTACCAAGGAGAGTGAACGAGGTAATAGGCTTACATCTGTTTCGTTCAACTCTCTGTTACATTATGCCACATTGCCTCCTGCAATGGTCTGTATCCAATCCCCGTTCCTGTTCCTTTTAGCTAATCACACCTCATCGGGGATGCTGGATTGTTCTATTATTACCTGTTTCTTATCTGAGTGTTGGAATGGTTCTTGGACTGTAGCAGTAATTATGAAAATTCCAACTTTTGTCCCAATCCCAGTCACTGCGGATCCAGATAAATTTCCAATTGTAGAGCTACTTAGAGTCCGCAGAGATTTTGGAATCACAGCAGCTATAGTGACAGCCGTGGCGGCATCTGCTGCTGCAGCAGTTACGGCCGGAGTAGCCATGGCCAGTCAAGTACAAACTGCTGCCACTATTAATCAAGTTGTTCAACAAACGTCCACTATACTTGAATCGCAAAATGCGATTAATCAACATAATTTGTCAGGGATTTAAATACCAACCAGAGAATAGATTTTCTTCAAGCTCAGGTAGAAGAATTGGCTGACCTAGTACTTTTAGGCTGCATTGACCAACGTGCACATTTATGTATAACCTCTGTCAGATTTAATGATTCCAGGAATGCTTCCCACATCATTGGTGGATATCTGGCCGGAAATTGGTCCATGAAAGCGGAAGACATGATCCAGTCTCAACTAACCCAGATAGCTGTCTTGAATAGTACCCGTGTCGATCCCGTGACTCTGGGTCAATTCACCAATTGGATATCTTCTGCCTTTTCCTTTTTTAAGGAGTGGGTGAGAGTAGGCATTTTTGGTGCACTGTGTTGTTTTGGTATGTTCCTCTGTTTGTGGTTTCTCTGTCGCCTTAAGGCTCGTAGTGCTCAAGATAAGGCTATGATCATACAAGCTCTTGCTGCTTTAGAAACTGGCAACTCGCCACAGGTCTGGCTTGCGCATCTTAAGCACTAAACTTTTGACATGGTCATTGCACCCCAAGTTATTATAACATTGCACTGGGATTGACATGTCTTTCCTCGTTATTCTCTTAGTGTCAGAAAGCCCTTGCACTCTGCCGGTCTTGCTACCATTGCACGCAGATGGGTTTCTACACTAGTGCCTTTGACATGGTCGTTGCACCCCAAGTTATTATAACATTGCACTGGGTACGACATGTCCTTCTTTTGTCTTTCTCTTAGTGCTGGAAAGCCCTTGCAGTCTGCAGGTCTTGTTGCCATTGCATGCAGAAGGGTTTCCACACTGGTCTTTATCTATCACTTTAAAGTCCGTGCCTTTCTTTCAGGGTGCTGCCAACTTGTTTGTAGTTGTACTTCTGCATGGCCACAGTTCAACCTCAGCTATTCCCTCTTACTCACCATCGTCACGATACAGGATGTGAGGCAAGGCACTGCACTTGAGTGATCCATTGAGAAGAGGGACCTCAAGGGGAGCATGTCCTATTGCATGCGTGTTTGACGTGTCTCCGCCCCGCCCCACGAAAAAAGGCGTCGGCTGATATGGTGTCAGATCTGGGGAAGGCGACCCCTGGGGCTGGCCCATACTATGCAGCCACTTTTGCACAGTGGGATAGGACCTCTACTCTCGCCTGTATTGTCTTAGTGAAACAAAAAGGGGGAGCTGTGGTGAGCCGTTCCTGCGGACTGTGGTCGCCATTACATGATGGCGCTGGCTCCGTTGTGGTCTGTGAAGGACAACTCCATATCAAAGAGAGTTGGCGTGTTCCCAGCTCCTTATCAGAGAAAGTTGGCGTGTCATTTTCTAGCACCCTGTGAGAAGGGTACACGTGGCAGCTTTGCATTGGGGTTCGCGGTGCTTTATTAAGGCTGGGAGGGGCATCCGAGGTAGGAGTAGAAGAATTATTAGAAGAATATCAAGGGCCTGAATAAACTGCTGAAAGAAGATTCCTGAGTCGCGTCTTCCTTGCGGGCAAGGGGGTCGCAACAAAGCTGCCCATCAGGTCAGTGACCATGGCTAGGAGAAGACATTCCCATGTTTGTGGCAGAGGTCTGTGAGGAGGCAGTGGGGCTACTGTGACTGCCCAGGTGGAAACATCTTTTTTTCTGAGCAAGGAATGGGAAAACAAATCTCAGTTTTGAGGGTGAAACAAATTCAAATTAAAAATCCTTTCAAGAAAGTGAAATTATGAGTACCCTCCAAGCGAGTCCTTCTTCAACTGCAAGTGAAAGAGCTTTGGTGGGATTTTCTATAACTCTGCTTTTCTGACCTGAGAAGTCCATTGCTACCAGGGAGTTCTCTGATATACTTCTCTGAAAAAAAAATTTGAAAAACTAAAAAAAACAGAAAACACATGCAAGTCATGAAAATCTTCAAAAGTAATTGTTTACTGTTTTGCTGGCAATATGCTTCAATTTGAGACTGGGATTCCCAAAGTGGCTATCAGGAAATTAAAAAGTTAAAAGTACATATTCAATATAAAATGATGCTATGGAGAACTTTGCTAAATAAGTTCAATGGCTATTTGTTAGGATAACTGAATTAAGTGCTGAGTAATGTGATGAAAATCTTTGAAAGTGTGTCTTTCCCCTATAACAAACCTCTTTTTCACATTATCTCCTAATATGGCAAATCTCTGAGAAAGAAATAACCCTTCCTACTGGCTATAAAGAAGTAGCACTTCTGAACTCATCTCTGCATTAAACTTTATGTCAAATCCACCAACTTTGAAGCCACGATTTTATGATTCAAAATATGTAAAAGCTATTACTTAGATTGATACACATCTTCTTAGAAATAGTACTCATGTTTTATAAAGGTGCAAATTGAAATATGTGCTTTGAAAGCTTATCATGTCAAGCTTCATTTTATTTGGAAAATGAAATTTAGCAGAATAATAATACATAATATTAGATTTTATATTAAAATTTTTATGATGGGGCTGGGGTTATGGCTCAGCAGTAGTGCACTTGCCTGGCTTGTGTGAGGCACTGGGTTTGATTCTCAGCACCACATACAAACAAAGGACTGTCAAAAACTAAATTTTTTTAAAAAAATTTATGATGTAATATATAAACACTTTTTCATTTTTGAAGAGATGGGTGGCCAAGTGGCGTCCTATTTTGCAATCATCTTTCAAGAAACAGGCATGCTATCCCACAATAAGTCATGAGTACTAAAAAAAGAGAAAATTGCCAAACGCTCTAGTTAAGAGTCTCACATGTCTCATACTCTAGGAAGATAACTTAAAACTAAGCAAAATTTAAAAAAAAAAACTAAATGGAAGTGTGTATCACTTATTCTTCAATAATTACTAAAAGAACAAAACCCAAAGTGAAATTACACTGGTAAATTATGAGCCAACCTGCATCTGGAGACTTGTGGCTTTCACACACACACATTCTCTCTCTCTACCTTTGGAAAAGATACTATAGTCAAATGTGGGCTTCAAACAAAATCTTATCCTCAAGAAAAAAAAAATAGGTTTTGTTATCACTGCCTCACACATCTCATTTTATTAGCATCTGTTAATTTCTCTTCAAACCATGTGATAATGGCCGACAATCTTATCATGATCCATCTATATTTCTAGAGATCTGGCATGCAATCTTCCATTTGTTACAGGAGCCTTTATAACTGACAGCTGCTCTTTCCAGACAGATGCTGTCTCAGTAATCTCTATTTGCTGTCACGCCTTAGTTTGCCCTTCTCACCCCGTGATCTTCCGTGCTGGGCTGTGGACCAGTTGGATATACTTTTGCTTTCCCAAAATTAATGGAAAGTTTGCGCCTGCCCAAATCAAAGTATCTAACTGGATCCTAATGATAGATTTATCTTTATAACATCTTTAACTTCACATGCCAAGATGGGTTCTATAAAGAGAAGTTCCTGATAACATAAAAATACTGTGAGGAAAAAACAAATAAACAAGCTTTTGTTCTCTCCCTACAGGGGACCAGATGTTCAATAAGATCCCATGTTCCATAATTATTTGACAAACAGAGAATACACGACAATTAAAGAAATTTTCCATTTGCTACAATAACTACACTAAGAGGAAATAGGAGTGTAGTAAATGTTGTCTACTGAATGGCAGGTGGTGGATGAAAAATTAATAGTTTACCTTTGGTGGACAAAGACGTGGAAATAAAGCAAAGTCTGACTAATCCCAAAGGTCATTTTCAGCTCAATTTCTTTCACATAGGAAAGCAATGCTGGTAACATTCAGAACTGGCTCTATTTCTCAAATATTTGTTCATTTTTCTAGCTCTTCTTAGGGGATGAACAGGGTAGGCCCTAGCAAAATGAGCCATTATTTTAATTGCATAGCCTTTCTCTCTAAGAAGGGAAGCCTGGGTGTACCCTGGATTACCCAGGCCAGACTCTGAGACTGCTTGTATCCACTTTTAGTGAGGTTTACATGTAAAATGGTTTTTAGGCAATATAACTACATGGCAACTAGCCATGCTTTCTATGTCACTCTATTTGAAGGATCTTGATAAACCTGCAGCTCAGAATGACTGAAAAAAAGGGCAAAAAAATTCTCCAAGTATCGTTCTCTCATCTGCTTCATACAGAGCCAAAGGACACCCCAGATGTAAGAGTCAGGAGATATGCAACTACCCCCTTCTTTTACACTGCAGGATACCAGAGATCCAAACAAGATCACACACCTTATGGTAAAAATAGAAACCAATATGTCCCATCTAGGGTTTTTTTCTAGTGCCACATAGTGGGAGGTATAGGAAAGAAACTGCAGCTTAGCATGTCTATCCCAGGGTCAAAAATAAAGACTAAAAGGAACTGAGCAGACATTTTCTCTGGATCTCCTCACTCTAGCCAGGAACATATTAACAGACAGTCCTTTAAATGAATTCCTCCTTTACCATTAAATGAACCAAATCTATCTGGCTTCCTAAAATATCTGCTGATGATTCTCATTTCAAAAATTGTAGTATTATGGCTAGGTGCTCCCTTTGGTATGAGAACTGTTGTTTTGTTTCTCTTCTCAAAATATGGACAAGTTTAAAAGAGAATACTGTTACTTGAGAAAGGTAACTAAATTATTCTAACTTTTCTATGTAACTCACTGAAAATAGTTCCTGAGTAGAAAGCAGCAGAGACAGATGAGGGGCACCAGCACCATTCAGGTCACTGATCCCTCTGTAATCAACTAGAAAAGTAGGTCTCTCCATACACACAAAAGTAAACACAAATACCTCCCCAAACATCTAGGTCTCCTTCACAGACATTAAGAATAGCATAGATACAGTTCTCAGGTGCTACTTTCTATGATCACAACTTCTGTGTAGAACAAGCCCTTACCACGAGGCATTGGGACCTCTTTCCCCTATCACACCTGATTCCAGTTAGATTCACTCAAGGAGCAGTTCCATTTACAGATGGGGTTGAATAAGCAAAGACCAGCTAAGCAAACTCAGATATGCCATGATCAACAGCAGAATGACTTTCAGTGGGAAAAAGTAAGAATAATATCACACTTGTATGCTAACAAAAGTAATGAAAATAGAAAGGACTTTATTTATAACAATTTTTTCCTATGATTAAAAGGACACTAAATAATAATTGCTTCCAAATGTTTGGCTGCTATTAACACATCCATGCTAATAACTCTAGATTCTAAAAGAAAATTTGGAGGGATTTAGGAAAGGATTAAGATAATAAAATTCATTAGTTTTTTATATATAGATGGATTGAAAGATAAGAGTAAGCTGACAAACTGTAGAAAATATTCACCTTAAAGTGATTTCTACTATAAAAATTCATTACATTGTTTAGTTTCTTATTTTAGGGCTTAAAAGTAATATGATACAAAGATGAAAAGTTATTCTTCCATAATTTAAAGCAACATAACTACAAAATAGTGGCTATTTTTCTATATCATCTATTGGGCTTCGTAATCAACATTATTTCATGCCACATTCCTGGAACTGAGCATTTCATCTGGCACATTACATGTTGGTAAATGTACCTCCCTTGGTCACAGTCAGGAAGAACACATATTTAACCTAAGTGGAAACACAGTTTTCAGAAATGTGCATTAACTGATCTGTAACACAGGCACATACATCTGAATTTCTAATATACTCAATATTAAGGAGTGCAGGAAGAATTGCAGAACATAAACTTTAAGTTCAGAAATAAATTTCTGTGTTAATGCACAGGAAATTAAAATTAAGTGCTAAAGAAGGTAAAAGATGTACCTGTGTGTGTCTGCAAATAAATATCCAAGTTACATTTGGTAAAACTCTGAGAAGCACTGCATTGTTAATGTAATACATGACCTATATTTTGACTTGTAGTTTTTGCATTTCCTGGAAAGCAGTCTGCTTTTTAAGGACCTGGAACTTAAAAAAAATTACTGCTAGAAAGCCAGAAAGTAAAAACATACACATGGGTATATTACAGTTTTTAAAATTTGAAATCATTGGCGTCTCTATAATAGGCTACAACAATCTCAGAATCAGTATTAAAATAAATAAGCAAACCCACAATCAAAGAAAAATAATTAAAAAACACAATGCCAAGGAAAATCTTCTACAAATTATCTTATTAAGAATCTAATCCTTAAATGATGTAATGACATAGAATATACATTCCTTCAAATATTTAAAATATTTTACTAACATAAAATTATGTATTATAATTGAATATTTCATATATGTCCTATGATTTTTATCATAGACCGTACACATATGCTATCCAAGTATAAAAAATTCAATATAACATCATACATACAAAGTATAACTTTACTTAACAAAAGGAAATGGTAAATATATTTTAGTATATAATTGTAATGTAATAGAAAAATAACATAGTATAAATATAAAATAAAATGTAGGTTCCAAAAATCGATCCTTACTATGGGTAATATACTCTGAGAACTGCAGCCACTTCTGCCTTGATATGGAGGCACATAATTCTGGTACAGCTGCATGCCATACTGCAAAATAAATAAACAAAAACACAATGTTACAATTTTTACTTTACTACACTGGTAATTCAATTAAAATATTCTTTCATTAATCATATGTTATCAGTATAAAAAATAATTTTGTGATTTTCCTTCAAACAGACAAGTAAAGCAACCAAAATTTTGACAGAAAATCTTTTAATGCCCTTCAACAATGCATTTAAAAAGATATGTTTTTTACTTTGTTTGTTTTACTGAGGCTCCCAAATTAAGGTCTTGCTCACTAGTATTACTTTATACTGGTATTACTTTATACTGAGACTTACGTTTCTACTTATATATTTACATAGTTTACAGCAAAATCATTTGGACTGGTACCTTGTCTCATGAAAAGAAAGCTCATCTGGGAAAGGTGTCATGCTGTACATTCCAAAGATTTAAAAAACCTCACATATGTCCTAAGCAACACTGAAAAATTCACTGTCATTCTGATGATTGATGAATTAATTTGTCTCTTTGGTAAAACTATAAATTTGGCCCTATCTGGAAAATTCTTGGCTCTATATCATTCTTGATTACATATTCTTATAACCAAGAATAATTATTCTTATAATACTTTTGGGCTTCACATTCAGAAAACCAAACCACTGAGGAGTCCAGCTGATTTCAGAGTTTCAAAATACAATGTAGCAGATTAGAAATGTGGGGTCTTCACTTGTAGGAGGCAGCATATGACAGACTGAGCCAGCTGGCCATAATGGGAAAGTAGGAGGTCTGGATTCTAATGGGATTATTAGTTTGAGAAAAATTAAGACTGTTAACTGTCATGAGCAAACTTGTCCTGAAGAAATCCTCATCTGAATCTGGAAACTACTTCTTTAGATTTAAGTTATTTTGTTGAGGGGGGGGGAGCAATTATATTGACAGCTTTTAAATTTTTATGATTTTAAATTATTTATATTTATACATATTTATTTACATTTTGGCTACACTCCATAATTCTTTCCATTTCATGAAGATATAATGAACTTCATGTTAGGTCTCAGCAGCCCTGTTCCGTCTACTGCTTCCACCTGCATGATGTTGGCTTTTGGCAGGGTGGTCATTGTGTTCTGTCACCTCGTGGCCCCAGCAGCACCTGAGCCAGCAGGTGCTGGGTCTCAAATGGGCCTGACAGTGGAAGCATACATGGAAGGTGTGGAGGATGACTTTGAAGAAGAATGTGCTGCTGTTGATTCCATGTTGGCCCTGATGAACTACCCTTATCACCTGGAGGAGAATGACCATCTCCATGCCTGCCTCCAGGGGCTGCCAGAGTCCAAATGATAGGTAAGATGGCAATTCAGTGGCAGGTCTAAAAGCACCCCCCCTAAAGGTGCCAGCCCTTAGGTTCTTCAAAACCCCAATCAGGCCACAACACTGCTTCCTGGGTCAAGCTCTAGCCTAAGCATCACCACCTAGCTCAAGGTTTCCCAGTGGGTTTGCCTGCCCATGCCACCCTTCTGGCACCTCCCTTTGGCCCACCTAGGCCAGCCCCTATTGACCTGCATCCCCTCTGGCACCAGGTATGGGTCTGTGACCCACATATCTGTCTACACAACTTCTGAGCAACACCTACTCTGCCAATTACTTGAGTGTCCACCTTAAATGGGCTTCCTTCATGTACCCACACAGGTGCACAGACACACACACTCACAGACATGCATGAGCACGCGTGCGCGCACACACACACACACACACACAAAGAGTACTGCATAGAAAATATTGAATGACACCATGAAATCAAATCTTACCCATAGGATAAATTTTATATAAATAGTTCAACAGTGCTATTTCCTCTACTAGTTCCTTGAAACCAATTCTAACAAAGTGGATATATTTGGTAATTAAGCAAACAAAAAAAAATTGGGAGAGGCGATTAAGAGAATTATTATTTCAAGATTTTGCTTCTAACATGAATACAAACCCACACTCATTTAAAATTCTCTGTGCTGACTTCTTTATCCAATTATTTCCCAACTTTTAAAAATTATTTAATTCAAGGTTTGAATGACATTAATGGGACCTAATGAAATTCACTTTAAATTAACTCTAACCCTACAATAACTTTAAAAAGAAGACAGAATGGCTTAATTCCTAGTCAAGTTCATTATGAAGTATAGATAATAACCTCAAACCAACACTTTCACAAGGAACATGACCTTTGGGAATTGAGGGTGTAGCTCATTGGTAGACAGCATGCAAGGCCCTAAGTTTGATCCCCAGCACCACAAAAAGAGTAAAACAAAAAAGAAAGGGGGGATGATGGGGTGGACAGAGAGAACTACTATGGATACTTATAATTGCCCATACTGCCATCAACATAAAATATAGTCCAAATAACATTCTGCTTTGTCAACTTCTCAAAAAAAAGTTTAATTGTGTTTCCAAAGATTATTATGAAATTTATCTTTCCTTCAATTTGAACTCAGAGCTGGTATGGCTCTGTGAACCTATACTCTTGAAGTTGAGGCAGGAGAATCCCTTGAGCTCAGGAAATCAAGATCAGCCTGAGCAACATAGTGCAATCCCACTTCCAAAAAGAAGAAGAAGAAGAAGAAGAAGAAGAAGAAGAAGAAGAAGAAGAAGAAGAAGAAGAAGAAGAAGAAGAAGAAGAATACAATTTAAACTCTATGTTTTAGTTCTAAAATTCTGATGTCATTATTTAAACAAGGAACAATGCTAAATTTATAATATTTCTATTCTTGTTTCCATTTGGTGCTATATTCTTGACTAATCACCAACAATGAAAAATAAAAAGTAAAGAAAAGATCTGATCATATTCCTTTTGTTTATTTTTATATATCTGAAGAAAATCTTTGTCACATGACCTACAGGACACAAAAAATGATGCAACATTATGATTCTATATCCTTACCTAGACTTATATGAAGCAGGTGTTCAAAAAGGGTCCAACTGTGGTCATCAATGAAATGATTCTTCAGGATCAACAGCTGGCTAACATCTTGAGCTGTTATGTCACTGGGTACCTCTAAAGCCCTGCTGGTTTCATCTTCACTGTACACTTTAATCACCTGTGTAAGAAGAAAAAAAGAGAGCTAAAATATTCTTGTTTGTTTTTTTTAAATAAATTTTATTGAATACATTAAAGGTATACAACATGATGTTTTAAGATAAAATATAGCTAATTAATTAGTTATTATAGTGAAGTGAATTAACATATCCATCATCTCACATGGTTACCTATTGTGTATGGCAAGAACAATTTAAATCTACTCATTTGGTAAAAATTCCAAAAACAATGACTAACTTAGTCCTCATTATATACATTAGACCTTTGGAAATGTCAGTCCTATATATCTGTTAGTTTGTATCTTTGATCTATGTCTCCCATTCCCCTTCTCCTCACTCTATCCCTATTTCTGTATTTTAATTTCTTAATAAAAGAAGATACCATATGCAACTGAAATCATGCAATATTTTTCTTTCTATGTCTGGCTATTTCACTTAACATAATTTCCACCAGGCTAGACATGTTTTAGTGAATGACAGGATCTCCCTTTTTTAAAGCTTACTAAATATTCCATTGTGTATTTTTATGTGTATATACAACTGAGTATATACACACATCCACGGTTCTTTTTATCTATTCATCCTTTGATGGAACATTTAGATTGTTTCCATATCTTGGCTATTATTATTGATAATGTTGCAATAAACATGGCAGTGCAAATATCTTCAAGAAGTAGTGATTTAATTTCCTTTGGGTGTACCCAGAAGAGGGATATCTGGGTCATATGATCATCCTGTATTTAATTTCTCTAGAAACTTCCAAACCATTTTCCAAAATGCCTGAACTAGTCTAAATTCCCACTAACATTTCCCTTTCTTTATATCCTTACCAATACTTCCCTAATCTTCAGAAAAGCCATCCTAAGGACTTTTTGGTGATATTTCATAGTGGGTCTACATTTCCTGATGGTTAGTGATGATCTGCACCTTTCCATATACTCGTTGGACATTTTTTCTGTCTCCTTTGGAGAAATGTATGTTCAGGACCTTCACCCATTGTTTTTTCTGCTATCAGGTTGTAAGGATTTTTCCTTTATATATTAACCTTCATCAGATATGTTATTTGCAAAGATTTCCTTCAATCCATAAACAACTTTTTCACTAAAATATTGAATTAAAATGACATTATAATAAGCCAGTTTACTGGTTGAGCTGATTATACTAATTTTCTTATACATTGAATGCTACCTAACCAAAAGTTATTTGTCAAGGTCACTTTGTCCAACAAACTCCATTTTTTTACATTGTCTAAACTAAAAGCCATTCAATGAGTATTCAAAAAATTTTCCCCACCACTTTGTTCTATTTAAAAATCTATATATCTCTTATCAATACTTTAAGTTTCACATTCCATATTTAAATCTTGTACATAATCCCAGCAATGTTAGTGATTTATTCCCAGGTACACTTATGTAGTATGGAACAAAATCAGACTGTTTGAAAACATTTTTCCATTTCAGGTATAGAAGTTTGGGCAAATACTGGATAGATGCTCACCACATCCTTTTTTTTTTTACTCCCTTGCAATTAATGTTGCCAGCTGATTGAGTTTGAGTCAGTGGAATGTGTGTGTAAGGACTGCTGCACTTCCAGGATGCCATAAAATTCTCCCAAATTTCAACCCTTTTTTATCCCCCCCCCCACTGAATGGAAACAGCTGTGTGGATTGCCCAAGAAAAAAGGAAAATCATGGGACAGAATGAGGTTTTGTCCTTAAATGATTTTGAGGAAGATGTTTAACTGAGAAAAGTCATTATGAAACACTAACATGAGCAAGAGATAAATTTCTATTGTGCTGATTCACTGTATATGAGGATTTATCTATTAGATAAGCCAACGTTATCTTCAATCATATAGAATCAGAGTTTTATATAAAATACCCCATCAACATTTATCAAGCTGTGCTTTGGACTAGAATTTCCAATATTATCTATTTGATGTGTTAATTAAGTAAAAGAAGATAAATTTCTATGACAATAGTATGGTAAGATCACAGATAAACACACAACTGGGAAATGAGAGGAAAATTCAATATAAGAAGTATGCCTATTGTAAGAACATCATTGAAATGTCTGCATTTTTAGAAATTTGAACAAATGCTAAACAAAATGATATTCAATTTTGTCCTATCAATGATTTTTTAATTATACTTAATGACAACATAATGAAATAATTACTTTCCTACAATGATGGGAGTGATATAAAATGGTAAAACTATTTTGTAATCTATTGGAGAATATTTATTAAAAGCATTAAAAGGTCTATTCCTTGAACATAGTAATTGCACATAAGCAAACTATCTCAACAAACTTGTGCTAAGGGTACAAAATGGCTTTGGGCATTGACATGTCCAATGAAGTATTATTTAGAATTCTGCCAATTTAAACATTCAACAGTAAAAGAAAGGTAAACTTTCATTGAATGGAATATTATATGGTCCTTAAAACTGTTATCCAAATAAACTACCTAAGAATGTGTACAAATTCTTAAATAGAATAGTACATATTTACTTGTTGGCTTTGGATACCTGGCACCACTCCTCTTTATGGCACCATTTTGATTTTCTTTTAAAGCACCATGCTCTCCCTCACTTGCAATCCCTGTGATTCTGGCAGCTCTTTCTTCAGCCCAAAGATGGTGTGCTGGAGCTGCTGCAACTTACCTACAGGAGCTGACTGTTAAACATTCAGAAATCATGCAAGTCAGGCATCTTCAAATTAGCCATGATGGAAGTATTTATACTAAAGAAACTAATAAATGCCATAAATACTAAGGCTTTTAAAAAGCCTTTTTATTCTTTCTAATTTTTAAAGCCAATTTATAAGTGCATAACGGCCTCCACTCCAACCTCTGTTCCAAGGTGGAAGGTATTTCCTAGTTTGACCAATCAGTATCCAGATGCCCCTGACAGCAGTTATTATTTAACAGAGGCAAATGACTTACTCAGAGCCAGAGCCAATGCAAATTGCTATTCCATAACCGTAGAAGACACCCTCTTCTCTACTGGGCTTAAACCTGGAAAGACAGTAGGCTGAAGCTGTGACTGTTAATCATTGTTGGTATATAAATCATACTGAAAAAATTTAAATGCTTGTTTCAACCCAAATTCTTATGTTGAAACTCTAATCCCAAAGTGAAGGTATTTGCAGGTGGGATCTTTGGGAGTGATGTAGTCATGAGGGCAGAGCCCTCCTCTATGGGATTAGTGTCTTATGGAATTGGTCACTCTGTGATAAACACTTGCAATCCATTCTTTCTTGATTGCACATGTGATATCCTCCACCTGGAATATATTTTAAAGTTTAAATCACCAATAACATGTTTTCTTTGGCCAATTCCTACATAAATTTGACCACAGTTCCAATAGAACTGTCTCCAGAAAGTCTACCCTAACTACCCAAGGCTTTGTAATATGCCCTTTCACGTGATTTTTAAAATTATCTGTCTATGTGTATTTCTCCTCAGGCATGCTAACAAGCTCTTTTAAGGAAAATCTCAATTTATTCACCATGTATGACTGTATCAGGAGGAACTAGCCTGGGCGATGCTGGCTTAATAAAAGTCTTCAAAGTTAGTGAACTTTGGACTCACTGTAAACCTGTCAGCATTTTGCTCATAACAAGTACTCAAAACCTATTTATAACATTTACTTTAGAAATATTTTCTGTCATGAAGTATGCGATTTTTACTTGAAATTTCTATGCTTAGAAAATTAAAATTCTTTTCAGTAGAAACAGGCAATTTTTCATCATAAAAAATTTTAGGTAAGAATTGACTCCAGGTTGCAAATCTGAGTTTTAATCTTTGAGATGGCCATAAAGTCATCTGAACAAGATCATGGAAATATGTTTTGAAGCCAGTTATGATTGTCTACAAATCTACATTTACTTTGTTACCTAACACATGCAGGTCACTAAGATGCTGGGATCTTTCTGTAGTCTCAGCATAGCCCAGGTTTGCACCTGGGTAGACTATATGTGCAAGTATTGCATCTGTGCTAAAAAACTGGTGGCATTCTAAAGGATGCTCCCACTATACATTCACGCTGTTGTAGTCAAACTGATTGGACCAAGCATGGTGGGTGCTTCTGGCAAAAGCAATGTAAAAATGCCCACTTCTGAGAGGACAATAGGCTGCCACTCTGGACTGCTCCTTTAGGTGGAGCAATGGTGAGTCACTGCTGCAGCTCCTTGTTACACATATCAGGCCAGAAATGGGGAGAATGAGCAGTGGCTACTGCAAAGGTTCCCTTCACTTCCTCACTATTCCCATGTATTTTCTTGCAGGAAACACTCATCACCTGTGATCATAGAAGCATGCCTCTTATTTTACATGCTCTGTCTTCTACATTAAAGAGGCTAAGAAAATGTAAAACTAGGGCATTCTGAAGCCTCAGCCAGAGTAGAAAAGAGGGAAAGAACAGAGCAGAAGGTAAAATTGGGGAAAGTGAGAAATTTAACTAACCAATCGGGAAATGCCATTATTTTGTTCAGATTATGTTACTGAAAATATGCAAAAAAATTGCTGAGAATTGAAAGACACAAATTTAGAGGGTGTAGGCCAACTTAAACTTCTGGCATAAGCACACATATTCATTTTTAAAATAAATAACGTCTACTGAGAGAAAAACTTAAGACTTTTGTTTGAACTCCATTTCAAACCCTTATTTTTTAAAATTCTATTTAATGCTGATATTTATCCAAAATACACATTTGTCTATTAATGGTATAATTACACCTAGGTTAATGTGTCGTTCACATAGTAGGAGTTTGATCTACACTGGAGAATTTAAGCTCCCTACATCCCTGTGAGTTTGCTATTTGAAATGTGTTTCCCTTTTTGACAGGAAGCGAAGCTAGGACTTCCATAGATTGATGGACCAAGGTGATACCATGAGAAAGTGCAGAGCGGGGACTCACGTCTGGGTCATTCTGACTTCTGAGTATGCACCCCAGATTCTGAATGACTGTGCTTTCCTGCCTGCACCCAACCCCCTGGGGACAAACAGAGCAGCATGTCATGCACACTGTTGCCCACATATAACACATACTCTACACACACTCCATGCCCAAGGTGCAGCCATTTCACACACACGCACACACGTGCACATGTAGAAATGCACAGAGGACACTTTTAGGAAGAACACACTTCGTCAATCTAGTCATTTAATAAATGTCTACTGTGTGCTGATCTGACTAGTTCTGCTGAACCTTAGGCACAATGGTCACCAAAGAGAGGCAGGAAATGCCACATCCTGAGTGTCTAGCATATGCCAGACTCTATGCCAAAGGAAGTCTGTGGTCATGGTGACGTGTGCAAGACTGCACATATATGCATGCGTACACACACACACACACACACACACACACACACACACACACACACACAGAGCACAGTCTAGGTAGAATTTGTCCTGGGCTATCACTGCTGGGTCCATGAGACTTAGGGACACTGGGACAGGTATCTGAGAGTGCATTATTTGATATAGGTGGCTGGGGGAGGTGGAAACTTTGGAGGTTATTGATCCTACTAGTTCAAAAGAACCTAGACTGCCCAAGTGAGAGGAAGGCCCCAGAAACCCAGCGCTGCTGTCTGCTCATGATTTCTGGTTTGGAGCAGAGAGGGTCCAGCCTTGGGGTGGTGTATCCTGCCAGCCTCCACAGGCTCCAGGGCCCAAGCTACCTCTCTGGGCTCCAGGGACCCAGGGTGAGAATCTCTGAGCTTTCCCACGCTACTCCATCACTGCGGGCCTGACTCAGCTCCACTTAACTTCCTGGTATGGGAAATGGACAGGAAATTAAAGATAACTAGGTAGTTTGAGAGGATTAAGGATAAGGGAGAACAACATAATCATGTCATAGTTGCTATGGGACAGGAGAACACACCAAGGAAATGGAAATGGCTTCAGACCAGTCCATTACAAGGACAAGGGCAAGGCCAATAAGCAGACCACAGAGTCCTGAGGGGGGAACAGAAACGTCAATCACCAGGGAGTTGTCCAATGCAGTCCAGCCTAGCAAGGCCATGGGCCCAAGGAGAGGAAGACAGACCAGGCTGTTGATAGGCCTAAATGGGGCAAAAAGCTGTTCTGTGCCTGCTGGCTGGGGAGAGCCTTGGTCAGAGAGAGGGAGGAGGTGTTCCTGGGCTTGGAGTGGGCCGTCCTTGCCTAGGGAGCTAAGACAGTTCCTCCTAAGTACTAATTTGGGAAGAACTCAAAGCCGAAGGACTCCAAGCATGGGAGAATCCCTGGTCAGTTGTTGAGAGCCACAGCCCAGTCAGAATGACTCCTGGCATTTGCCAGAGAGAATGGTTGAAAGGTGACACCATCGAACCATTGAGATGATGATTTGAGTTAAGCTGTATATAATTGCTATGATGCTAGGTTGATTGAATTGTATATTTGACCTTTACTGTGGGCGATAGGGTGGCTCTTGCTGTGTCAGGCCCCACTACTTTGGAGTTCCTGTGAGTCCCTGTCCCCCCCCCAGGGGTTCACGGAGATTAGACAGAGCCAAGTGTAGGGAGTGTGTTCCTGTGTGGTGTGTGCAGTGCCGGTGAGAGTTGGGGAATAAAGAGTTACTGTTTGAATCTATAAGGCTTTGTGGCAGCTCAGTTATTATGCCCAGCCAGACTGCAGCAGTCAGTATCACATTCTAGAAAGTTCCTGGAGCTGAAAGTTCAACTCCCAGTCCTGAACCATCCTAGCTGTGTGGCCTTGGACAAGTCACTTCCCCTCTCTGGAGTTGGATCTTCATGTTCACAATGAATGAGCTGTTGGAAGAATTAAATAAAGTGTAGTAACAGCAGCTAATATTTACTGGGTAATTCACCTATGAACTAGCACAAGGGTTGGCAGACTTTCTTTCTGCCTGGGACCAGAAAATGAACATCTTATGCTTCGCAGGTTTGGAGTTAATGTTGCAACCGCTCATCTCTCTTTTTGTAGCACAAACCAGCCATGGATCATGGGTAAGCTAATCAATAATGGCTGTTTCCAATAAAACTTTATTTATAAACACAGGCAGCAAAACAGACTTGCCCGGCAGTTGTAGTTTGTGGACCATTGAACTAGCCACTGTGCTAAGCACTTTTAACTTATCTCATTTGATTCTCACACAACCCTGGTAAGTAGATACTGCTATTATTCCCATTTATCAGGTGGATAAACTGAGTTCTCAAGCTAACAAGTAACTGGCTTGCTGTTATAAAGCCAGGAAGTGGCTGAGCCAACATTTTAACCCAAGTGGTTTGGCTTCTGAGCCTCTGGTGTTGATCTTTACAGGACACCCTCCCTCTCAGATTAAGAACAATTATAACAATCCTAATTATAAGAACAATGCTAGTCATTGCTCCCATTTGCATGGGACTTTACACATTCCCAAAAGAGCAATCAGAAACACCAGCAGTTCTCCCTCAGGAGCCGCAGTGCACTGGGGTGTCCTCATCCGTTGTACAGTGTCAAAAGTCATTTGTTACTGATAGTTTTTAAAAATGATTTACTGCTGTTTTAATTAACAACAGTTGACCCAACGTTATCCTTCTAATAATGTCCCTCTCACTCCCTTGCTTTCAGATATATTTCCTGGAAAGAGCACAAAAGGGTGGGGGTTTCAGCTACCTTCCCAAGAATGCCTGGAGGATGGCAGTCCAAGGCACATGGTCTATGAGTCACTCAGAGGGATGGCAACCAGTGGTCAATCCAATCTGGTTGTCATCAAGGGTGGGGCATGTGGGATAATTGTTCCCATGAGATAGCTGAAGAAAGCAAGGCCTTTAGAAATATAGAGAAGAGCCTGACATCCCAAGGCTAGACTCAGACAGAAGCTATCATCTGTGGGAAGGGACAAGTATTACATCAGAGAAAAACACGAGGAACCAGACAGAATGCTGTTCAGACCCTGACTCGTCCATTCTGTGTGACCACAATGGCTCTCATCTGGCCTCAGTTTCAACATCTATAAAATGAGGATCTTGCCAACACCACGTCTGATAGTGCTTGTTGTGAGGATTACAGGAAATAATAAGAATGTCTAAGGCTGCTGGAACAGAAGACTCAGAGAGAAGAAAGGGGAAAGAACAATATTTAAACTATGCACCAGGACAACTCCCAAATGTACCTCAGGAAAATGACTCTCAACAACTTAGAGATGGAAACAACCATCTCCATTTTGTAAAGAAAGAAACCAAGTCCTGCCATCCTTTAGCTAAAAAGCAATGTGGCTAGAGTAATGTGGCTAGTCGGACATAGTAACATAGGCCTGTGACAGGGGAGGCTTTGGCAGCAGGATTGCAAGTTGGAGAACAGCCTCAGCCACCTTTTTTGAGGCCCTGTCTCAAAATAAAAAATAAAGAGTGCTGGGGATGTGGCTCAGTGGAAGAGCACCCCTGGGCTCAATCCCCAGTGCTGAAAGAAAGAGCAAGAAACAGAAAAGAAAAGAGGGAGGGAAGGAGGGGAAGAAGGAAGGAAGGAATGGCAGAGGGAGGGATATAACAGAACTCCCAGTCCAGAGCACCAGGAGAATTGTCAGCTTTTGGTGATGTGAGTGGAAAATCAGATTGGAACGCAGAGAGAGTCATACACCCAACAAATATTTATTGAACGCTTACTTTGTGCCAGGCATGGATCTCATTTTTGAGGACACAACCCTGATCAAGACAAACCCATTCCATAAAATTCAAGAGGGTAACTAAATCAACTCTAGGGTCCCTTCTATGTTATGGTACCATTCTAACTCTGCCATGATCCTGAGCCAAGTAGCTGCTCCTTACCTCGGTCTCCTCTCATTCAAAACCCTTCCCAAGGGAAATCAAAAGGAAACTGTCTACCCAATGCTTGCCTTTCACCCAGCCCTGGTGTCCTTGTGGCTTCCTGCCCAGCCAAGAACAAAGGCTGAAAGAACTGTTTCTCTGGGACAGCATGTGCCTCCCTATAGGGTGTGGGGGCTGAGGACCCCAGCCTGTCCTAGGCCTGACCTGAGGGAGCCGTCTCTGGAAACAATGGTCAGAGGCATCTCCCCCAAGATCTCCACCAAGGATGGGAAGTGGGGCATAGGGTGGGCTGGACTGGGCATGGTTTGGAAGGCACATTTACTGGTCGAGTTGGCAGACAAGCTCCTGGGATACTGGAGTGAACCCAGGAGAGACAGCATCTTTCTTCCTCTTCTCTAAAACAAAGCGACTGTTTCTGTTCCCATCTTACCTTGCAGGAGGCCTTAGAGCTGCAGAGCTGAGCCCTTCTTCTCCAGCCAGCCCAGGCCAGGGCACAGCCCTCCTGCCACACAGGAGTCCCTGTTCTGGTCCAGGAGGACGACACCCCTGCTCCCTAGCACAGGCCGCATTTTATGCACACAAGGGGCGGCAAAACCCAGGCATGGGACACGTCAGACACTTGTGCCATCAGGGGCAGCAGAAGACTTCTCCAATTGTCGGCCCAGGAATCGAGGGGCCCCATGGGTGCACATCCCACCGAGAGCAAGGGGGCACTCGGGAGGCGGAGTGTTGCCAGGTGCTCAGGGGGTGGCCTGCTAATGCACTCTGTGGCCAGCCAGGTAGGTGGCCTGCTCTTCTTTCCTACTGGGCCTGAGTGGGGGCCGTGGGCACAGCTCTGCAGGGAGCACAGGGGAGGGGGTGAAGACCAAGGCCTCCCAGCAACTGAGAGAAAACAGCAAACCCTCAGCAACCAAGGAACTCACTCCAGCTCCTGCCCACCCAGCCCTGTTCTCCATCACACACGCACCAGCCCTCCTCGTGGCCACATTTGTTCTGCAACCCCCTCCCCATGCCACATCTGGGAAGGGCCTTGCTGGGCCTTTGGGCCTCTCCTTTGTGTGAACCTCTGCTTTGATCATGTCAGCCACAAGGAGGGAGAGCATTTTGGAGGGGAAGTGGAGAAGCAAGATTGCCCTTTCTCTGCCCCTCCTTGTACACTTCTCTGGGGCTCCAAAGAGTCCAGCTGCTTGCAGAAAATCCTCCAGCCACACAGGAACCCAGCGTTCTGAGTCCTGACCCTCCATGGGCCAAGGCCTCAAGAAATCCCACTGTATCAAGTGGAAGAAACTGGGGAATGGGCCCTCACATGACAGAGAAGCAAAAAGCCACCTGTTTCTTCTCCATCCAAGCTATGTAGATAAATATAACACCCTCCTATGACAGCCCCTGACTGTTCCCAAAGCACTCCCCATGTGCTTCTTCATCTCATCTTCCCAACAACCCTTGGAGGAAGGGATTATTCTTGTCCCCATTGTACAGATGAGCAAACTGAGGTTTCCACAAGCAAAGTGACTTCCTTGCTCCAAGTTGTCCAGCAAGGGAGAGGTGGCACCAGGACTTGATGTTAGCCCATGGATCTCAAATGTCTCCTTCATCTGCAGTGGAGAACTCGGTGTCTGGACAGGAGAAGACTTGGCCTGCTGCAAAATGAACTTGACCTTGCAAAATAATACGTACTTATGGACTCCTTGGTTTGTGAGGCATGGTCATGTTGTGCTGATGTTAGCCTGCCAGGGCTCCGAGCAGTCCCCAGTCTTGACAGTTTTTCCACAGTACCTCTAGCTCTGACCCTGCTCCTTGGACCCCTCACTGGATGCCACCTGACTGGCATCAGGAGTTGGGGCCTGGGCCTGCCTCCTCGGCGCTCCAGCTTGTGGGTCTGCACGGCCCTCAGCTCCTCTGTTGCTCAGCATATGGCATGACTCCAGGGCTGAGGGTGGGGGATCCGGAGGGAAGCCTGAGTCACCCCAGGCCAGGAAGCACAGTGCTTGGCATGGTCCCTGGCCCGCCTGAGGAAAGAGAAGGTGCATTGCGTTACTGAGGCTGGCCTAGGGCAGGGGAGAGGCAGGAGGGAAAGGGGTGTTAGGAACCCGTGGAGATGGGGGAACACAACGCCAACCAGGTTCCATGTCTCCAGCCAGGGGAAGGCCCCAGGGAGAACTGGGAGCACCTGGAGGGGTGGGGACTACAGAGAGAGGCCAGCAGGACCTCTACTCTGTCCAGCCTTCCTTCCCAAGCCACGTCCCCAGCCGGGGCCTCTCTCTCCACAGAGATGTGTGACAGCTGGGGCAGTTCCAGAGGAGGGATTCCCTGAACCCCACAGAGGAAGGGCGCCACCTCGCACCACCTCCCTCCATCTCTTCCTGTCATGTTCTTGGCCACCAGTGTTTCTAAATACACTGGTTCTTGGCTGAATGTTGACTTAGGAATCAAAAACACCAAGTTTCAAATTCATTCCCACAGTTTTAGCTCCCACCTCTCGGCAGACCATTCCAGTCCAAACTGCTCCTTTTGAGCTCCTGGCCCACAGAGTGGACAGCCTCCTGCACATGTCCTCCAGGGTGACCCTCAGACACCTCCAGCTCAACTGGTTCTAAAGCAAAGCTCTTCTTTCCCCTTCCCCACAGCCACACTCCTAAAACACAATTCATCCTTGGACTCTAGGAATAATGTCACCACCCAACAGCTGGACATCATATTTGATATCCCTCACCTTACTTTGTCCCTTCAACATATATGAACAGGTGGTACCAGGTACTGCCTGAGGAGATGGGGGACAGCAGTGAGCAAGTCACAATCCCTGCACCACTTCAGTTTATAGTCTCATCTAATAAGTAAGCAGAAAAATCACTGATCAGTTGACAAGAAGTTGAGATGGGTGTAATCCCAGGGGCTGAGGGAACCCAGAAGAGGAGTATCAGGCCAGGCACAATGGTTCATGTATGTAATCTCAGTGACTCAGGAGGCTGAGTCAGGAGGATTGCAAGTTTGAGACCAGCCTCAGCAACTTAGTGAGACTCTTGTCTTAAAATACAAAATACAAAGGACTTGGGATGTAGCTTAGTGGTAGAGTATCCCTGAGTTCAATTCCCATTACCAAAAAGAAAAGAGGAAAGGAAGGAATTAAGGAATTGAAGGAAGGAAGCCATTAATCAAATCCTGTATGTGGATCAGTGAAGTCCTCTCACAGAGCTGAGAGTATGTACAAAGGCCAGAAGTAAAAGAGAACGTTCAGCAATTGAGAAACTTGATCACATCATGCTCTGGATATGGAGAGGCAAAGCTATAAATTGGGGGATAGGGTCTTACCTGATAGGAGATGAGCCTGCAGAAATCACTAGGCACCTGAGCACCTAGGCCTTACTGGCTATTGGAAGGAATTTAGCCTGCATTTTAAGAATGCTGGGAGCCATTAGAACATGTTAAGTGAGCAAGTGAAACTGTGCCATAAATATCCAAAAGTTTGCCATGTCTTCCTCACCTTGACATTCAAACTGGTTCATTAAGCCAGGTGCAATGGCTCAGGAGTCTGAGGCAGGAGGATCTAAAGTTCAAGGGCAACTTCATCAACTTAGTGAGACTGTGTCTCAAAATTTAAAAATAAAAAAAAATAAATTTTGGGGATGTGGTTCAGTGGTTAAGAACCCCTGGGTACAATCTCTGCTACAAAAAAAAATTCTAGTTCTTTCATGGCTGTCTCACCAACCTTATGAACTGAGACCTTTCTGCTAGTCTGAAGATAGTCCTTCATCTTCGGGTCTTCAACCCTTCATACCCCAAGCCAGCCTCCAACCAAGAAAACCATGAAGGCAAAAATAATGTGTGTGTGTGTGTGTGTGTATATATATATATATATATATATATATATATATATAGAGAGAGAGAGAGAGAGAGAGAGAGAGAGAGAGAGATAGAGATAGATAGATAGATATAGAGATAGATAGATAGATAAATAGATAGATAGATAGAGATAGATAGATAGGTATAGATAGATAGATAATATGGGACCAGGGATTGAACCACATCCTTGACCCCTTTTTATTTTTTATATTTAGAGACCAGGTCACTAAGTTGCTGAGGCTGGGTTTAAACTTGCAATCCACCTACATCAGCCTTCCATGTCACTGAGATTACAGATGGGCACCACCACACCCAGACATATATCTCCAATTTGTCATCTCACTTACGTACTATCCTTCAGGTTCAGATAGTTCCCAACTTATGATGATTCAACTAATGCATATTTTGGCTTTATGATGGTGCAAACCTGATACATATTTGGTAGAAACTGCACTTCCAATTATGATCTTTTCTGGGATGGTGGTATGCAATGCAATAACCTTCATGATGCTGGGCAGGGCCAGTGAGCAGAAGCCTCTCTCAGTCACACGATCATGAGAGGAAACAACTGATGCTCTACAGTGTGCTGTGTTGCTAAGCCACAATGTTCTGGAGGCACAGTGAGTGCATATTTGCCTTAGGATTCTTTTCCACTTACAGTGCGTTTATTGGGACCTGGCCTTTGTAAGTCCAGGAGCACCTACACGTCCGTACCTCCCAGCGGCTTTCAGGATAAAAATGTGAATCTGCCTGTCACCTTCTGTTGCCCCTGCTTCATCCCTCTGGCCACAGCTTGCCCATTGAGGCCCTAGGAATCTTCCTAAAGCTAAGATCAGGCCTGGCCTGTGCATTTCCTTCCAGGCTCTGAGCAGACCCTGGATAAACTGGGGTTTCTCCAGTCTCCAATCCAGGCAGCCCTTGGCTTTGCAAGATCTTCCTGGGCCAAGAGTCACATCAAAGGGTGATCCTCATTTCTCAGGCCTTCCTTGCTCTCCACACTTGTTGACCCAGCAGCATCAGATGGAACTTTCTAGTTTTCCATCTGGATTTGCCTAGCCAAGGTAAGGAAAGGAGGCTTGTGGAGGGGTGTTCCTGGAAGAGACAGCCTGCACTCCATGATAGATACCCAGTTCCATCCTGGCAAGAGGAAGGGAACCGGTTCAGCTGGATCTGCTCTCAGGAAGTCCTGTTTTAGATGGAAGGGTGACATTGTCCCACAGTGAAGAAACCCACCTTCCCTCATGGCCCCATATGCCTTCCTTTCCTTGGCCAGAGAGGCTGTGTGAACTTAGGGGCTGATCAGATTCAAGGGACACAGTGAGCTTCCCACACATCCCCCAAACAAGGGACAGCTGGGGGTTCCCTCCTCTTCTTCTTAATATCCACATGCAGAGCCCCTTTCCCTGTATCAACTTGGGGACTCTGGGGTGCTTTCAGGAAGTGGGGTGCTTCTGTACAGCCTAGCTTGGGGGGAGGGGGGAAGAGATGGCTTGTCATGGATTTTTGTGGTTGGAGGTGATTGGAATCCCAGCTGTGCTCTCAGCCCCCTCGCCTCTTCTGCATCAGCATCTGGCCTCCTTCAAAGAGGGGCAGGTGGAAGGAAGGGAGGGAAGAGGGGGGCACAGCTGACCTCTCAGGGCTGGGAGGTACCCCATACACTCATCAGCCAGACTTTTAAAAATGATCAGCATGCCCCAAAGCTTGATAGGGGGACAGACATTTAAGGCAAAAGCTATGGTAGCTGACTTGAACATACCTTCAGGGTCTATCCTTATAAAGTTTCCCCAAAGAGAAGATTCTCAATCCTGGCTTCACATTGGAATCACCTGGAGAGCTTATAAAAATGTCATTGCCTGGGCCCTAGGCCCAGAAGCTCTGTTCTAATTTATCTTGGCTGGAGGACAAATGTTGGTGTGCTTCAAAATCTCATTAGCAACTCAGGAGGCTTAGGCAGGAGGATCACAAGTTTGAGGCCAGCCTCAGCAATTTAGAGAGGCCCCATCCCCAAATATAAATAAATAAATAAATAAATAAATAAATAAATAAACAAACAAACAAACAAATCAATAAATAAATAGTAAAAAGAACTGGAGATATAGTTCAGATGTACAGAAACTCTGGGTTTCATCCCTAGTACCCCCAACCCTTGAAATACTTTCCTTAAGGCCTTGGTCATAGATGAACTTCCAATGAGGAGAGAAAGAAGAAAGGAAGGGGTAGGAAAAGGAAAGGAGAGCAGAGGAGGTGAGAGAAGGGGAGGTGGGGGAAGAGAGGCAGAGGAGGGAGGAGGTCCTAGAGGTCTGAGGACCTTCAACAGTCTTTGGAAGAGATTGAAACAGTGGTCAGAGGGTTGGGGAGAAGAGCAAGTGTGTACATGAGCCCCATCTTTTCCCTGGCTTTCCTGGGTTTCTTTTCTGAGCACAGACAGTTTGACTCAGTGATCTTCAAGATTCATCTTGTTCTGTGGGCATGGCGTCTAGTGCCACAAGAGAGGAGCGAAGCTCTCTGGGAGCCTAGAAAGCCCCCCAGATTCCGGGAATCAGAAGAGGTGAAGAATAAGGAGGATCTGCACAGGCCCAGGAGGTGAGAAGGGGTGGAAGTGGGGGGTTCAGGGCAGCACTGGGTGAACAAACATTCCAGGCTAAAGAATTGGAGTGAGGAAAAAACAGTAGCAGGAAAACACTGGGAGTGTTTTGGGAATCCTAAGTAGTCAGTGTGTCGTGGCCAGGGACAATGGGTGTGGGCAGGTGGATTCGAATCCTGTGTCTGTCCCACAGCTGTGTGACCTGAGAGAAGTCACTGAACACAGCCTCATTTTCCTCATTGGTTCCAACACTAATTCTCCCCTCTAGGGAAGGGATGGAAGAAGAAAGAGCCTTTCTTGGCTGGGTTTCTAGAAAGATCTTACATGTGGGGA
This sequence comes from Ictidomys tridecemlineatus, assembly GCF_052094955.1. NCBI lineage: Eukaryota > Metazoa > Chordata > Mammalia > Rodentia > Sciuridae > Ictidomys > Ictidomys tridecemlineatus. The sequence goes on along the minus strand of NW_027525269.1, from coordinate 877,475 downwards.
ATGACAGTGATCCCCAAGTGTGAGCCAAATGACAAAGGGGTCACAGAGACTCTGGTCCCTTCCTTCATTCTATGTCAATGAGGCGTCCCAGTCAAGGGGACCAAGCCAAGAGAATAAAAACTCTGGACTAGAATGCAGACAAGCATGGTAGCGGTCCCCAAAAGGCAATGGCCAGCCACCCTCTGCCACTCTCAGAGAGCCACAGAGGAAGGGACAGGCAGGAAGGAGCTTTGGATTTCTTGACATGTACCACAGGCCACACTTTTGCCCAGGCACCCCATTTCACAGATGAGAAAAGCGCCAAGTTGCCAGGAAGCAGCAGAACTAGGACTATCTGACTCCTAGACCCACACTTGCACCTGCCACTCCAGCAACTGTGTCACTTGGCTCTGAGAATGCCCCATCTGTGACTGTGTGCCTGGACAGCCTCGGTTGGCTCCCTCTGCTCAAGATGGCCCTCCCTCTTCTCCCCTCCATCTGCCCTATTCTTCTCTGGCACACACTCTCTACAGCCAGCCCTGAAGCCTGTGTCTGTCCTCTCCACTGGGACCCAGACCGATGACATAGGAATAATTGAAGTGTCCTACTTATGACCTTGAGTTCTGGCAAGGCTGACTTCCCTTGTGACTGGGGCTGATGACAGCTAAGTGGCACAAGGACACACATACACAGACACACATCAATGAGCCACATCACAGCAGGCATGGACAGGATCCCCCAGTCGCCTGCCAGGGCAGCTTTCCGCACCCACAATACAGACAGCTGGGAATACCCCTATCAAGGGACAGGGCTCCACCTCCATCCTACCTCCTCTTCCCAGCCAGGAACACGCCTGCTGATTGACGGGCACAGTCATTCCCTACAGCTTCAGACACATCTCCATGTCACTCCTGCCAACAGATGGGACACAGCCACCTCTTCAAGACATAAACAACATGGGCAAGTCTCACATAGAATTGCAAGGGACACTCTGGGTCCCCAGGCTGCATATATAGATACCAGCCTCTTCAGGACTTGGGAACTGATGAGCACCAGTGTTACCAGGCCCCTATTCCAGGTCCTCACTGTGTGACAAATATAGCAGGAATGCAGGTATTGGATCTGCCTGGATGTATCTGGGTAGTCTGGGGCCTTCCATGGCCCAGTACACACGTGCAGTTCAGGCTGCCTCTGGGGGCAAGCATATGCACACGTACACGTGTGCTCACACATGCACCCACAGGTCTCCATCTCTCATAGGTGTCTTTTTGTTGTTATTGTTGTTGTGCCAGGGTTTGAACCAGGAGTTACTTACGTTCCAAATACAGGTCTGAACAAATACCTAAACCAGGCACTGGGATAACAGACAGAAATCAGAAAACCATTCTCTGTGGAACTATTAAGCTAGAAGAGAACCCCAAAGAGACTCCCCCAAAAGGTGACAAGCTGGGGCTGGGGTTGTGGCTCAGCGGTAGAGCACTCGCCTAGCACGTGCGAGGCGCTGGGTCCAATCTCAGCACCACATAAAAGTAAATAAATAAAAATAAAGGTATTGCGTCCAACTACAACTAGAAACTAAAAGGTGACAAGCTGTAAGACCTATTGTTTCTGGAAGGAGCAAGGTGATGTTCTGGCCCCCTGAGTCCTTGCCAAGACCATACCTGGGAGACTTTGTCCAGTGACAGGCCTCAACCAGTGAGGGAGCACAGAGCAGGCTCTGTGAGAACAGTCTGGGCAGAAGGGACCATTTCGCTTGGAATAGAGTCAACTTGGGATGGAACCATCTGAAGGGCTGTCACAGTGCACAGGCCATGTGTAGCCACAGGAGGCAGAACTAGTTTGAACCTGTTGGTGGAAGCCACAGGAAGACCACTTGGAATGACTAATCTCAGAATGTCAGTGGAAGGAAGGAGCCTCCCATCAGTAGAGGTGAGCCAGCAGAGCTCCACTGACCCCTGGGTGGAGGCTGCAGCTAGATGACCTCGAAAGGTACTTTCGACCCTGAGATTCCATGACTCTGGCATTTGAATGCAACTTATTCATGCTACAGATGAGGAAACTGAGGCCCAGAGAGACGCAGGAAATGTTTGAGGTCACACAAAGCATTATTGGTCCTCTGAAAACTAGACTCAGAGGTCCTCATGCTCCATCTTGGATCCTCCCACTCCTTGGATGTTTGGGCCAGAACCAACCTCCTGGCCAGAAGATCCAGAAGCTCCTCTCTTCATTCGGCATCCTGGGTGGTCTGACATCCTGGGGTCTTTCCCAGCCCCTGCCTGGACTCAGCTGGTGGATGAGCTCTTTATTGGACCGCCTCTGGCTCCGGCTCTGGCTCTACAGATGGATGCTCTCAGGCTGAAAAGAGATCCACATTTGACCCAGAGCCAGATGTGGAGCAAAGAGAAGTGGGAAAATGCGAGATCCAGGGACTTGAGGGGGGCTGCAGTGCCTGGGGGCTATGGCTGGGATCCATAGACCTAGTGAACCCCTCAAAAACTTGGCACATAGTAGGTATTCAATAGATCACATGGAGACAAGGAGAAAAAACTCTTCCTCTGGAGCAGGGTCATTGGGAATGCCAGTGGATGAAGCTAAGAGTCCTGCAGACTCTTAGCAGAAATCCCGAGGTGTGGGACGTGGGTCTTTGGAAATAGCCCTCATCCTGGACCCCACCACGACCCCAGCCTTTCTCCCCTGAGAATAACTTCCCAGTCCAGCCTTTCCCCTCTGCCCTTGCTTGTGAAACCCGGATGACTTCTGTCCTACCCATCAGGGCAAGGCGACTTGCTAAAGTGCCAAGAGATTTCTGCAGAAGAGGGGCTTCTTGTTACTAAGAATGCCACAAAAGAGAAGACTCCACCCACAGACCAAGCCCTTCATGAGTCAGTAAAATTTCCATAGGGGATTAGGGGTTGGGAGAACAGACAGGTCTGACCCCAGGTGACCTGGAGACAAAACTGGAGTATGGACCTCCAGTCTCCCAGTACACAGGTATTTTCTCACCTGCCCTTTGCATGTTCTGGTGACAAACTACTTTCCGCTGTTTCATGGACCCTTTGCAATTACAAATGAAGCAACCATTATTACCCTCGTTTTAAGATAAAGAACTAAAGGCAAGAGAGGCACAGCATCTTTCCAACTATCTTTCCTTAAAAATCAAGAATATGGTGAGTTAATTGGGGGCAGGGAGTTGGTAATAGAAATGCTGACTTAGGAAAGCAGACCTGATGATGGAGTTCCAGGCCCATTTCAAGGCCATGAGGGACATTTGTGAAGCAGTGAATTCAAAACATCACTATGTGTCGGCTGCCTAAGACCCACTTGAACAATTTGTGTGTGTGTGTGTGTGTGTGTGTGTGTGTGTGTGTGTGTGTGTGTGTGTTTTGGGGCTCTATGATAGGTAGGCCAGAAGAACTAATATTTTTTTGTTTCATTGGGAGTTCTGGGGATGGAACCCTGAGCCTCATGCTTGCCAGGCAAGTGCTCTTCCACTGAACCACACCCTAGCCCAGGGACCATGACTTTAACAAGCACGTCAGGAGAATATGACATGTGGCCAAATTTAGAAATAACTGCTTAGGGTAGCCAGAGTCTTCCATTCCAAAGGCAGGGCCAGTCCTGGGAAGAGATACCTCTGGAGGATACCTATTTCCACAAATTTCAACCCTACTTCTGGTGATAACATGGGAGCATGAGCTGTGTGGATATGGACTAGCTAACCATTCATCACCACTTCCTCTTCCCTTTCAGACCCCAATCTGTTCATCCACTTCTGAGCAGCCAGCATGTGGGAGGCTGCACTATGGGGGCTTGATCTTGGTAAGTCTCAGCCAGTGGTTCATTCCCCTGGCTGCATATTTGACTCACTTGCAAAGGTTTTTAAAATAGTAGTAATTGGGCCTTATTTCCAGAGATTAAATTGTTCCAGGAGAGCAGTCTGAGCACTGGTATTGTTTTTAAAAGCATACCAGGAAATTCTAATGGGTAGTACTGATCTCAGTCAGCCATGATAATTGTAAATTCTTTGTCACGTGGTTGGCTTCAGTTTGGCATGTGACAATTCTGTACAGTGAGAGGCATTAACAGAAAGCTGCTGGAATGTACTGGGCAAGGTCACTTTGTTCTGAAAAAGTGACCCAAAGCAAAGCCATGACTTCTTCCTCTCTTGGGGTCTTATTGAATGAGAGTGCCATCCTGGGAGTGGATTAGCCACCTTATGAGTATGAGGAGACAGGCTTGAGCACAGAAGTCAAGAACAGAATGATGGAGGTAACTGGCCTCCTGGGTTCTGAATAAACCAACTATTGAAACACCCTCATGGAGGACTTCTTCTGTGGGATAGTTAATGAGCTTATTATGTAAGCCTTTTATTTTATTTACTTGAGGCCAAATGCTCTTCCCATTTGATGGGAGAGGAAATTAAAGCTCAGGGAAGTTAAGTTATAAAAAAAGATCATAGAACTAGTTAGTAGCTTGAGTTGAGATGAAGGTTATACCCTTTTCCACAAACCAAGTGCGCGCACACACACACACACACACACAATCCCTCAAACCCTAGGTGATATAGCATAGTAGAAAAAAACATTGAGCTTTGAGGAGAGGTCTGAGGTGGAGAGGTGGGGGTATGGGATAAAGGCCACATAGGGGTGATAATCAGGTCAAGCATCCTGTGGGTGTCCCCTGCCTCCCAGCAGGGGAGGGGCAGCTGGTGCCTGCTCTGACTCCATCAGCCATTAATTAAAACTTGACAAGAAGATTAATACACAGGGGACAATTTTAATCAGAGACTCCTGGAATGTTAGTGCTGGCACTGCCTAAAGAGACCATGTCTTCTGGCCTCCTTAGATGGGGAAACTGAGGCAGGCACAGGGAGCAACTGGCCTGTTTCTTCAAGGAGGTCAAGGTGTCCCATGTAATTTCCTGGTCCCATGTAATTTCCTCTTCCTCTGCCCTAATATCACATACATAAGGGATAGCTTCAATTAACTTATCATACCATTCAACTTGTCACTGATTCTCAGAGCCTCAGCAAAGGCCTACACCTCGAGATCCCTTTTGTGCACACTCTGCTTGGCTTCAGGAGGCTGATGGGATCAGGTAAATTGAGGAGCCCAGGGAAGCTGAGTTTGGTCACCTCCCAGGGCTCAGGTCAGTTAGGAAGCTGAGCTGTGGGGATAGCCAGCCTGAGGACATGGCCTTGGCCTTTTTCATGAGAGGGGGTGGAAATGTCACTCATCCATTATCCCAGCCCCTAAATTTGCTGTCTGAAATCTTAACTGAAATCCACACTCCCCACCAAAGAGAGAGGTTTATTCCTTTTCAAAACATTTCTATTTTTCTTTCAATGAGATGCATTCTTTGTAAGAACGCCCACAGAATGCCTCAGGGCATAAGGCCAAAATCTACTTCTCTTCCTCCACTCTACCAATACCCAGCCATAGCCACTGGGGAGAGTATCTTGTCCAACCTTCTAGACTTCTCTTTCCCCACACCTTTAGGTCTGTTGCATGTCCCCTATTGTCACATGGGGACACTGTTTCATCCCTGGTGACTCACTTTGGTGGGACACCAGGAAACAATGGGGAGCAGGAAGGAGGAGAGGAGGTCCACATTGGGACCCTCCCTTCCCTAGGCCCTCCTAGGCGACTGTCCTCTGTCTCAGTTGGCTGTCCAGTCAAACCACCAAGCTGGCCCACAAGGTGCCTAGTGCCAACTGGAAAAGCATGTCCCTCTAGGCACATAATTGAGCAGAGGGTTCCTGTTCTTGAGGGTGGATGCTCCTTTCCTCTAGGGCAGTGTGAGGAACACCAGGGACCTTGCTGTCATGGCCACAATGTCTCCATCTCTGTCCTGTATGTCCACCGACATCATCACTGCCTTGAACCAGGCTTCCTCCCAGAGACTGCAGCGGCCCCAGTCTTCCCACCAGCGTTCCTGCTTCTCATTGGTACCTCCAAGGCCCCCTTCTCCCTGTAGCCAGGTGGATTGATGTCACAAGCAAAGTAGACTATGTCCCTCCTAGGTAAGCCCCTCAATCACTTCCTCTTGCCTCCAGTCAAGGGCACACTCCTTGAGGATGGCTCTTAAGGACCTTTAACTATGAGTACAAATGTGACTGGACGAGGCCCAGGGCCTGTGCGCAGCAGGCTCCCTCGCTGTGTGAATCCTGCTTCTACCACTTGCTGGCTGTGTGGCCTCTGGCAATCCAGAGAACCTGGCTGCCTCTCAGCTTCCTCATCTGGAAAATGGGAATGATGATAATAACAGCATCTGCTTTGCTGCGTTACACAGAATAGGAAATCAGGTAATTTGGGTCAAGAGCTTAGAACAGTACCTATGAGGTGAGGCCCTGGTGGCACATGAGCACTTGAAGATCAGTGTCCCAAAGAGCCCTCCACCCGAGACCTGAGCCCAGCTCCAGGAGAGTGGGGAACGGGAGCTGTGGGTGATAGAGACAGGGACAGAGGTCACTGTGAGACCGCTCACCCCGGACTCACTTCCAGGAGCTGAAAGGAAGATCTGACTGTGGCCAGTCACTTCCTGGAATGAGTCCTCTGAAGGGGACAGAGCTATAAGAACAGGCCCCCAAGGGCTCTTTAGCTCCTGCCCTAGGGCCTGGGAGAGAAGGAGGCCAGAAGACTTAGGGGATCCACAGAAGCTCCTGAGCCTCAGGTCTCTCATCCACAAAATTAAGGTCTGAATTACATCACAGAGTGACTGTGGAACTTAAGGGAATAACTCACGGAAACACCACCACAATGCCTGGAATATAGTAGGTGCTCAATAAACCCCTGGGGTAGGAAGAAAAGGGAAGACTGTGGACCCTCAGTCCAGAGTGAAGCATGAAATGCTCTGGGCCACCTGTAGCCTAGGGGGTAGGTGACAAGACAAGCACTTCCCAGGTACCTTAGGAGTGCTGCTGGCTTTCTGTGTGAGCCACGTGGGCACGGTGGGGTGGAGGGAATATAGCAATATCCCGATGCACAGGAGACATAGGGAGAGGGCAGCTGGGCTTTTCACTCGCTGCTCCTCAGTGTCCGCATCTGGAAAGTGGGTATCATCTTGGCAGGTGCACAGGCCTATTGTAAAGCTGAACAAAGCTATTGAGTGGGAAAGTCCACCATAGCGAATGTGGATAGTTACTGCTTCCTCATCGGAAGCCATTTGGAGTCATGATTCACAGTGCTGCCTTTGGAGTCTGGTTGAGGTAGGTACAATTGTGGTTTCCACTTCCTCAACCAGCACACCTAGGCAAGTCACTCAACACCCGTTAGTGACAGTTTCTTTGTCTCTAGAATAGCAATAATAATCATACTCATTTTATAGAATTTGGAAGAAAATTCCCCAATGAGACCACATCAGTGAAACTCCTAGCCCATGTAAATAGTTACTGTGTAGCTAATGGCTTCTTTTTCCATTCTGTGGATGGAACCAAGGGCCTTATACATGCTAGACAAGCACTGTACCACCACAGTCTCACTGCTTTGCCCAGGCCAGTCTTGAACTTGGGATCCTTCTGCCTCAGTCTTCTGAGCAGCTGGGATTACAGATATGCACCACTGTGCCTGGCCTAATATATAGTATTTTTTTAAGATAACATTATTCTTTAAGGAGAGAGCCTGTGTCCTATACCTATAGGCAGGTAGAGTCCCATGCCTATAATCCCAGCATCTCAGGAGGCTGAGACAGGAGGATCGAAAGTTTGAGGCCAGTCTCATCAATTTATCAAGGCTCTACAGTGAGACCCTATCTCAAAATGAAAAAATAAAAAGGGATGGGGATGTAGCTCAGTGGTGGAGCATCCCTGGATTAAACCCCCACTGCCAATAAATGCATAAGTCAATAAATAGATAAATAATTCCCTCTATTGATGCTTCAAGTCAAGCCAGAGAATACATCCAACTAACACTCAAGAAATCCTCCGTAGCCAAAAAAAATCCTTAGCTCTCAGCAACGTTATGGTATTATGGAATATAAACTCTGGAAGAATTGTTCAGGATTGTTAATTCCAATCACCTCATTATACAGTTGGCCACACTAAGACTCAGAGGGCAGAACAGATAATCCCCAAAGCTCATGAATGCCATGGTAGACCTAGGACCAAGGCCTCCTGACAGGAAACCAGTATCCCAAGTTCACCAAGGTTGTCCCTTACTTGGAGTTGCTTCAAAGGAGAAGGGATTTGTCCCCAAGCAGGGGACAACTGCTATGGTCTCCCCAGACTCTCAACAGCTTAGAGCCTAGTCCCTGTGCTCTGCTGGCCTTGCCCCAGGCCACCCCTAGCTGGCCTCCTAGGCTGGCCTCAGCCTGCCCCCACTCCAGGCCCCTCAGCAGCCTAGGCCAGGTGCTCCGTGATGGCTTCCTGTGCTCACAGGCTCTGTTTGTTGGCTCTGTAGCCCCTTCCTCACACCCCAGCACACCAGAGGCACTGACCAACAGCGTGGGACTCCAGGGGCCAGCCCTCAGTTTGCTCTCAGAGGTTGGCCAGCCCTCCCCAAACCCACCACCTGGAGCACAGGAACCAGCAAGACCCTGGAGACACCCCCCTCAGCACTCCCCCCAGTTTCTGCCTCCTACACTTACCCCTTCCCCAGAAACGGGTCCTGCCGCAGCTGGGGGAGAAGCCAAAAAATCAACAGGTGGAGTCCACAGTGAAGCCCTGTAGGCCTCAGGCTGAAGGGGACCCAGGCTCCCCTTGTCCCAGCCCAACCCCCTTCCCAGCCCCAGCCCAGGGGAATGTGGGCAGTGGGTCCAGATGACAGTGCCTCATGGAAGGACTTGGAAACTGCTGAGGTTGGGATGTGTGGGGGGGGGGGAGGAGGGAGGTTCCTAAGTTTGTCCCTGAAGGTCTCCAAGACTATGATAAAAAGTCCAAGGCAGACAGACCACAGACCTTGACTTCACACTGGCCACTCTCCACATGACGTTAGAGCCAGGTCCTCACATGGTCTTTTCTGTCAAACGGGGCCTGCCTACTGTGAGCCATGGCCCAGGGCTGTGTGGAGGTGGAAAGGAGCTGTCATTAGGGTGCACTGCCTGGTGGGCAGGGTGGGCAGGGATTTGGGCGACTCAGTCATCCTAGGTCACTGGGGCCTGAGGGGTTTCAGTTCTCCGATCTGGACAGTCTTTGGCAAACTGGGACACACTGGTCATGCAAACAGTAGGCTCCACTATGTGTCTCTGAAGACTCCCTCCCACCCACATGACTCCTACAGTATTTTGCTGTGTAGAAGACTCCCCCCACAAATCTCCCTGATTCTTCTTCAGGAAACTTCCTGGCCTTATGTCACTGGGCATCTTCTTCTCCATCCTCTTCCTCTCTCTGCATCTGCATCCACAGGTGTTCCTGCCATTCTAGGCCTTGTCCCTTCAGTCCCTGTGCACAGGACCCATCGTCTCTCCTAGGAGTTCCCTGTGTCCCTGCTGCACACCCACACACTGACCATTGCTTTTCCACACTGTCTAGGCACATGGACTCACCCCCATCACACACACACACACACACACACACACACACACACACACACACCCTGTTCACCTGAACCTCAGCAGGAAGGATTTCAGTGTGGCTCAGGCACCTGCTGCCCCACAGTAGGATCAGGCCTCAGAGATAGGTGAGAGGGGAAGTCACACACTTTTCCTCCTCAGGAGCAGAGCCTTTCAATCTAGAAGAGTGGTGAAGATCAGGTGTCATCTTGGGGAGGAGGGCCAGCTGCCATGAGCTCTTTATAGCCCATGGTCTGCTTCAGGGGCCCCTGGGTGGTTTCCTTCCACAGAGCCCCTGCCATCGAGGCCAAGGCAGGCCAGGCCAGGAGCCACACACCCCTGAACTCCGTCCTGTTGGTGCTGGACTGAAGGTGCTGGCGGAGTGTATGCACTGTATCTATTCTGGGGGGGGCATCAGTGGTGAGGAAGAAATGGTAGGGAGCAGCCCCTTGGAGGCAGTTCCTTTTCTTCAGCTGGGGACATGCGCTGAGCTGGCTGGGGCAAGGGACACAGGCATGGAAAGGTCACTGCCCTCTCCTTGGGCCCCTGGGTGCTGGCTCACACTGCCCCTCCTCAGCCCCAGAGGAAAGCTCCGTCAACAGAATCCCTCCTACCCTGCTGCTGGGGCCATGTTGATCCAGCACAGCCAACCTCCCAGAAGCTTTCCTTGTGGGGGCCTCAGGAGCACAGACTGAGGGAGGCCAGAGAGCTGGAGTGAGGGAGAGACGGGTGACTCAGAGGCCCACAGTGCAGGAGAGGGACAGCAGAGCTGGAGAGAAACGGTGCAGCTCAGAGATGGAGACCAAGAGACAGACGCCGGGCAGGCACCCCTGTGGGTCAGCAAGATGGCGCTGCAGCAGACAGACCCAGCAAGCAGGCAGGACCCTGAGAAGAGCAAGGGCCATGCCAGAGAGGACGGCCAAACCAAGACAGAAAGAGGCAGAAAGCAAGCCTGGCTGAGAGACAGAAGGAGGAGCAGCAGAGGGAAGAGAGACAGAGAAACAGGACTGGGGTGGCCACAGGAAAGAAGGGGCCAAGGAAATCAGAGGCAGCAAGAGAGGCCTGGGGGGCCAGGATGGGTGGCCGCAGTGCCCCTTGGGCTTACAGACACAGGGCCGCCCAGCTTGGCCAGTCAGGGCTGTTTGCAGAAGGAATCCCCAGCTCTGTGGTCAGGCTCCCAAGGGCTGGCAGCAGTGCCCCCTGCACTTCATGGCATTCTTGTTCCAAGCTGTGAGAGAGGAGGTCGGGCTGTGGAGGCCCTGCAGTGCCTCTGCTTCCACCCGAAGGGGGCCTGGGCCTGGGCTGGGGCCCAGGTGGCTGAGGGGGTTGTGCAGGAAGGCAGCCAGCAAAGCCTGGCCACAGAGGCTGCTGGTCCTCCAGAACAGAGGGGGACAGTGGTGGCAGAGGGGCCTCGGAGCCTCTGGCCAAGCTCTGGGGAGGAAGGTGAAGGGGGAATGTTGTCCCTAACTCTGGGTAATCTCCAGGGAGGGCCCTCCTTTCTCTGTGGGCCTTGATCTCCCCATTCACCCCAGGAAGAGCCAACCGAGGCAGGTGAAGGCCATGGAGAAGCCGAGAGTATGTGCCCTGGCTCCAGGGACAGCTGCCACTCAGCCCCAGCTGTCTATGGCCTTGTGAGTGTGAGCCCAGGATTACTGGATTGTTAGAGTTTATTTTCAAAGTTATAAATCTGGATTTTTATGTAGAAAACTCCTTTCAATGATGGCACATCATTTGTTCTTGATGTACGCATGATGGGAGCCAAAGGAGACACTCAGAAGGTTCTAAGTGGCCAATAAGATGCCTATTTATGGCCGTCTCTGGGGCCCACCTCACCTCTGACCATTGGCACACGGATAGCTCCATCAGCATCCTGAGCAGAGTCCAAATCTTGCCCAATGTCATGCCTTTGGAGAACTGGCCAAATGTTCCACCAGGAGAAAGCCACCTGGCACCCGCACTTCTTGGGTGGCGACACATGGTCCAAGATGCCAGGCCCCTGGATGGCCTGTTTACTGACCAGGGGTCTTGCTCTCTCTTTTCCTTCCAAAGCCCCCACCTCCTCCTATCTCTGTTCTTCAAAGCTTTGGGGAAACCCTCTGCCTGAGCCTGATCCAAAGGCCTGGTCCAGCCCACACATGGCCAGAGCTGGCCTGGACCCACAACCACTGATAGTGCTTTCCTTCCTTCCACTGGTACTTGAATTCCCAGGACAGCACCCTGGCAGGGCCTGGTGCAGAAGAGAAGGGACGGGAGAAAGGGGACAGTGTGTGCTAGTGTGTGCTGAGAGTGGCCTTCCTCAGGCCTCGTCCACCCCACCCCTTCCCAGTCTGTAGCCCATGTCGCCAGCCAAGCATCACAAGGGTTAACTGGATCCCCCCAGCTGGGATCCTAGAATCATAGGACTGGAACAGACCTTGGAAGTCATCTGTCAGGGGTAGAGGAGTGATTTTAATGACCCAATTCTGCTGCACTGGAAGCACCTCTCGCCCCCACCTCCAGCCTGGGTTGAGGAAGAGGTGAGGCCAGCAAGGACCGTGAGGCTGGGAGCCCCTGAAGGGTACAGCCTGGCCGCATGGGTCCCCTCCTTGACAGTGCCAACCCTACCCCTAGTAGTGCCACATGTTGGGAGGAGCACACAGCCCTTGGCTGAATAATTGACTAACAGGCAGGACTAATGGTAGCAGGAGAGACTGTTGAGGGACAGCATGCTGAACCGGGAGCCAATGCCGAAGACCATAGGCATAGCATTGTTCAAAGTCACTAACCTAAGGAGAGGCTTCCACTCTAGCAGACTCTGCTCTTCATTTTTTTAAACTTTTATTTTTAGTTGTAGATGGACACAATCCTTTTATTTTATTTATTGTTATGTGGTCCTGAAGACAGAACTCACTGCGTCACACATGCTAGGCAAGTGCTTTACCACTGAGCGACAGCCCCAGTCTGACTCTTGAGTTCTTTAGGCTTCCTAGTCCAGCCTATGCTTCCCAGTCTTCTCAGTTCCATTCACAGGTGACCTTCAACAAGAAGTCTCCCTCTGACACTTCTGTGGATAGAATGAGAAGAAAAAAAATGAGCTGGTTGCAGCAAAAAGGCTTTAGGTCAGACATCAAGAAAGACTTCCAGAATGTGGGACTCACCACCGAGGCAGCTAGCTAAGTGCACACTGCAGTCTCCTGGACTGAAGAGCCTGCATCCCCATGGATGGGGAAGTAACATCAGAGCTAGGTGAGGAGAGGCTGGGGTGACATTTCTCTGTTGGCTCCCAAGATGGTGGGAGTAGCAATGCACCTAATTTCCAATCTACTTGTCTGGAGAGAATGGAACCCAGGAATGTTCCCAGCCCAAGGTTGAAGTTGCTGATTGGAGGTGGAAGACCATGGTCCCTACTGCTTTATTTTCTTCCCCCAAAACCACTCAAGGGGTAGAATCCAACCAAGGCAGATGGAGCCAGAGAAGCCCCTGAATCAATGTGGACTTGTTGGCTCAAGGCCCCAGGGTGGGTAGGGCTGGGCTGGAAGACAGAGAAGAAACTGGTGGGAGGGGGCATCGCAGGAGCCACCTGTCTCCATCTCAAGGCAGGGGGAAGCGAGAAAGACACGGCCGTCTCTTGGGAACTCTCCATATCACTTTACAGGGTGTTCCTAGTTCCCTTATTCTCCACTTTAAGAGTCCTGAGGGTTTAATGACACTTTTAAGTGGCATCTTCTATGGGGAAGGTCCCATTGGCTACAGGCCCAGCCTGTGTCATTTCCATTTCAGCCCTTTTCCCACAGCCAAGAAGGACATGTACCCCAGGCCAGGAATCAAAGTTCGATGGCAACTGTAAGTTCCTCTTATTATCCATCCTTTATTTTTCCTGCTGTAGTACCACACTCTCTTTCCTTCTGGCCTCTCCCAAAGTGGAAATGAAGTCCTCTTTTGTCCCTGAAGTGAACAAAGCTCAGGTTAGCAAATGAGCCTACTGTTCAGGAGGTAATCCCGGCACCCTGCCACTTGTCCTTCCCCACCACTTCCATCCCCAGTGTGTCTGTCCTGGGAACTGGCCTAGGCTGTGTGGATTGAAGAGAGGCCTAGGAGGAGGCAGATGGAGTGGGCCTGGGCATCTCAGAAGGAGGGGAAAGAAGTGTGGAGAGGTGGGACTTGGGGGCCTTGGGCCAAGTCGGATAATAAACACAAACCCCTGCTGATGGAGCCCAGAGTATTGATCTTTAATCACTTGGGGACATGCACATCTGCAAATGAATTTCTCTCTGTTCCCACAAGGTCCCTCCAGAGCCACCCCCCTCCGGGCAGGAGGCCGAGCTGGCCGTTTCGGGGCTGGGGGCAGCTCTCGGCATCTTCCCAGCCTGTTCCTCCTACTCCCCTTTCCCCCTGGCAGCTGGCTGGGTCTTCCCGCTTGGTGGGGGCGGTGGAGGAGGTCGGGGAAGGCTTGGGGACAGCTGAGTGCTCCAAGTGCCCTTAGACAATACTGTCCAACCCCTGTAGGCTTTGGGTCATTCATCTGTAAAAGGGGACCGTCACACCTGCCTCATGGGTTTGAGGATGAAAGAGAAACATAGAAGAGAAGCACCTGATCTAAAACCCGGCACATACTAGGTGCTCAGTTTGTCCAATTTAGTCTCCTTCTCTGCTTGGAATGTGACCCAGAGAAAGGGGCCCAGGAACTCTTAGGTCTCAAGAAGGAGTGATGCAAAATGGTCACCTAGGGCAAGAGGTGTGGCTCAGCTGTAGAACACTTGCCCTATGTGCTCAGGAGTCCTAGGTTCGATGCACCGGGGCGGGGGGGGGGGGGCGAAGGGAAAACCATTGAATGAACTTGATGAGGAATGAACAGCCTCCTGCTTGCACTGTTCATGTCACAATTCCCAGCACCACGTGCAGGGACTGCAGGAGTCCGCTGGCCCCAGAGGTGGCGGCTGTGTGGACTGACATGTCCCACCTTAGTGTATCTTATTGCCTAAAGACAAAGGGCAGTTCCCCGGGCACAGTACCAGACTGCAGGGGGAGCCATCTGTGTCTCCAGATGGCCACAGCTGCCAAAACCCTGGCCATGGCTCTGCCTGTGCCCTCCCTGTCCCCTGCCCGCTGGCCGGCCACCCATGGTCCATGCAGACTCTGGCAATGGATGCAGAGATTCAGGGACTAGAGGGAGACGCTAAAGACAGTGGGAGAGTTTTTCTCAGAGAGCTGGCAGGTCAGCAGCGGGGAGACCCAAGGGGATCAACTAAAGGAAGGATACCCAAAGGGGCTAATCAGTGCTTCCTGTGGGACATGGACTCAGAGCCATAGCTCTAAGTTTCTGTGCATGACAGGCTATTTGATAATGATGCTGGAGTGGGGTTCCCTGCATAGGGTTCAAGTTATGCAGTGACTGCAACTTGTTTTCAAACCTATGGCTTAGAATATTCCTCTGGTTCCTTTCTGCAGGGACATGCTAAGGTTGTATGATCGTAGAGACTTGCAGGGAAGTTCATCCTCTTACCTGACCTATATCCCATGTACCTTTTAGTTCTACCTGTGATCTCCATAGAAGCTAGACCAGTACTCACCTTTGCACCCTACCTGGTGACATGGAAGTGATGGTCAATGTACACGTATCCTTTCTCTTCTCCTGGCCTCAGTGTCTCTAACTGTACAATGAGAAGAATTAGATTCAACATATTCCAAGCACTCTCCCATGTTTAAGTTCTTCTTGCAAGCCAGAGGAGGGCCAGTTTCAAAGACTGACCTTGGCACAGTTACAACAGAAAGATCTTCGGAGAGCTGAGCTCAAAGATGATATCCCTGTTGCCTGGAAGTACTGTGATGGTTGTCTGCAGCTTTGTGGATACTGACTAGCTGTGTGACCTTAGGGAAGTGTTTTGCCATCTCTGAGCTCAGTTTTGTCATCTATAATGTGGGAGCAGAGCTGGCAGTAATCCCTTACGAGATGTTGCCTCTATCATTATAAAGCTAAATTCAGCAACTGTTTCTGAAATGGGGCGAG
This sequence comes from Ictidomys tridecemlineatus, assembly GCF_052094955.1. NCBI lineage: Eukaryota > Metazoa > Chordata > Mammalia > Rodentia > Sciuridae > Ictidomys > Ictidomys tridecemlineatus. The sequence continues at coordinate 862,024 of NW_027525269.1, read as the reverse complement.
GCCAACTCAGTTCTGCTTGATCCCAGCCTCAGGGGCCCCGGCCTCTTCCTTTCCTGTAACTCTCCCTACAGGTGCCACACTCCAATGCTTGCATTCCCCAGGGTGTTGATGGATGGGACCCAGACCCACAGCATGGCTCTCTAGAGCAGTGTAGCTCAGCCTAGCCCTTCTCTGGCCAGAGGTCCCACCACATCCCAGCTGGATGACAGCCTAGATGAGCCTCTACCCCAGGGACACGGGCTGCTGGAGGCAAGGCTGACCCACAAGGAGAAGGAAGAGCTGGTGGTCCCTGTGTGCCTCACACCTCCATTTCTGCCCATGGCTCTCTCCCATCAATGGACTGATGTCTTCCAGTTCTGGAAGCTGGGGACTCCAGGATCATGGAGCTGACAGCCCCAGTGTGCTGAGAACCTGCCTCCTGGTCTGGAGATGGCCTTCTTATTGTATCCTTGCATGGACAATGTCAGAGAGGAAGCCAGCTCCTTAGTGTGGGGTCCTTCTTAGGAGGGTGACACTGTCCTCATGACACTGGAAGTGAAGGTTTCAACACCCAGATTGGGGAGACAGGCAGAAATCACCCCGTCCACAGCACCTACCCCCTTCCTGCCTCTGTTCATGGAGATCTCGAGAACACCAGGCCTCAAAGACCGCATTCATGACAACAGCAGGAGTGAAGAAAAGGAGGCGAGAGAGCTGTGGGCACTGGCCAGGCCGAGTCATTCTCACAGTGAGAACAGCTGACTTCCACGGGGCCTCCCTGTGGGCGAGGTTGTGGCATGCACCAGCTAAAGCAAGGCCACACACAGGGGCCAGGAACCGGAGGGCACCACTGTCTCTGTCTTATAGGTGGAGAAACCAGGGGTCACAGGGAGACTCAGTGGCCCAAAGCCGGGCAGTCTGCAAGTGGCAAAATCTGAACTTGAACCTCGGATTGTCTGCCACCAAGGTTGATCCTCCCAGCTTGAGTGCTCCAGAGACTGCCTTGCATTTATTCCCACCTCTACCCTGGCAGCCTGACACCACTGCCCATGTGCCAAACTGACAGAGGCATTGCAGGGCTTCTAGGCCCTCGAATTTCACATCCCTGCGTCCAGGGTGAAGGAAGGGGCAAAGAAAAAATATGTGGTTTTTTTTTTTTTTGGTACTGGGAATCAAACCCAGGAGCACTCAGCCACTGAGCCACATCCCCAGTCCTTTTTAAATCTTATTTAGAGACAGGGTCTCACTAGGTTGCTTGTAGCCTCACTAAGTTGCTGAGGCTGGCTTCAAACCTGCAGTCCTCCTGCCTCAGCCTCCTGAGCCGCTGGGATTACAGGTGTGCACCACTGTGTCCGGCAGCATTTTTGTTCTTTGGTTTTCAATTTTTTGTTCTGTGTATGTCTGATCTTAGAATCAGGATTTTAGTTTCAAAAAATGAATTGGGAAATGTTCTTTCCTCTTCTATTTCTTGGAAAGGGTTGTATAGAACCAGTATTAGTTTTCTGTTTTGTGTTGTGTTTTGGTACCCAGGGGTGCTTAAGCACAAAGCCATACACAGCTCCACCTTTTTAAAATATTTTGTTTAGACAAAGAGTCTCTCTAAGGTGCTGAGGCTGGTCTCAAACTTGGAGTCCTCCTGCCTCAGCCTCCCGAGCTGCCGCAGGGATTACCAATATGCACCACTGCGCCCGGCCACAGTGCAAAGAATATGTGGAGAAATGTTTGTGGTGGATGGCATATGGGAACACCAGGTTACGAAAGGGGGTGTCCAAAAGAAAAGAAACAAATGGCCTGCAGGTCTATGGGAAAAGAAATATAATTGAAAACCACCATCAGATTCCACCCTGCCCCTGTTCCGAGGGCCACCTTCAAAATGAGCAAAAGATGGCAAGCGCTGGGGAGGACGGGGAGAAAAGGGAGGGCTGGTGAGCTGTGGCTGGGAGCGTCCAAGAATGCAGTCACCCAGGAACAGCATGGAGGTTCCATAAACAAAAATAAAATGACCAGGTGATCCAGCAAGCCTGCTTCTGGAGATTTCTCCAAACATATTGACACCCTAGATGTTGAAACAGAATATCTCTCTCTCTCTCTCTCTCTCTCTCTCTCTCTCTCTCTCTCTCTCTCTCCCTGTTTCCCTCATTCTCTCCTTCCTTCTCTCTCTCTCTCTCTCTCTCTCTCTCTCTCTCTCTCTCATACACACATTCACAATGCAACATTATTTTATTCAACTTTAAAATAGATGGAAATCCTGTCACATGCTCCAACATGGGTGAACCTTGAGGACATAGTATCACAAGCCACACACACAGTACACATCCTGCAGGATCCCACTCACATGTGGAACGTGAAATAGCCAGATTCATAGAATCAGAGAACAGGATGGCTGCTGGGACTGGCAGAGAGGGAGAATGCAGAGCTGCTGTGCAATGGGTAGAGAGTTTCAGTCCTGCAAGATGGAAGATTTTAGCCAGGCGCAGTGACAGATGCCTGTCATCCCAGCAGCTCTAGAGGCTGAGGCAGGAGGATCACAAGTTCAAAGCCAGCCTCAGCAACAGCCAGGCCCTAAGCAACTCAGTGACACCCTGTCTCTAAATAAAATACAAAATAGGGCTGGGGATGGGGCTCAGTGGTCAAGTGCCCCTGGGTTCCATCCGTAGTACAAAAAAAAAAAAAAAAGTTAAGCTGGGTGCATTGCCACATGCCTGTTATGACAGCTACTCCAGAGGCAGGAGGAGCACCAATCCAAGGCCAATATGGGCAACTTGGCACAGTCCTGTCTCAACATGAAAAGGTCTGGGGATTTAGCTCAATGGTAGTGCACTCTTGAGTACCCAGACCAATAAAAAGAAAAAAAAAAAACAGTCACCAATGGCTTTCCCTGGTTAGTAGGACTCTAGGTTCTATTTCCTGGTGTGTGGTTTTCTAATCTCTATAGAAAGAGTGCATTACTTTTATCATTTCCTCTGTCCCTCAAAAAAAAAATGAAGAAACTAAAGAAAGCAACCCACCAAGAAACTTGGTAGATTTGGAGTGACACAAGCAGAGGATCTGTCCTGGCTGCAGCTCTCCCTGGCTGTGTGACTGTGCACAAGTCACCCCGGGCCCTGAGACTCAGTGTTCCCACCTCCGTGCTGGGCAATGCACTATCACATGTCTTGGTGCTCTGGGCCAAGGAGCCCGGAGGCTGCTGCATAAAGTAAGGACTCAGTCCATAGAGAATTACTCAAGTCCCACTTCAAGCAAGAACCTGGGAAAATGCAAGGACAGATGCTAAAAGACGCTAAAAATGGAAGAGTTGCCATTTGCAAAATCGTCTCTCCTACATCATTGCATTCGCCATTTTCATGACAACCAATGTAAACAGTGATCCATCTCCTGCCCACTGTGTGCTGGGGAGTGAATGGCAGGAGGAGTTAGAGGTGGCTCATCTGAGCCCTCATTCACAGTCTTCCCACATGTCTCTCAGGCAGCAGGGGCCCTAGTAACTCAGTCCCTCTGTGACCAGGAATGTGGATAAAGAGCATGGGACTGACATGAGGGCCCACTCAGAGCCACCTGCCAGGGCAGCACCTCTCTTCCAAACAGGTAGAGCACCGTGGGCAGGGGAGGAGCATGTTCCCAGTTCTGAAAGTGGCCATCTTTCCTTCCAGGACCCAGACACAGGGATGGGCTGGCCTCGTGTGGGCACAGGGGCTTTTGTGGGGGAAGGGCAGAGGGGCTCCACTCTGAGAGCAATACCCAGGAGGAGAGAACCTGGCATGACCCAGAGACGCCTGGCCTTGCTTCCTGCCATCAGCCTTACTCTGAACCCAGGGATGCTTCACCACTGAGCCACATCACCAGCCCTTTTATTTATTGATTGATTGATTGAGACAAGGTCTCACTAAATCGTTTAGGACCTTAGTAACTTGCTGAGGCTAGCCTCCAGTTTGTGATCCTTTGGCTTCTGCCTCCTGAGTCACTGGGGTTACAAGTATGCACCCCATGCCCAGATGAACTGGCTTATTAAGGAACGTGACCTGCTTCCTATTTCTCTGTTCTCTGCAAGGATACTTGCATTTTGCGCACGGCTCAGTCTTTAGTTTCTTCAAAAATGCCTGACACATAGAGGATACTCGATAAATAATTATTGTGTTCAATAAATGACAACATTATATGAGAAGCTCCATAAGGAGGAAGAAGAAAGCTTTGTAGCCTAAGATCTCCCCACCTGCTTTTCCTTAGCAGAAAGAGAGAATTCACACTAGATGCCCAATGCAGAGCACCTGGCACAGCCCTGGAATGCCCTGACATCTCCCCAGGGCCCTGCCAGGCCCAACTCAGGGTTTGAGTGACTCTGGGTTCAGTCTCTAGTACAAACAAAAACAAAAAAGAAAACCAAGGAAGACTTGGGATTCTGTGCATTGTAGAACTTGAGGTTACATCGGGTGGTCAGGGCCCAGGATGGATAAAGGGATAGGGAAGTCAGGTGAAAAACAGCTGATGGCCCTGTCCTAGGTCCCATCACTGCCCGAGGTGGTAGAGAACCCAGATCTGTGTTCAAGTTCAGCCCATCCCATTTGCCTGGCCTGGCAAGTGCCTCCTTCTGGCCCCAGGATCCCAAAGTTGTAAAGAATCACTAGAACAGCAAAACGCATTCCAGCTTTCCCAGGGCTTGAAGGGAACCCTTTCTATCCTCTGTCATCTACACCCAACTGATCATTCAAGCCTAGTTCAAATATCACCTCCTCTGTGAGGCCTTCCCTGAGGCCAAGCCCTGACATCTTATCTGCTCCCATGACTTCTTGGACTCCAAGGGTCACCACACAGACATGGTTTCTCTCAGTTTCTTGGACACCCCCACCAAAGATCCTCTGAGCCTAGCTCTAGAGGCGCAGGCCACGGATAGGGAAGACGAGAGAAGCCAAGTGGACACATGCTCACACCTGGGTCTCGGAAGGACAGTCAACTTGACAACTGGGTCAAGGAGTAAAGGTTCATGGACATTCTCAGAGCCAGGCCCCAGGCCATGATTGGCATCAGGGCAAGGGCTTGTCGGTGGGGGCAGCGAGGCAGGCTGAGAGCACTGGCCTGTGGAGGGGATTCTTGCCCATCCTAGGCCCCTCCTCCTGCCTGTTCCCCTTCCCCCTAAGTCAGGTGTTGAGCTCTGGATAAGCTCCAGGAAGCCAAGGCAGAGGCTATCCAAGGGACATCTGACCCGTTCCTCTGATGGGCATCGTGCCCATGTGCTGTGTTGCTCAACATGCCAGAACAGTCCCAGCTGCCCCTTCCCTGGTCACCCTGGAGGGCTCTGCCTTACGCTCTAGGGATCCCAGGCCCTGTTCTGTATATCCACCAGCCATTCCTCCCACCCACTCGGACTGGACCCAGCATGGCCAAGCCAGGAGAAGGGAAGCCAGGGAGCCTGACTTCTGGGATTCTGGCCTCAGTTTTTCCCTTAACCTGTGGGTTCCTGTAGTGGAGTGTGTGATCCTGGCTGACCCTCAGATTGTCCTCACTGAGGACTGAATGGCTCCCCAAAGGTGAGAGGCTCCAGAGAAGGCCACAAGAGGACTGAAGTGGATGCCGCTGCCTGGCCCTCACTAAAGCCTGGCCCTCACTACCCTGGACGCCTGGCCCTCACTAAAGCCTGGCCCTCACTACCCTGGACAAGCAACGGCCTGAGCCTGCACTCTCCTGGCCTCAGGCTGAGAAAGCATCATCCTGCTGGGCTATTGCAGACCCAGTATCTCAGCTCAGCTCTGGCTTGAAGAGCAGGCCCCGAATTAGCCTGGTGCCTTGGCCTGTTCCTCCCGGAGGAGGGAGAGGAGGGGGGGAAGGAGGGGGGAAGGAGGGGGGAAGGAGGTGGGAGGGAGGGGAGGGGAGGGGAGGAGGGAAGGAGGGGGCAGGGGGAGGGGGAGGGGGAGGCAGGGGAGGGGGAGGGGAGGGAGGGGAGGGGGAGGGGAGGGGGAGGGGAGGGGGAGGGAGGGGAGGGGGAGGGGGAGGGAGGGGAGGGGGAGGGGAAGGGAGGGGACGGGGAGGGGAAGGGAGGGGGAGGGGAAGAGGGAGGGAGGGACAGGGAGGAAAGAGGGAGGGGGAGGGGGAGGGGGAAGGGGGAAGGAGAGAGGAGAGGGGGAGGGGTGAGGGAGGAAAGGGAGGGGGAGAGAGAAGGAGGGGGAAGGGGGAAGGAGGGGGAAGGGGAGGGAGGGGAGACGGGAGAAGGGAGGGAGGGGAGGGGGGAAGAGGGAGGGAGGGGAAGGAGGGAGTGGAGGGGAAGGGAGGGGGTGGGGTGAGGGAGGAAAGGGAGGGCGAGAGGGAGGGAGGGGGAAGGGAGAAGGAGGGGGAAGGGGAGGGAGGGGGAGGGGGAGGAAAGGGGAGGGGGAAGGAGGGGGTGGGGGAGGGCAGGGCTGGGAGGAGGAACTCGACGCTAATTAAGTCTCATTTAAAAAAAGAAGGCGACAGGGCTGGGGATGTGGCTCAAGCGGTAGCGCGCTCACCTGGCATGCGTGTGGCCCGGGTTCGATCCTCAGCATCACATACCAACAAAGATGTTGTGTCCGCGGAGAACTAAAAAATAAATATTAAAAATTCTCTCTCTCTCTCTCTCTCTCTCTCTCTCCTCTCTCACTCTCTCTTTAAAAAAAAAAAAGAAGGCGACAATGAGGAATAAGGACAAGAAGAAAGAAAACCCGAGTGGAGGGGGAGGGAGAGGCTTGCTGAGGAAGCAGAATAGCAGAGAGAGAGAGAGAGAGAGAGAGAGAGAGAAGCGCGCAGGCACACACACGCCCAAAAAAGACCCGCAAACAGCTCTCGAAGCCACTGACTCCCGCGTGCAAGGCAAGTTCTCTGCCACTGAACCAGTCCCATCCCTTCATTTTAGTAATATTGTTAGTCTCTTGAGAAAAGATATTTGGGACATAAGATTTGGAAATCTATATCAAAATGATTAGTTGATGGAATTTTAGGTTGAATATAATCTAAATACATTGCTTGATTTTTTTTGGCAGTTTCAATATTATTCTGATTCTTGACTTTATATTTGTCTTATTTTTTCTCTTTTAGAAGCTTTTTATCTCTGATCTAACGTTTCACGATAATATATATATAAAAATTTTCACTTATTGTGTTATATAGTTGTATATTTTTTTCTTTCAGTTCTTTTGTTTTAATTTTATTTTCTTTTTAGTTATATATGTCAGTAAAATGTATTTTGACATATTATACATATATGAAATATATGTCCAATTAATTTTGAGTATGTCCAATTAATTTTATTCTATTCCCCTCCCTTCCTTTCATTCCCCTTTGCCTAATCCAATGAACTTCTGTTGTTTCCCCCACACCCTATTGTGTGTTAGCACCCATAGAGCAGAGAACATTCAGTCTTTGGTTTTTAGGGATTGGCTCATTTCACTTAGCATGATAGTCTTCAGTTCCATCCACATACCGACAAATGCCATAATTTCATACTCCTTTATGGTTGAATAATTGTATATTTATACCACAATTTCTTTATCCATTCACCTGTTGAAGGCACGTAGGTTGGTCCCATAGCATAGCTATTGTGAATTGAGCTGCTGTAACCACTGATGTGGCCATATCACTGTAGCATGCTGATTTTAAGTTCTTTGGGATATATGCCAAGGAGTGGGATTACTGGGTCAAATGGTGGTTCTATTCCAAGTTTTCTGAGAAATCTCCATGCACCAATATGCAGTCCCACCAGCAATATTTGAGTATACCTTTCTCGCCACATCCCTGCCGATATTTGTTATTACTTGTATTCTTGGTTAATTGCCATCCTGGCTGTCCTTCAGTTCTATGAATTCTTTTAAACATTATTTCTTTGATATTCCCCTCTTTGATTTTCCCTGGTCTCCCCTTCTGGAATGATTATAATTGGATATTAGGATTATTTATTTATCGTAATATTTGCCTTCTGTTTTTCATTTTCTTTGCCTTTGTTCTATTTTTCAGGAGAATCTTTCATTTTATCTTGATTTGTTTTCTCCTCCTGTTTTGATTGTCATCATTTCAATTTAAGTGTTTTGATCTTTAAACATTTCTTAACATCCTTTTGCTTTGTGTATGTGATATTATCTCTAATTTCAGCAATGAAGGTAACAATAGACTTTTTTAAAGAGCTGTATGAAAATTAAGAGCAATAATACCAGTACGTCACTTAGAAAAGTCCCTGGTACACAGAAAGCACTCAGCCATGTTAGCTATTTTTCCTTTAAGGGTATCAGAGCTCTTTTGAAGTTTTTTTCTGTGTCTGTAGTTTCTGTTGTGGGTTTTATCATCTTTGTTTTTGTCTCTCTTATTGGATGGAACCTTTTATCAAGTGTCTAAGGGGTTCAGTAAGTGAACAGATTTTTAAAAGCATGACACTAAGAGCGTTACCCAAAGCTCTCTATTTGTAGTTTTGGTAGACTGCCACAGAATCTTCCCTGAAGGATGTTCCAGCCTTCACTCTTGGACAGTGTTATTTAGGTGAATTGCCCTTTTTATGAGGAGAGCCCTCGACGTCAGTCATGTTTAAGTGCCCCCTCTTTGGATTTATTCACTTTTCCAGAAAAATTATTTTCCAATTACTTTCCTTGGGAGAAGGAGTTTAGCTAATAGGTATTATTGGAACCTATGTGGATAGTAGGTTCTAGGTCTCACCCTCAAAAACCTTTTATTTTTATTTCTTGGTGAGGTGCCTCATTCTTGTCCTACATCATACCTGACTCTGTTAAGTTGGAGCTTGTTCCTTTCAGTTTCTTTAGAGATGAAAGTCTCTGAATATTCCTTTAATGTCAAGGAGTAGAGAGGTAGGTTCCTTGGAGATCAGACTACTTTACCTCCTTTCATATAAAAGTTTTAAGTCTTGTAAATACATGATTCATCTATGAATTTCATATTTCTAACTTCTAAGCTTTTAAGGCACTTTGGAGAAAATATGCTAGCTTCTTTTAGGAACTCCCTTGGATTTCTGAGCTGCTGAGTTAGTGACCTTTTTAAAAATTTTTCTGGGGCTGGGGATGTGGCTCAATTTGTAGCGCACTCGCCTAGAGTTTGTGAGGCACTGGGTTCAGTTCTCAGCACCACATAAATGTGAAATAAAGATACTGTGTTCACCTGAAAAACTAAAGAAATAGATATTTTTTTAAAAAAATTTTTCTTTTGTATTTCTAAGAATTGAAACCCAGGGGAGTTCTCCCACTGAGCTACATGCCCAATCTTTTTTACATTTTATTTTGAGACGTGTCTCACAATGCTTGAACTTGCACCTCTATTTCAGCCTTTCTGGTAAACTGAGCCTGCTCCAAGCCCAGTTTAATGACTTTTTCTGAATCTGTTTTCTACCTTCCAAAAATAGGTAGTTATCACTTGACATTTATCTTTTTTAATATTCTCTCTTGATTTTGTGTTTTTTTTTTAATTAATGTTTGTTTTTGGTAAGTTTTTGGGAAGAGGCTGTTCTAGCGTGTTTTAAAATCTAGTATGTATTTGCTTTCATCACTGTTAATTTTCCTTTTATATTTTACTTCCTAGGATTCTTTGGATTTCCTATTTTTTGTAACAGTTTCGTCATAAATCTATCAAGTTCTATGAGTTATCCCAAAGGACTTTAGAAAAATACATAAAAATAAATAAATAAAGATATTGTGACTATCTACAACTAAAAAAAAAAGATTCCATCTTACCCCAGTCAGAATGGCTAGCATCAAGAATATAAAAATTAGCTGGACACTGTAGCATATGCCTGTAATCTCAGTGACTTGAGAGGCTGTGGCAGAATCTACACATTCACTTCAATGGTGCTATCTTTGGGGTAAAAAGAAGATAAAGTAGAAGGGAGACTATTAATAAAAAGGGTATCATGGGGGGAAGATTGAAGGGAGAGTGGATGAGAAAGGGCAATTATAAATATACATGTGTGAATATACCACAATGAAACTTGTTATTCTTCATAATTATATGCACTGATAAAAATTATGTTTTGGATTGGGCCAAAGGAATATGGAAAATCCTGATGAACTATTCTTGTGATAATATATACCTGTGCAGTGACCCAAAACCTCATGTCTTCCAGTTTAATTGTATCTCCTTTGCTTGAATTGTATTAAATATATATGGAAAATTCTTGTAATTTGTGTCCATCTTTATATTCTTCATGCAGACTCCCACCCTTGTATTCAACATCTCTGCTTTGAAAAATAGGTTGTTATACAATTTAGGCCTCATAATACATGGCTATCATACCTGAACTTGAGTTTTCCAAGGTTCTGTTAGTGAGGTACTTAGCAGACTGCATTTAGCATAGAGAACTATAATAACTATTGAGCTACCTTATGTTGCTTTCATTGTTATTCTTTGAAGGTGACCATCTAAACTGTAGAAAAGAGGAACGGTGCTGGTTTTATGAACTGGTTTTATGTTCTGCTATTTTGCTAAATTATTGTATTTAAATTTTTCTAATTTCCTGAGTATTCTAAGTATACATTCTAGTTATAAAAATTAAAACATTCCCCTTTTGTTAAATTATTATTTTCCTATTCAATAGTTCAAACATACTGTTGTATAAGCATTTTTATTAGTATGTTATTGGAGTTTGGTTTATCTTTAGGTCTCCTCCCTTAAGTTAAGTGATACCAGTTCTGAACATCTAAAGTCCCCCAAATGGCAATCCCCAAAGGTTAAGTTTCTGAATTTCGAAATACTGAAAGTTGAAATTCCCAAAACCACAGTTCCCATTGTGGATACACGGGGGTAGGGGCATATTTATATGATAAGAGTAGAAATTTGATTCTAGGTAGGAAAGGGGTTGGTGCTTTTACAGTTGTATATGAGATAGCTGCATAATGATATATGGAATGAATGTTGGAAACCCAGTAAAACATTATTTTGGGTGTGTCTGTGAGAGTATTTCCAGTGTAGATTAGTGAGAGATTCTTGAGTGGACTAGAATCAGAAGATCCAGAAGCATAGCACACTGGATGGGACAATTTAATAGGGACTTCCTTTCATGTATAAATTAATTGTAGAAGAATTTTTAAACAGAGCAGTATTAGTTAGAAAATGAGCATGAATGAATTTTTTGAGGAACACCATGTGCCCTAAAAGAAAAAAGAAGCTATTTATTATGAGGTAAGGCTTCAAAATATAACTAAAGATTGTCAGATCTTATAGACTCTTCTTGCAGTTGCCAATTTCTATTCTTGTGATATGTTTTTTTTCATATGTCAGATTTTCTTTTTAGTTTTTTTTAATTAAATGCATTTTAAAATAATTTGCTTTGGTGGGTATTTCATTAGTATCATTTCTAATACTGGAGGCATAAATTGTGTAAAGAATTTTTTTGAGTTCTGATTTCTTGTATGCATTATTTGCAAGTGCATTTTCACAACATTGACTGTATGGGAGCGTGGAATATGTAAAAATGTAAAAAATTCCTCAGTAAATGAAGAGGTGTTCTTTTTTGTACATCTATGTTTATGAAAGATTAAAACTATCTTTAGTATCTCCATTGTTTAGGTCATGACCCCTTGTGGGTCTTGATTGAGTTCATCAAGAAACTTAGATTATTCATCTTTGTATTTCATAGAACTGATAAACCCAACCTGATCTTTTATTAAATTGGGAGCCCTCTCACCACAAAGCCATGAAAAGCTAATTTAGGCTTTACTATAAATTACTGCAAATTCTGAACCTGCTTGGAATGCCTGCCCGTGCCTTGAACTCACCCATGCCTGGCTCTCTGACCAGATAGCAGCCCTCTCTGAAACTTTAGTGACACCTCATAAATATTGGCCTTCCCTGGCCAGACAACGACCCTCTCTGAGGCTCTAATGGTCCTCATAAATTCTGATGTTGGGGCCAGCAAAAAATGTAAACTGCTTGTCAGAGTTCTGTTATCTGTAACCCCCCCTTTTGTGTAACTTTCTGGGCTATAAAGCTGGGCTCTAGGAAAGCAGGGGCTGCTGTCTTGTTCCTGCCGTTTGGGGAGGAAAAGGCAGTCCGGCCAGTCGAAATAATAAGCTTGCTTTAATTTGATTTTAATTGGAGTCAGTGGTCTTTTCTTGCGTCCTGGTCTAACAGAACCATTGTTCTAACACTGGGTACACAGAATTACCAGTTATAGTGATATGCATTTGTACGTTTAGCTTGTTAACCCATTTTAAGTAGTTTGTATGCTCATAACTCATTATCTGTGCAGTTGTTGGTAGTATATTTGAGTGTGCTGGCAAAAATATATATTATTGCCTATTATAATTTGTAAAATGAAGTAATCTGATATGTTTTGTGTTTCTTGAATCCCATTATGAAAATGTAATTGCCCTTTTAAGAAAATTTTAAACTTTTTTTTTTCCAGAATTATATTTTTGGAGTTTTGCACTTTCAGGATCTCAGCATTTAGGATTATGTCATTTCAGATTGTGTTTTCAGGATTGTGACCCAAACCCATAGGTAGGATATAAACAGATGTTTTGAATAACAAACTGTGCTAGATCCTTTTGTATACATTATAGTAATTAGTTTAATCTTTGCAGTAACATTGTGAGTTTGGGAGCATTATTTCATTTTTACTAATAAGGAAATGAATGTGTAACAAGGTTAAAGAATTTACCATTATTAAATGGCAAAATAAGCTTTAAAGTGACTAGATGTTGAGTTGACTTTTTTGGAATTTGATTTCTAATTTGTATCACTATTGTGAAGATTCATAATCATAATATAGGTATATGAAAGTGCTTTGTGAGAGTGCAGAAGATAGATGTTATCATTGCCTCTTGTTAATATATTTCAGTATGATTTATGTTAGGTATTTGGTCTGAGAAAATGGCAAAAGTGGCTTTGGAAAACAATTACAGTAGAATGTGTTATTTGTATTTTAAAAAAGTAAACTCACATACTTAAAATAATGAAGTTTATAGTATTGGTTTTATTTTAGGAAATTAAAACTTTATTCAAATGTTTCTTGCAAAAACAAATACAGTTTACATCTAATAGATAGGCAAAGATGTCTGGAATTATATTTGAGTTGGCAGACGTTTATCTAGTTTAATGAAATTGATAAGGAAGAGAGAGGCCTGGGTATGTGGCTCAGTAGTAGAGCACTTGCCTAGCATGTTAAGGTTGTGGGTTCATTCCCTGAAATCTTCTCTTCAAACCTAGCAGAAGTACTTTCTGAAAAGATAAGAGATAAAGGATGATTACATGAAAAATCATAAAAAGTTTCAATCAGAATCCATAAAACAGTGACAGGATGGACAATAATTAAAAAATCAAGTAATTGTATGTTATAAAATATTAAAAACAGTATCAATGTAGTAGTTTTAATAACTTTTAAGTTTGACAGCACTGGGAAAAAGATTATAGGCCACTTTATGAAAATAAATACAAATAGCAAATAACAGGTGAGCTCAAGGCTTCTTACCCATTCAGTACATGGCAAGGATTTAAACTAGGTTGAACTGGCTATACCTGCATTGCCTCTCAAAAGGTTTCTTGGGGCTAAGAGAGCAGCTTAGTTGCACATGATTCCCGGATTCTTTTTTTTTTTTTATTAAAGAGAGAGAGAGAAAGAGAGAGTGAATTTTTTAATATTTCTTTTTCAGTTTTTCGGTGGACACAACCTCTTTATTTTATTTTTATATGATACTGAATATCAAACCCAGTGTCCCGTGCATGCCAGGCAAGCATGTTATTGCTTGAGCCACATCCCCAGCCCAATTCTGAGATTCTTACAATCAGTTTTCCTTAATTTCTTAAACTTTTGATTATACTAGATATGTTCTTTTGAGAGAAAAATTAATCTTCAAATTTAAAATAACTTCAGGTTTGGTGAAATACTCATGGCCTTGCTCATGGCATTCAGATACATGATCACAGCCTCTTTGCTTTTCGTTGACCTGTTATTTCAATTTTTTATCTTCTTACTTTTCTTTGAGAACTATTTATTGGTAATGAGATTGTTTTAAAGAATGCTGATTTTATTCCTCTTGCTACTGTCAAGAATGAATATTTCATAACCATTTCTCTCTCTCTCTCTCTCTCTCTCTCTCTCGTCAGTCTGTAAGTTTCTTTCTCTCTCTCTTTCTCTCTCTCTCTCTCTCTCTCTCTCTCTCTCTCTCTCTCTCACACACACACACACACACACACACATACACACACACACACTAATTTGTTTTTTGTTTTTTTTATTTTTATCTTCTCCAACTTTTTCTGAGTCCTGATGTCTTTTTTTTTAATGTGGGGCTGATTTTCAAAATCAGTGCCTCATACATGCTAGGCAAGCACTCTACCACATACCCACTGGGCTGAGTTTCCCAGCCCAGTCCAACTGTCTTGATCTGAGAATTTTAGTATGTTGGCCTGGAAAATTCTGCCATCATAAATCATATTCTAAGCCTTGTATACAACAACATAGATTATTTCAGAAGGAGAATTTTAAGACATTATTTTTTGGGGTGGGGGGCAGGTATGGTGGATACCAGGGATTGAACCCAGGGCCACTGGGCCACTGAGCCACATCCCTAGCCTTATTTTGAATTTTTATTTAGAGACAGGGTCTCACTGAATTGCTTAGTGCCTCACTGTTGCTGAGGCTAGCTTTGAACTCAGGATCTTCCTGAATGTTAAGACATTCTTTTACAAAATTTGCTTAAAAATGCGATAGGTAATGTATTACAAAAAGAAAGAAAAAAGCCTGTGATCAGAATCAGAAGGCTAATTATACATTTAATAACTTTGCATACATCAGAGCAATCATCATGAGGCGCGGGAAAATCAAATAACAATTCTCAAACATGATTAGTACATTCATTGGTGGGAACAGTTCGGACAGGAGTGATAGGTCAGTCCTAAGAAGGGGGGTACATTCAAACTTATTGGTTTGGGCCCTGTATGCCTACGTGCCAAACTGCACAGGGTCCAGGTTATTTATCTACTAAGTGGTCAGGGGGAATATCTACTGGGCAGTCCCGGGAATTGTCTTAACAGCTACAGGAATTCCAGGTTTTGTAGTGTAGCATAGGAACTTAACAATACCTGGTCCTTTACATTTTAACTCAGGCTTTGCAGCTTAGAAACTTTACAATATCTGGTCTTTTACACTTTAACTTTAATTTCAATTTCTTTTACTCTTACAGTATAAATGAAGATTTATGCCCACAGGGAATTTATAATCTGGTTGGAGATGAGATGAACCATAAACACTTGAAAAATTAAATGAAAGCAAGAAAATAATTACATAATAATCCTGGCTTAATGAGATTAATTATATAAAGTGTTTAACACAGTGCCTAATACATGGTAAATACTTTGAAGTGCTTATTTTCTTCCGTTTTGACTAAACACTAAAAGTTCCATAAAATAATATTTACATGTAGAGATTTGTTTTGTTTTCAAATGATAATAAATGTGCTTGAGTTTCAGAGAGATTTCTATGAGCTAAGTGGGCTCAAATTTGATTATTGGTAGAATATGAAAAGAAAAGGTGTTTGGGGAGGTTAGCAGGAAAAGGGAAAGGCAAACAGCAAGGCATGGACCTGGAAAAGTTCAGTTCTATCTGAAGATTCATTGCTTCAGTTGAAGCCCAGAGTGTGTGAGCAGGGATTATGAAAGGTGAAGTTAGGAAGAGTAGTCTGGGACAGATTGTGGATATCCTTATTCTGCTTGGAAGAGGCTGGTGCTGAAGTCTGGCTGTGCACAAATAACTGAGCTGTCACAAAGCCTTGTAGATTCAAACAGCCACTCTTTATTTCCCAACTCTCACCGGCACTGCACACACCACACGGGAACACACTCCCTCCACCAGGCTCTGTCCAATCTCCCCCCCCCCACCAAGAACTCACAGGAACTCCAAAGTAGCAGGCGCCCAAGGCAGCAAGAGCTGCCCCATTGCCCGACAGTAAAGGTCAAATATACAATTCAATTAATCCAGCATCACAGCAATTATATACAGCTTAACTCAAATCATCATCTCAATGGTTCGCTGGCATCACCTTTCAACCATTCCCTCTGGCAAATGCCAGGAGTCATTCTGACTGGGCTGTGGCTCTCAACAGGCTGGACTTTATATGTCACCTGAGATTTATAGGTTTACACTTTATACATAGAGAATGATTGCTTTAAATATAGAAAAGTAGGCCCCCTGAAGAATGCTACTTTAAGGATGAATGTACATATCAAAAGAATTTTATTGGTTTAAAATGTGTTTAGAACCCCTTTGGAGCCATAAACAACATCATACATTATAGAAGACTTGCCATTTGAATGGCATGCTTTCTGAGACCATTTCAAATCCTCAGATTTTAACATTGTAAGATTTTTGTACAAATCTTTACTTTCCCTGAATGTATTTCTATTGAGTCTTATGTTTCTTGTATATACTACTATTCTACATGTTAATATTCTTTTCAACTTTAGTGAATGTTTTATTTTACTTTATAAATTATTTTTGATCAGGTTGGAGTATTTGGCGAATCAGTTCAATGATTTTTTTTTAATCTCAAACATTTGGTGGACTTGTTCACATTCATAGCTACAAGTTATTACCAAATTTGATAATCTGTTCCTTTTCAGGTTAAGAGCTATCATTTTCTTAGTCTTTACATTTTCCCTTCTTCCAATATTGTTATTAACAGTTTGGCTTTCTTTGGTGGTGATGAGGAAGACATTCTTTACGAAGAAACTTTGTGGGCTGGGGTTGTGGCCCACTGGTAGAGTGCTTGCAAGCACTGGGTTTGGTCCTCAGCACCACATAAAGATAAATAAATAAAATAAAGATAATGTGTCTAACTACAACTAAAAAAATATTTAACAAAAGAAACTCAGGGTTTTAAAAAATAACATTTTTTTATTAGTTGCTCAAGACAATACAATGATCTCGACATATCATACATTTATTCAAATAGGGTATGAATTCTCATTTTTCCACGTGTACAAATTGCAGGAGCACATTGGTTATACATCCATGTGTATACATACAGCAATCCTAGTGTCAGTTGTATTCTGCTGCCCTTCCTATCCACCCCCTCCCCGCTCCTCCCCTCCCATCACCTCTCTCTACCCATTCTACTGTGACACTTATTTCTCTCTTTTTTCTTCCCTTCCCCTTCACACCTTCGTATATGTATTTTGTGTAACCATGAGAGTCTCCTTCCATTTTCCGTGAAATTCCCCTTCTCCCTCCCATTCCCTCCCACCTCTTTTCCTTGTTTCGTGGTAATCTTCTTCTCATGCTCTTCCTCCCTACACTGTTTTGAGTCACCTCCCTCATATCAGAGAAGACAGTCAGCATTTGTTTTTTAGGGATTGTCTAACTTTGCTTAGCATAATCTGCTCTAATGCCATCCATTTTCCTGCAAATGCCATGATTTTGTTATATTTTAGTGCTGAGTAATATACCATTGTGTATAAATGCCACATTTTTTTTTACCCATTCATCTGTTGAAGGGCATCAAGGTCGGTTCCACAATCTAGCTATTGTGAATTGTGCCGCTATGAACATTGATGTGGCTGTGTCCCTGTAGTATGCTCTTAGGTACACTTGTACATTGCTGGTGGGACTGCAAATTGGTGCAGTCAATTTGGAGGGCAGTATGGAGATTCCTTGGAAAGCTTAGAATGGAACCACCTTTTGACCCAGCTATTCCCCTTCTCGAATTATACCAAAAAAATAACACTTTTTAGTAATTGCCTTTGAACTTTGAGATGTAAATTAAAAACATTAGGCTAAACTCAAGCATTTTTAGTCTTTGAATTAGGCCTTAGCCTCTCCATTGCCTTCACAAAGTATCTTCTGCATGGGTAACCATGAGTGTCATAGTCTGATATACTGAATATATTCGTAGAATTCTTCCCTTGATCGATATCTTCTTTTCTCACACTTCTTTGTGTGCCTGTATCTGTGTGTGTGTGTAGATATGTATACCATATGCATCTGGTTTCATGTTTTTTTCAGTGAACTTTCTAGCCCCTTGAGCAAACATCAGGAACATTTGTAAAGATTTAATATTTGAGAGAGTAAAATGTGCTGTGGTAACTGATTGGTTGGGAACCCAAGTGCACCTTTATGAGATTGTAGAAACCTACTGCTGGGTGGTTACTTATATACTGAAATAAGGCAATGATATGGATATAATTAATTTAGTGGTTTGAGTAGTTGAGGGTTTTTTGTATGGAAAAACCAGTATTTGTTATCAGACATTTGGAGATGGCTTTGTGAAAGAATGCACCACTCTTTCCTATAGCATTTCAGAGGTAATATGTCATCTAAAAACTTCCTAATCTTTTTTGAAAAGGAATGATAGACAAATAAATGTAAATAGTACAGGAATTTTTTTATGCTAGTTACAGAATAAATACCAGGTCAAAAGTTTTTGAAAAGAGCAACAATTCTATATTTGTCTCCAAAATTAAATAAATGTCCCATTGTATTTTATTTGTGTTTGTTTTTATATTCACTGCTTTTGCCTGTAACTGTTTCTATTGTAAGTACATATATCATATGTTATTTGTACTCATGGTGTATATGACATGTTACATCTACTGGACTGTGAATACTGTTTTATTTCTATTGTTAGTCTTTTAATCCAGTAACTGTGCCTAGTACAGAGTAGGTGCTCGATTAATATTGTGAGTTGAATGAATATGAATATTTGACTGTATCATTTGAATTATCATTTATTAGAAGACTGAACTATCTTATCTTAGCTTTTCTTGTGGACTGGTCATGTACCCTAACTAGATTGGAATGTGTTATGAGTAGGAACTTGATTTTGTCTTTCTTAAATTCTTCTTTATAACACTTTGAGCTGTAGTGGGTAATAGGTATTCTCAAACATGTGATTGAACTGAAATATGTTGGTAGTTTTTATTTACTTATCAGGAGATTCCTAAAAACACAGCCATTAATAAGAAATTTGGAAGAAATTCAAAATGCCAGTATATATACTTGTCTGTCAGCTTGTGGGCTTATGTAAGAATCCATACTTTCATGGAGTAATGAGTTGTGGTTCTGGGTCCTTGCTTTTGAGTGGCCTACTTGCTGTATTTTGGCCTTCTACCTGTACCACAGATGATGTAAGTCAGTGGCTCTTCAAATGTGGTCTCAGATTAGAACATCACATAGGTACTTGCACAAGTACTCCACTAGTAGAGTTTTAGACATCACATATACCCAGACACTGAGTGAGCCCTTTTTAGGATTCTTTTGAATGTCTCCCCATTATACATGTATCTCACATCTTGACAGATATGTTCTTGGCAGAACATGGAAGTAAAAAGGAAGGGTGAACCAGATTTATCCCATCTTATTGTAATGCAAAAACATCAATAATAACAGCTAGATGTTATTATAACAGTCTTCTGTGGTGGTGCATGCCTATAATAACCAGCAGCTCCAGAGGCTGAGGCAGGAGGATCTTGAGTTCAAAGCCAGCCTCAGCAAAATTGAGGCACTAAGCAATTCAGTGACTCTGTCTGTAAATAAAATACAAAATAGGGCTGGGGATATTGCTCAATGGTTGAGTGCCCCTGGGTTTAATCCCTGGTACAAATAGATAATTAATTAAATAAATAAGAAACCTAGCTATCATTGAAAAATTCAGGACAAATGCTAAACTAGATGGATTCCTTAGGACAAGAGGCATGGAAACTTGTAGGAAATGACTGTAACACTGATCCCTCTGAGGTAGTGCAGTGGTTCTCAATCCTAGCAACCTCTAAGCATCACTGGGGAGCTCTTAAAACATGCCAATACTTGTTTTGGATTCCAGTTCTTCTCAGAGACTCAGATTTCACTGGTATTAAGATGGAACCTGAGAATCAGGATTTGGGTAGCACCACTTTCAAGCAAGATCTACCTGTTCCTTAAGGGCCAGTGTTCCAAAAGCAGCGTGATGCAGGCATTCAGTGCTTCAGACAATAGGAACAACAGGGACCCTACCACGTTCTCCGTAACAGTGGGTATGTTGTTACTTTGGGCTGGAAGAGTGGAGGGTGGCCCACATCACAGAACTCCCACCTCATGGCATGTGACACAAGTGAGAAAGAGTGCACGTGATCCTTTTAAACATTTAATTAAGCAACTCCTACACTGTCATGACAAAATGAAACTTGTTGAGGGTTACAGAGTTTAATGAGAAATAAAAATAAAAAATTCTCACAAAAGCTCCATTTAAGCCTATTATAAGTGCTGCACTCTCTTCTGAACATGGATTTTGAAAACAACTGTCAAAATGTAAATCCTCAGCACCCTAAAAATGACTTATCATTTTGATTCAATCTATAAGTCTATGATCATATTTCCAGTGACAAATTTTGACATATGAGAACTGCAATAGCAAAGAATAGAAATGCATCTTGTTTGCCCAAATCTTCCCCAAGACTCGCCCACCCTGTGGGTTCCCCAGAAAGCACAGGGATAGTCCAAAGAGCCAGTCAGTAAGGCAGCATTTGCTATGCTTTGCTGCTCTGAATTCAGTTCCGCTGCTTTGCATTGAACTCTGTACAAATGTTCTGGATGATCCTGGGGTTGGATTTGTACAGGTTGTCAAACTCATCCACAAAGAAGGAGTGGTCTCTGGCAGGGTGAGTGGCAATGACCTCCAGCTTGTCCTGTGCAGCCCATGCAACCCCTATTGCACAGGTGATCACTCCTATGGGGACAAAGATCAGATGAAACAAATGCCCCTAAGAAAAAGTGTTGTTGATGAATCTTTGCCTTTTTGCTGCCCTGTCAGCACAACCCAATCCCAAATCAGAAATATGTCAAGCAAAAGAAAAAAACGCCCATGGAACTCTAGGTTCTAGAATTAAGACCAGGTATGGCCATTCATTTATCCATTTATTCAAGAAATACTTTTGAGCATCCACTTCAGAGAGGAGGTAACAATCTTCAGTGGGGAAAATGGAGAGACTGCCTGCTGTGATCGTTCTTGATTTGGTTGGGAACAGTTGGATATCAGGTACTTGACCTTACTCTACAAACTCCTATTCCTATACCACCTTCAGGTTAACCAGGGTGGATGCACAGGATGGCCAGGAAACAGATGGCAGAACCTGAGGTGGTCTTCCTGCCCAGGCACCTGCCCTGCAGCCCCCTTTCTGCCAGTGGCCCATCTCATCTTCTAGGTGTACAGTCCTGCTTATTAGGAGCTATCAATGCTTCACATAGCTCTGGTCTAATATGCTTTCAGTTATCCATCATGCTGCATATTAACTGCCAGTCCCATTTCTCACCTCTCCAGCTTCTTTTCTCTGAATATCGTCTCAATTAGGAGAAGTTAGCCTTGGGTTTTAAAATGCTGTTTAAGTGGCCATGAGAACTGAGCTTAGACTGAGCAAGCCCATGTTTCTGCTCAAAGAAAGAAAGAAAGAATATCCCCCTATAAAGACTAGAGAACAGTATGCAACTTTTCAGATCCTTGAGACCACCCTTGCACAGAACCTTCTACTGTCAATTCTGACAGATGGTTGTTAACTCTGGACTTGGATTATCCTAGGAACACAATGCTCATTGCATTTTTAGATGAATCATAGTGTTTGGCTGAGCAGGAACCTGCCTCCATGTAATTTGTATCTATTGGTCCCAGTTCTTTAAAGCTTCTCAGAATATGATCCCCTGAGAACTCCCATTTCCAACAGTCTTCTCATTCCGTCACTTCCTGGGTGAGGCCCAAAGAAGGTTCCTAGAGAAATAAGTGAGGTTGGGACTGAACGTGAGCTTGGACAGATGTGCTAGAAAAAGCCCTGGGCTGATGAGCCAAGAGAGCTGGCCCATCTGCCACTCACTCTGGGATTTGGAGCGGGTAGCTTATGACCCTTGAACCAACTCTGCTGATGTGAGACCAAGGGAATTTGTGACAACTGGCACAAAGAACATCACCATCTCACCATTGTGAAGGTGCCCCACAGACTCTGCAAAAGGCAAGTCCCTGAGAAGACTTTGCCTGAATGCATTGTCTAGATACTTTGGTTTCTGGAAGTCAGCACCACCCGTTCATTAAGAATTGTCTTAGGAAGGATTTAAAGCAGCTCTCAAGAATAAAAAAAATCCTGAAAAAATAACCCATATTAAAAGTATGCACAGAAAAGGGAAAAATAATTGACCACTGCATTGTGTGAGTTTTGTACCCTAGCACTTAGAGGTCTCCAGTTCCTCTGACTACTTTATTCAGTTTTATCATTGTTATTGTTACTATTTTTCTTTTTCTTAGTTGTAGATGGCTACAATACCTTTTATTTATTTATTTTTATGTAGTGCTAAGGATCAAACCCAATGCCTCACGCTTGTTAGGCAAGCACTCTACCACTGAGTTACAACCCCAGCCCATTTAATATTACTATTATTATTATCATTTTGGGTTTCTTCAGGCTATTATATTTTCATGCTATTTTATGGTACTTTTGAGGAAAAAATATATATATTATATATATATTAATTCATAAATGTGATTTATTTTCTAAACACTTAAGTACTTTGTTCATTTTTTGTGTTCTTTTAAATAATTATTTCTTAATTTTACGTGAACACAATATCTGAGGATCGAACCCAGTGCCCCATGCGAGTACACTATCACTTGAGGTACATCCTCAGCCCTCATTTTTTTTGTGTGTTTTTGAGCCTTCTCTCGACAACTTAGAAATTTTTATATGGAAATATCACTTTTAAATATTCTGAATCAAAATTTCTTAGGGTTTTCCCCCCAAACCCTCAATATCTAATTTACAAACATAGTACAACTTCCTTAAAGAACACTGTTAGTCTTTAAAAGGTATTAAGGACAAATTGGTGTCTTCAACACAGCTAGGGATTTGTTTTTCTTTCATAGAAAGTGAAAAATAGAATTCCCTTTTAGTGTCTCAAGCCCTGGTGGGAAAAGCCTCTGGATGTAGGAGGTCAAGGAAAGGCTCCCTGTTTTCAAAGACACTGGGGGAGTCTCTGGCTGCCCTTCATCCTTCCCTCTTTGCTACTCAGACACCTGCAATATTTGCTCCTCTAATGGCTTTGAACATTTTTGAGAGTCACAGACAAAACCAATGCACAGAAAAGCAGAGCCTTCCTTGCCCTCCAAGGACAGCCTCTCCCTGCCCTAGAGAGGAGCCTCAGCAGCTGGCTGAGCCATATTCCCCCTACCCTCTGATGGGTGGCCATGGCTGGTATCCGCACGTCATCGTAGGTCCTGCTGCCTTCGGTGATGAGGATCATCAGCTTTCTCTTGTTGGGCTTGGACTTCTTGAAGAGCTTCTCCAGGGCATAGTGGATGGAGGCGCCAGTGCTAGTGCCACCACTCCAGTACCCCACCCTCTTGATGGCGATGAGGATGTCAGGCTTGGTGCTGTACTTGTCAAACCCAAACTCCAGCCGCTGCTCATAGGGTACTGCACGGCCTGATACGTGTGTCTGTGTCTGAAATCTCAAACTCCTTGCTGATGTTGGCCACAAACTGCAGGACTGTGTGGAAGTTGCCTGTCCCCCACTGCTGGAGCCATCAATGACAAAGCCAATGTCGGCTGAATTTAAGCAGGTCTTGCTGCAGGCCAGGCGGTCGGTGTCACAGACACACTTCACCAGGGGCTGCATGGTCTTGGAGAAGCCCAACCAACTCTGCACGTTGAACCATTGGTTATGCACATATCCTGGAGGACAGAGGGGAGGGACACTCACCAGGTCAGTAGTCAAGTCCCCCAACCTGGCACCCTTACCTTGGGCCTCCAGGTGGGTGAAGAAGCAAACAGACTCCTGTTTACTGTGCTAGTCCTTGTTGATGGCTCTTTCCCTTTCTGTTCCCCTATGTAGGCACTTGCTGAGACAAAGACATCTCCAGTAATATCTGAAATCACTCCTGTCTCCACAGATAACAATGCCTCAGTGGGAAGCCCTTGTGCTAGGCAAACTCACAGGGAGATGTAAGTCACTGATTTCTGCTTCAGATTTATGCCTCTTCAGCTCAATTCATTTGTACTGGCAGCCAGCCATGACTGGCATTGGTGGGCACCAATGCATGAGAAAATTAAAGAATGCTTTTGTTATCCTGGGAAAAACAGAGCACACCTAACAAGTGACTGGGGAATGTTTCCAGAGCAGGCTGCACCTACTGGGAAGGGTAGTCACATGGGTCAGGGTAGTACTAGGTGCTCTTGAAGAGATTCCCTCATTCAATCCTCACCTCACCCTATAAGGGGAACAATGACCCCCCCCCATTGTTAGAGAACAAACTGAGGGCCACTACAAGGGGACATGCCTGAGTTCCCCAAACTAGATTGCCTAGCTGTCTGCCTTCAAAACCCAAGCTCTGCCTTCCAGACAACTTTGCCAATAGGCAAACAAATATTTATTTATTTGTGCCTAAGCTTGTTCCAGAAAAAATTCAAGTCAGCTACAAATAAACATTGAGCAAACTTGCTGGTGTGTTCCTGGAAGTGACAGGGCTAGTGTTCCTAAGGTGGAACATTTGAACATTTTTTTAGAGTGAGAGAAAAGAGAGAGAGAGAGAGAGAGTGAGAGAGGAGAGAGAGAGTGAGAGAGGAGAGAGAGAGAGAGAGAGAGAGAGAGAGAGAGAGAGAATTTTTAATATTTATTTTCTAGTTCTCGGCTGACCCAACATCTTTGTTGGTATGTGGTGCTGAGGATCAAACCCAGGCCACATGCATGCCAGGCAAGCGCACTACTGCTTGAGCTACATCCCCAGCCCTAGGTGGAACATTTCTTCCCGTCCCTTCCTTTGCAGGTCACAGAGCATGTCTGACCTCATGACTAGGGATGAATCTGTATAATTAAAAAATTATTTTGAAACTAGTAATGGCTTAAACATTCTAGGAAAAATACATGTGTTCTTTGATTTGTAAAAACCTAAAGCAGGTTACAAAACTTTCTATGGAGGAGGCGGCACAAGAGGTTGAGTGCTTGTAGGAAGCTGATCTTCTGGATGGAAAGGCAGTATCCCTATCGGACAGCCTGTGTGAGATTCCAGCAGCAGAGAGTGGTGGTGCTAGCCAGGGACAGGTGGCCACTGGCCTGAGCACAGGGCCTTTGTGGTGTCACAGCAGCAGGGCCAGAAGCAGGGTTGGGACTATGCTTTAGAAGGTCTCAAGAACAAAGAGAAACAGTGAAGGGTTTGGAGCAAGAGCCCCAAAGTTGGAAGAACTCTTTATAAGCATGAGTTGGGCTTCACTGTTAAATCTCTACACAGGAGACCCAGGAGAAAGGCAGGTAAGATGTTAAATACTGACTTAAAGTGGGGAGATGTCACTGGGCAAGAGAAAGAACAGAGAGAAAAGGGATGCAGTTTGGGAGCTGATGAGGAATTCTGGGATGGATGGGGCTGTTCATGCAAAGTCCCGAGAAGGAGACATTTTGGGTGGGAAAGATGATGATGAACTTAGCTTGCTGCATGTAGGACTTCAGGTTCTGACAGGGCTTCCAAAAAGGGAAAGGTCACCAGGTGTGATGGCACATGCCTACAATCACAATGACTTTGGAGTCTGAGACAGAAGCAACAGCAAGAGACTATCTAAAAATAAAAAGGGCTGGGATATAGCTCAGGGGTAGAGCACCCTAGGGCTCAATCCATAGTATGGAGGTACTGGGAGAGAGTCTTTCATCTGAACAGAGAAGACTGTACAGCTCAAGAGATGAGAACTGAAGCTGTGGCCTTGGGAAGACTGAAGGAAGAGAAGATTGTGAGGAAAGATGGATGAACAGGATCTAAGTCCTGAAAAGGTCCATGTTCAGGGTACATAATGGAAGAAAAGAGCAAGTGAAATAACAGCTGCACAGGGCCAGGAAGCCAATGAAGAGGATTTCATGGAGCAAGAAGAAGTCAGCAGCCTGCTATGCTGCAGGAGGTCCGGCCTTATTAGCTCCAAAAACATAATAATAAAGTTGGAGGAGCATCACGGACAAGATTTTTCCAGGTGTGATGGCACAGGCCTGAGATCCCAGCAACTCAGGAGACAGAGGCAGGGATCCCAAGTTCAAGGCCAGCTTCTGCAAGTTAGCAAGATTCTGTCTCAAATATAAATAAATAGATAAATAAATATACCTGAGGATGTAGCTCACTGGTAGAGCACCCCTAGAATCAAACCCCAGTAAGAAAAATATAAAAAATAAAAAATAAAAGACAAGCTGTCCAAGCTTGCTGGCTCTGTTCCTCCCTCCCTCCATCCTTTCTTCTCTCTTTCTCTGTCCTTCAGTTGAAGCTTTGCCTTTGAAGGAAGGTTTACGTGGACAGCCACTGGAAAACACCAAAGGTGGTTTAGTAGACTGGAACAGGAGGCCAACTATCCCATCTGTCCTGCCTCAGGTCCAGCCAGACATCTCAGCAGAACCCAGAAATAGCATTGGAAACATGACCTGACTGAAATGTCGAAACACCTCCCTTCTCTTGTTTATCAGATTGATTAATTTGTAGCATGTTTGTGTGAAAGTACATGTGTATGTGTGTGTGTGTGTGTACATACATGTGCATGCTCATGTGTTTATATGAAGCCTTCCTGGACTGCCTGGTCGACGTCCCTGATGCTGTGGGAGGAGCAAGGAAGAGTCTCCACATGAGACCTTTGGAACACTGCTCTGCCTTCTGTTCCCAAGCTGCTGGCCTTGGGTGGGTGTGAGACTTTTCTTTGAGAGAATGATTTGAGATTCCTTCATTGGAGACACCACTACCTAGATGTGAGATTCATACACTTTTGAAAGCCCAAGAAAACAATCTTCCTGGAATTTCAGATTTTCAGAGTACAGGGGAGCTTGACTATGGGAGAGTCTCTGGCAATTACAAACCTTGTTGGCAAAGTTAGGCTCCATCACATACTGCTTCTCATTTTCCACAGCAGCTTCTACAGTGATGAAGAAAATTTTGATTCCTGATTCTCTTGCAAGCCTTGAAGCCTCCTCCACTTTGTCTGTGGGCCAACCATCTACCATCACTATGGCCACATTGGGAACACCACCTCTGTTTCCATTGACTTTGGAAAAGAAGGTCTTGGTCACAAAGGAGATGGCCCAGCCTAGAAGAAAAAGACTCATGCTTGAAGGGATTATGCCAGTGGTAAATTCAGGAACAGACCACAGCAGCACAAAAAGGTCAAAAAAAAAAAAAAAAACCCACTCATTCCCTCCCAGTTTGTTCTATTTTTTGAAACACTTTAGTTTTAGGTGTACAATTAAGCAGCATTTGTGAATGTACAGTTTAGTGGCACTGGGGCACATTCACAATGCAGCTGTCACATCACTTCCTTAGTTTCATTTTAAGCCTTTAATTTCTAATTGCCTTTAAAAAAGTTATAGGGACCAGCAAGTAGCAGGGAAAGACTTTCATAGAAATAAAAGGACTCTTATTTGCTTGGGTACCAGACTCACTCTAAGTCTCTAAGCTGCCTCACGTTGTGTCCTAGAGCACAGGATCAGGGGAGTTGAACTGGAGTGACAGTAGCCTTCTCTGGGCTTCCTAAATCCTGGGAGCTGCTGGGCCTGCAGGGCTGTATTCTGTGGTCAGCGGTCTTTCTGCCAGTTCTAAGCCAGGGGCCCAAGTTTGGCTGTCCAGGGAAGAGCTATACCAGGAACTGAGAGACTGTGTTCTAGCCCTGGCTGTGCCAACCACTGGCTGTGCCAACCACTGGCTGTGTGGCCCTGGGTCGTCCCTAATGGTCTCTGGGTCTAGACTTCCAGGCCAATGATCTGCTTCAGCAGAGTGCAACAATCATGAGGCTTTGTGAAACCTTGAGATGCCTTTCTCCCATGTGCAGGGTCTCAGGACATTTTCAGAGTCAACTAGATGACAAACTATCTTACTTTCCCAGCAATTTCTCAGTCTCAGTGCTAAAAGCCCAAGTTCCCCTGGGCAAATTGGGATGACAAGGCTCCCTTGCTGGGTTGTGTGGAACCAGTGTGTGTGTGTGTATGTGTGTGTGAGAGAGATGTGTATGTATACCCATGCATCCTCTGAAATTATACACAGGATCTTGTGTATGAGTACTATCTGGGTAGCAAGGCCATACATATTCTTTTTGGAGATTCTCAAATGAGTCCTTAATAACAGCTGACAACCACCTTCTTTAAGTAAATATTATCACACTCAATGCTTCTCTGGTTTGGGCAGTATAATATTACCTGTCAAATGAAAGTATCAAATAGTTACATCTAAAGTCCTGGAGAAGTGTCTTAGTAAACCCCTGTGAACTATCTGCACTGAACCTGGTTGCTAAGAGAAAACATTGGCTGCTGAAAACTGCTTTCATGGCCAAGGGATAATTTCCATCGAGTCCCAAAGCTTCTAGTAGTCCTTTCTGGCTCAATATTAGGCACCATAAGGAGGCCAAAAGATCACTTTGACCCCACCTAATCTTGAGACGAGTTGAGCCCACAGTGAACCAGTGCTTGATGCACATTCCATCCACCTTGCAGTGGATTTTTATTGTTGTTGATTCCTTCCTTCCTTCCTTCCTTCCTTCCTTCCTTCCTTCCTTCCTTCCTTCCTTCCCTCCTCCTCCTCCTCCTCCTCCTCCTCTTCCTCCTCCTTCTCCTCCTCCTCCTCCTCCTCCTCCTCCTCTTCTACTTCTTCTGGTACTAGGGATTGAACTCAGGGGCACTTAACCAATGAGTCATATCGTGAGCCATTTTTTAAAAAAATATATTTTATTTAGAGACAGGTTGTCACTGAATTGCTTAGGGCTTTGCTAAATTGCTGAAGCTGGCTTTGAACTTGCAATCCTTCTGCCTCAGCCTCCAGAGCTGATGGATTACAGGCATACACCACTGTGCGGGGCTTGTAGTGGGTCTTGAAACCAGATGCTGGATGTCTGAAAACTACAATGTCCATACTCTCTTGCATCTAGATTTTACTTTCACAAATTGATGTATTTACATGAGATTTAGAAGATGACAGCAGGCTGGGGCTGTACTTTTCTTTTTTTTTCATTTTTTTTTAGAGAGAGAATTTTTAATATTTATTTTTTAGTTCTCGGCGGACACAACATCTTTGTTGGTATGTGGTGCTGAGGTTCGAACCCGGGCCACACGCATGCCAGGCGAGCGCACTACCACTTGAGCCACATCCCCAGCCCCTGTACTTTTCTTTCAGCAGTTTATGCTGATGAGAATCTGTAGAGTATTTGACTTCTCTTGGAGCACCATTGACAGACATGTTTGTGTGGTTGCTAGCTTTGATGGTGTTAGGAGAGAGGGTGCAGAACAGCCCTTTTGTGGGTAAGAATGGATCAGGGAGGACTTGGTTCTGGAGTGGCAGCTGTAGAAGAAGCTTCCTAATTGTAGGCTTCCTGCTGAAATATGTTCCTGAAGAGGTTATGGTGGCAGAATTCAGAAAGTTGTTTCTAGATCTTGGAAGAGGTAGCAGTTCCTTTGGAATCCCTGTTGCCAAAAAAACCTCCCAAATTCTGCTTCTTCAGTCCTTTCTATAATTCTCATAATGTTTAATGCTCTGAAATAAATCACTTTATACATGAACCAGCTGGTTGGATTCTGTCCTCTGAACCCAAATCCTGAACCAGAGGCAGAATTCAAACCTGTGCTACACTGAAAAAGGTATACTGATTAGGTTGAAACACCTTTCTGATCTCCTCAGGGAAGTTAGTTGTCTTCTGAAGTTTTTCTCCAGTAAAATTTTGCTCATGGAAGGATTAAGTGGAGAACAAGTCAGAAATCAACTTTATCATGTTTGTAATGAAGATGCTTTGGAATTTGGGACATGGAGAACAGCAGCTTGGTCAGTGTTTATTTAACATTATTCAAAAGTGACAGGCTCTACATTTACTTGATTCTTATGTTTGATGGCTACAAAATGTTCTCTCAGGGTTGGGGAGGAAAATAATTAATCAGATTTATTGTAACTCCCTCAAGGATAAGATAGTTCTACACCCTGAACGTAGATTCTCCATGCCAAGCAAATGTGGCCCACATCTCCAGTCCTTTGGATTTTGATGGTATGAACAGGTTCCCTGAGAAGCATATAATCATCTCCCCTTGTGTCCCCCAAAATAAGGCTAACATTTATACATTAATTACACATTGGCTTGGGTTCTTTGACAGTCTGAGCACGGTTAGTGTGAAAATGTGAAACTTGTTTCCTAATGTGCCGTCACCTCTGGGTGAAATGATAAAATGGAGTTTCTGAACCTGCTCCAGTGAGGATTATATCTTGAACTTCTGTTTCCCCCTCCAAAGGCTCAAACATCACAAAAGATTCATCTTGAAATAGAGGACAAGACTCTGTTTGCAAAGTCATTGCTGCAACAGTAGCTGATTGGAACAAGACTCCCAAGGAGCACTGAACTGCTTTCTGATGGAATTGGTGGTGGGATTTAATGTTCAATCTTGGCAACTTGGAGTCCAACCAGGAAATAGTCACA
Source organism: Ictidomys tridecemlineatus (assembly GCF_052094955.1). Lineage (NCBI taxonomy): Eukaryota > Metazoa > Chordata > Mammalia > Rodentia > Sciuridae > Ictidomys > Ictidomys tridecemlineatus. The sequence goes on along the minus strand of NW_027525269.1, from coordinate 831,703 downwards.
ACAGCAGTCCTGCTTGTCCTGAAGAATGTTGGCATCCTGAGGAACCAAGCAATCTGGAACCAGATGACACACATGTTTTGACAATTCTTGCCACCTGAACTCATTATAATACTTTAGAAAAGACACAGATGTTACATGAGTCATTTCTTGATGGATTCTTTTTTTTCCTCTTTTAATATAGAATGTTAGAAGACAACCACATAGAAAGAGAACCATGGCAAAAAGATAGAATTATCTGAAGTGGGGTCACATACCTACATTAGAAAGCCCTCCTCTCTGGGTAATTTTCTCAACAGCTGTCTTCAGGTCTCGAGAATTCATGTGAGTTTTGAGGTTAAACTGGTTAACAGGGTTGTCATTGAAGAGGTAGAACAAAAAAATAAAAATAAAAATTAGCTCAAAAGTTATTACTGTCAAGAAAGGTAAAAATAATACTTAATTCTTTTATATACAACGAGAAGCTGCTTCAAAGCCTTAAACTGTGGTTCATAAAATGTTCCACTGTGGCCAGAGTGATGGGAAGACAGAGACCGGGATCCTTCACAGGGGATGGAGAGAGGTTATTTCAGAACTGTGACCCACTGTATGGGTGTGCAATCCATGTAGTCAGATGGGGGTTGGTTTACTGCTTTGCTACCACCATTTGGGATTCTTAACAATTTTTGAAAGAGGACCTGCATATTATGAGGCTATTTTGGGCTTTAGGTTACTAAGTCCTCAAGTGTGGGCATGGAGACCTTTTTTTTTTTAATTTTATGGTACTGGGGATTGAACTCAGGGCCTCCTGCATGCTAGGCAAGAGATTTACCACTGAGCTACACTCCCAACATGGGAGGAGACTTTCAAAGCATCTTTTCCAAGATCCCCAGAAGTAGATCAATGAAGGATTTCTGTGTACCTGTGAATTCCTTGAGTCCCTGTCTATCCTCAGGGCCTGGATTGTAATACAGGCAGAACTTGGTAAATGTTGAATAAATAAATGATTAGAGATAGAGAGAAATATACTATGTTGAGTTATCCTGTTAGTGGCTCACAAAATAATAGCAATTGGAAGATTTGTATTTGAGCACATGTGTTGAAAACCTTCAGTTACTAAACATTAGCCTATTCTTGGATAAACCCCATGAATGGCAAATCAAATCTACCTTTAAAAGGGACACAAATTTTACTGCCTGGAAGTAACTTAATTTACTTATCAAAAATTCGCTAGATATACTGCTGACCACTCTATTTTACCTTGACACTAATAGCTCAAGGATCTCAGTAAATAACTGTTTCATAGGAAGTACCTGCTTTTGAATTTCACTGAGCAAAATGCCCTTTGCACACATGCAATAAATTTCGATCATGTGATTCTTGTGACTGAAGGTATGATTAATAGATGTATGTATCAAAGGGCTCTGTTGCCGCATACTAAATCTAAGCAGCTCAAACAGAATTCATTTTTAGGAAGTGGGTGGCTGATCCTCACTGAATGGTCAGTGTCCTTACCTTATTATGAAACTGAAATTAATTCCATGAATTTTCTTTAATACCATTTTTAAAAAATATTTAAGTTTGGTAGGGTTCCTACTCTTTCATGCATAGTGGCAGTATTAGGATACCTTCTGAAAAGTTAATGGTTTTGGGCAACAGGTGATATTCAGAGACAGAGTGTGGCCTCTATATTCAGAAGCATATAAGAAGCCTAAGTAAGAACTGAGGTTTGGGCTGAGTGGTAGAGCATTTGCCTATCATGGGTGAGGCACTGGGTTCGATCCTCAGCACAACATAAAATAAAGGCATTGTGTTCATCTACAACTAAAAGAAAAAGAAAAAGGAAGAAGAAGCCTAAGTAAAATGATAGACCCAAACATCAAGAGTTAGGGAAAATCAACATATCTACCCAAATATCTCTCCTTTCCATGTACATTCCTCTTCTACCTGGAAAATTACTTCAAGTAGCTAGCTGGACTTAGAATTCAAGTCCTGGACAGTAAAGCACTAGGAGTTTCCCTCCATCCCACACCCTAGGGCACTTCTCAGTTCTTTCAAATGTTTTCTTGGGTGAACCTGTGGCTGTTGAAGGCTCATAGGCAATAAGAAAAGCAATGAACCTCTATAAAGAACCTCACTTTCCATGTCAAAACCAGGGGACAAAACTTCATGTATGATATCAAGATAATTATTACCTGACAATATTATTAGGCCATCTCAAAATCCTCATTTTCTGGCACATGAAAAAGAGCAATGGCACTCAACTTCTGGAAAGGCTAGTCTTCCATATGCTCTATCCAAGGCAAAGAATTTTCAAAGAAAGAGTTTGGGTGATAGCATAGAACCTATGTTTGATTAAGAGAGTCATAGAAGGGGAAACCCCAAATCTATAGACTCCCTTCAAATTTTTGGCACATGTTCAGACGTGATTGTATGGAATGAGATTCTGAGAATCCTCAGGGGAAAAAAATATCAACAGGAAGACTTAAAAAGTCAAGGAGAGATTTCTGCAGATATCCACTGTTGGTGAGACAGAATTTGAATCCCATGTCCTGCTGAATTAGATAGGCTTGGCAAATATCTCAGTTTTTTCACTGAGTCTACAGAAAGGGTATGACTTAGAATAAAAAAAAAAAAAACACTTTCCAGGATTAAGAAAACCACCATAGGGCTGTGGTTGTGGCTCAGTGGTAGAGTGCTTGCCTAGCACAAATGAGGCATTGGGTTTGATCCTTAGCACCACATATAAATAAATTAAAAAGGTATTGTGTCCATCTACAACTAAAAATATTTTAAAAAAAAGAAATAAGAAAACCACCATAAGATTGATAGCAAAACCTATATAGATGACTCTGACAAAACTTAAAAATAAAACATAACAAAACCTTTTCAAGAGATATTTGATCCATCAATAACTTAATTGTTTGAAAAAATACAAGCAATATTTTCACAGGAAGATAACAGAATCGAGAGTTTCTAAAATGTATTATCCATAATGTTCAAAATACAATTTTTAAAAATGCTATACAAATGAATAACATAGGGAAATGTCATTCAGAGACAGGAGTAGGGTAATGGGTGGGGGTTGGGGAGGCAGTCAATAACAACAATATGAAAGGGGTGAGAGACAATCAGATTTTGGAGTTAGCAGACAAGGACTGTAAAAAAATATTCTGATAAATATGTTAAATAAGCATGTAAATATAATGGTAGACAAGGTGAAAATGTGAAATGGAAAGAATGGCATGGGAATTCTAGATATGAAAAGTACATTTGAAATTACAAATTTATTGAATAGGATCAACACAGATTGGACACAAGTGAATATACTTCAAGGTATGTCAGTAAAATTATTGAAAGAGTTTCAGAAGCACAGAAAACGGGAGAGGGGGGAATGAACAAATTTCAGTGACCTGTATGATAGCATCAAATGGTGTATCATATATATAACTGGAGTCTAAAAAAAGAGAGAGAGAGAAAGAGGTATAAAAAATCACTAAAAGAAGTATTGGTCAAAATATTCCAACTTTTAGTAAATAAATGACAAAACAAAAATTATTAGAATACATATAAAAGAAAAACACATTTACGGACATAATGATATACTGCTCAAAATTCATCCAGAGAAAGGAAAAAAGACACATTATATACAGGAAAACAATGATTAAAAAATGATTATTGAGTTGTCATGAGAATTATTGGAATCTAGGAAACAATGGGATGATGACACATTTTTAAGTGGCAAAAGAAAAGTCTACAAGTCTACTTGGAATTTAAATCCATTGGGAAAAAAGAACTGTTTGCCATCAGTGGTATTGTTCCTAAGATAATTACTAGAGTCATTCTTATTTGTTAGACTTGGAAAGTAACATAAAAAATTCAGTTTCCAGTAATGGTGCCCTACAGCAACTCTCCTATTGAAAACAGCTATAAATTCTGTACAAAATATTTTTACAATCTTCTTAAAAGAAACACAAAGCTGACAAGATAACAAAGAATGACATGGTCAAAATTTGACAAGACATGGGAATCCAGTTAAGTACATGGAATAAAAGCCATTTTTTCCCCTTTTGGGTATTGAACAATCAGAAAAAACTTGAACTTTAGTTTGGACAGCCATGTAAGACCCAAGGAAAAAAAATCAAAGACCCAGACAATCCAAAATAGAAGAGTCTGAGAGGTAACATACTTCACACTAAGCTAAGACACTAAAGAACAAACTCAAAGCAAAAATGGCATAAGTGTAGTGACACTCAGATGTATTTGTAATCATAATTTATATCAGCTGGGTGTTCAAAAAATCTTAGCAATGAATTCACTTTAAAGTAGCTTTGAATTTTGATAATGCCTCCAGACATCCACAAGGAGCAAAAATAAAACCCTCCTGAAGAAGACACCTCTATCTCAGAGCTCATATTAGTCTTATACTTTCTAAAGGACAGTGAGTAGAACACAAAAATAAACCAGGAATATAAAAGAATAAGTCAAGTCATCATGAGCAAGAACTAGAAAACAAGAGACCATTCAAAGGCTCCTCTAATATCTCAAGTGTAAGAACTACAGAGACAGTAATTATGAAATAACTACTAAGTTTAAAGAATAAAAGATCATTCTGAAAATATCTACTACAAACAGAATGTTATTTGGAGGGGGAGAAAAAATACCCAGCAGATTTGATTGAAAAAAGAACCAAGGTGAATGTCAACAAAACCAAAACTTCACTGGAAAAAAGTATTAGAATTAAGACATGAGAAAATGAACTAGAAGATAAATGAGAATAAATTACCCAGAATAAAACAGAGATGACATGCATGGTGGCACACACAAGTAATCCCAGCTACTTGGGGAATGAGGAGAAGTTTGCAAGTTTGAGGCTATCATTAGCAACTCAGTGAGATCCAGGCTCAAAAAAAAAAAATAGGAAAGAAAGAAATTCAGAGATAAAAAGATGGAAAATATAGACTAGAGAAAAGGAGAGGACCTACGATATACATATAATTAAAGCCTTTTTTCAAAAAGAGAAGAAAGTGCAATCGGAGACATATTTAAAGAAATTATGAGAATTAGACAAAATTAAAGAAATGCCAACCTAAAGATTTAAGAAACCTAATAAAGTCCCAAACAAAATAAAAAGGAATCCATACTCTGACAAATCAATAAAACTAAAAAACACTAAAGACAAAGAAAATATGAAATGTAAAATAAGAAAGTGGCAAAACACAATAAAATATTTGTGTCTGATATACTAAATAAAATAAGTAAAATGCATTCTGTCACAACTAAGGAGAACAAATAAAAATCATAATAATAAAAAGTAGCACTAGTGTGGCTCTGATTACTTCTGAAAGTTTTAGGAATGAAGGAGATATTAGGGCTAGGGTGTGCCTTAGTGGTAAGTGTGTGTTTAGCATGTCTAATGGCCTGAGTTCGAACCCCAGAACCAAGAAATAAATAAAATGAAATCAACAATGAAAATAAAGATAGTGGGACTGGGGTTGTGTCTCAGTGGTAGAGCACTCACCTAGCATGCATGAGGCACTGAGTTCAATACTCAGCACCACATTAAAAAATAAACAAAATAAAGGTTGTGTCCATCTACAACTAAAGAAGAAATTCTTAAAAAAAAAAAAAAGTAGTATCTGAAAAGACTTTTTAAAAGAGTAGCTGGATCTGGGCATGATGGTACACACCTGTAATTTCAACAGCTCTGGAGGCTGAAGCCAGAGGATCTGGAGTCAAAACCAGCCTCAGCAACTTAGCAAGGTCATAAGCAACTCAGTGAGGCCCTATCTCTAAATAAAACATTAAAAAGGGGGTGGTGGGTCTAGGGATGTGGCTCAGTGGTTAAGCACCCATAGGTTCAATCCCCAATACCAAAAAGAAAAAAAGACATCTGGAAACTTAAGTGACAGAGCTTATAGAAAACTATTTCATTCTTGATCATTTAATCCCTCTCTCTGGCCTCACTTTACCTATACCTAAAGTAAGGGTTATTTTCAAAGTTAGTTCCAGCTCAAAGATTACACTGTCATTATATACTTCAGTCAGTGGGAGGTGATTCAAATTATAATATTCTACTGCCTAAAAATAAAATGCTAGCTATCATCAGAAAGAACAATGGAAATAAAAAAAGAAATCATATCCCAAATTCTATAAAGCTATCCATATATGAAAAACCAACACAAATGTTGAAACTGCCAAACTTTTTTTTAATATATACTGTGTATTTTCTATATGTAAATACAAAAAACAATAACTAAAGCACTTGTTCTTAAACCTTGCATATTACAACTATAAGGTAGCTTTAAAAAATGAACAAACAAACAACAACAACAAAACCCAGTAATGCCAGGGACCATATTTCCAAAGATTCTGATAAATATTATTGATTGGTCTGGGGTGGAGCCCAGAGAATAGGTAACTTCTAAAGTTCCACACATTATTCTAAGACTTCAGCAAGGTTTGAGAAATGTTAAAACTTAAATAACAAATAAGATATGTTTTAAAAGAGTAAAACCTCATAATTAAAGCTTGTGAAATTATCAAGGCTATGAATAGAATGAAAAATTAACCTGCTCACAAAATTATACCATACCATCATGGGGTTTACCTGTTCCCAAAATAAAGGAGTAAGTTAAAGGACCAATTGAATTGAGGATTAGTTGCATAGAGTAGTAAGTGTGTACAATGTTACCCGAGGTATAATGCAAACTTTAGATAATTATATTCAGAAGAGCTCATAAGAATTCCAGGATAGCAGATGCCTGGGGGTTATCAAAGAGAGCAAGTACTTTCAAAGTATATAACTATTTTGAAGCAGATACTCAAGATCATCATTCCTATTAAAATGTCCTTAGTGCAAGGGTCAAAACCAGAATACTAGACTGCATGGACCCAGGATGGCACATACATAACTCTAGCTTTGAAAGAATTCATGACTGAAGATCATACATTTCTCTGGGGATAAAAGAAATAGAGTAAAACTTAACACAGTGCATTTGCTGCTATTTATTTATTCAGCACTTATTTGTGTTATGTACCACACCTGTACCAGATACTTTAAAATAACTCATTTAAGTCTCACAAGGCAATTAATTATCCTCATTTTACACACAAGAAATCAAGGCTCTGGAAGGTCATTTTGGCAAATAAATATTAAAGGCATGATATACAACAGTAAATTGTAGCGCATGGAATTAAACAAAGATCTATACCACTGTGCCTTTCACAATATTTTATATATTATCATAATAAGAAAAATAAACATCATTTTAAGTGCTTACTTTTTCTACTTAAATGCTTAGAAAGTCTTCTCCACAGTTTTATGAAGCCACTTCATCAAAAGATATTTCAATCATTTTTGACTCCCCCTTTTCTCAAATTTTACATCCAATGCCTAGTACATCTTGCTGGTTCTATCTTCAAAGGTGTTCAGAATCCATTATACTTTAATGACATAACAAAAAATACATTCATATATTCCTGCCACCCTCACTCATTTCTAGCCTGAATTAACTCAGCCTCCTAACTAGTCTTCCTGCTTCTTCTACCCTTCCACATCTATTCTCATTTTGGCAAAGGGATCTTTTTAAAGACAGCCATTACCTCTGCTCTCTGATTAAAACATTACAATGGCTGCCCATCTTGCTGAGGTATAATAGGCAAGACTCAGTACTTCTATGACATTATTTCTTCCATCAGCTTTCTCTACTCTTGCCACATCTGCCTCTTTGTTATTCCCCAAACATTCCAAGAATTCCCACTTCTCCTGGCTGCTTCCCCTGCTTACACAGCTTCACTTCAGGTTATTACATTTTCAGGTTTTAACTCAAATGGCATCTTATCAGTAAAAGCTTTCTTCCCCTCTCAAGGATTACACATCCCCCTTATCCCAACAGGGCATTTATCACCTTTCAATCTGTTATGTATGTATTTATCACTGTCTGCTCCCAATTTAAACTTGATTAGAGCAAGATCTCTTTATTCTCTCTTCATTGTTGTATCTTTTCTCGTACCTCAAATGGGATACAGCATGAGGTAGGTACTTAAGAAATATATGCTGAATAAAAATATAAATTATTACTGACAAAACCCAGATTCATGAATACTCCAGCATACAACCTCCACACCACATACCCTGCACAATCTTATAACCAACTACATACAATTCTAGCATTTTCTGGTAAATATCCAAGCCTCTTCCAATTCTACCACACATAATCATCAAGATCTAGGGCCAAGCCAGGAACAGAGAGTGGTGCACACTTATAATTCCAGTGACTTGGGAGGCTGAGGCAGGAGAATCATAAGTTCGAAGTCAGCCTCAGCAATTTAAAGAAACCCTGTTTCAATTTAAAAATTAACAACAAAAAAATGGAGGGATGCTGAGGATGCAGCTCAGTGGTAAATCACCTCTGGGTTCAAACCCTAGTAATCCCCAAAAATCTAGGGCATGGGTTTGGGGAAGGACCAGGAATTAAACCCAGGGGCACTTAATCACTGGGCCACATTCCCCAGACTCCTTTTTACATTTTATTTTGAGACTGGATCCAAGTTGCTGAGGCTAGGTTTGAACCTGTGATCCTCCTGCCTCAACCTCACAATATGCTGGGGTGGTGAGCACTGTGCCACTGCTCCCAGCTAGGGCCACTAATTTTTGTGTTTCATATATTTGCTTTCCTAATAGTTAGAAATTTTCAAATACTGACCTTTGGGCTCTCTTTAACTCAAAGCATTTTACTCCAGCTCTCGTTTCCTTCACTTTCAATTCTTCCCTCTTATGCTATTCTAAGAAAATTAACCTTCCTAGCAAGTTAGAAACTTTGATTCTTCTACATATTGTTTATTTTCTATTATACTAACTAGACTACATGTTTCTTTGGGGTCTTTAGCACAATGTCTCACATACAGAAAATATTCTCAAATCTTATTAGTATTCTTTCTCCAATTCCTTTCACACATGTAAAGCTCAGTAATACCTTGATTATTCTTTTTTTCTCCCATGAATAGCCTATTCTCTTAGAGTGGGAGAACATTGCTAAAAGTTAATAGACAGTCTATTAAAATGTGCATGGGGAAATAAATGACAAAAGTTTTCGATACAATATAGCTGTTTCCTTACTCTCAAAATCTGAATGTGGCAGAGGCAGGCCAGGTAGTTGGGACCTTGGATTGCCTTTGAAAACTCTGCCTTGTCAACTTGAAAGAGCAGAACTGACAGGTTCCTGAAGGGACAAATTAGACAGAATCTTAAATCTTTGTTGGTGTTAATAACATGAGAAGAAATTTAAAAATGATCCATATTTCATCAAAATTCATTTAACTATTTTATTTCCTATTGTTTTACTAGGAATATTTCTAATGGCGAAGAAAAATGAAGTGAAATGTTTGAATTTAATGATGATCTGATGCAAAAATGTTTTTTTTTAAATTTCCAATTTCACTAATAAGGGAGACAAAGATCACAGAATATTGCAAACCCTCTTCCCCTTTAATACTTAGGTTCAGAAAATATGACAGAGTTTTTAAGTTTCTCTATGGGAACTTAATTTAGTACAAGTCAAGACACTGTAAAAATGTATTGTTCTTAATATGATGAGCATGAATTAGAAACCTACCTTAAGTTTAAAGTGTGCATGTGTGTGTCTGTGTCAAAAAGTAAAGATTGACAACACAGGAAAATCAAAAAGTTTAAACGTGAGGGAGAGGGTGAACAGGACAGGATGGATTAGAAATTCCCAAACTCCTACTTATAGTATTGAGTTCTTGTTTGTTTTTGACTTATTTTACAATTCCTAAATCAGAAATTAAAATATAAGCAGCTATATAAAAAAATCATATCCTGCAAATGCACACATTAAAGTTAAGCCCTGCCTTTAACTCTTTCTTGAAGCCTGAAATCCACAAGCTCATTTACACAATGCATTACTAATAAAGGTAAAAATGTATAAGCATTCAAACATGTTGGGTACTATATAGACATGATCAGACTCATTCTAAGAAAACTTACAAATTTCAAATAGACTATATTAGAGCACCATAACAGTAGAAATGAAAGTCACCAAAGAATATAAACATAAAACTGTAGAAATACAGACTTAGAAGAAATCATAGACACCATGGACCACTTTCACATTCATTCAACCTGTTCATCCATCATCTCCATGAGAGATCTTCCCTAATGATCCCATCTAAAACAGCTGCCCCATCACACTTTATTCCTGTACCCTGACTTCTTTTTCCCCACAGCTGTTACCACTGTAAACCATTATTCTACACAGCTGCACTTGCTGATTATTTGCCTTCAGACTAAAACAAACTCCAGGAGGGCAGAATCTCTGTCATTTTTGTTAATCCCATAACCTAGACACAAATGGTGGGTATTCAGTAAACATGTCATGAATACAAATGATGAAAGTGAAGCCCAGAGAGGTTAAAGGATTTCCTCTAGGTCACAGAGCTAGCAGCAAGCACGGTCCTTATTGATAACCCTGTCTACTATAATCTTGCCTTGTGGAGAACCATTTCTTCACAAAAGCAGTCTGTTTTAGCACATGATTCTACTTAACAGATTTTGCCCTCTCTGCCAAAGAAAATACATGTTACAAAAAGAGGTGAGGGGGGGTAAACTGGATAGCATTTTAATTTCAAGTACTTTACAAACAAAAACTGTACTCAAATTTCCTAAGCATATAGGATTAGCCCTTAAAACAGGCACAACCAATAACAGTTCTTTAAGTTCCTCCTGAAATTAAGTGTGTGCTTTATAACTTTTTTTTTAATATATAAACTTCTACAAATTTCTCATTATCAGTTTTATTTTTTTTATTTTTTTTTTTTTGAGAGAGAGAGAGAGAGAGAGAGAGAGAATTTCAATGTTTATTTTTTAGTCTTCGGCGGACACAACATCTTTGTTTGTATGTGGTGCTGAGGATTGAGGATTGAACCGGGCTGGCTGCACGCCAGATGAGCGTGCTACCGCTGGAGCCACATCCCCAGCCCTGTGCTTTATAACTTTTAAGAACCAGCACTGAAAACCAACTTACCAACTCAGAATGGCCTGTAAAGTATCAACTCACTTTCATTCTTCTCAGGGCCCACAATAGCTCACCTCTGGATATATTTTATCTGGTAGATTATGTAAGGCAAGTAATTAATACTGAAGCCTCTTTAGCTCCTTTAAAAATACATGCCAGTCCCACAAAACATGGAACATAAAATTAACTCTTGGCAAGTTTTAGATTCTGAGAACCGGAACCATCTGCAAACCATGACTGGACCACAATTACCTAGGTCCTTCATTCAAAATCCATGAAACTAAATGAAACACAGGAGTGGTGAAAAAGAAGAAAAGGCCAGAAAAAAAGACTTCACATACAAAAAAAGGGAGTTGATATTTCTAACACTATTGCCCAACATCAGTCTCTCACTGAAAGCCAAGGCCCCACGGACACAACTTGGGCTGTCTTCTTGGATCACTTTCCTTGCAGAAAGAGAAATCAACTACCAATACCTTTGGCAGATAACGTGTCCAGACCTAGGATGGAACACGGTAGGACAGCATGTTTTGCTCAGTGTCTCAAAATTACTGTCAGCCCAATTAGTGAAGGAAAAGGGACGCCCTAAGATGTAGCATGGCAGGAGAGTGGAAATGAGACTGGGAGTTAAGAGTGGGAAGCAGCAGAGGAAAAGGCGCGGGGAGGGTCATAAACGCATCCAGAGCTGGAGTGAGAACCCGGGTGGAAGAAGTGGGGTTAGCGAAAGCCAAAGGTGAAGGGAAGAAGGGGATGAGATTCTGGTGGGATGGCCAAGGGGTAAGGGACCCGTCGCCGCATCAGCCTCCGCCAGAAGCCCGAACCCCTTAGCACCGCCGGCGCCCGCCAGGGTGGTTGTTGCTGAAGAAGACCCAAGGACCTGCCTTGCTTGGTCATGGTGGCCGCAGGCTGCTCAGGCGCCCAGCAGCTGAGGCAACGGAGGCAGCCAGCAGCACCTCCCACTCCCTCCGCAGCTCCTGGCCCACACCCCAGTCAGCAGGGAGCAGTCGCTTGGGCGCAGGGCCAGAGGAGCCCGTGAAGGGCCGAAAGTGGGCCAACTGCGGCTGCGCCGCAGCCCAGCGCCTGCTGGGAAATGTAGTCGCGGGGCAGGGCGCGGGAGGCCAGCTGGCTGCGCCTGGGCTGGGCGTGGCCGCGGTCCTGCTCCGCCCCATCTCCACAGAGGGGCCTTGGAACCGCCCCGCGCGGGTTTCTTCTAGGTCTGGGCTAGGCGGCGCTGTGCCCCGCGCCCGTGGATGTCCATCGAGGGGCCTTGGAAGCGCCCAGCTTGTATTTCCTCCACGTATGGGCTAGGCGGAGCTGTGCCCCGCGCCCGCCCGGGGGCAGAAGCTGCGGAAGTTCATGGTCGGCGCTCCCAGTTGTACGCACACTCAGGGAAGTATCACGCTAACATATCAGCCCGAGTTGTACATCTTTTAGAGCTTCCTGATCATTTTGTTTTTAAAAATAAAAAAAAGCTCAAAGCAAGCTGTATTGTCCACCTGCAGGACGTTGGTCCTCCCACCGGCCGCACTCCGTCCTCTCGTTAGCCCCGACGTCGGGAGTTTCTCGGTACTCCAAGACCTTCCACTCGCCCACTCCGGGTCGCTGTCGCCGTCGCGCTTGCCTTTTTACCGGAGGGGCTCAAACCTGTTGCCTGATGAGTTTTCATTTACAGGAAACTCTGGTCATCTCTTCCCTGAGACAACACAGCGGCTTCCTGGGGCTTGTTCCCATTTCTAGTTTGTTGAGGTCTCCAGAAAAACTCTTTCATCTGAAGTACATTTCCCTTTGTAGTAATCCTGCAGTGAATCCTGTAAATATTTCAGATATCAAGTAACATGTAGCATGGCAGGAGAGTGGAAATGAGACATGCTATATGTTTTTTCGGTCTCATTTTTCCTATCATCCCCCACTCCCCGAGATTTTTGCTCAATTCAATAGAGCAGATATTTTGATTTGTCAGTTATATCCCGCGCCCTGGAGCTGTAAAGATAGATGACACAGTTCAGAGTTCCTATCATCAGAGATTGAGATTTTACACACACACACACACACACACACAATGCCTTGAAACTACACTGACATTATTATTACCCTATATAAACGTATGATTACACTACTGGTGTGACTCAGCACCATATACAGCCAAAGGAATGAGAAGTTATCCTCCATATGTGTTCAATATGTCAAAATGCACCCTACTGTCATACATAGCTAATTAAAACAATTAATAAGAAAAAAAAAAACTACACTATGTGAAAGAACAAAGTCCCTTTCTGCTCCAGACCAGATCTCCCTTGGGCATCTATGGACCTCTCCTTTCTCACTTGTCAGGTTCCCAGTTTCTTCCACATTTCACTTGCATACTAGCAACACTATCAATCTACCAAAGGCACACCCAAGTCCATTCCTTTTAAATGGACGTTTTGTAAATGTTTTTCTTTTCTGAATACCTTGATATTATTATATTACTAAAAAAAAACTCACTACAACGAAGGGACAAAGGAAGGAAAAACACTTAAGAATTGAAAATGAAATTATTGGGCACTGATTTCTTCAACCTAAAAAGTTACTTGTAATCCTCTGTTACATAGGATGATCTTTTGGGATATCAGAACTGATGTCCATGGGGGGGGGAAACGTAAAAATATAGGGTGATGAGTGATATGTAAGGGAAGGACATCCTGTCCTTGTCCTCTCTGGCCTCCCCCTCTTCCCATGGATACTTGTGCAAAGAACAGGAAACACATTTTATCTGGTCTAGTTGCAAATAAAGATGGCAAGCTCTAGCTTCTCTGTTATTGAATGTTTCCGTTTTGTGAATTCATCCTTTAGTACAATAAGAAGTTGATCAGGGCCTGGTGTATTCCCTGTGTCATAAATTATTTTGGATGCTAAGTGTCCTTTGAGATACAACCCAGTTTTCTCATTTACAACTCAAATAACAAAAGTCCAAAGAAATTGATTCTTGTCCACAATGAGATTCTGAGTGCCGAAGCCAAAAGTAGCACCTAGATTTCCTGCCTGCTAATTCAGGGATTTTTTTTGTTAATTAACAGGTTGACTCTTCTCATTTGATCTACCAGAGTACCAAGGAGACAATTATTCAATAACCACTTTTTTTTTAATCTGAGGGGTTTAAGTAATCTTACAGGTTTGAATATTAGCTGTTTTTCTCAAATGTAGACTTGTGCTGATTCATCCTTCAACTCAATTCATAACAGACTATGAAACATAATTAAATTGAGATAACCTAGACTACCATATATATGCAAAAAGCACTGTTTTGATTCGTCATTTAACTTTATTACCTTTTTTTCCTTTTCAAGAATTTATTTATACTCAAGATAATGTTGATGATTTATGTCATGAGAATATCATTCAATTTACCAAAATATTAAAAGTGGTTATAGTAGAAATGGGATTATGGAGCAATTTTCACTTGTTCAAAAATTTTTCATATATGGTTATATTTCTTTTTAGTAACAAAAAAAAAATTTAAATAGGAGAACTTCCCTTGTAGTTCTTTTGCCTCAAATTGCTTTAAGATAATAAGATACATGCATTCCCAAATTTCCTCCTAAATGAATCAACTTCTAAAATTATTCATTTTTTAGTAGTGAACTTACTGGTGTTTCCCCTGCCCCACTTTGTGCTTTTCTGTTTTTCACATTTTCTATATTAATTATGAATTACTAAAAGTATTTTATTGAATATAACATATATACAGAAAAAGCCAATGAACTTTGACAAATTCAACATATCTATATAACCACTATTCAAATCATGACATACAACATTATAGGCATCCCAGAAGCTTCCTCTCAATGTACATTCTCAGTTATAACAGTAAAAAATGTCTCTTGAATTCCAGGGAAATATCCTTTAAAAGTTAATGCCAAAAATGACATAGCATTTGTAATTAGTCAAAGTTAAACTTTATTTTACTCTCTACTTAATTTTCCAGATTTGGAAACCTTGAGCAAATGAGATTTTTTCATCCTTGATTATTTTGTTTTTAATATGGTAATATCAGTTACACTATAAAGTAACAGTGAGATTATATGAGAGATGAAATGTAAATCCCTTTGCATAGTGTCTAGCATATGGTAAATACTAATAATGGCTATATTTTAATACAATTTAGAATATTGACTAAAATGATACATATAAAAAGCAGGCCTTGAGCTGGGCAAGGTGGCACATTCCTGTAATCCCAGCTACTTCTGAGGCTGAGGCAGGAGGATTATGAAGTTTGAGGTCAGCCTGGAGAGTTTAGCAAATTTGTCTCAAAATTGCCTAAGCAATTTGTCTAAAAATTAAAAACAAAAAACAGGCCCTGATAAATATGAGGGGTTCGATTATTGTTCTTTTTACTTTCTCATCCCACTTCCACTATTCAGAATTTTAATTTAGTAGAGTTAAAATAATCTTATAAACAAAACAAAATTAATGCCTAAGTCTAACATTTAAGACCTCACAGTGTGGTTGATTTCCTGGTCTTTTCCTTTATAATGAAGTCTAAATAATATAAAAATAGTGTTCCCTAAGAACACAGAGTTAAAACCAGATTAAAGTGAAAAATGTAAAATACTAAAAGTTTATTTTGATAATAGGAATATTTTCTACTTTTTGTTATATATGTGTATATGTTGTGGGATGAGCATTATAGTTCTATAAAATGACAATACATCTGCTTTTATGTGTGTGTGTGTGTGTGTGTGTGTATGTGTGTGTGTTTCATTAAAATGAGTGGGTTTTTTTCAAGTGATTTTATTTTATTTATTTTTTTATTTTTGATGCTTTTATTGAAAAGGTACATTTAAAAAATACACAGACATTTTACCATTTACAGATTGCAGATATAGATACTCTAAGAGAGTTCACTATTTTATTGTTTTATGATACTTCTTGCCCCTGATATCACAAATATTCTAGTCTTGTTGATACCAACTTCGAAAGGGGTGCATGGGAGCATGACCTGCAACATATTCAGTGAACAGAAAGACAAATTGTTCAATTATAAATTTTATATCTTCTGTACATTATTGCATTAGGGAGCCACAAAATTATGTAGCATCATTACAAATGAAAACAGGTTAAAAATAAAGATAATTACGTAGAAATACATGGATTCATTTTCTTCTTGCAGAATGCACAGGAGTGCCAAAATGTGCAATTTAGGAAGCTCTTTTTGTGTTTGTATATATTTGCTTAGCAACTCAAACCAGTGAGGAAGCTACAAAATAAGTTAGACAAAAATAGCAAACAGGTAGTAATTATAGCTATGTTATATGGCTTTCTATTTTGTTTAAATATCTCCAAATAAAATATGAAATAAAGAAAATACATTATCTTTTGTTCTCTTAACGAGAAATTCAAAGCTATTTTGCCTCCTAACATTTACACAGCAACTAAAGATGTTGAATTCAGACAAGAGATACAATCTAGTACTACACAGGATACAACAGTACTTGGGTCTAAAACAGTACACAATCCCTGTCGACGAGAGTACACCAAAAAGAAAACGTGATCCGTTGGTAAGATGGTATTCACAAGTAAGCACTTGTGTTCTATTTTTCTTCCACACTAGAATATGCCTGGTTGGATTCCAGAGCTATTTACAGACATCTGAGGAAGATCCTAGTTTTCAAGTCTGTCAGGAAAATATTCCATATTGTTCTAAGCCAGATTATACCCATGGGAAAACAGAGACTGGTTTTCTTTTTCTTTACTTTCTGACTGTACATTTTCAAGAACCCAGATTTCTCAGTTACACCAATTAAATGGGGTCAAATTGGGGAGGGAAAAGGGTACATGTGCTGCTCACATTCCAAAATGATTTGATCGGTCCATAAAAGCACTCTTGAATCTAGTTATTTGTTTTTCACTGAAGCTGGGGTTTCAGGTGGTAGGCTGCATTTTGTGGGTAGGTGGGATACTTACTGTAACTCAAGTTGCTGAAATCCTTTTGGCTTGGCTTCTCGACTTTCCTACTGGCCTGGCTGGTCTTGGGACTTGCACATGTCAGTATGGGGCAAACAGGATGGAGGCCGGAGTGGCACAGATGGGCCCATGCCCTGGCCTCAGGAGAGCTGGAGGGATAGCTGGAGCCTGGAAGAGCTAGGCAGATGGCTGGGGTGGCAGTGACAGTGCAGAGGACACAGCCGCTGCTGCTGCCAGGGGTGAGGACAGGAAGGCTGGGCCCAAAGGTTTCATCATATCTTTCTGGAATGCAAGTTTTGCTGTTAAAATGCTTGGGCTCCGCTGGAGTTTGTTGTAAGGGCTGTATTTCGGCTTCAGTGGCTTCCCTGCAACTGGTCTTTATGCCTCTGGCTAGAAATGTGCTGTTTGAGTTGAATTTCCGAGTTAACATGAACATCACAGATTTCACAATGAAATGTCTTGTTCTGTAGTCCTGACCCCTTATTGCCATTCTGCATCTTTAATCTTGATCCAGGTCTAGGATAGGACTTAATTGAACCAGCTCCATTACGAGCCTCAACCATGGTCTTGTGTTTAGATCCTGTGTTGTGTGCCTCTAGCTGTGACAGGGAGTTCACAGCCACTTTGCATAGCGAACAATAAAGCAATTTTTTGGCTTTCTCTTCTTCGGATTCAGCAACAGACCCTGGTGCTCCATTTGTGCTTTTGGCTGTCCCAGGTGGCAGGGCAGTTGTGCCAGATTTGAGGAGAAATGAGCCACTTTCAGAGCATGATGGCTGACTGAAACTATTGGCTTTCCGCTTTCCTTTATCTTCTGATTTGTCAGAGCTGTTGCCTGTGATTGGAGTGATGGAGCAGCTGGGATTAGCCTTTGCGCTGTCCTTGGAAGAAACCATTTTGGGTTTATTTTTCATTGCCTCTAGTGCTTTGACCTTCTTGGCATGTTTACTTCCTTTGTAGTGGGCCTCGGCCTGGCTATCTGAGTTAAAGCGAAGCTGACAGACATTACAAGAAATAACTTGTTTCTTCTTTGGGGGAATGGATACTCCAAATGTGTGGTAAATGACTGCTTTTTGCACAGGATCCATTGTGTTAAAATTTGGAAAGAGCCCAACAGCCGAACTACCGTCCACTGGAAAAGACATAAATGGTTTGATATCCAGTGAAGGATGCATCATCGGAGTAGGAGTGCGCACAAGAGCAGGAAGGGTAGTAGTATGGCATGTACTGCCTGTGCTGGTGTTGGGGCTGGGGCTGGCCAGCAGTGTCCCCGAGCTCTGGGCTGGAAGCGGGGGCTGCCCATCGCTCAGCTGCTTCACTCGTTTGCGATGGGATTTGCCGTTGTAATGGACCTGGGCCTGGGCTGCAGAGTTCAGCTGGATGTTGCACACCTCACAGAAGGAGAACAGAATTTTCTTTTTCTCTTTACTTAACTGGTCCTCAGGCCTGTGGGTCTTAATGCCCCTTTCTTCAAAGCCCCGTAGAAAAGCTGCCATATTCATAATTCCATCTTCAAGATGGTACTTCATACATTGGGTTGTGTTCTAAAACCCCTTTTTTAAGTCGGTTGATGGGAAATTGTGCATATTTTCTTATAGATTTAGAAAAACAAATTGCTTTTAGGTTTCCAGATCAGCCCATAAACATCAATTTAATCTTCGATGAACTTGAAACGTAGACCATCTCGGCGCGCCGGCCGCAGGCCCTTAGGGCAGTGGCTCCTCCAGCCTGGAATTTGTTGCTCGAGCTCCGGCGGTTGCCGCGGTCCCGCCAGGGCTGCACTGAAGCTCCGCGCAGACGCTCTCCCTCGATCTGCTGCACCCCCGGACGGTATCTACCGTGACAGCGGCGGCGGTGGCGACGGCGACAGCTGGGCGCAGCGCGGCCCCAGAACTGTCCAACTCTTTCAGGCGTGGGGCTCAGACGCCCTGCCACGGCCCCGGCGCTAAGCGCCTGCGCGCCCGGCCTCGCCCAAGTGAGTCGCGTGTGCCCGGAGCCCGCCGGGTGCGCCCTGCCGGCATCAGCCGCCCGCCGGGGTCCCTAGTCTGGCCGAGGACCCCCGGGTTTAGACGCTCCAACGCCACTCCCACACGCTGATGGTGGTGACGGTTGACCAAGGAGAGACTTGCAAGGCACACACACTAAAGCGATGAGGCGGGACTGTTCGGGGCTGGTTGACACTGCAGAGCCTCCCTCAGCAGCGCTGCCTTAAATCCCGCCTTGCCAGGCGCCCGCGCACAGCTAGGGAGAGCAGGCGCCGGCCGACCAGGGGTCCCACCCGGGGCGCAGCAGTTCAGGTCCTTGAAGAAATGCTTGGCGATGACAGAGGTCCCCAAACCCAGATGCCAAGCCGCGCACAAGGGCGGATGTTTCCTGTATTAGGCAAACCAGAGTGAAACTCTCTTCTTGGAGATGGGCAGACCAACTGTTTGTTTTTTCTCTTTGACCAGCTCTCTGCTCGCTGACCACACGGAGCAGCCTGGGCGTTTTTGGCTGAGCCGGGAAGGCCCGGAGAGCCGAGGCATCGCAGCCTTGCTTGGACCTGAAACCCTCATGGGCGAGGAGAGGGCGCATTTCCTCAAGTGATTTTAAATGACCAGTTATTTGAGTCTTTGAGAATTTACCCAAAGAAAAACTTCAAATTGAACTTGACAGTTCTTTCAAATTTCTGAGCAGAAAAAAAAGGGGAACAGCTGGAGCTAAGAGAGAGGCCGCCCCAAGGGTGAAGAGAATTTGGGGGAAGAACAAGTGATAACCCATTGTCTAAGGTCCTCTGCTACCATCTGGCTTCTTGGCAATCTCTCTCCCTTCTCCTGACTGCTTACCTGCTTCTGCGTCTGACTTCCCTTAGACTCCAGCCAAACCTACTGCCTAGATCTGAAGTCTGGTAATGGCTTGGTTGGAAAAGCAGTCAATAATAAGTTAGAAATGAAGGAAATCTATCATTTGAAACTCTCTTTGAGTCCAAGAACTAAATCTACATCATAGGCTTGTGATATGATGGGAAAATAGCCTCTATTAGTTGTATTATTATTACTATTATTATTTTCTCTTGGATGAGTATGGTTGAGGTTAAGAAGCTGCCTAATTTTAAAATTATCTTATTAATTATGTTTAATAAGTTTATGAAAATTAAATTTAATTTTAAATTAAAACTAATTTTATCATAATTGATAATCTGAGAAATAAATACTTCAAATCCAAAATCAGGATTACTTTAATAAATTTAAATAACACTGGAGAGACCAAATTGATTACACAGTTCTGAAACTGTAGCAAGACTTCTCTTGGAATATTAATGGTAATCAAATTCTATTTTTCTAAGCAAAGACTGGGTTTTGACATATTCAAAACCACATACAAAACCACATTCTGGTTTTCTCCCCTTCAACTCCATCTCTTGTTTCTCTACTCCTTTTCCCTTTTAAAATTTCCAGTGAATGAAAATTCTACTCAACAAATATTGTTTTTTTTTAAATAACTAAAGTGTCCCAATTTCTAAGCTAAGAACTGAATTTCAAACAATTATATAACCTTCATTCTCTAAAAATAACTGTGTGTGTGTGTGTGTGTGTGTGTGTGTGTGTGTGTAAGAACATTTTTGAACACTGGCTATTCCTGCCAAGAAAACTGAAATACACTGGCTTCTAGGTATAGCCACTTTCTCAGCAGAAGACACACAATCTTCAGTTAGGTGTGAATTGTTCAGAACAGCACCACCTCCCCAAACTCCTGTTCGACTGCTTCTCAAAAGAATTAAAATGTGATATACTTTTGCACATTATTTTTTTTACAAACCTGACAGGGGAAAAATATCTGGACTTTGTGCCAGAAAACAAAGAAAAATGAAGTTAATGTCTGTTTAAGTTTTTGAAGACACATGCTTTACTTAGATTTTTTTAAAACAGGATTTAATATATTTTGAATGTACTACAACTCTATTCTGCAGGCTCTCCATAGGGTACTATTATTGTTCAATATGTGTTAATTATAGTACTTGTTCTTGTTCTCTACAATGGAAAATTCTACCATTATCTCTGTTATCTCCTTTTCCAGATTTCCCCTCAGCAGCAGGACATAAAGTAACAAGAGTAGGAGAGTAGGACTGGTTTGAACCAGCTAATCCAGACTTTCCCATGAACTCATAATGTTTAATATTACCAATAAGCTGACTGCATTCAAATTTAGCCAATACATATAAATTTACTAGGGAAAACAAGACAATTTAAATAAAATGGTTCTTAGTATTTGGCAATATCCAAATTAATGCTGCAACATTAATTAAAAATTAATTCTTCCTTAATTTTTTTTAAAAAGGAAGAGGGCAGAATGGAGTTTTAAAGCAGAGTTCAAATATTCAGAGGAAAAAAGTATCATGAAAGAAACCCAATATTGCTGACATAAAAAGTAATAACAATTATTTTATAGTTAATATTTATTGAACGTGTACTAAGAAGAGCATTTCATGTGTTTTAATTCAAACTTTACAATGTCCCCATAAGGTAAATTCGATTTTATTGGACATCTAAGGATACTACCACATAGCCATAGATACCAGAAGGCAGGGGCCAGGTTATGTAGGACCTTGAGAATTGTGTTGAGGAGTTGGTCTTTATCTAAGGTAACCAGCTGAAGAGTTTTTAGTAAGGTGTCAAATTTTAATATATGTCATTTGATTTTGTGTGTAGAAAACAGCAAATCCAGAGCTACTCTATGAGATAAACAATATTATTGTTCTTATTTTGCAGAAACAGAAACTGAGGCAAAAAAACAAACAAACAAGTGACTTACCAGTGTTATACAAGTTGTGACATAGCTGGATTCCTACCCAGGCTGAGCCTACCATCCACAGCTGTATTTTTACTACTTCACCTATGATGGGAGTTTTATCCTGATAAAATCATCTTAAATTTAAAACATCATAAGTCAGAAATGTATGAATATACCTAACCTACCGAACATCCTAGCTTAGCAACAGGGTACACTGTAGAGACATGGTTGTGTTTCCTCTTAGTAGCACGAGGCTCAACTGAAGCTGACCAGGAGCAGCAGTTCACAGCCACTACCCAACATGGAGAGAGATTATCCTATGGCTATTCCTCACCTGGGAAAAGACTAAAATGCAAAATTTGAAGTATGGTGCTTACTGAATGTGTAGCACTCTTGCTTGTACCATCATAAAGTCAAAAAAGTTTAAGATGAAACATTGTTAAGTCAAGAATCATCTGTACTGCAAATGAGCATGGGGAACTGGAGTAGGGTACTAACAGTAATAATAAAGACACATGGAAGGATTTGGTAAGATATTGAGACTTGTGCCCACTTCGGTGGCATATACACTAAAATTGGAGTCACACAGAGAAGATTATCACAGCCCAAGTGCAAGAATGACATGTGAATTTGTGAAGCATTCCATGTTTTTAAAAAAATTATTGAGATCTGGTGATGTATTAAGCATAGTGAGCGAGAAGGCCAGAATTGTAAGTGATGATATGCTTATGTCTTAAGCAAAATGAGAATTTAGCTGTTGAGTGGGAGATCATGGTCACAGAAGCAGGTTTTAGGTAAGGAGATGAAGAGTTCAATCTTAAATTAACCAAGTTTGAGGAGTTTCTGAGACAAATAACAGGTTATTTAAGATGTAAATGTGGCTGGGTATGGTGGCACATACATGTAATTCCAGAAGCTCAGGAGGCTGAGGCAGTAGGATCATGAGTTCAAAGTCAGCAAGTTCAACTTAGCAAGGTACTAAATAACTGAGCAAGACCCTGTATCTAAATAAAATATAAAAAATGGCTGAGGATGTGGCTCAGTGGTAAAGCAACCCAGGGTTCAATGTCTGTTACCAAAAAAAAAAAAAAAAAAAAAAAGACGACGACAAAAAAGTAAATCTTAAGGGCTCCTGATAACCTTTAAAAAGAATGTTACCTTTTGTCCTCTTGCATGCCATATTTCATACCATTCATTCCTTTTTACTACCATCTGTGATTGTTTTATTCCATCTCCTGCCAGAATGTAAGCCTATTATGATAGATTTTTTGTTTGACCACTAGATTCCCAACATCTGTCATACATAAATTGTCCAATGAATGAATAAAAGACAGCCTTGGAGAATCATATCACAAAATTTTTTGATAAAGGTGAATTCAAGTTCTCCTTATTCATGTGTCCAGTGTGAATAAAAGCACTGTCATAAGGCAATCCATTTGAGGAGCGGGTGGCTTACTAGGGATTGAACCTAGAGGCTCTTAACCACTGGGCCAGCACTTTTATTTTGAGATAGTGTCTTACTGAGTTACTTAGAGTCTCACTAAGTTGCTTGATAGACCCAACCTGATCTTTTATTAAATTGGGAGCCATCTTGCCACAAAGCCATGAAAAGCTAATTTCGGCTTTACTATAAATTACTGCAAATTCTGAACCTGCTTGGAATGCCTGCCCGTGCCTTGAACTCACCCATTCCTGGCTCTCTGACCAGATAGCAGCCCTCTCTGAAACTTTAGTGACACCTCATAAATATTGGCCTTCCCTGGCCAGACAACGACCCTCTCTGAGGCTCTAATGGTCCTCATAAATTCTGATGTTGGGGCCAGCAAAAAATGTAAACTGCTTGTCAGAGTTCTGTTATCTGTAACCCCCCCTTTTGTGTAACTTTCTGGGCTATAAAGCTGGGCTGTAGGAAAGCTGGGGCTGCTGTCTTGTTCCTGCCGTTTTGTGAGGAAAAGGCAGTCCGGCCAGTCGAAATAATAAGCTTGCTTTAATTTGATTTTAATTGGAGTCAGTGGGCTTTTCTTGCGTCCTGGTCTAACATTGCTGAGTTGACTTTGAACTCACAATCCTCCTGCCTCAGCTTCCAGATCCACTGGGATTACAGGTGTGAGCCACCACACCCAGCTCCATTTTTATTTTACAGCTTAGGAAACTTTTTTTAATATTTATTTTTTAGTTATAGGTGGACACAATGTCTTCATTTTACTTTATGTGGTGCTGAGGATGGAACCCAGAGCCTCACACATGCCAGGCAAGCTCTCTACTTCTGAGCCACAACCCCAGCCCAAGGAAACTCATTTTTAAGTAATTTGGAAAACACTTATGTGACATACTGACCTGTTTATGCAGGTGGGCTATCCTGGACCTCCTACCTAAAAATTAATGATCACATGGTTCTTTTCAAACCTGAGTTCCTCTAAATCACTTGGCTTAAATGAACATCAGTTTGTCATTGTCCTTGACATTCTCTACCCTTCTCCACCTCCTATGTGTATACACACTGGGGTTCACAGTATTCAAAACAGTACTATCAAAAATTTAGTATTCACTAAAAACAGGCCAATCTCCATTAACTTCTCTACTTGATGCTCAACTAAAATGCCATTAAAAAAATATAATACTTTGTTATATCAAAATATTTGGCAATGTAAAAGGTCTCCTTTATATTATTTTCTTGGAGTTTCAAAAAGAGTGACCCAGTTTCATTTTCAAATCTGTTTATTAAAAAAAAAATTACATTCTAAAGATTCAAAAATCTATCAAAATTCAAGTCTGTTTTTTTTTTGTCCCATGTAGGACTAGAAAATGGTCATATTTTTATAATCCTTTTAGGAAATCTATCCTAAAAAAATAATATACGAAGTTTGACTTTTCAAAAGTCAAATGCAACATTACTTTTTGAAATGTAAAAATTGGAAACAAAGTGTCCATGTACAGGATATTGATAATGGCACATCCAACATTAAGTAGCCAGCCATCAAAATGTCATTGCTAAATCCTTCTTATATTTTCAGAGTAGTAGTACAGGGGAAATGCTTATAAAATAAATAGAGGAAAGCAAGATACAACATCCACTACGTAGGATGATTGCAACTATGGAAATAAATAAAGTCAAATATTAACATTTGTTCTGGTTGGTGGGTTCTGGGAATTTTTCCAAAATTTTGCTGAATGTAAACTTAATGATTGAAATAAATTAATTCATAACAAGATATAAAATTGACTTTCCTTTTTCCTCTGAGTCTCTTTATATGCTCATTGGACAAGATTAAAGCCCTTGCTGGGCATAGTAGCACTATCCTGTAATCCCAGCAACTCCAGAGGCTGAAGCAAGTATATCCCAAGTTCAAGGTCACCTCAGCAACCTCAGCAAAAATACTCAGCAACTTAACAAGACCCTGACTCAAAATCAAAAATAAAAAGGGCTGACAATACAGCTCAGTGGTAAAAAACTCTGGATTCAATCCCCAGTACCAACCAAACAATCAACCAACCAACCAACAAACAAAAAGATTAAAGCCCTTTTTTTCACAAACAAAACAAAAACCATTTTTCTCTCTAACTTTAAATAATTTGAAATGAAGAAAGAGGTAAAGAAAATAATCAAAAACAAAGGAAAAAGAAAGGAAGAAAGTATCAATAATGGAAGTTAGAATATTCGAAGAAGTCCACTTAAATTTCTATGGATTCTTTGACTAGAATTGACAGTAGTGGGGTAGGGAAAAAGACATTATAGGTATGAGAACATACTGAGGTAGAAAGCCATGAGTTCCAATGACAGAGACAGAGAATTGTGGATATCGGACAAAGGGTGTAAACAAATTCCTCTTTGGGAAAAGAATAGAGTAAATGGGAAAGAAAGAGTAGTTTTAACTTGTCACTTGTAGACATGATTATCACACGCTTGCTTAGGATAATTTTTATAAAAACCTGGGATAGTTATGATTGATATATAAAATTCTTACTTAAGTAAAATTCTGTGAGCTGTATAAGAAAGAACTAGAGATGAACTTATAATTATTAAATCAGGTTTTTAAAATAACCCATCTGATGGAAAGTATTAAGGAAAGAAATTTATTTATAGCTATACTTTAGCCATTTCTTACACAAACATAAAAATTCCAATTAAGAATGAAGAAAATGTGTAGCTTGGTATGGTGGCATAGGTTGGTAATCCCACTGACTCGGGAGGCTAAGGCAGGAGGACTGCAAGTTCAAGGTCAGCCTCAGAAATTTAGTGACACACTGTCTCAAAATAAAAAAATTAAAAAATATTCTTTAAAGAGGTGGGGGTGCAGTTCAGTGGTTAAACATCCCTGATTTCAATCCCTGATACCCACCCCTGCCAAATGTGAGGAATAGTAAAGCATATAATTAAATAGTTATTTCATAAATTAAATGTTTTGGAAATTGGCTAATTATATCCATCATTCAGTACTGTTTGAACGGAAGACATAATGAATATAAAGTATCTAACACAAGTCTGGCATTCAACAGAAATGGCAGCTTTTATCTTATTTATTTTTATGTGGTGCTGAGGATTGAACTCAGGGCCTCATGCTTGCTAGGCAAGCGCTCTACCACTGAGCTATAGCCCCAGCCAAGAAATGCCAGCTTTTATTGATAGTTAATGATCTGCAATATTTTTTTTGCAACTTCATTTAATTATTTATTTTATGTGGCTGAGGATCAAACCCAGTGCCTCACATGTGCTAGGAAAGCGCTCTACCACTAAGTCACATCCCAAGCCCCATGATCTGGAATACTTTATAATTTCTGTGCCTGCATGAAATATTTGATGTTTTATGCTGTCATACTGTAAAAACAATTTTACACACATGTTAAGACTATTTATCAAACTTAATATTATTATTATTTGCCAATATTAAAGGATTATCCAAAGATTCACTCTTGATACAAATAAGCAGATAACTATGAAGACAGATGTACTTTTTAGATATGTAAAAGATCAAAGAAAATATACCTAGTAAATTTTTCACTCATTTTGTAGGTGTGGTCCTGTATTTTATCCCTGTGACTAGTAGAATCTATTCAGGACAGGAACACCTGACTTCAGAGCTTATTTTTCTCTAGATAAATTGAGAAGCCAAACCTATAATATTGATTAATGAGAACTTGGAAAGCAAACAGAAGATTCTTTATTGCTTATGCTATTTAAACTACTTAGATCATGCTTCAGAATTCACTGGCTATAATGCTGCTTTTTCTTTTAGCTATATGACACTGGATGTTTATAATCTAAATAGATATAATTTTTTTGGGTTGTAAAAATATCATGGGCTGGGGAAATATTAATAAATACAAAGCATCAAAAAGAATTTCCTTTGATAGTTGATTGTAGATAATTAGAATTTAAGTTATCAATGGCTTAACAATATTTAGAGAAAGAATAAAGATGTACTAACAGAGAGAGAGAGAAAGAAAAGAAGAGAGGCAGGGAGGAGGGGAAGAGAGTCATTACTAAGATATGATGCAGTCTACCCTGAAAAGGGTAATGATGGGAAAAGTTTGAGAGGTACTAAGAACAGCAAAAAATAGCCAAGGCAGAAATAAATATATAAATAGATGACTGAAAAGGAGATATGTGTACACATGCATGTGTGCAAAAAAAATGAGACTAGAAGACAGTCTTGCAGTGCCTGAAAAAGTTAAATATAAAGTTACTATTTGAGTCAGCACTTCCACTCCTAGGGATATACTCAAAAGATTAAAACATGTATCCAGCTGGGCATGGTGGAGTGCACCTGTAATCCTAGTGACTCAGGAGGCTGAGGCAGGAGGATAGAAATTTCAAGACCAACCTCAGCAATTTAGTGAGGCCCTGAGGACTTAGTGAGATGCTGCTTCAAAATAAAACATATAAAAGGCTGGGGATATGGCTAAGTAGTTAAGCACCACTGGGTTCAATCTCCAGTACCCAAAACAAAAAAAAATATGTATATATAAGTATACAAATACACACACACACACACAATAACTGGTACATAATTATTCAGAATATCATATTCATAACAGGCAAAAAGTGAAAGTAACCAAATGTCCTTCAACTCATAAAATGTATCAGTTGATGATAAAATGTGGCATATATACAATGGAATATTATTCAGCCATAAAAAGAAATGGATTACTGATTCACATTAAAACATGGATGAGCCTTGAAATATTTTGCACAGATAAAAAACCAGTCACAAAAGACCACATATTATATGATTTCATTTATATGTAATACCACTGTAGAAAATTTATGGAGACAGAAAGTAGATTAGCAGTTGCCTAAGGCTGATTGGAAATGGAAATTGTGAGATGACAGGTAAAAAATATGGAGTTTCTTTTGGGAGTAATTAAAATATTCAAAATTGACTATAGTGAGAGTTGTACTACCCTGTGATTATAATAAAACAACTGAATTGTATACTTTAAATAGAGAAATTTTATAATATGTGAAGTCATTTTATAGCCTTGGACAGCTTTATTCAGATTACAAATGTTATTTATTATACCAAGACTTTTGAAAGGTAGAATAAGTAGCTGGCTTTTTAAAAAATTAAAATCTAAGGCTAAACACAGTGCAGGTGTAGCTCAGTGGTAGAATGCTTGTCTAGTGTGCTTAAGGCCCTGTTCAATGTCAGTACCACACACACACACACACACACACACACACACACACACACACACACACACAGGAAAATGAATCTTATTAATGAATAGAACATTCATTAGGAGGGTACCATCAAATAAATGAAGAAATATATTAATTTGACAGCAACATTCTTAGACTTACCTTTATATTGAGTGATATGATTCCAAAGGGGTAAATTTTCTTTTTCCTTTCTTTTGGTACTACAGATTGAACCCAGGGGCACTTAACCACTGAGTACATCCCCAGCCCTTTTTATATATTTTTTTTTTATTTTGAAGCATAGTCTCACTAAGTTGCTGAGGCTTTGAATTTGCAATTCTCCTGTCTCAGCCTCTGGAGCCACTGCATGAATTTTCAATTCTTGAATTTGTTTTATCCTTGATTTTTTAAAGTTTGTTTTTCAGTGAATTATAGTTATACATAAAAGGAGAGTTCATTCTGACATATTCATAAAAGAAGTAACATAGTTTTCTCCATTTCAATCCTAATACTCCTTACCTCTTCCCTTTTCTTTGCTTTCTCTCTGGTTCCCTTTCTCTTTTCTATTGGTCTTCCTTCTATGGACTTATTTTTCACTTGATGCATTATAGTTACATATAATTGGAATGCACTGTGATATATTCATAAATGTCCCTAGAATAATTTGGTTAACTACATTCCCCAGTTCTTCCCCTTCCCCTTGCCTCCTTCCTCCCCAATGTGTCCCCCTACCTGCAAAGCACACTTCTACTCTTCCAATGTCCCTTCTATTTTTCTGAAAAAGTGATGGTTAGATGTCATAGAAGAAAGTGGCAATGTCTTAATCTAATGCCTACTGTCTGGCCCAATGGCTCTTCCATCCTTGTCAAGGGAGTTATAACCTTTTATCCTGTCATTCAACACTATCACTCAATTGCTTTTTAAAAAAAATTTTGGTTGTAGATGGACACAATATCTTTATTTATGTATTTATTTATTTTTATCTGGTGCTGAGAATTGAAGCCTCACATGCACTAGGCAAGTGCTCTATCACTGAGCCGCAACCCCAGCCCTCAACTTTTTCTTAATTATCTCATTTGCAAATACTCTTTCTCTTAAAAATTTTTCACACGAAACTGGAAAGGTAGTAGAGGTTTTTGAAAATCTATTGCTTTAGCACGTACAAGGCCTACAAAGCCCCGAACAGAGGAAAAGAGGGAAAGAAAAGGAGAAGAAAGAAAAAATGGAGAGAAAAGAAAGGGAGTCCATTGCAATAACTCCCTTCTAAAAATCTATAGTCTAGAACTATAATAGCAGAAGAGAAAAATGCACAGATGAATGTAAAAGACAAATTCATTTGATCTGATGATTAATGATTCACAGATTATGGGGAGAAAGAAAAAGAAGCAATTAGTAATATATTGTATGGAAGGAGTGTCAAAATTGGAAAAGTTAAAAAACAGAGACAACTGTTTTAGAGAAATTGATAAATTTAGTTGAAATTAGTAATAAATTAATATATAGGTTATTTTGGTAGAAAATTCATCACTGACAGTATGGCATGTTAGAAAAATCAATGTAATTTTATGTGTATTTTTATTTTACTACTATGAACTTCATAAAGATGAGTTCTAAATCTTATTCATTGTGTAATCCCAGCACTGATCTTAGTTAAAATAATTTTCAGTTGAGTCAACTCAAGATTAATTCCTGAACACATATGCTCATTTAAAATTAAATGTAACATGAAGACAGGCAGGGAAGAGAATCTTGAAAATTGTAAAGAGCACAATGTTTGATCATAAGATACTATTTAAAAAATTTAGACTTTCTAAAATAAATAAAACTAATATTTAAAGACAAATAATATATTTTGATGAAATCAAAATTTAAGCATTAAGCAAATAAAGTAAGATTTAAGCTATTTTAAATTTGGTTAAATGGATGCATACGGCAGTTTTTCATTAAATTAAAAATAATTTTAAAATACCAATTTTTGAGGTATTTTAACAATGAGGTTTTGTATTCATAATTATCTGATTATATTTCTTATGAGGTTTTTATACCTTTATTATGAGAAGTAGAATATGTTACTTTAAAAATCTATTGAACATTGTGAATTGTGCCGCTATAAACATTGATGTGGCTGTGTCCCTGTAGTATGCTGTTTTTAAGTCCTTTGAGTATAGACCAAGGAGAGGGATACCTGGGTGAAATGGTGGTTCCATTCTCAATTTTCCAAGGGATCTTCATACTGCTTTCCATATTGACTGCACCAACTTGCAGTCCCACCATCAGTGTATAAGTGTACCTTTCTCCCCACATCCTTGCCAACACTTATTGTTGTTTGTCTTCATAATAACTGTCATTCTCACAGGGATGAGATGGTATCTTAGAGTAGTTTTGATTTGCATTTCTCTACCACCCTACCACCAAGCCACAACCCAGCCCTCAACTTTTTCTTAATTATCTCATTTTCAAATACTCCTTCTCTTAAAATTTTTTTTCACAGGAAATTGGAAAGGGAGTAGAACATTTTTTTCATATATTTGTTGATTGATATCATCTTCTGAGAAGTGTCTGTTCAGGTCTTTGGCCCATTTGTTGATTGGGTTATTTGGTTTATTTGATGCTTAACTTTTTGAGTTCTTTATATGCCGTAGAGATTAGTGCACTATCTGATGTGTGAGGGGTAAAAATTTGCTCCCAATAACTGTGGAAAAAACTTAGATGTCCTTCTGTAGATGAATGGATTAAAAAATGTGGCATATATACACAATGGAATATTACTCAGCTATAAAAGAGAATATAATCATGGCATTTGCAGGTAAATGGATGACACTGGAGAAGATAATGCTAAGTGAAGTTAGCCATTGCCCCCAAAAAACAAATGCCCAATGTTTTCTCTGATATAAGGAGGCTGATTCATATTGGGGTAGGGATCAGGGAGCATGGGAGGAATAGAGAAACTCTAGATAGGGCAGAGGGGTGGGAGGGGAAGGGAAGGGGCAGGGGGTTAGCAAGCATGGTGGAATGTGGTGGACATCATTATCCAAAGTATATGTATGAAGACACCAATTAGTGTGAACATAATTTATATACAACAAGAGATATGAAAAATTGTGCTATATATGTGTAATAAGAATTGTAATGCATTCCACTGTCATTTATTCTTTAAAAAAATCAATTTAAAATTTAAAAAAGTTGAAATACTAAAAATAAATAAACAAACAACAGACCATCAAGCATATGAGAGGCTCCATTTGAAAAACAATCTGGGGCTGCAGCTGTGGCTCAGTGGTAGAGCGCTTGCCTAGTAAGTACGCAGAACTAGATTCGATCCTCAGCACCACATAAAATTAAACAAATAAAATAAATATATTTTGTCCAACTACAACTAAAAATATTTTTTAAAATCTAATTAACATATGTATTTTTCCTCAGTCTTAAAGGATATATTCCCAGAAAATTTAAAACTCAGTATGTTGAAATGTCATCAGTAATTCATTGAGACTTTCTGCTCATAAAAATAATCAATTCAATGCATTATGTTACTAACATAAGCAAATATATTATGCTTTCAGACAGTAATTGCTCCTTAGTAAACTTACTGTTGAAAACGCCTATGTCCAATATCAAATAAGATTTATGTATAATACAGATCTTCATTTTGGAGTAATGGCTTTTTATTAAAAATACTTACTGTTCTGTTTTTCACCAAGAGCAACCAATGTTTCAAAAACTTTAATTCCTTCTTGAGCAGCCAAAAGTTTATTGTTACTGGCTGGACTGTTTCTTTCAACAGCTTTTAGCTTTTCAACCACTATGGGGGCTAATGAATGGATGTAGGGAGTTGAAAGGGCATGGATGGAATGCTGGAAGACTGAGAGGAGAAGCTGGTAACATTTGGCTTGAACCTATGTAAGGAGATCATTCAATCAATTAACACATGATAGTTCTTATCTGCTCTACAATCACATTACATCTTAATATGTATGTAATACAGCACAATGAAAATATAAATGTTATTTTCCATATAAGAGAAATGAAAGAGAGTAATGGAACTTTCTTTCAATAAGCTAACTGAATAAACCTCTCAAAAAAATTGGAATCTCTCGAAATAATTCTTTATACCAATTTAAGTTTTGTAGCCATAGAAAATAAAGTCTCACTGGCTTTTAGATTAGAAAAACTTCATATGAATAATTATTTTTTAAAAAAGGAAGAAGGAAAGGAAGTCAAGTTATAAGTATTGGGGGAAAATAGTGGAATAAAATTGTTTCAGCACTTTGTAGAATACAAATTGCCAAACTTCATTGACATCAGAAATACCTGGGGAGCATTTTAAAAATACAGATTCCTGAGTCACAACTCTGAAGACTCTGATTCAGGGAGCTAGGAGGCCAGGAATGTTCCTAAGTTGTTTTTTCCTGATACGCAGAAGATTTGATAATCATAACTTAAGACTTCACCACTGTAAAATAATAAAACATGTTTTCTAAACAAACAAGTTTTGAATAGGCTTATTAAAATATGTAATAATATAAATTTATCCATTAATGTAGTGAGTATCATTTAAATAAATATTGGAAACCCTGAAAATCTCTCCTAATATGGCTGAGAACTAATCAAAGATATTAGAGAATTTCTGCATATTTAAGTAAACATACAAATATGTTTCTTTTATGGTTAAACCCAGTGATATTTTCTAGTTGTTCCATTTAAAACTCTTACTGTAAATACTTAGGTTTTCCTTATATATAACACATTTTAATGAATCAACCAGATATTCTCCTGATAAAGTGGAATGTTTGCTTAGGTGTAACTTACCCATGGGTCACATGAATTTAATGCATTTTTAAATGTGTTCATGCAGCCATTCTGTAATGACTGAACTCCTATTATTTCACTACAGCAGACCACAGGAAGAGTGCAATTGCTGTCAGCATGCTAACTTCATCAGGTGTGGGCACAGAAACTTCTGAAAATGAAAAATGGAAAAAAAAGTGCCATTTCCAAAACTTTTGGAAATTTAATCTTCAACAGCTCTCTCCTGCTCCTAACATTAATCACAGTTTATCAAGAAAATAAATTAAAATGTTGACATTTTGAAACATGTAATTATAAATAATTCAGGGAAAATGGATACTAAAACCACTGTGTGCAAGTTAGATAGACAGCAAACAATTAATGTAGTTTCAAAATATCTCCCCATTGATTCCTTGTTAGTTATAAAAGGGAGAAATGACAACTGTATAGTGGAGAAACAAGGCAGATACGATTTTAACGAAGTCATTAAAGTTAAGATTCCCAATAATGAGACAAAGCAACATTATATGCTTTCTTTTATAATGCTCTGAGAAGACATAACAATATTTATATAGTATTTTTCCAAAAATGCATAAAAGTAAAGAAAAAAATAGATAACTCAAAATTATGAAACATTCTACAAAAGTAAATGGCCTGCACTCTTCAAAAATATTAATGTCATGGGGCTGGGATTGTGGCTCAGCAGTAGAGTGCTCACCTACCACGTGGATCCTCAGAGCCACATAAAAAACAAGTGGATAAATAAATAAAAACGAAGGTATTGTGTCCAACTACAACTTAAAAACAAACAAACAAAAAAACATTAATGTCACAAAAGATTAAGCCTGAGGAACTATCCCAGATTAAAGAAAACTAAAGAAATATGACAACTAAGGAAAAGAAAAAGTTCTATAAAAGTCATGATTAGGACATTTAAAATATGCATATGAATAATAACAGCATTTTATCAATGTTAAATTGCCTAAATTTTATAATTCTTCTATTATCATGTAAGGAATGTTCTTGTTCTTAGGAAATCTGTGAAGTATTTAAAGAGTCATGATGACTTCAACATATTCTCAAATGGTTCAGCAAAATTAATAATAAAGGTACAGGGGCTGAGGTTGTTGCTTAGTGGCAGAACACTGGCCTCCCACATGTAAGTCACTGAGTTTTATCCTTAGCACTGCATAAAAATAAATAAACAAAATAAAGATATTTTATCCGTGTATAACTAATTTTTTTTAAAAATATAAAGGTATAAGGGTTATGTGGATAATAATAAATCCTTGAGGCAAAATGTTAACTGGTGAATCTAGGAGGAGGGTATATTGGTGTTTTCTACACTTGAAATTAAGTTTGACGGGCTGGGGATGTGGCCCAAGCGGTAGCATGCTGGCCTGGCATGTGTGCAGCCCGGGTTCGATCCTCAGCACCACATACAAACAAAGATGTTGGGTCCACCTAAAATTTAAAAAAAATACATATTAAAATTCTCTCTTTCTCTCTCTCTCTCTCTCTCTCTCTCTCTCTCTCTCTCTCTCTCTCTCTAAAAAAAAATTCAAATCAAAGGATTAAAAGTGAAAAAAAAAGTTTTGCAGCATTCTTGATGGGATTTATGTACATGTGTATGTATGTCCACATAAATACACATACACATATTTTAAAATAAAATATCTCAGCTCTTAGAGTAAAAAAGTAGGGTTTCCAAATGGAAATTCTTCATTATAATTTTTTTTTCTTAAGCAAGAATTAAGGGGGGCTGAGGATATGGCTCAAGCGGTAGTGCGCTCACCTGGCATGCTTACGGCCCGGGTTCCATCCTCAGCACCACATAAAAACCAAGGTGCTGTGTCTGCCGAAAACCAAAAACAAATATTAAAAAACTCTCTCTCTCTCTCTCTCTCTCTCTCTCTCTCTCTCTCTCTCTCTCTCTCTCTCTCCTTTCTCTCTCTATCTTTAAAAAAAGAATTAAGTGAATTGCTAGCCTTATACTATATCAATATTTCCATGGCTTTGATCCTTCATTCATAAGTATACCTCCTGTGAGTTCAGCTCTGGACAGAATATCTTAAGCAAGTTAATTGTATTATCAGACCTTCAAATTCACTTCATATAATGAACCAGCTTGATAAAATAGCAAACACTTTCTGTTAATGTTGACAAGTTAGGTCTGGGGTTGTGGTTCAGTGATACAGTGTTTGCCTAGCACATGTGAGGCACTGGGTTTGACCCTCAGCACTGTATAAAATTAAACTTAAAATAAATAAAGAAAGAAAGAAAGGCATTGTATCCCTCTACAACTAAAAATTTTTTTTTTAAATTGATAATTTAGGGTTCGGGCTGCAGCTCAGTGGTAGAGTGCCTGCCTCACATGTGTGAGGCACTGGGTTCAATCCTCAGCACAACATAGAAAAAATAAAATAAAAAATAAAGATATTGTAGGGCTAGGGCTGGGGCTTAGTGATAGAGTGTCTAGCACATGCGAGGCACTGGATTTGATCCTCAGCATCACTTAAAAATAAAATAAAATAAGGGTATTGTGTCCAACTACATTATATATGTGTGTGTGTGTGTGTGTGTGTGTGTGTGTGTGTGTGTATTCTAGATATGCTCAACAAAATTAAAACTAAACTACTTATAACAAATTCTTAACCATTTCTTCTTCCTGATATTTCTATTTATCTATCAATCTGCAAATACATTCATATATGAGGCATTTAATCTTTTTAAGTTTGTTAAAATCTATGTTAAGAAGCAAAATATTAACACTTTATAAAGCTAAAATAATTTCAGTTACATTAATATAACTAAAGTTTTTCCCTTATACATGATTTTTTTAAAAAAATCACATTCTAAATATCTGTACATTATTCAAAATATAAAAAGCATATGGAAAAGAAAATAAGAAAACAAAACTTGTAATTCTACCATCCAGTGACAGTTTAGATTTAATTTCTAGGTTTTGACTTAATTTCTTCTGGTCTAAGTTAATTATATATATATATATATATATATATATATATATATATATATATTTGCTTAAAAATATGATATATAACAGATAAAATGGACTTATAATTCAAATTAATATATTGTCATGAATAATTTTTCCCACTGACAAATATATTTATAACACATTTTATTATTGTAAAATAAATGTATTGATGATAAATAATTTTGAATTTAATTTTTTAATTAACAAGGCCAAAGAGTATGCATTCTGTGTTTGTGGTACTATGGATTAAATTTAGTACCTCATGCATGCTAATCAATTGTTCTACCACTGAGCTACATATAGCCCCAAGTATGCATTTTCTTTCTTTTTTCTTTTTTTAATTGGTATTGGGAATTTAACCTACTTTATCACTGAGCCACATCCCCAGTCCTTTTTATTTTAAAATCTGAGACAGGGTCTCACTAAGCTGCTCGGGGCCTCACTAAGTCACTGAAGCTGGTCTCAAACTGGCAATCCTGTGTTAGCCTCTCTAGTCATTGGGATTACAGGTGTGTACCACCACTTTTACCTAATGTGCCTTCTTTCCTTTGTTCTTTCTTCTATTGGTTATTAATTCTCTTATAAGACCTCTTTATTTGTTAATAGAATAAACAGTGACATAGATATTATTATTAGTTTTTCAGATACTTTTCAATGTAAGATGCTTTGATGTCTACATAGGCCAATATATCAGTCTATGTATATGTAAATTTCCTCTGCAGTATCTCTCACTGACTTATAGTTAGTCTTTTGCCATTCTGCCAAAAAAGCTCATCTGTATTTTCTTATTTTAAACATTTTATATTACCATTTAAATTCATCTCATGTTTATTTTAAATCATGATATAAGATGAAGGGATAATGAGAATTTATTTCTCAAACAGTTAATTGGTACACTCATTTGAAGAATCATGAATAAATGATATATATTGTTTATTTGCTTAAAATACATGTGTCTTCTATAGAAATCTCTTCTATTCCACTGTCTCATCCACTGATTCCTGGGCTACTAAACATTTTTAAATTATGTGAAATTTTTGTATTAGACAACAGGACAAATCTTTCTTTATTATTATTTTTTTTAGTTCTTCTACATTTTCTTTATAGCCAAAAAAGAAAAACTTGAGAGAAAAAGCCAAACACAGAAGAAAATGGACAAAAACATGACTAAGGATTTCCCTCCAAATGAAACACAAACATGAAAAATACTTATATCCATTAGGAAAATGAGAAGTAACAATTAAAGCAACATGATAGGACATATTAGCCATCATATAACAAAATTTGGAAACCAAATAATACCAAGTATTGGTCAGGATATGGGGAAACAAAGATCATCTTATGCTACTGATGTGAGTGAAAATTCACTTGACTACTTTGGAGAACAATTTGGCGATGTCTGATAAAATGGAAGTTAATATATGTCATCAATTCCACTTATAGATATATATACCCTAGAAAATTTCTCACAGCACACATGCAAAAGCAATCCATGTTTGCTAAAGCAACTTTTTTAATTGGGAGAAACTAAAATCAGCAAAAATATCCATTGACAGGAATGAATAGTTGAACAAATAAATGTGATGTAAAGCTACATAGGAGTTAAGAATGAATGGTTTTATTTATCTACATTAATAGAACCAAAAATTAATTACAGAGGGAAAAAAAGTAGAATGGGATATTATAACATTACTTATGTAAATTAAATAGTACAAAAATATATATCATTCATGGTTACTTATCTCACTTTCTATATAATGCATATATACATATATATAAACTAAGTATATTTGTTAAAATAATTGATACATATTAACATAGAAAATATAAATTATAATAGGGAAATTTCTGGAATAAAATATATCAATACCAAGTTTATGGTTCCATTTAAGGTACACTGCAATAGTGACAGATACTTGAACTTCTTTCCAATTTTATATCAATTATACTAACACATGTCAATTCTGGGTATATATCATATCTTTTTTTAAACTTTCCAGTATGTATGAAAGTTCTAAGACAAAGATATTTAAAGTCAATGATTCAGACAGAGTTATTGAAACTTCAAATCCAAAAAATGTGACTACTGCACCTCTCTGAGTTAATTCAATGTTATACAGCAATTTTCTGATTAGAGTACTTTAATAATTAATTAATTAGGGAACAGATAGATATCTGAACAGATCAAAAGTTTTAAAAAACTCTGACATGTTACCTGGTCGTGAATATTCCAGGATACATGCAAGAGTGCTATGAATTAGAGCTGTCCCCTGTTTTTGAGTTTCCTCAGTTTTGGCCATTGAAAGTGTCATGATACTTTTAATCCCTTGAAGAGCTGCACTGACTGGTAGAGGAACCTGATTGTCTGCAGACTTTATTGCTGTGTCTTTTAATATTCTTGCAATTAAGAACAGAATTGTGGGCAGGATTGTCATACATCCTAAAATAAAAACAAATCAGATTACCTCATAATTACTCAATGCCACTGTAGAAGTTTCCATTCCTTATTTTTTTACAATTAATTATGTTTGTCTTTTTTTACCCTCTTCCTTTAGACAGGGTCTCACTTTGTTTCTCTGGCTGGCCTCACATTCCTAGGCTAAAGTGATCCTTCTGCCTCAGCCTTTGGAATAGCTGGGACTAGAGTGCATGCCACCATACCTGGCTGACTATGGTTTCATATTATTTATTTTCTTTGTTTTTATATAAAATTTGCTACATTACTTTTACTATAATTCAATGTTTGAAAAAGAACATAAGAAATTGCCATTTATTTTAGAGAAGATAGAACTGATATTTTCTTTTTCCAACCCAGCCATTTTGTTACTGCTAATATTTCACCTGTTTAGTAGTCCATGCCCTTCATAATTAAAATGAAAAAGAAGATAGAAAAACAGAAGGAGAATACTACCATATAATTTAAGAAGCATCTAAGTTACCTGGTGAATCTTATTAGTAATTCTAAAATATATAATTAAACTTCAGTGTACTAAAGGCAGCCTAATCAAGCCAGGAAAATGAGAAGACTACTGAGGTAAGCAAAGAAGAAATTATAGAATCCCAGAATTTGTGGATAAAAATTCAACCATGGTGGCGGGGGTGGGGGGGCCTGGGGTTGTGGCTCATTGGTTGAGCATGTTCGAGGTGCTGGGTTTCATCCTCAGCGCCACATAAAAATAAATAAAATAAAGATATTGTGTCCAACTACGACTAAAAAAAAAAAAATCAACCACACACTTAACAAAAGAATCCCTTCACTATTCTTATAGGTAGCTTCCTACAAAACTCCAAGGAGAGAAAGTCATTCTTTTTACACATGTAGGGTAACTGTAAGAATCAAAAAATTGTCCCATGGTTATACTAAAATTTACCAGTATGTTTACTAATAATTATTTTTACTTTTCAGCAAAACAAGGAAAGTTTGCTTCCATACAACAGTTCTTCAATATCTATTATATTTACTAGTCATGATTTCTTTAGATACTCCTTAGAGATGGCTGTCACTCTCCTCTGAAATTCTTTAGCTTTTCAATGTTGCTCATGAATGTCAACCAGATTAGAAAATAATGAGCTTTGTAATTCTACCTTACTATCTTCCCAGTCTGCAGTTTTGTCTTGTTTGAAACATATCTGAAAAGACAGCTTAGGTCTTTCATTTTTTGAATCTTTAATCTTTATAGGATCTTAAAAGCACATAAATCTTTTTAAAAGACTGACCTCTCATTTCACACTTGAGATTTAAGAGAAAAATAAATTATAAGTGTTTAAAATTCAAGGCAAGATCACTTTCACTACTGCTTATAATGCATTTTGAAATACTGATCAATACTGTACCAGCAGGTGAACAAAGGGACGGTAAATCAGAGAGAATGGTGACTGTGGCTGCCACCAGAGGAGCACTTTCTTCTGACAGCCGGGTTTTAGTGGCTATGTGACTTGGAGAGTCTGACATCTTGGTACTCAGATGTGGCATATGCTGAACTAAAATGAACATCAATAGTTACATAGTTGCAAACATAAGAGATTTTCCAGGAATGAGGCCACAACTATAAACTCCTTCTCCTAATACTGGACAGGACTCTTTTTCCATTTGATCTTCATCTTAGATAAAAAATAATTTTGGTAAAATTTTCAGCAGAAAATTGAAACTGGTATATAAAATATCACAATAAATACCTTTAAGAAATTCCTTCAAAAGGATTTACTTGTAGTAAATGCCTAAATAATGCCAAATGTCTTTCTTAGTATAATTCTATGCCTTACTAGAATTTTGTGTATTAACTTCTCTAAACTGATGGATAGTTATTTTTTACTTGGAAAATATTAGGTATTTATTTCCTAATAAAGATAACACATATGCTAGGTTAAACTATGTGAAGTTGACATTTTTGGAGGGGAAAAATGATCAGCTATCAGCAATTTCATTTGGTCCTAATGAAAACAAAATCAGTTTCAAATTTTCTAAATGTATGATCATTTTTTAAATCATAAACCTCCTGGCCTTACTACTTTAAAAATTAGAGTGCAAATAAGGTTTACTTTAAGTTAGTGTGATTTAAAGTGCTTACTTAGAGTATTTCTTTTTTCCTGCAAATAATCCTGAGCAGCTCTTACTATCTGTTGTAAAACTCCAGTAACCAACAGCTGGATGGATGGTGGGTTCCAGGTCAAAAGGAGATGATGCAAAACACTCAGCAACTCAACACCAATCAGCTATTATAAATTGAATCAAATAAGTTGTATTAATTTTAATTTTAAAGGATAAACATATATTATTAAAAGCTGAGAAAACATACATATG
The DNA here is from genome assembly GCF_052094955.1 of Ictidomys tridecemlineatus. NCBI lineage: Eukaryota > Metazoa > Chordata > Mammalia > Rodentia > Sciuridae > Ictidomys > Ictidomys tridecemlineatus. The sequence continues at coordinate 790,751 of NW_027525269.1, read as the reverse complement.
AAAACAAAGTATTTTGCAATTAATATTAACATAGAGGGCTGTGTAACAAATAAGAATATTAACAATCTTGGGAAATGGTCACATTTCATTCTAACAGATATTTAAGCAACAGATGTCTTAAATATTTAATTTGAATTATTCTCCCACAGTTAAAAAATACTTGAATTAAACAATATTGTTAGAGTTTAGTGCCCTTAAACCAAATCTAAGCTGAGTACCTGAGAGTTGTGTGCCACAGACAACAGGAATTTTTGGCGAGTCCCTCCTCTATTCACTCACCTCAGCAAGGATTACAAACTTTCAGCTTTCACAGGTAGTCTGCCCAATGAGTCTGCCTCAAATTTCAAAGTCAGAGAAAGCTCAATCACAAATAAAGTACCTTTACCTCTTCCCTTAATGTTTTCACTTAATCTAATGCCCAGCTTCTTTCCCAAGTTGATTCATCTTTCTTCATGTGATCCCACCGTTGACTTCCAGGGATTCTTCAAAGATTTCAATCATATCTCATATGTCTTCAACTTCCCTGTCTAATTAGACTATTCTCCTCAATATAAGAAAAATGTTCAGTTCTTTCTTATCTAAAACTCCCAAAGTCTCTTACACCCTTTTATCTACCCACATGCCTCCTCTGTCTTGCTCCTTCCTTTCCCAGCCTAGATGTTTCCACTTCATTTACTTTCTTATTCACCCCCCTGATCTTCTACAATCTGGATTTTACCAACCCAAGAAAATCCTCTGAAGAAGGTCTCTAATAACCTCCTCTGGACCCTTTTCTTTCTTCATTTATGTACTGTTTCTTTAGATGTTATAATCTGCATTTTTTTTTTTTGGTACTGGGGATTGAACTCAGGGGTGCTTAACCACAGAACCACATCCCCAGCCTCCTTTTTTGTTTGTTTTCATTTTGAGAAAGGGTCTTACTAAGATGTGTAGGGCCTCACTTAATTTCTGAGGCTGGCTTTGAACTTGTGATCCTCCTACCTCAGCCTTCAGAGTCACTGGGATTACAGGCATTAGCCACCACTCCTGGCCTCATCTGCCTTTCTTGAAATTTCTCTCTTATCTTATGGGGGGGGGGGAGTGTCCTCCCTGCAGCTCTGGTTCAACCTAAACTTCTGGCGGCTGCGGTGGCCGCCCGCGCTGGGCTCCAGGCGGGGCTGGCGGCGTCTCCTACGTCTCCTCTTTCTAGTTGGCCCGCCAGCAGCGGCTGCGCAGTCTCGGGACCTGTCCTGCCTCCTGAGCGGCGGAGTGGGCGCTGTGGCGCTGTAGAAGGTCCACGGGTCTACTCTGTACGCCCAGCTCGCCTCACTCCTGCAGGGCTCCTCCAGGTGCTTGTTTATCGCTGGAGCCTCCGCTGCTTCGGCTGCGCCATCCCCCATCCTACCCCATCCCCCAGACCTTGCCCCCCCCCCCCAGCAGCGCTCCACTCAGCCTGGCTGGCCCCCTCCCCCTCCTCCTCCTCCCAACTGGGCGGCCAGGCCCTTCCTCCCTTACACGCCTCCTCCTCATCTTTTCCCTCCTTCTCCTCTTCCTCCAGCAGCGGGACGCAAGGAGCCTGCCCTGCGGCTGCGCTACTGCTCTGCGCTGCTTCTCGGCTTGCCTTGGTTCGGGGCGCACCCAGAGAAATGGGAGAATCGCCGCGTTCAGAGCGCCCGCCAGCACAGTGGCCATGGCGGCTAGCCTAGGAGCACCCGGGGCCAGAAGGCTACACCAGTGCCAGGCAGTTTTGAGTTCTTTCCCTCTGTCTGATTTCAGATTGTATGTGGCTTGCTAGATGGAGCTCTGTTGAATATTTGCTCCAAACTCCCAACTCTGGGATCTTTATTCAATATGAGAAACTCCTTTCTCATCTTTAAGAAGCAATATGTACCAATAGGGTGTTATGGGCTGCATCTCTTCTTATTGGTTGGTCCAACTTTCCTGTTCATTGAGGGGGGGTCACTTTTAATTGTCCTATTTGGTCAGGCATCTGTAATGCTTGATCAGCACCCATGCAGTTTAGTTCTTAAACATAGTGTCTCCTCTGCTTTCTAGAAATCATTAATTGAACATATGAGCCTGAGTATATGTTAACTGTTTTTGATATCTCTTTTAATCCTCAAAGTAATCTCATCATAAGTTATGATCAGACATATTTTTTTTACAGAAGAGAAACTGGCTCAGAGAAATGATTTAATTATTCCAAAGGGCCATAGGCTATGTGCCTGAGTCAAGATTCAGGTCAAGGTTCTGGTGACTTCATGTTGACACTATGTTGCTTTCCATCCAGGAGCAGCTTGTTGGTCGTGTAGTCTGGCATGCTTATCATATTCCACATCAAAATGTCTCTGCTAGGTTTCACTGTGTTTCCACGTCCCTAGTTGCTGATCAGGGTGGTGGCCATTTACCTGTTTAGAACTAGGAGTACGCCCAAGTCTTACTGGCTAACTAGGCTTACAGGTCTTTCTTAACTCCCCAACATCCAGCTCATCCTGATCTTACTACTAGGCTAAATCCTGCTTAGATGAGACAGAAACTGTACATGTCAGTGTCCAGATCTGTGTGAAGATTTTACATCTTTATTCTGACATTGTTACATTCTGAAGCCACCAAAGGATTAAAGAGAGAGTTCCTTGTTTCTCATTCTGAACTCTATTTTTTTTTTTAGTTACTAAAATAAAGTTTGAGACTCTAAGCATATCATCAGAGCAGTTTATTTGCCAATGATGCAGTGAAACACACATTAAAAAATGCTTTCAGGAAGTAAAACTTGGGGCTAGGGTTGTGGCTCAGTGGTAGATCACTCACCTAGCACGCATGAGGCTCTGGGTTCGATTGTCAGCATTATATGAAAAAAAGATAAATAAGTAAAGGTATTGTGTCCATCTACTATATATATATATATATATATATATATATATATATATATATATGTGTGTGTGTGTGTGTGTGTGTGTGTGTGTGTGTGTGTGTGTAAAAATAAAATTGGTGGTTTAGGTTTCAGCAGGCCATGAATCCAAATATTATTACAGTTAATGAAATTAATGGTAACTATTATTTGTTGATTATGTATATTGTTCCCAGACTTTATGTACATTCTCTTGTTTAATCCCCAAACAATTCTACATAACAGGGACCATTATCTTGGTTTTATAGATGAGGAAAACTAGGCACAAATCAGTTAAGCAACTTGTCTTAGATCAGGTTATAGGTTATCAATCGGAGAGTCAGGATTTGGAGATAAGGTATCTGATTTCAGAGCACAAGCTTTCCATCAAACATAAAGAATTATAATGTTTTATTTAAACAAACAGAAAATTATAGATAGTGTTGTTTTTCAAAGTAATAATGCTGTTACCTTGAGACAATATATATACCCATTTCCTAAGAATATTGACATTTCCCCAAAATATTTTTGGAACTGCCCTTTGATACAATTATAAATATACTAGAAAATTAGACTTGTTAGGTTTCTAGCCTGGTTTTGATTTTAAAACACCATTAGCTTAGTATAAAAATAGTTGCTTCAATCAAAAAAATTGATGAATATTGTCCCTCATGGAAATATACAAAATCAATTAATTCCCCAAAGAAGAAATAAAAATGACAAATAAACATACAAAAATAGTTTAAGCAAATATAGTCAAAGACATGCAAATTATAGTGAGAAAACAATTTTCATCTATTAGATTCACAAAAACCTTAATGACTGGCAATATCCAGGACTGGCAAGGCTGGAGGCAACAAAGACTTCCGTGAATTATTGATAGTACTACAACACAGTTCTTTTTTTCTGGAAAGAAGTTTGGCAACATATATGAAGTTTTAGCTGGATATATTCCTGATCCAGATATCACAATTTTGTGGGGTGGATGGTTCTGGAGATTGAACTCAGGGGCACTTGACCACTGAGCCACATCCTTAGCCCTATTTTTTGTTTGTTGTTTGTATTTTAATTAGATACAGAATCTCACTGAGTTGCTTCATGCCTCACCTTTACTGAGGCTGGCTTTGGACTCACGATCCTCCTTCTTCAGCCTCCTGAGCCAATGGGATTATAGGTGTGTGACCCCACACCCAGCTCAGATACCACACATTTTTATTGTATCTGTAAAGATATTCATGATGCATTGTTGATTTTTTTAAACAGGAATGATATGACAATAATCATGGTAGAATCTCATTTTATTTATATTTATACTTAACTTTATATCCTATCACTATACAAAAAGATATCATATATAAATAAAATTCTGGAAAAATGTTCACACACATATAGTCTACATTGACACAGACTGTAATAATTTTGAACTGTTTTTAAGACATGAAACATATTCAAAAATGAAGTGGACTTGCCATGTCTGAAGACAAGCTTTCTTTATGTGAAACGTGGATCAGTCTCAAATGAGAATTTACAAAATTGTTTTATAATATAATGGAAAGAAGCTCTCCAAATGGTGAAGGCATTCAAGTGCTCAATATTTGAAGGTGTAATTCTGGATTGTTTGTTAACAAAATCTTCATACTGGTCTTATTTTTGTACCTCATTTGTTCTGTTTATTTACATAAGTTTTCATTAAAAAATTTGAGACCTGAGCCCTAAAGAAATTCACTCACTCAGTGTATGAACAGGCAGTAATTCCTTTAGCTTTGGTATGCATTAGTAAATGAAAGCATATTTTTAGTTGCTTGACCAAGCTCAGGAATCTGCAAGTCTGCTAACATTGCATTATGTGGATGGTGCCCTGAATAATACCATGTATCTTATTGCAAAAGCTGAAGATGTGCTTGTGGAATTTATTTTATTTGATTTATAAGGACTGCTGCACACAAATATATTATTGTAGTGTCTGTGATTAATGGGACACCACACGGCTTCATGGACTTCATAAATCATTTGATGCAATGTCTGAGTGAATTTTATTTGCAAAATCAGTTTCAATCAGCCTGGCTTGAAAACTAGGTAAAGCAGAAGGAGCTGTCCAGTTGTGGGAGGTATCAAGGTGGAGCAGCAGGGAGCACTACATCCAGTTTATATCTCCAGTTATTAGTGCTTTGGAAGAGTGAATACACAGTATGTTAATTAAATCTGCAGATGGAATTGGAAATGTCACAAATGCTGAGAAGGCCAGGAAAATGATACAAATTGGCCTGAAATGATAAGTGGGGGTTGGAATAAAGACCAAAAAAATGTGACAGATTTGTCCGTGTGCATGAATCTGCGAATGCTTTGAAAAGATGGTTAATTTTATAACTCCTTTAAGATCCCAAATATCACATAAAATCTATTTGGGAATAATGAATATTTTAGTAAGTGACTACATAATTTTATTCCAAGATCAATAATATTCAGCATTTGTTTTTAAAATAATGATTTCATGGCTTTTTCAATATATAGATAATACATATTCATCATGGAAGAATCAGAAGCCATAGATCAGCAACAATAAAAAATATTCTTTAGATTTTTAATGGGATATATATTCATATAAACAAAAATGAGGAAATGAACTCATGTTGCATATTTAATTTGTTATCCAGCTTTGTGTTGTGATTATTGTTTTATTTTTTCTTTGTTTTTTCAGTACTGGGAATTGAACCCAAGGTCTTTCATATGCTGGGCAAGTATCCACCAATAAATGACACCCTGATAGCCCCTTTTTTTTAAATACTTTTTTTAGTTTTTGATGGGCCTTTATTTTATTTATTTGTTTATATGTGATGCTGAGAACTAAACAGTGTATTACACATGCTAAGTGAGTGCTCCATCACTAAGCTACAACCCCAGCCACACCAACTCTTTTCTCTCTCTCTCTGTGAGAGAGAGAGAGAGAGAGAGAGAGATGAGTTGATGGGTCTTTATTGTTATTTATTTATATGTGGTGCTGAGAATCAAACCCAGTGCCTCACACATGCTAGGCAAGCATAGAGTGCTTGCCTACAATTGAGCTACAACTCCAGCTTCACTACCCTTTTGTTCCATATTTTTATTGGTGCTTCAGAATTACACATAATGGTGAGATTCAATGTTACCTACTCATACATGCAGACAACATAACAACATAATTTTGCCAATATAATTCCCCAGTATTTCTCAATATATTTCAGTCAATATCATTCTCCTTTCTCCTTTCCCCTAGTATGCTCCTATACTGATCTCCCTCAATTCTTCTATTTTCATGAGATCCCCTCATTTTCTTTTCCTCTTTCCACATATAATAGAAAACACAGGAACATTTGCTTTCTGAGTTTGGCTTGTGTCACTTAACACAATGTTTTCAAGTTCCATCCATTTTTCTGCAAATGACATAATTTCATTCATAAAGGCTAAATAAAACTCCATTGTTTATACATATAATATTTCCATTCTATCTTTTCAGATAGCCATTGAGTAACCAGTCTGGTGTCAGGTACAGTTTCTCAATGAACAAGGCAGACAAGGCCTCTGCTTTTATAGAGCTTATACTGAAATGATTGGAGCATAAATCAGCAAAGAAAAAAATCTTATTGGTACTAAATACTTTACATGGAATTAAAATGAAGAATGTTAGGGTCATCCCAGATAGACTGAATGGCTATGTTAGAAGGGGTCAGGAGAGAGCATTTTTTTTGAATAGGTAATCTTTAAGCTGAAATAGGAATGAGCAGAAGTGAGCCATTGAGTATGAAGTCAGAGTATTTCTGGCAGGGGGAACAGCTAATACCAAGCACTAGGCTGAGAACAAGCCTAGGAGACAGGAGGACATTGGGGTGGTGCTTAGAAGAAGAGGATTGATGAAGAATACAGGGGAACCAGACATAGTGAGGAAGGGGAAAAGTCAATGTTTTGGAAGTCTTAATGAATTGCTGATGCAAAGGAAAACTCAGAGCAGTGAACTGTCAGAATAGAGAGACATGAGCAGAGAAGAGTATGCTTGAAACTGAGATTATAGAGGAGCTATAGTTATTGGTGATGATGAGGTTAAGCGTAGGAACCAATGAATGAAGAAATTGTGATGGAAAAATAGATCACTGGATGACCGAAGTTCATTAAGAAAAAATATTTTGTACGGCTTTCTTTACTTTCTTTAGATATATTTCATAGTTAACCTACATAAATACATTTTAAAAAATAATAATACAATTCTCTAGCTAAAATACAAGGATAATTAAAAGAAAACACTTATAAAATTTTATGTATTTCAATATTTAAGTGCTTAGATACAATTAGATTAGACATAGAAGTAGCATACAATAGATATATGCTTGCACCTATGCATAGTATCTCCTATGAATTTAACTGCTACAAATACAGATTAATGCAGGTGTGTTATGAGGGTGAATTAAGTAGCATTGCTTCAAGTGATACACACACATTTCTAAATGGAAAAGACCTACTTCCAAGAACTCATTGTATAATTCTGAATTTTAAAAAAGAGTAGTCTTCTATTTATTAGATACTTGCATTCCTGAAAAATGCCATATTAAAACTTCACAAATCCTGTAATCCCAGTGGTTGGGGAGGCTGAGGCAGGAGGATTGTGAGTTCAAAGCCAGCCTTAGCAAAAGAGAGGTGATAAGCAACTCAGTGAGACACTGTCTCTAATAAAATATAAAATAGGACTAGGGATGTGACCTAATGGCTGAGTGCCCCCGAGTTCAATCCCTGGTACTCAAAAACAACAACAACAACAACAACAACAACAACAACAACAACAACAACAACAGAAATGTAAAAAATACTTTGTGTTTCTATGTTAAACAAAATTAGGTTCAAGGATAAAATGGCTATAAACAATTCTTTTTAGCAACACGAAAAATCCAGCACATAAAATAATAGTGCAGGACATAAGATGAGTCTTTGTTTCAAGGACTGGCCATATAGTGTAGGAAGCATATGGTCTGTGTGTTCTGCCAAGTGAGGAGCATCATCTTCCTAAAATCATTATGACCACAGAAAATGACCCATAGATTTGGAAAAGCTGATATGTGTGTCCACCCACAGAGTCTATTTAACTGGTTTAAAGCAAGGCTTAGTTCAATTACTGGTCTAGGAGAGGCCCAGCTGAGTGCTAGGAGAGAACTGTCTATATTAAAGTATAGACCCCTTGCATCAAGGCAATCAAGAATGGTGGTACAGGGCTGGGGATGTGGCTCAAGCATAACACGCTTACCTGGCATGAGCAGGGCACTGGGTTCAATCCTCAGCACCACAAAAAAAATAAAATAAAGACGTTGTGTCCACCAAAAACTGAAAAATAAATATTAAAAAATTCTTTCTCTCTCTTCTCTCTTAAAAAAAAAAAGGAAAAAAAAAAGAATGATGGTACAGTTTGTACACTGCATAGTCCCAGAGGGCAAAACTAGTCAAATGACTATTTTTTTTCCTCTCAAATAAAAACCTTAAGCTTGCTAGGTGGCTCAAGTGAAATTGCATGTGAAAATATCATATTCATATTTTAGGTAACAATTTTTTAATTGTTATGTTTCTCTCTTCATATACCTATAAAATTTTTTACATATATTAAAATTAAGCCTTATAAAGTATTTTAAATTAAAAAAATATATAATCATGAACTCACAACCTGCACACCATTCTTTTGTCTTTTTCTAAGAAACCCTATCCTATCACAACTTGGAATACAACAAACTCTGAGGTACTCAAAAGAAACAAGAAACTTCCTGATTTAGAAAGATACTGGAGATTGCAGACACTCTTAGAAAAATAATAAGCATGCTTCCATATTAGGATAATCATAGATGTGAAAATACTGTTACAGAGAAATTGGAATTAATTATTTTATATTACAGAGTAGTTCTTTTGTTTGCAAAACGGCTCTCTGATTTATAAATTTATTTACTTCATTATAAAAATTTATTTACTTCATGCACTGATTTATAAATTAAAAAAATTATTTACTTCATGCACTGATTTATAAATTTATTTACTTCATTATAAAAATTTATTTACTTCATGCACTTTTATAAAGCTTCCTATTACAGTGATAAAGTGACTTGACCTACAACAATATTCCTTGAGGCATAGTTCTTAAAATCTGAATATTCATTTGACAGTATTTATTGAGTTTCTACAATGTGTCCCTCACTGTGCTGGGCTCTGGGTATCTCAATTATGACCAGACACTACCTCTGGCCAAGAACAGCTTCCAGTGTGAGAAGACAATGTGTGAAGTGTGAATTCAAACACAATATCACAAGTAATGAATTTAGAGTTGTGATTGAGGTGTCCAGAGGACAGTGCATATAATTGAGCCTGGAGGAGGTGGCAATGGTCTTACCAAGGAGACGGCAGTTCAATTGAGTCTTGAGTAGTAGACATTTTCCCAGGGAAAAAGTAAGGAGAGGAGCAATCTAGCCAGAGGAAATAGCAAGCACAAAGGGACTGAGGTCTGACAAGCGAATGGTTAGATGAGACTGAAAAGTGAATTGACAGAGGGGTGATGCTGGGGTGAAGGGAGCAATAACAATGAAAGTAGCTACAGCTTGTGGAGGGCTTTGGATGTTATGCTAAGGAGTTTGGATTCGATCCTGCAGAAAACTAAAAATCCACAGGAAATTTTAGGCAGAGGGCGATATCAATTTTGTTCTTTAGGGAAGCAAGTGGGAGCCATGTGGAAGTGGGACAGCAAGGGGAAAGACAGATGACAGAGAGCACTTTGGAGACCTGTGTTAGTGGCACTATGCCCTGGTGGCTTTCATGTGTAGATTTCACCCTCTGCAATCTGGTCAGGAGCTGTGGGCAGGAAGTAAGTTGATAAGGAGGCTTAAAGTTGGCTTTTATAGGCAGCAGGTAAGAGACTGAAAAAGAAGAGAGGGTAAATGCAGGAATGAGGTACCAATATGGACTTCAGTGTAGAGCAGTCAGTAGAGGTTGGAATCCGGAACCTAATCTAGGAGAAATAAAGCGGAAGGGATAAGAAACCACGGAACAGAAATCTAAGACACAGGATGTGGGAGGGGGTGGGAAAAGGCTTTAGGCCAAGGTCAGGGTATGGAGAGTGGCACCAGATAACAGACATGCCAGGGTTTCTCAAACTTTACTTAGTATCAGAATCACCTGGAGGCTTTGACAAATACAGCCCCCAAGATGATTATTTGGTCAAGGTCTGGAACAGCATCTAACAATTGGCATTTCTGCAAGTTTCTGAGACACTGATATTGCAGGTCCATGAACTAAATTTAAAGTAACGAGGTTCTGAGGGTGCTTCCAGCCCTACAATAACCTGAGTTGTCTACAAGATTTAAAACCATTTGAAACTTCAGGTGTAGGCAGTCAGTTACTAGAGAGAGGTCTGAATCTGTGGAGAAAGGCCAGTTCTGACAGATCAAACACATAGTCTGAGAGGCAGCCCAGGAAGGTGGGCAGCTGTTTATAAAGACCAAACAAGACTTGATTTAAATTGTTTTGTTTTGTTCCTTTTCTCTGCAGACAGCACCTACAAAATATGAGAAGCGAGAGAAAGGGGCAGGCCTGTGCAAGCACTGTGCTCAGAAACTGTCTCTGAAACTGGATCTGTCAGGCCAGACCTGGAGTTTCTGCCCACCCTATCCTTCATTGCTCAGGCCGCCATCCAGGAACATCCAGGGATCCCTGGGACCAATAATCTCAGCCTCATTGTGAAGCTCATCAGTTTTTCCTGGGACCTTCTTCAAATGGAACTGAAGGGTTTTGTTGCACTATTAAAAGAAAAAAAACATAGGTGCAGATAATCAAATTATTGAGTTGATTAAATTGTTGTGCATCTTTTAATATCACAGACTGAAGAGGCTTCTAGAAACTAGGCCACATTTTCTGGAGAGCTGCCAGTAATTATACAGTATGAATGCACATACGAGCGAGATTTAATGCTCAACAATTTTTCTTATTCATTTTTCTTTTTTTTACTTAAGCTGTGAAGGTAACAGTAACACTGAAGCCATAACCAGTACAACCCAGGCAACAGATGGCAATTTGCTTAAATTGCAAGATGGATTTGAAATTGGAATTGATTAAAATACTGATGCCTATAGTAGATGAAAAGAGTTGATTCATTTTTTGAAATCCTTCAAATATGAAAATTATTAATCAGTGAGTCTGCAGGTTTATCACTAGGTATTAGAACATTACAAACACCAAATTCCTCCAACATTATTACCTATGTGACATAAATCTATTTGGTTGCATAAGAAAATAAACACTCCATTTCCACATCATGAATAAACATAAAAGGTAATCAAGGCAACAGGGCAACTTGAACAGCATGACTTACATTCTAGTTACTTGCTATGAATTTATTGACTGACTGACTGACGGACTGACTGGATGAATGAGTACTGAAGCAGAAGATAGAGGTAACCGTCAGCCTGGCACTAGACTAGTACAATAAAAAAAGGTTAAGTATTCACTGTTGGATACAGAGTTCCAAATTGAAGGGATGTTAGAAGGAAAGGAGAGATGGAGGAGGAAGAAGGATAGAAAAGTATAGAGACTAGATTATTGGTCAGGAGGGACCTGGGAGACTGAAAGAGGACCACTAGAGAAAATTGGATGACTGAACTCCTGATGAAAAAAACACTCCAGCAAAGTAACTCTTCAGACAAGGAATGGATTAAAATCAGCATTAACATAAAAAAGCTCTTGGTTCTAATTATTTGGCAAGTAACTGCTGCAAATCTCAAAGAAGTTGTGTGGGCGATGCTGGATCTGTGGTTTCTGGAGTCTACTCAAGTCATCTCAAGGCTTTTAGACAAACACTAGGTGATGGAAAACCCAAAATGTTGGGGATACCAATTAATTCAACAGGGTTCAAGGTACAAATATTTTGCTTGACACAATGGTGAGTGATATGTAATTCATATCTTCAATCTTCATGCAACCTGTATGGTGAGAACATATATGTTTAGAAATAATTATATAATAGGGTAAACTTTGATAAGTGCCCAGAAATATGAGAATGATTCAGAATATCCACCCATTCATCCTTTTAAAAAATGTGTGCATTTCAGTAGTATTAGTATATTCACAAAGTTGTACAATTATTGCCACTATACATTCCACAATATTTTTATCACTCAAAGAGAAACCTCTCTTTCTAATCCCGGGTAACTCTAATCCATTTTTCCATCTCTATGGATTTCCCTATTTTCAGTTGATATCTCTAAATAAACTGGCCATAAATGTAGGGTTTATTTCTAGACTCTGGATTTGTTTATGATTTATAATTTCTTTATGTCTATTCTTACAACAGCATCTCACTTTTGATTTCTGTAGCTTCACAATAAGCTTTGAAGTCAGGAAATTTAAGCTATCCAACAATGTTCTTTTTCATATTCTTTTGGTTATTCTGAGTCTCTTACATTTCCATCTATACTTCCTATGAGATTGTCAATTTCTGCAAAAAAAAAAAAAAATATATATATATATATATATATATATATATATATATATATATATATATATATATATTATCAATCAGCTGGAATCTTGATAGGGATTCCATTAATCTGTAGATCAATTTAGGGATTAATTTTGTCTTAAAAATATTAACATTTCAACTAATGGGATGTCTTTCTACTTATTTGAATCTTCATTTATTTCAATGATATTTTATAATTTTCAGAGTATATTTTTAAATTTATTTTTTAAAAAAACTATCCCTAGATATTTTATTCCTTTTGGTACTATTAAAATGGGATTTTTTGAAATTTTATTTTCAGATCATCCATTAAAAGTAGTATACAAAAATACAATTGACATTGTATGTTGATCTGACATTCTTCAGTTTTGCTGAATTTGTTTATTAGTTTTAATAGGATCTATTTTTAGTGAATTTCTTAGGATTTTCTATATATAAAATCATGACATCCTTTAGCTTGGCTAGGTTTTGAATTTTACTATGGATGATTATTATTTCCTTTTCTTTTCTGATTTCCCTAACCAGTAGGATGTTGAATAAAACTACATAGAATGGACATATTTGTCTTAATTAAGAAAATTTAAGCCACCCCCTTCTATTAAGTACAATATTAGCTGTGGGTTTTCCATAGATGCTGTTTATCTGGTTGAAGAAGTTCCCTGAATTCCTAATTTGTTGAGTATTTTTGTTCATAAAATTGTGGTGGATTTTGTCAAATTCTTTTTCTGTGTCTAGTGATTGTGTTGTTTTTATTATATATTCTGTTACTATGGCATATTACATAATTGGTTTTTATATATTGAACCAATCTTACATTCCTGGGACAAATCTCACTGGGTCATGGTGTTTTTTTGTTGTTGTTGTAGTTTGTTTTGTTTTAAAAAATATATATCTCTGTATTTGGTTTGCTAGCATTTTATTTGTTATATATATATGTGTGTGTGTGTGTGTGTGTGTGTGTGTGTGTGTGTGTGTGTGTGTGTGTTATAGGTGGATGCAATATCTTTATTTTATTTTTATGTTGTGCTGAGGATTGAACCCATGGTACGTGAGCACTCTATCTCTGAGCCATAATCCCAGCCCTTGCTAACATTTTATTGAAGAATTTTGTATTTGTTTCTATAAGGGGTAATCCAAAGTTTTCCTTTCTTGTAATGTCTTTGTCTATTTTGGAATCAAGGTAATACTGGCCTCAGAGAATAAATTAAGAAATATTCTCTGCTAAATTATTGAAAGTTTTGTGAGGAATTTGTCCTCCTCCCCCCACCCACTCTTCCTCCTTCTCTTCCTTTTCCTCCTCCTCATTCTCCTCCTTCTTCTTATTTTGGAGTACTGGGGATTGAACCCAGTGCCTCACACATGCTAGGCAATTACTCTACCAGTGAGCTAAATCCCTAGCACTTTTATTTTATTTTGAGATAGAGTCTTACTAATTTTCTATGCAGTCCATAGCCTAGTTGTGCCAGGGAAACGGGTTAGGTAGCCAACAGACCAAAGAAAGTGCCTGAAGACAGCATGGGAGATGTATGGTTTATTGAGAAAAGCTTACAAGAGATCAGGACTGCTCCAAGAAGAGTTCAATTTTGATAGTCAGAGAGAACCTGAGGCCATCACATTGTTCTGTCCAGTAGTGGCTGGTTAGATGAGTGACATGCATCATTTCCAAAATGCCCTCAGTTCTGTGCCTGTCCTCACTTTGAGATAGTTTTTTTTTTATGTTAGGCTGCAGAAGCAGTGACATCATCAGCATGTTTGCTTACTTTGCTTGAATGACCAGCATTCCCAGGAGCAATGGTCCTGGCATATATGCAAGAAAGCAGTTTTTGACAGAAAACACTAACTTGCCCTAGTTTCTAGAGTACATAAGAGAAAGCCGATGGCCTTCAAGATAAAATGTATCTGGAGTTTCCAACCCAGGCTTGATCTCATCCCTTAGCGTGGCTAGGTTTTGGAAAACAGAAAGGAACATTTAAGGATGTTGTGTTTTACTGTCCTCCTTTAATTTAGGGGAAATTCTGTTGCCTAGACTGTCCTTCAACTTGTGATTTACCTGTTTCAGCCTGATGAGTAGCTAGGATTACAAGTGTGTGCCACCACTCCTGGTTATTAACTCTTCTTTACATACTTGATAGAGTTCACCAGTGAAGCCACCTCATTTGGGAAGATTAAAAAAAATATTTCTTATCACTGATATAATCTCTTTACTTTGATATACATTGTTCAGATATTTTACTTCTTCTTGATTCAACTTTGGTATTATATCTTTCTAGGAATTTGTCCATTTTATCTAGATAAGATTTTAATTAGATTTTTATCTACTTTGTTGGCATGTAATAGTTTATCATATTTTTCATATTTCCTTATAATTTTCTTTTGTTTGCTTCTGTAAGGTGGATGGAAAGGTTTCTTCTTCCATTTTTTTTCTGTGACACATTGGTTATTCCACATATTTGGGACTTATTTATTTATTATTACACATATTTATTCTTGTTTTGACTTACCTAATTTCATTTAATTGTTTTCAGAGAATATACTTTGTATCATTCCTCTTTTTTATTTTTTTAATTGTAAGTTTTATTTTATATCCCTTCACATAGTCTTCCCTGGACTGTCCTATGTGCACTTCAGAAGAAAATGTTTGCTGCTACTATGGGATGGCATTGCTATCACTGTCAGTTTAAAATATGGTTGGTTTATAATGTTATTTATGTCCTCTATTTGCATGTAGATCTTCTGTTATGTTGTTCTTTCCCTTATTGGAAGTGAATTATTGAAGTTTCTAAATATTCTTGTAGAATTATCTGTCTTATATTCAGTTCTGTCAGGTTTTGTTTCACGTTTTGGGGGCCTGTGATTTGGGAATTCTTAAGGGAGAAAACATCAAGCAGTGCGTGTCCCTAGACAAATATGCACAGAGATAATGTGCAGGTGCTTTTGCCCCACCACAAAGGCTCTTCTAAACAATCTGTTCTGCCTTTGGTGTTCATTTTCTGTTTGTCCCACCAATTATTTTTTTCTCTTTGTTTATTATTGGCTGCTTTGGAGAAGACAGAGGAGATGAATTGATATATTTAGAATTCCATGAACTCCTCTATTGGCTTTCCATTTTTGCTTTTTTGTTAATTGTTTAGGATTGCAGTAGAAATGGCATTTTTTAAGGTTTATGAATGTCTGGGTTCAAAAATATGCCATTCAGGAATTATTAAGAACACTACAAAAAATCTTGCTTGGAATTATTCTGAGCTTCTCAGATCTGTGATTGATTGGCTTTAAGTAATTTCAAAGAATTCTTTTGTTTCTTCTCATACTGGAATCCCAGTTAAATGGACACTTTGGACATCTGAGATTATTCTAAACATCTTAATGCCCTGTTCCATTTTATTTTTCATCTTTTTTTCTCTTTATGTTTTGATTCACATAATGACTGTTTCCATGTTGGTTGATTCTGTTCTCTTCTCTCTATGTCTAGTATGTTAATAATTATGATTTCATATCATCCCATTAATGTGTGGAATGAAAAACTCTAAAAAATGCCTTTCAGAAAGGAAATGAACATACTGAAAAAAATAGCCAGTACCTACTTTTACAGAACTCTGAAAACTAACCAAAGGCTTGCAGCAATCCTGGAGCATTTAGAAAATTTGAAGACCCTCAGCAATGCATCAAGGCATTTTTATTTATCCTCCCTTTCATACAACTCTACAATCATCTCAAAAGCTGGCATCCCATATGTAGGTTCCAGCCTGAAGCCTGCCAGCCACTGGAGGGGGCAGAAAGGGCTTGGAGCTCTTCCACAGCTCCCAGGCCCCAATTCCCAGGGAATTGCCATCATTGTTCCTGGTGACTTACTGTCACACCCCACTCACAAGATTGTTTATTTAACTGGACTCAGCAGTTGCTCATTGTAAACCCCCATTACAATGGTGGCATTTCTCAAAAACAACCACAGGCAATTGTTGAATGCTATAGCTACCTGAGGTGGATAGCAGATGAAGCAAACTATAGGATAACAGAAAGCTTGGGAAGAAAAGGTAAGGTGTTGCTATGGTGGGGCACATCTCTAATACCAGCAACTTGGGAGCCTGAGGCAGGAGGATAACAAGTTCAAGGCCAGCCTCAGCAATTTAACAAGGCCCTGAGCAAGTTAGTTATATTTCTATGTTTGCTATTTTAATTGGCATTACATTTGAATGCTTTTTTTTCCCTTTTTAAGATAATTTTATTTGAGTGGTTCTTACAAAGATTGTTGCAATATGAAAGTCATTTGTTTGATAGAAATATCAAGCTGTCTTGTCAAACACACTGAAGTAACCCAAAAATATATTTCAGAGCTCACAGAGCTTAAAAAGAGTAAAAATTATATGCAACCAGACAAAACCTATTTCTGCATCCTACTTCTTGCTGAGACTTCTTTGCCTTACCAGACTCTTGACTAAGCATATTTAGGAAATGCAGTGATCATTTTGTTTGGAACCTTAAGACACACCAAAACACATAATATTTACAAAGAAAATTTTATAGATACATTAATTGAAAATAAACCATCAAGAAATATAATTTTGAAATCTCACTTTCTTGCAAAATGTTCAAAATGCAAGATGAGATGCTAGCCAAACAGCCCTTTACCTGGCTTGAATCCCCATACACTAAATGTGTATTCCAGAAACCTCTGATAAACCATGAGTAAAATATCAACATTAGTGAAATGTGAAATGTAGCCTGGGTAAAAAGTTGAGCTTCTGAAACATTAAAAACATCATTACATACCTGTCTGCCTTGGTACAGAAAGCACATACTTGTTCCCCTAGAGCTATTCCTATAGATCCTTAATGTAATTTTCTACATGAACATTTTAAAAGGCAGAACGAGAACAACTTTGTATACAGTGGGATTTGCTAGTTAGGGAGAATGAGCACACTGCATTCTTGTTAACATTTTTATTTTTTTAAAGGTAACAGGAATTGTATACAAATGACAGTAGACCCTTGCCTCTTTATTTTTATCTAAATAAAAGATGACTCAAGATGAATTCTCATGAAAAAAAAGCTATGTAAATAAGGGACTATATCTTCCTTCATCATGTACTTGTAACCAGTAGTTGTATTGCTGTCATAGAATCAGGGAAGATATTGTGGTAAATTGGAAGAGGTACATCGGCTGCTGTTATCATTTTACCAGCAAACCACCTGCCATGCAATGCATTGACAACAGCAATAACTGCAGCAATTGAGGGGCACTTCACATACACATTGCCCTGAGCAGAATTCTTATCAATATAAATATGAATGACTCCACAATGTTTATGACATTCTTTAATCACATCATCCTTAATCTCTGTATCCCATCCAACTTGTTCTTCTGTTTGAGGGTTAAACATGTTAGAGAGTTAGAAACACTGTGTTGCAAGTGGCTGAACAGAGGAAGCTGCAGCTAAAGCTGAAGCTTCAGTCTGTTGGGAAAGTCGTGTTTGCAAATCTGCCACAGCACCAAATGCCAAAGAGCCACTCATTTGTAAAGCCTGCTGGGCTGCTGGTAGAATCTGCAAACCTTTACCCTCAGCAAGTCTTGCCATTAATTGGAGTGTGTATGATGCTTGCTTAAATATCCAAAAACAAAAACAGTAATGTGAATTCATTACAGATCTAATTTTCTCTTAGTCAACCAAGTCTAAGGGTCATTCTTTATAATGGTAGCTTCATTATGTAAAAAAAATTGCTTCTGCTATTTTATTCAGGTGACAGTGGACAAGTTTATAAACTGCTTAACATCTTGACTTTCTCATCAATAATAAGAAGATACTAATATTTGATCTGCAGACTGAGATCAGATCTACAACATGATAAATGTTCTACATATGTCATTACAATTCTTATTAATAGTTAGTGAATGCTACTAATCCTAGGGATTATACTTTAGAGGTCAATATCTTTTTATCAATTCACATAAATACCAACTCTCTGTATCATTTCAGAAGTATCTAAAGGTTTGACAAATAGAAATTTCTTTCTCAATGAAGTTTAAAATTCTTTATTGAAAGTGTGACAGACATTTCTGGTAGCTCACATAGACTAGTAAATATTGCATTTGAAAACAATGAGATGATTTTTCAATGCAAAAAAATAAAGACTTGACTGAAACTAAAATTTGTTGCCTGAGAGATGCAATGAAAAAGAGACTGAAGGCAGAAGCTAATGGGAGGGTTAAAGGGAGTCAGTATATGCAAGATGGGAGATGTCATGGATTATTTTTGTCTAGTTCATAATTCTGCCAATTAAGCTCCAGCTTTGCTTCTTTAAAGAAGAAAGGCGTTATTTAAATCCCAATGCTGTTGTAAGTGCAGCCAACACATTGTGACTACAATTATCTGACTAGGAACACTGTCTTGCCCACATTTAAGATTTTAGCTAATGCCAAAGCATAGAACTCATTTGAAACAAGCAATGGGATCAATCCCTGGGATTCAGAAGTTCAAAAGGATTCTAGAACAGCTTAGCACTGACATAGGTAGATGATCAGTGCTAGGATTGAAGGAGGGAATTAGAGAAGTATCAAGGGGAGAGCATTTGCAATAAATAAATAAATAGCAAGTAGTTTGTGGTAGGGGAATTAATCATAATGGCAGCTGTATACTCCATATTTGGAAAATTTGCCCTAACAATTTGTGTTCTCTGATTTATGATTTCAATAAATTCTGCATTTAAAAAAAAAACTTTCTATTACCAAGAGAGGGATGTATGTCTGCTTTTACCACTGATCCTAATTTTTTTAAATACTATTTTTATTATGGTAATCTTTCCCTCAATTCCATTAATTTTTCATGCACATTAATGATGACCTTAAAACTGAAAAGGCATCTCAGTAAAATATGTCATGTCCTCTACAATCAAATGGAGAGACCTGAGGGACAAGTCCAACAAATAAAATGCAGTTACTTCCAAATAAGTTGCCAAAAAGTTTAAAATAATTTTCATCTCACAGAATTGCAATATGTGCTATCATACAGAGCAGATGAAAGACCATTATATTTTACCTGAGATAACAATGCTTGAAGTCCTTCAGAAAGTCAATATTACAAATGGAGACTTCTCTTTTGCCATTCTGGCATGCTTTCATTATTTCAATTATATTATCTTTTCAATGGTCTTCAGTATTCAAAAGTATAAAATTATATGTTGTGTAATGCCGTTTCCTTTCCTTTTTTTCCCTACAGGTGTTCTCTTTCCAGTGTGTTTTGGTAATGATAGAGTACAAGTGGATACTTCAACTATGTGGTGATGCTTCAAAATATATAAATGCACTTCAGTTTGTGAAATAATAAGAAGTCTCATGATCACTGATTTCCTCTGGAAAAAAAAAGATTATTTGACTTTGTCTTATTATAATTTCTTGAATGATGTCATCTAATAAATATAATATTATCCTCTTAGCTCTTTTTTGTAATGTGGAACTAGACAAAATGAGTTTATGCTTTTAGTAGGAGAAGGAATATATTAAAAATAAAAAGTTGTACCTCCATTGTAATAAAATTCGAAGGGAAAACATCAGATAAGATAATTTTTTCTCATGTTTTTTATTTCACATCTGTATTGATGAGGTATCTCCTAATGTTCATGTTTCAAAACTCTTTATCTTCTCTTTTCTTAAATCCACAAAATGCCAAAATATCTCTTGTCTTTTAAAAAGAAAAACTTGTTGTCTAATTCTTGCTCTTCTTTTTTCTTTCTAGCCAAAGTTTAGAAAGTGCAGTCCAGGGGCTGGGGATGTGGCTCAAGCGGTAGCGCGCTCGCCTGGCTTGTGTGCGGTCCGGGTTCGATCCTCAGCACCACATACCAACAAAGATGTTGTGTCCGCCGAGAACTAAAAAATAAATATTAAAAAAATTCTCTCTCTCTCTCTCTCTCTCTCTCTCTCCTTTAAAAAAAAAAGAAAGTACAGTCCACACTTTCTTAATTAATTCTTCACATTCCAGTTACTCTTTAATAAAATTCATAAGGAAATATTTCAAGTATATATTTATGGACTCACTAACCAAGTCTATACAATTTTAAAATATATTTCCTGTTGTTTCAAGGTTGTATTTAAGAATACAAATAAATAATTCTTGATATTGTTGACTTTTTTTGTATAGCTATGCTTTATCCTCCTTGCTAGCAATAGTTAATCACTCGTTAAACTATTTTGATACTCACCTGCCTTGTATTCTATTATATTTTTACTATATATGTGTAGGTCCACAGAAAACATTATATAAAGGACACCATGTAGCATGTACCTCCCTTCTCTGTTGGTATTTTCTTTTCATCTATGTATTGTGCTATTCTTGTCTTTTGTTGCCTTTTACAGTCACTTGTTCAAAACTTTTATTGAACATTTATTGTGTGACATGACATAAATTTTGTAGATAAACTGGCAAGAATCAAAGACTACAAGATGTTTTCATGTAACCTGTTTCATAAAGGAAAATTACAAGTAATGAAAAAGCATATTTTACAAAAGCATCTCCCTCCCCTGAAAAAAGGCAGCAATCAAAATTAATTTAAAAAGAGCATCATGATGCCACAGAGAGTGAGGAATTTAGAGCATGTACAACAACAACAAAAAAAAAAACACCTAATTCAGTGGTCTTTAGCCAAGGTGAAAATTCACATGAAGAAGGAAACAATGCACTGTGATTCAATGAAGTGTTGTTGGCTATCTTAGGTTGGGTACCTAGATGCAGTTTTTTTGATGTTATTGTTGTTGTTTTGTGCATTAATAAATTTTGAGAAAATGTTCTGCAAGTAAAATTAAGTACTAACCTTTAAAGAAGATGGTGAAATGGAATAGGGAAAAAGAAAACTGAGAAATGGTGTAGTCTCTGGAGCATGAGCGGTTTGACACAATGTCACATTGTCATGAAGTATTGGGGTGATCATGTATGCTCAGTTTCAGTTAATCATTTGCTTGCAGTTATATACACCTGGAGAAGCTAACTTGTGTGCCAAAATTGTTCCTATTACCTGAGGTAAATTCTAGAATAAAAACACTCATAAAACAATGTTATGTTTTTATATGTTGATGAAAATGGTGATATCAGTCCTCAGAAAATCAACCTTTTATTTTTCACAAGAACAGTAGTTCCATGTTCATAAATTGAACATTTGAGTTGACTATACCGAACTTAATCTCCAAAAATAACAAGTATATTCTTTAGTTATTTATTTCTGATCATTCATAATTGATACTTTTCACATATTAATACATTATTTAATCAGATAATGAATTAAATAATTTTGAGTAAAAACCATAAATATTTAGAAACTTATTTGTATTTTCAAAATATTTCTACACTTGCATAATGTAGACAGCTCTACAAATATATTTTTCTCTTTATATTATAAAACATACAAGGACTTGGCAAATGTAAAAAAATAAGTTTAATTAGAATATGTGAACAAAAATTCAATTGTAAAATTGTGACTCTACCTAAATTAACATAGAATACCTGGAAAAATATTCAGCATGCAGTAAAGAGTCAGAGGTGACAACAGGTGCAATAAAAACTATTTAGTTTGCATATGATGGTAGGAATACTCAGAAGAATCTGATATATTCTGGATGAGAGTATAGAGATGGATCTGCGAGCTATTTCAGTATTATATTCCCAGTAGGATGACTTGGAGAAATCGTAAAGAAATGAGAATAGCCTCTTGCATTCTCACATCAGTTTCCCTATCAAGTCTACAATTTAAAGGAGATAAATACTGAAGTTAGTTGGAAGACACAGATTTCTTGGTTTAATAAAGCATTTAGATAAAATGGAAATAAGTGAAGAGAGGAAAAATTTTTATTCTGTTAACCCCTGGATGTTTCATTGACATAAGTGATACTTGACTACTTATTAGCTATAGCAAATTCTCCATCTAGACTAGCTCTTTCTTCTCAGAATACGATGATCAACTCTGTATTGTCTTCAAAGAAGCAAACCATCCAAACTTTCTTTACTCTAGTTACTCCATCCTTCCATTTGTTCCCTCTACAGTCAGTAATCTTTGTATTATTTTTACCCTTCCCCTCAAAACACTATCATTTCTGTTGTAATCAGGATATAATATGAAAATCTACCTGTAAAAATTAACTTAATTTGCCAAAATATAGTGGATGTTTTCATTTCATACTGTTGTCCATAGTATAAATATTAATTTCAGGAGTGATATTGAGGAAAAATTTTAATAGAATTATAACCTACTCTTTCTCACACTAAATATTGTTTTTGTCATTATTTGTCTTGTGAGGAGAAACATCAATAAGTCAACTTTTAAAAAAATCAACATAAATTAATATTATATCCCTTACAACATTTAGAAAATCATGTATTCTAGAGAGTAGTAGTGTTTAACACCTGGGTATACCTATCCCTAGGTATACCTGAAAGTTCTTCAAAAGATAATAAAATCTTTAAAGATAATAAGATCTTTAAGGGAATCAGTTCCTAGTTTGTCTGAGATCTTGCCTGTATATTTTACATTGTTCTTTCCAACTTCTCTTATGCATTATACCTTGCCATATCGAATTTCCTTTTAGACACTGATCCAACATGTAAAAATCCCCAGGGCTCCAATAAAAACGAAACAAAAAGGATTTCTACTAATACTTCATTGAGTATAAACTAAGAACATACAAAAGAAAGATTTGGAGTGATAATGGTAAAAGATCTTGATATTTAAATGCCATATGTGCCTCTGCCTTGTCACGTTTATCTGACTACGTATGAATTAAGAAACAGTATATGGGTGGCTGGGGTGTGACTCAGTGGTAGACCAATTCCCTCCCATATGTGAGGCACTGGATTTTATCCTCCACTCCACATAAAAGTAAATATACAAAATAAAGATACTGCATCCATGTATAACTAAAAAATAAAGAAAAAATTTGATTTCAAAGATGATTATTAACTTTTTAAAAAGAGTGCTTCATGATTTATTGACTATGTTTAAGAAGGTAAGAATGTACAATTCTCATACCTGGATGTACTATGGTAGAAACAATTTTAGATAATTCCTTAGGCTTTTACTCCTTGAGACCAGGGTATTAATATGTTTTTTTTAAATCTAATCAACTAAGAGAGAGAGAGAGAGAGAGAGAGAGAGAGAGAGAGAGAGAGAGAAATTGGATTCCTTTTGCTAAAGATATTCCCACACTTCTATTTTTATTGTATCTTTAATCACAGTATCTATTAAAAGGAAACAAATGAAGTGCCTTTTAAATAGAAAGTATATCAGAAAATGCCTTCCAGCTGCAAAGCATCCAATTAGTCCATCCCTTCAGAAGCTACACACTTAAAATACAAACTTGTCCCTAGAAGGTATGACTCAGATAGTGGTGTTTTCTAAATACTCAAAAAAAAAATTGAAATCTTTGGGAACCTTGTTTCAGATATTCTAAAACTCAGAACTAGGTCATATGAGAGGACAGAATTAAAACACAGCACATGGTAAATTCTTCAATGGAGAAACTTAACTCAAACACTGACATAACTGAAAGCAGTGTTGCAGATAAAAAAATAGATTCTCTGTTTCACTGATTTCTGGGGTATGGATTCAATTCAAACATGTATTAAAAAGAAGTTAAGGCTACAAGTTAAATTCTATTTAAAACATGTATTAAAAATGTACCGGGGCTGGTTTATTGGTGTAGACCTGTAATCCCAGTTGCTGAAGAGGCTGAGGAAGAAAGATCAAAAGTTCAAAACCAGCCTCAGCAAAAGTGAGGTGCTAAGAAACTCAGTGAGATCTTGTCTCTAAATAAAGTAAAAAAAAAAAAAAAAAACCCTCACCTCCACATATAAGAAAATAAAATATAGGTCTATCCACAACTAAAAATATATATATTTTTAAAAAATGATGTATCAAGTTATTGACATGGACTTTCATTTAATTTGCTGTGTACTTTAGCCTTTGAGATTGAAGTTTGCCAGGCATGGTGGTTCATGCCTTTATTATCAGCTATTTACAAGACTGAGACAGAAGGATCATGAATTCAAAACCAGTCTCAGCAATGATGAGGCACTAAGCAACTCAGTGATAACCTGTCTCTAAGTAAAATACAAAATAGGTGGTAGAGTGCCCATGACTTCAATCCCTGGGCTCCCCCATCAAAAAATTGGGGCTGGGTAAATATATAAGTTTGTAGAGTGCCTGCCTTCTAAGCATGAGGCCCTAGGGTAAATCCCCAGTAGAGAGAGAGGGAAAGAGAGGGAGGGAGAGCGAGAGAGAAAGAGAGAGAGAGAGAAAGAGAGAGAGAGAGAGAGAGAGAGAGAGAGAGATTGAGATTGAATTTGCATGTAATTTAAATTCAAGTTAGTCCCACTTTTAATTTTTTCTAGGTAAATATATGAGTTTGTAGAGTGCCTGCCTTCTAAGCATGAGGGCCCTGGGGTAAATCCCCAGTAGAGAGAGAGGGAGAGAGAGGGAGAGAGAAAGAGAGAGAGAGAGAGAGAGAGAGAGAGAGAGAGAGAGAGAGATTGAGATTGAACTTGCATGTAATTTAAATTCAAGTTAGTCCCACTTTTTAATTTTTTCTGCCACACCAGAAGAGTTTCCTGAAATGTTTGGAATGTTTCTGTGGGTTACTTACTTACTTACTTACTTATTTATTTATATGTGGTGCTGAGGATCTAACCAAGGCCTTGCAAGTGCTAGGTGAATGCTCTACCTCTACAGCTGAGCCAAAACCCCAGCCCCTTTTGTGGATTATTTTAATTAAATGGTCTCACAATAAATAAATAAACAAACAAATAAATAAACCTTTAATTTACAGTTTTTAAAAATCCTTAATTGGGACACATAAACTTCATTTAGGAGAGATTCATTCTTTTTAATGTCACCTAATTTTATTCTGCTTTCTTCTCATGTGAAAATCTCAGAATGGTAAATTAAAATCTTTTCAAAATTTCCTTTAGTTCTTGATGAAAAACATTATAAATAATGCATTTATTTGAAATAAATCATTGGACAATAATGATTGATAAGGCTGAAAGGGAGGTTTTCAGATGAACCAAAGTTTCTCATTTTGCTAATTGCATCAGGGTGCTTGTCTCATAAATTTTTAAGAAAAAAATCTATTTAAACAAGAAGAAATAAAACTCTCACCATGTGGTGTGAGGGATAATACCAGAAAAAAACACATTTTGGTGTGCTGTCTTAGAAGCTTAATGATGATTTTGGGCAGAACATGCAGCAAAATGCATTTAGAATAGACTTTGGAAATGGCATCCTGTCTACCATATGGGTTCACTTTTATCCTTTCTGTGACCCATCCTTTTCTTTTTAAATTCTATCACGAATCACCCCTGGGACAAAGGACTTTGTTGAAGGAGTTCCCACAAGTGGGCTTCAAGGTCTTTTACATTTGAAATAGGCCTCAATGGTGCTCATTAACACACCTTCCAGTTAGCTTCCAGGTGTGGTTGAGTGAGGCCCATTATCCTGATTACATGGTCATTATACTATCTATTTCATTCTTACTGTGAACAGAGAACCCTAGATTTGAATATGTAAATAGAGAGCTAGAAAACTAGGGGTTTATTCTGAGACATATGTAGAGCTAAACTGAAGTTCTGGATTTCAGATTTTGTTCTGGGTTTGAGATACAGCTTCCCCTACATTTAAAAATCTCAGGACTCATGAAGAGAATGAGTTAAAAGCCTAGTTTTGATAGCACAGCCCACATCACTCACTCACTCAGGCACAGGAAGTGTTTTCTAGCACCTAGTCAGTGAAAAAACATAGATGGGGGAGGAGGCCTTAATCCTTTCCTGGGGCAACTTTGGGGAACTCCCTAAATCTGTAAAGTAGAACACGATGTGATGCCTGCCTCTCAGGCTTGTTCAGCTTCATGGTTCTCTGAAAGGCAGTTTGGCATGTATGGGGCAGGGCATCTATTTTGACAGTATTATCATTTAGGTTTTTTTTTTCTTTTAAACATTTATTTCTTAGTTGTAGGTGGACACAATACATTTATTTTATTTTTATGTGATGGTGTGGCTTAAACCCAATGCCTATGTGTAATAGGGAAACACTCTACATCTATGAAAAACCACAATCTTTATTTAGTTTTATATATGGAAACATAACCCCTTGCATTTTAATATAAAACTATAGTACTAGGCTCTGTTCTAGGCAAAGAGGAAACAGACATGTACAAAAGAGCAAGGAATCTCTGCTCTCATTCTGTCGGGGCTACTATTATCCTGGTCTGAAGCAAGAATTCAGGCACTAAAGGGACATGAAGTACTGACCCCCTTTAGGCATCTGATCTAATGTCACCATGCATGGCAATGTTTTACCTTCTCAATTATTCTAAAACACACCCCTCACCATGTCACTTAGCTGCCCCAATCCTTTTCTACCTGTGAGATAAAGGCCTCCTTAAGGATCCCTCCCTTGCTGGCTTTTTCAGTTGCATCTCCCCACCCCTCTCTGAGGTTTCAAGAATTCCTGTCTCATCCCTACTTGTACTTACTGTTCTGCTTAATGTGTGTACTTTCCCACTGTTAGAAGTGCTAACTCCTAATTAGACACTAGATGGCGTCAGAACTCTACTTTTGACTTTTTTTTTTTTCTAGCGTCCACCAAAGTATCTGCCTACTTATTGGCTGGCTTGGTTAATAAACATTTAAAAAGCCCTTCAGTATTTGTTGTATAAGCAGCTTTTTATTTTTTATATGAATATTCATTAATTCTATGTATGAAATTAATCATCCAGCTATGAAAGGGAGTAGTACACTAACTATCCAGTGTGTGTGTGTGTGTGTGTGTGTGTGTGTGTGTAAACATATATATTTGTTTCATAATTTATTCAGAAGTGGAATAAGGGTTTCAATTCAGTCATGGCCTCTTTCTACACTTGTTGTTCCTCGGATGTTTCAGGAGTCCTTAGTAATATTGCAGGTATTTTTTTCTCTTTTCTATGCTGTGGATATTATAAGCCATTAAATAGAATAAATATATCTCAGAGATGCCAAGTGTTATCTCACTTGTAGTTGTCCATTAGGTATCTCTAGGCCTAAGTAAATATTCAGTGCTTTTTGGAAAAAGCAGCTTTTAAGTCCCTCAATATGAAGAGGATTTGTGGCTATTTAGCAGAACTTGTCCCCATAGATATGATTATCAATAGAATATGTATTACATGACATGATGGCATGACTTGGTAACAGGAATAAAAGTGGCTTAAACTGATTTATTTATTTATAATTATATATTTTATAAACATTTAATGTACATATAATTATATACTTATAAAGCAATAATTTTGAATACATGTATCTCTCTTTCACACATATATGTTTATAATATTGTCTTTAGGATAAGCAGGTTTGGAGATGGATTGGTGTGAGTGTAATGATGAAAAGATCAAGGACAATTGCTGAATTTGTGACTTGAGCACTCTAGGGTAGTTGCTGATACCCAATTCTGTATGGAGCAGAAAAACCACATGAGGCTAGTCTCAAAGAAGGCTTTTGTGTTGATATTTGTGATTACTCCTTGATTTCCACATGAACATGTCTGAACATGAGAGGAGAGGACTGGGAAGAAAATGAATATTTGGAAGGCAGGGGAGTGTGCAAAATACTGCAATGAGGTTGAGCATGACCCTGGGTGTGGGTGAAGATATAGAAGTACAGGGAGCATTTCTCTGAGCCGGGGACACTCCTATATTTAGCAATGGAGAAGAAAATTATATGAAGGAGACAGAGAGTGAGGGCATCCACTTAAGGAGATAGTAAACTAGGGATATGTAATGACATGGATTTCTGGGAGAGATGATTTTAAAAAGAAAGGCAGAACCTTTTGTTCTAAAAACCACTAAAAAGTGAACTATAGGGTGGCAAAGGAGGGACCTTGTGATTTGGTGTCATAATGGTTTCTGATGATCTCAGTGGAGCCCCTGTCCTCAGATGATGGAAATTGAAGCCAAATGGAAGATTTATGGAGAAATTAAGGTCAGCATAGTGAAGGCAATAGCTGGATATCATTTTTCTCATTTTGTACAATGTGATAAAGGGAGACTCAGCCAAGTGTTAATATTAATGGCCTCTGAGATGTAGGAAGAGTTTATTTCTGCAAATGTTTGTTGTGGCTGCAGAAATTTTTTTTCTATTACCATGTTTGCCACCTACACCCTAGAGTTGATGTTTTAGAAGTAATATGGAAGCCCAATAGTAATTTCTGGAGAGTAGGAAGGGTGCTGGGGCAGGGCAAGTGATGAAAGTAGAAGATAGATAATTAGATATGATCACTGTGTACCATGCAATTGGAAATGTTATGCTCAACTCCATTAACATGTGCAGGAAATATTTGTTAATTAAAAACAAATTAAAACTAATTATTCTATTTGATCACTTAAAGGTAGGCACTAAACACTGAGGGAGAGAGTATCCTTTTGTTTTGTTTTCTGCTTGTAAAAATGGTTATTGTTAGTCACCTATAAAGAGAACTTATTAAATAATTTTGGAAGAAATAGTATACATTTCAAATGCCTTGTTCTCAAAGTATAAAGAGTTTATCTGATGGTCACTAAAATATTTGAAGTGCTACATCCCATCCATTGCCAAGGTAGTTTGTGCCAGCTTCATCCTTTGGAAATGTAATATTTTCCTTATTCCTTCACTATTTGTTGCAATCAAGTCACTGAATCTGCCCACCCATAAAATACAAAGATACTAAGCTCCACATGCAGGAGGGGATGCTATTCTCCTGCATTGTTTTGAACTCTTCCATATGAAATATTTGTCTGTTCCCATCACTTATTATCAATGAAGTCAATTATGTTTTATTAGTAAATATATATTCATTTGTTGCTTTTGCTTATAATTTATTGATAATGTTTTTTTTATTTTATTTCTCATATTTTCCAGCTTTCTCTCTTTTAGGATCTTTTACTTTAATTCTCATGTCATTTTTCAGGAATCTACATGTGAGACATCTTCGGAGACTCTCCTCTTACTCTTCCTTCTTTTTCTCCTACTATATTCAGGTTCATTTTTTAATTTATCTTACCAGATCCTAGAATCATCATTTTCTCCAGGGAAATATACACATTTTTACTGGTATTTTTAGGGAAACTTGTGTAATTTGTCAGGCCCAATGCAAAATGAAAACTTTGACTCCCTGTATAAAATCAGGTGACCTCTACCATTGACATCATGCCACAGAAATCTATTTCTTTCTTCTGTGATATCTTCACATGTCATGGTAAATTTTGTCTTTCTTTTAATTGTCCTTATTACAGAATTTTAAATTTTTATCAAGATTTTTAACATTCATCTTTATGTATGCCATATCAATTCTAAATGCAAACTTACGAGCAAGTCACATTGGA
Organism: Ictidomys tridecemlineatus; assembly: GCF_052094955.1. NCBI lineage: Eukaryota > Metazoa > Chordata > Mammalia > Rodentia > Sciuridae > Ictidomys > Ictidomys tridecemlineatus. Next base: position 761,016 of record NW_027525269.1, on the reverse strand, counting down.
GAGCTTACTTATCCATGTTGTGTTCATTAATACCAAAGCAGTGAATGTTACACAGAACCAGTGCAATTGTTTTTACTACAACTTTATAACCATGAACAATTTCTCCAGCTGGTTTATTAATGAGTCTAAAAGAACTGGAAGAACAATGACTGTGGATCACCCTACTTTTCCTTTGCCTTCATATTCTCAGCTGGAGAGGTGGGTTAACACAGTGAAGTACCTTGAGTGACAAAGCTGTCTTCTTTCTGTATTTGAATCTAATTCTGGTTGAACATTAAGGTGTGGCCTCCCCGGGTTTCATCATGTTCCCTTTTTTTACTTACTGGTGAATAAGACATGGTCACATTGTACTCAACTCTCTCTTAGCTACCATATTTCCTTGCCCACTGGAATTTGTGATAATGGGAATGAAAACTCAGTGTTCATGAGGTGGGCAAATGCACTATTCCTGCAGGTTACATTTATATGCTGTGTTTATACCTGTGGTCCACTGCTTTCTTGGAATTTACTTATGAAAAATAAGTAGTAAGGTAAAATCAATAAAAATTGTGATAGCAACTGCAGAATATTCAATCAAGGACAGGTCCACCTTGAGCAGTAATCCTTACTGTGTAGGAAGAGCATCATGGGGCTAGACCTCCTTTCCCTGCCTTCTGCCTCCTCCTCCTCTCCTCCTCTCTCTCCATCATCCTTCCCTCCCTCAGTCCCTTGTATCCTCCCTTCCTCCCTTGCACAATAGTAAGAACACTAAGTAGGATACATGTACTCTGAAAAAATATAAGTGAACATTATACTATTGTAAAGTGTAAGTACAAAATTTTGCTGCAAATATCTAGAAGTTATTTATTTTATGCAATTAAAATTTTATATCCATTGAAGAGCAGCACCCCATTTCACCCTAACCACATTTCTTTGCAAACAACATGCTTCTCTCTCTCTCTCTCTCTCTCTCTCTATATATATATATATATATATATATATATATATATATATATATATATATATATATAATGTAGACACATGGTCTCATTCAGTTACTTAGGGCCTGGCTAACTTGATGAGGCTGGTTTTTAACTTGTGTTCCTCCCACCTCACCTTCTCAAACCACTGGTATTCAAGGTATGTCCCACTGTACCCAGCTCACTTAATGGGTTTTCATAGAGATTATTTTGTGTTTCCGATTTTATACTCTTCTCAGGTGATGTGTAAGTAATTTCTCTCATTCCAACAGTTGAATCTTTTCCCTGTTCATGCTTTACTGTGCTGTGCAGAAGCTTTTGGTTTAATGGAATTATACTTGTCTGCTTATAGTTCTCTTCCCTGTCCTTTTGCTGTCATAATCAAAGGACCATTTCCTAAAGCAATGTTGTAAAGTGTTTCTTTTGTGTTTTCTTTGTATATTTTGCTCACAAACTTATGCTCTTCTTTCTTTTTTTTTTCTATTTTAGATTGAAAAAATAGCAACTTCATCTGTTTCTGTTGTATAGCAGGATATTTCATCTTTCTACATACAGATTTCCAGCTTTCCCAGCACCAATTGTTGAAGAGGCTATCTTTTCTCCAATTTATGTTTTGGTCACCTTTGTCTAGTATGGATTGGTCTATATGTCTTTTGATATGGGGTTTCCTTTTTTCTCTTTCTTTCTTTTTAAAATTATTTCTCTGTAGTATAGTTTAAGGTCTAGTATTGTGATGTCTATTGATTCAAACATTTTGTTGAGAATTGCTTGTTGAGAATGACTATTGTGGCTCTCCTATTTTTTAAAATGGTTTTCACGATTGCTTTTTCTAGTTTTATAAAGAATGTCATTGGACTTTTAAAAGGAATTGCACTGAATCTGTAAAGTATTTTGTTATTATTGCCGTTTTGACTATGATCATTCTTCCTACCAAGAGCATGGGAGATCTTCAATTTCTATCTTTAGTGTTCTGTGGTTTTCATTGTAGAGGTATTTTTACCTCTTTTCTAGATTGATTCCCAAGTATTTTATTATTCTATTCTTTCTTTTTCTTTCTTGAGGCCTTTGTTAATGGGGTGGTTTTGCTAATTTTTTTACACTGAATTAATTGCTTGAGTATAGAAAAATCATTTAGTTTATTGGTGTTTATTTTATATTCTGCTACTTTGCTGAATTAATTAGTCAAGAAAGTTTTCAAGTGAAATTTTTTGGATTTTTCTAAATATAGAATCATGCCATTTGTAAATAGTGATAGTTTGATTTCCTCTGTTTCTATTCATTTATCTATTCATTTATTTATTAAAGATAAATGAATAGAAACATAGGTTTTGGATACAGCTTCAAGGATGATGTTGAATTGAATTGGCAAAAAAAAGGCATCCTTTGCCTTTTTTTGAATTTTAGAGGGAATGCTTTAATATTTTCTCCCTTAAGAATAATGTTTCCAAGGGGCCACCACAGAAGACCCAGGGGCAACGGCCACTGCCGGGGTGGGCACAGGGCTGAATGGGCAGGGGAGTGGAGCGAGCCCCCAGGTAGGCCATGGACAGTCCTCCCGCACCAGGGGCAATGGTGATGCGGAGGCTAGAAACACCCTTCTTCGGTGATGAGGCACTGAGCAGCCTGGGCAATGGCGTCAGTGGCAGCAGCAGCAACTTTGGGTGCCTGGCCCGCTTGTCCCTGGGGCGCCCCAAACAGCATTTCAGGCAGAGTGGTGAAGAATGACAGCTGACGCTGAGCCTGAGCAAACAAGTGGTGGTGGCGCCACCTCTGGCCCCCCTGGGCAGACTGCACCCCCAGCAGTCGCCCCAACAGCCTGCTCTCCAGCCGGATCTGTGGTTGCTCAAGCTCGCCTCTCCTGAGCTTGAGCGCCTCAACATCCAGACCAACGGGCTGGTCACAACCACGCTGAGGAGCCCGCAGTTCCTCTACCCAAGATGGTGGCCAAGGAGGAGCAGGAGTTCACCGAGGACTTTGTCAAGGCCCTTGAGGATTTGAATAAGCAGAACCAGCTTGGCGTGGGTGCAGCCTGGCTGCTGCTGTGGCCTCGCAGAAGGACCCTCTGGCACTGCATCAGGCGCCACCCTCCCAGCTGGCACTGGTCTTCCTAAACCTGAGCCACTACAAGGATGGCGCCGGGTGTGCTGGGGATGCTGCAACTGTCGCCTTCTCCTCCTAGCCCGTTCCCTTCCCACAGCCGCTGCCTCTCAGTGATTTACTGGGGCCGCTGTGCCTAGCTGTGCTCAAGGACAGCCACAGATGGTGCCCGAATTGCCAAGCTTCGGAGAGAGCCTGCTGTCGCCAATCGACATGGACATGCAGGAGCTCCTCAAGGCTGAGCCCAAGCAGCTGCTCAACAATATCGCAGCCTCCAAGTGCCCCAAGGGCAAGCTGGAGCATCTCTCACCTGGAGGAGAAAGTGAAGAGCTCAAGAGCCAGAACACGGAACTGGCGTTCACCAGGAGCCTGCTGCCCAAGCAGGTGGCGAAGCTCAAGCAGAAAGTCCTCAGCCATGTCAACAGCAGCCGCCAGCTTCTACCCCAGCACTAGGTGCCCTGGTTCTGAGCCCAAGCACAGGGCGCATCCTAGGCCCGCCTCCTCTTGAGGGGCGGGCTTGCAGGGGGCGGGGATTGAGCTCCCAGGAGTTGGTATGGTGCTGCCCTCTCGACCCCCTCCAAGAGGGTGCCCAGGACTTGGAGAGGGCGCCTTGGACTTGACAAGCTGGACCCCCTGCTCCTGGGGGGGGGGGCAAGCGCATGACACCCCCTCGTACTGTCTGTGTTCCCCCGCGCTGCCGCCAGGTGTCACACAAACCCAGGGCCTAGCCGCCCCTTCTACACACTGCTGCAGAAGGGGCTCTCTGTGGCGCAGCCTTCAGCCTGCCTTTTCTTTTACATTTTTTTTTTTTTTTTTTGCTTTGGAAGAAAGAAAAAAAGAGTTTTCGATTCTTCCGTATTTATGTTTCTACTCGGGAACAAAGGGTTGTGTGTGCGTGTGTTTCTTTATGTTGGCTTTTTTAAAAGAAATGGGAAGAAGAAAAAAAAATCACCCTTTTCCTCACTATCCCCCCTTTTGTCCTTCTGACACTCCTCTGCCCTTTTTGTTCTTTGTTTTTGTTTTTGTTTTGCTAGGAGTCCACATTCCTGTTTGTAATCCTTTGTCCGGTTTTGGTTTTCTGTTTTCAGTAAAATCTCCTTACTCCAAAAAAAAAAAAAAAAAAAAAAAGGAAAAGAAGGAGGAGGAGAAGAAGGATATTTCCCTTGTGTTTACCATAAACAGCTTTTGTAGTGTTAAGATATTTTTCTATTATATATAGTTTTCTAGTGTTTTGACCATGTATTTAGTCAAATGCTTTTTCTGCATTTGTTGAGATAATTTTTTGATTCTTGTCTTTGCATCTATTTATTTAAAAAATGTTTATCGATTTCCATATGTTGAACCAATCCTGCATCCCTGGGACAAAGCCCACTGATCATGTTGTACAATCTTTTAAATATGATTTTGTATGCTGTTTGCCATAATTTTATTGAGAATTATTACTCTATGTTCATCAGGAATACTGGTCTGAAATGTTCTTTCCGTGTGTGTCTTTGTCTGGTTTTTGCATCAGGTTGATATTAGTTTCATAGAATGGGGTTAGAAGATTTTGCTATTTTCTATTTCATAAAATAATTTTAGACGAATTGGTGTTCATTCTTTTTTCAATTTCTTGTAGAACTGGGCTGAGAATTATTCTGATAATGTTTTTTTTCTTAGTTGTTAGGCTTGTGATAAACCCTTCCTTGAGAGAATTAATGTAGTACACTCAAGACTTCATGCTTTAGAGGAGAAATGTCTACCTTAACATTAGCCTGCTTTGACAAATGTTAGTCCTCAATAACAATATTTATTTAAACATTTTTTGTTTTTCCCAGGAGAGGACTGACACCTCCAAGATTTCTTTCTTTAAACACACGTGTGTGTGTGTGTGTGTGTGTGTGTGTGTGTGTGTGTGTGTGTCCAGTGTTTTGTGGTCAATTGTTAAAACTTCATTAAATAACACAGCCATCACTTCAATTTGGGTATTTTACTAGAAATTTTTTGCCCACATCTTAAGTTTTTGATCCATACAACACTTAAAGTAGCTATAATTTCTATCAGAGTCTCTACATGGAAGTATGAAATGATGGGATAAAATATTTTAACACTCTAACTCTCCAATATTATCAAATTTATTGCTAATGGAGTGTAATGTCATTCATTCTCTTGACAAAATTCTCCTGAAATAAATGTGAAAACCTTTGAAATAAATGAAACATAAGAGGATCAGTCAAGGGAATTGACAGAGCCCCAATGAGAGCAGGATGAAGATTATGAAATACTTCTGAATTAAAAGCTAAGTTCCATGAAAGGTGGAATCAACATTATTCATTTGTGTGTGTGTGTGTGTGTGTGTGTGTTGGAGTAATTACTACACTAAGATATTTAGGTGTTTGTAGAATAGGAGAATATAAGATACTATTTCAGTGTTAAGAAATAGGGAAATAAAAGGAGCTCTATCATAAACATCATGCTGAATTTAGCTGAAAACCGAAATGTGAAGCCTAGACCCATCTGGCTACTGCAGACAACTTAAATTGTAGGTCTGGGTGAAATGAAGTTGTCAGATTCAGATGTAGCTCCTTGTGGTCCAGTGATTCATTAACAAAAAAAACAACCTGCATGCTTTTTCAATCACCCAATGAATGAAGGTTTAGTATAAACTGGAAGATGGTATTTGACCTATCCTGTTCATAAGCATCAAAGGCCATTCATTACTAAAGGTTTTGGGAGGAATATAATGGGAAGCTAATTCTTCTGAAATCTGAAAGGAGATACATTTAGGTAACTGAAAAAAGAACATTGCTTTCTCTTTCTAGGAGAAAATAGCATTAGACAAAAGGAAAAGTACTGGTGACAAAAGCAATTATTTTTGGTGGTAATCTGTGAGAACAGACACTAGTTAAATAAAGGTTTTAGTGAAGTGTTGCAAAAGGAAAATGAGAAGAGAATCCACAGCAAAATTAAATAACAACTCCTTAAAATAAGAAGTACTTGAGTGGCTCATCTTGATGTGTTTTTGAAAGAATAGTAATATTTTAATGTATAATTTTGACAGAACCACATCAAAAATAAAAACATTCTCCATTTTGCTTGGTGCTGTGGCCCTCCCCTATAATCTCAGTGGCTCACGATGTTGAGGCAGAAAAATCAAAAGTTGAAAACCAGGTTTAGCAACTTAGTGAAGCCCTAAGAAGCTTAGTAAGATTGTATATGAAGATAAAAAAATAATAAGTTGTGGATCAGTGGTTAAATGCCCCTGGGTTCAATCCCTGATGCCAAACACCTAAAGTGAAAACATTCCTTTTTATTACTTAGGAGGAACACACACACACACAGAGAGAGAGAGAGAGAGAGAGAGAGAGAGAGAGAGAGAGAGAGAGAGAGACAGAGACAGAGACGCACACACACACACACACACACACACACACACACACATAGGACTTCACCTTTAATTATTTTTTCTTTCACTCTCCCATTAGGATATGTGGAGACTATGTGTTCCCCATTGTGTGCTTACTGTATATTTATGTAATTCAGACCCTATATTGTACAAGTATCTATCTGGTGGAGTAAAATGATTCTCTAAGCCAAAGATGTATTTTTAACATATTTAAAAGTAGTTAAACTGAAGCCAGCTGTAGTTCAGCTAAAAGCAGTTTAAAACATGCATGGGAATTTTAAAGTAAATCTCTTCCAGTATGTGTAGATTGGAGTATCCAGTACACGAGGTGGGAAGGAAGTAGAGAAGGGCACAGGGTCAGCTGTAAGAACAGATCCCCTGAAATTTAAGTGTTCTGCATTTAGGCATTTGTAACAAGCTTGCTTGGGAGTTGTTTACAGTTTTGCATTGGTAGTAGAAGTTTATCCCTTTTAAGGGAAAAGCAAGAAGTTAAAAAAGAATGAGAGAAATGTGTAGACAGCCAATCAAATGTTTTTTCACATGAGTGCATGAAGACAATTTGGAATGAACTAAGAAAAGTTTTCAAATATAGCCAGGTTCTGTGGACCATGCCTAAAATCCTAGCACCTCTGTAGGCTGAGACCAAAGGATCACAGCTTAAAGGCCAGCCTCAACAACAACAAGGCACTAAAAAACTCAGTGGGACTCTGTCTCTAAATATAATAAAAAAACATGGCTGCATATGTGGCTCAGTGGTTGAAGTGTTCCTTACTTAGTTCAATCTCCAGTTCTCCATCCCCCCCAAAAAAAAGTTGTAAACTTTACAGAGAAAAAAAAAAAAAATATATATATATATATATATATATATATATATAATACATATAATGATAAAACTTTAGGATAGAATGCTAAGTGAAATCAGTAATTCACAAAAAGACAAATACCATATGATTCTACATTTGATATATCTTGTGTACCAAACAAACATGTCAAAAGGAATGAAATCAGGAATGGGAAGATGAAAGCCAAATGAGCACATTTTTGGTGGAGAAAAAAAATCACTTTTATGTAATACAAACTTTATACAATATGTTACAAAACAATTTGAATCAACACTCCAGTAAGCAGTACATTTAAAATATAAAGACATTAAGTTTCATTAAGTTAATAGTTTTAATGACAACTAAAATTTTAAAATATATAAACAAATTTGTGAAAATCATTATATTTAAATTATAAAGTCTTACATCTAGACAAAAGAACAGATTATCAATATAAGTATGGTGAATTTGCTAGTAATTCTAGCTACATGGAATTTTGAAGCATGGAAATGCAAATTCAGCTTCAGCCACTTGGCAAGAATCTGTTTCAAAATAAATTCAAAATATGCTGGAGATGTAGTATGGTATTATAGCATCCCTGAGTTCAATCCCCAATATAAATACATATGCCTGCATATATTTATATAAACAAATTTTGATAAATTAAATGAATAATTACATGAACAGAGTAAACAACCATAACACTATATACAAATCATAAAAAAACAGGGATAATATTTACACATGTAAGTAAAAGCATATATGACTTTATAAAAAATGGGCACATGGTTTGCATATATTTTAATTCAACTTATATTATCGTCAATTAAAAGGTCAGAAGAATTTTATTTCAGTTATAATATATAGTTATATTATAGCTATATATTATAACTGAAATTTTTAAAAAATATTCATTGATGTGAGAAGTCCTACTAAACAACACTGAAGCTACTCTGTTATATATTTGGGAAATATATTTTAAGTGGAACTCAAAAAAAGACATGAATTAGAGAAAATATAACCCCCAAAATTCTGAATAATTCTATTATTCTAAAAATCCTTCTTTTTGAAGTTTTTGTAGAAATAGATGGCAGAATGCTGTTATTTAATTTGCCTTTTTATAAGTGGGACTAAAGATCAAACCCTGTGCCTAACTTTTGTGTGTGTGTGTGTGGGGGGGAACCTCAGCCACTGAGCCACAGCCTAAGCTTTATAAATCCTTTTTCAAGCCACATTTATCAACTATACTTATATTGTCACTAGGAGCAGATATTTTGAATCATTTTTATTCATTACAGGGCACAAAAATTTTCATGAAGAATCCATAAGTATTCATATTTTGCTCTGATGAAAAAATTTGAGTGAATAAATATTTAAATTATATTAAAGAAGCAAAAATGGTGGAATGTGGTGGACATCATAATCCAAAGTACATGTATGAAGACAAGAATGTGATGGACATAATTATCCAAAGTACATGTATGAAGAAAAGAGAAAAGAAATATTGTGGTATATATTTGTAATAAGAATTGTAATGCAAAATAAAGAGCACATGTATAAAGACATAAATTGGCATAAATATACTTTATACACAAAGATATGAAATATTGTGCTCAAAATGTGTAATAAAAATTGTAATGCATTCTGCTGTCATGTATTAAAAACTAAAATCAATAAAGTTATATTATATATATATATATATATATATATATAATAGTAACTCTTCTATGATATTGATATTTTACAAAGTTTAACCTGTAAATATTCTGAAATTTGTGTAGATTTTCTATGGAATTCCCCCAAATCAATAAACATCTAGCATTATGCAAATCCTCACAGGCATTAGGGAATACTCTTTTTACTTTAATGTAGAGAGATCACTGGAGAACAAGAAGAAGCTTAAAAGACTGGGTCAACATAAAGCAGGGTATGCTATTTAATAAATACAAGAGAAAGAAACCTAGGTTTAGAAAAACAATTTCTGCTGGATTTTAGCTTCTCATTTAACATTTTAAAATGTGAATTCCTCTTTGACAAGTGGATGTCTTATCTTATTCTTTGCTTCATTGATTTCTACACACTTTGATATATAGCTACTCTCACATTTCTCTTGAAATAACAAGGTTACTACATTGGGGACAGAAAAATGGCCAAGGATTACTTATGGACAGCAAGACATATATGTTAAAAAATAAAATATGGCTCATTTTGTTATTTTTGGATAACTGTGCCTGTTTCATAATACTATTCTCATTATAAAAAAGGGGAAAAAAGCATATATAAAAAAAGCATACAATTCTACACAATTATTTTTCTAAATTTTTTGAGAGAGAGACAAAATACTTTGGAACAATTTTAAGTCTCCAGATTGTGAGCACTACTTTGCAAGGATAGGGTAAACATAAAAAGAAAAACCTTAAACATTTTCTTTTCTACATAAACAAATACCCAATCTTCATCTTAAAATCAAGAACCTAACACTTTTTCATTCAGAATAAGAGCTGCCAAAAAATATTCCAAAAATTAAAAAAAATATATTAAACGTTGACAGTGAATTAGAAATTCTGAAGGAAGTTTATGCTCATCCACAAAGACCAGGTTTCTATAGACCTCTAACATCACACCACCATATAAAGTCTGCTGAGGTGGGTCCAAGCATTTCCACTCCACCTAAGAGAAATCAACAACCACATCCCTGAATGTCAGTGGTTCCTGAAATGAAAAGAAAACATATTTCACATTAACCATGTGATCCTTAACACTGTTTTTAATGACACAAGTTCTAATGAGATTTGTAAGAGCTAATTTTCACATAGGGGATTGACATCAATCATTCAACATGATACTTTTAATGTGGTACTGGGAATTGAAGTCAAGGCCTTTTGCATGTAACGCAAGCCCTTTACAACTGAGCTGTATCCCCAGCCCCAATAATTAGTTATCATAAGTAAAATTGGTGAATAAATTTGCTTTATTAAAACCCAGAGAGCAGAACATGTGAAGGAAAATGCTGAGAAAAAAAGCAGGTAAAGGAGAAAACTTCCTACATAATTCTAATGTGTAAATAAGAGTTGCAATATATTATTGAATATTCAAAGAAGCACATACAAACAAAAATATACTTGAGATATGCATAGCAAAATTATAAGTAATAACAAGACTCATAGGATAGTGGTCACCTTTATGTGTAGAAGACACATGTGATCCATGATACACATTCTTAACTTCTAACAGCCCACATAATTATTTGAATGACACTCTCTAGAACTGTCTGTATTCTTATTGTTTAAACATGCATTAAAACAAGTACTTTATTTAATTTTCTTTTCAGTCCTTCAGACCACAATGTCACAAGTCATTTTTGAATGAATAAAATAAAAATTTTAAATATCAAATTAAAAATAAACACTTAGGTATTTGCACACATTTAAATTGCATGGCACAAAGATATAACAAAAGAAACAATAGAAAAGCAAATTAAGTGAATAGACTATTAATCCCACAGTTCATAAGAAAACTGGCACATCAGGTTGAACTGTGCAACTGTATCCCCACATGGCTCATTTCAAAGTAATGAGTGAAAAACTACTAACAAAATGAGGAAAATATTCTGAAAGATTCTTGCACTTTAAATGCTTTTCTAAGGGTTTAAAAATAGTCCCTCTTCCAGGGTCTCATTTTTCACCAATGAACAAACACATGCCTAGAGTTTGTTTAAGGTTCTGATCTGTGATGTCCATTTTCCACAACCACTTTTTTTTAAAAATTAGTGATTTAACCCAGGGGCAGTACACCACTGAGTTGCATTTCCAGAACTTTTGATTTTTTTAAAAAAAATTGTTTTTTAGACAGGGATTCAAGAAGTTGCTTATTTCGTATCTAAATTACTGAGACTGTACTAAAATTGGCCATTCTTCTTTCTCATTATTTCACATTACTGGGATTAATTACAGCTGTGTGCCACCACACTGGACACTGCAACCTCTTTTGACAGCAAATGTGCAAATTTTCACATCAACCAATGTTTTAACAACTAGTTGTCCAATAATTCAATTCGGATGACCCTTAATACATAAGCCTAATATTTAGGGCTCACTTATATAGAATTTCACTAACTTGAGGAGCACGTTGCAAGCCCCAGAATAATGTCTGTATTTGTGATCCATTTCCTATAAATTGGGGGTCTCTACAAGTACACACTGAAGTTACACACTCTGATAGAACAACTCATGAAACTAAAGAGCACATTGTGTATACCAGGTTCTTATAAAATATATAAACCAGGAAGATGACAATTAAAAAAAACATGCATAGAACATGAAAAAAAATGTCAGAGGAAGATGGGGCACTATATAGGCTATTTTAGGAAATAGCTGATTGAAGATATTAAATCCAAATTTGGTGTTCTGCTATAACAGTGAAGAGTCCTCTTTCTATTATGATTTAGAAGATCCTCCGTATTTTAAATATGGCGATTCAGATACTCATTCTGCATATTCCCTGTTTTTCATTAAAAAATTATTTGAACACTTTTACATTCAGTAGTCAGAACAAAATCTTGTGACAAAATGTAACTTAAGGCTGTCTTTTGTGTACAACCCGTAGAACATTGAGCCATCTCATGTCAGCCCAAACATACAAATTTAAAAAAAAAAAAAAACTCCTAAGTATTGGATGGATTAAGGGTAATTGATTTTTCATTTGGAATTTTGACTTATTTTTATTGATACCTGGACATTCTACAAGAGAGGCACATTCATAGCCCTTTTAATTTATTTTCTTTTTGAGGCAGGGTCTCATTAAGTTTCTCCACTAAACTTGAATTTGTGACTTTTCTGCATTAACCTCCAAGTAGTTATAATTACTAGCATGTTCTAATATGTTCAGCATGATATGAAAGATCTACATTTCTTACACTTTTTAAAATTTTCTCTTCCCTCTAAAACCAAGCCATTGGCAGCCTAATATTTGAAATGTATCCATATCTTATATTTGATTATTTCCCAGTATTGCAATATATATTTAGGGAAAAAGGCCACTTTTTACACATATCTGAATTTGTCTAATCTGACAGTCTTGAAGTAGATCCACAAAAAATAAAAATATATATATAACCATGGATAAAATTAAGAACTAACTAAACCATCAGTGATGTTTTTTCACAGGCTTAAAAATTGATCATAGTGTGAATATAATATTATGCTGAAATTTGTCTGTATCTTTCCTCTTTGGAAACGTTTTTTGTCTTTCAAAAATTAGTAATAAATTACATTTCATAGATAATGAGAATGTTAGACTTTCTCATAGCTAATGAGAAAGTCTCCATCGACCATCTTACTTGCTTAAATATTTACTGTAAAACCCAACCTTGAGGCACTGCATTATGCTGGTGTCCTAGAGCAGTTCCAAGGGAACCACAGGGGAGGTGGTTGGGGTGCTCCTGGGGTCCTAGACCAGTTCCCAGGAAACCTCAGGGGAGGAGGTTAGGGTGCTTCTGGGGTCCTAGAGCCATTCCCAGGGATCTCAGGGGAGGTGATTGGGTGCTCCTGGGGTCCTAGAGCAGCTCCAAGGGACCTCAGGGGACGTGGTTGGGTGCTGACTGGGGTTCTAGAGCAGTTCTCAGGGACCTCACCAGGTGGGATCGAGTGCTGAGTTTGTCCTCTCTGCAGAGTATCTGGTGGCTCATGTTCAGAAAGTAACAGTGGTTAACATGGATCAGTTTCTAATACTCTGTGTGGGGCATGTGTGTGGCTCATTTAACATTCACCATGGCAAGGAGGGTAAGTGTCATCACCCACTATTCATGTACAGAGATGCCAAGTCCAAGCAGCTCAGGGATACTGCCCTGGTCTCACTGGGAGTCAGCTGAACCCCAACCTGCTCCCAGTGCCTCAGTGATCCTCTCAGGCCCAACTGCCTCCTTCATCCTGTGTGACTCCTGCTGTCCTGGGGGCCTGTGGATGGCATGCTTAGGGCTTCTTAAGCCTGCACAGCAAACTCATACCATACATTCCTCCTTACCTGCCATGTTTTATTATTTACATGGCTGTTGTCCCCTAGATATTCTTGACACCTCCTCTGTGAATCATATGTATAATAACATGCATGCCAGGACCTGCCCTCTACCTGCTCTCTACCTGACCCACACCTGCCCTGCCCACATCTGCTGTCTTCTTGCTCTGCACCTGCATCCCACTCCACAATTGTAGGACTTCATGAAACAGCCCTGCACAAGTGGCCTTCAGCTGCCACACCAATGACCAGGGAGGTGGTGGTTAGAGCAATGGGAATCTATGCTCTGGGCCTGGGGTGCCCAAGCTCACAGTGCAGATGCTGTGGGGTGGAGAAGGTTCCCCAGCCTCTGCTCTTCATCTTCTCCATGACTCTGTGTCTTTTCCTGTTTTTTTCTCATAAAGACACAACTCCTTGGTCTAAGCACCCACACTAAAACAAGAAGCCTCCTCTCAAGATCCTTAAGGAACTCCAGGGGTGGAGGACCCTCCTCTACACAAAGCCACATCCTGGCTGCTGGGTAAATGTGGGGTTGGGGAGCCCTCCAGACACTGCTGCATTTTCCTCTCAGAACTTTCCTTTACAGTCTTAGCTGCTGGCAGAGCCAGGGACTGGGCCTGGCCCCTGGGTGGCCAGCCATGCTTTGCCTCCCAGGGGCAGTGTCTGGGCTCTGGCCTGCCCTGCAGTGGGTGCACCTTCTGATCATGTTGCTTGGCTCCCCAGGCTGCTCATCTGGTAGCCCAGATAACGAGACCTGGTGCTGTGCTGGAGGGTTAGCATGGTGCAGGCAAGGCCTGAGGCAGTCTGTGCAAAGCCCGTTGGTGTGGCCATGGCCCCCATGGATTTTGGTCCTGGAAGCTACACAGACCCATTAGAGCCCTGTGGGCCCTCAGCTTCTGCTGTCCTGTTCACACTTGACACGGTGTTCTCAGGTGTGGCCTGGGTCGGTCGTGGTGCCTTTGCATTTGGACCATGAGTGCTTTTCCCAGGGGTCATGGGGCCATGAGCTGGTGGATGCACTGACCTCACTCTCCTGCCTGTTGGCTACCAGTAGAGATGATGGCATCTGCTCTCCAAATATGAGCCATCTTTACTTCCACTGGCTGAAGTTGACAGTTTCCCTCCTTGGCCACCCACACAAGAGCCTGTCCAGTGACACCTCAGCAGGGTTATCAAATGGAAAACAGGAGCAGAAAGCATGCCTTCCACCCAGTGGGATGAGGGTGCCATGGATCTATGAGAGGCTTCAGGCTGAGTGGCCTGAAGCAGGAGGCCAGAGGCATCTTGATGTTGGTTACTAAGTCCTTTTCCTACTGTTAAATGGGTCCTGGGAAAGTGTGGCCATGTTTTGGCCTGTGGCCCATGCCATCTGAGACTGACAGTACGTCCTGAGCTGTGTGCCTTCTTATTTTCTTGGGCTTTGTGCACAGCACTTGATCCCAAGCAGTTCTTAAGTGTCAGGGGACGTTGGAAACAGTGAGTGAGAGATGGTGCTTGGCAGCCTTGAGGATCTCTGAGTCCTGGTCACAGGCTTCCTTAGCGGTCCGTACCCATGGCACACAGGGACCACTGTACTCACCCACTGGGAAGTTTGGAGTTCTTGCCACCCGTAAACATTATAAGAAAATCCAACAGGATTGAGAAAGAGGGACAGAAAAGTCAGGAAGAGACTTGTGAGGGTCTCCAGTGGATGCCATCTCTCCTGGCTGAGGTTTCTCAGGAAATGCTAGGAACAGAGATGGCAGCCAAGCAGCTGGGAGTCTCAGGAGAGATTGCCAGAGATAGAAAGGGATGCAGAAGTGGGCGCAGTAGAAGGAGTGGGGTAGAAAAGGAGGGCAGCTTGGGAGGGATCCATGTCAAGAAGGGGAGAGCAACAGGAGTGGAGGGCAGCAGGACAGGGGGCATCAGGAGGGGGCAACACTGCATTTTCTATTCTTTTAGTTAGAGACACACGCCTGAGTCCCTAGTCCCATTGCAGGGTTCCCTGGGCAAACAGCAGCAGGAGCTTCATGCCACCCCCATGTACCATCCTTCAATGCCTCAAATTCTGCTAAAAGAATATTACTCGCTTGGGCCATACAGGGGCTATGATTTTGACAAATCCTTTTAGAAATCTTTTAAAGGTTCAGCCACATGGAATCATGATGAGTCATTTACCTGTTCACTCCCCACACTTTTTTCTTTTTTAAAAGATTGAGTTAGAATTCATGTAACACAAAATTATCAATTTCAAAGCCATCAATTCAGTGGCACTTAGCACATCATCCCAAAATAAAATTTGGTACCCAGTAGCTAAGCAGTACCTCCCCATTCCTCTGCTGTTCTGAGACCCTGGAGACCACTGATCTGCACTTCTGTCTCTATGGTTCAACTTCTGTATGAATTATACCACTCAATATGTTCACTTTCCCACACTTCATAGAATAGTAATTTGATGGGCACTGTTGGAGCACCCATCATTCTTCAGCCATTTGTACAGCTCAGTAATACTTCAAGTCATGAATAGACCATGCTTTCGTTTTTCCTCAACAGTCAATGAACATTTGAGTTCTTGCCACCTGTGCATATTATTAACAGCATTGGCAGGTGTTGATGGACAGCTTTAATGGGGGCTTGGGAGGCTGGGGAGGAGGATTGCAAGTTCAAAGCCAGCCTTAGCAACCTAGCAATTCTCCAAGCAATTTAGCAACCCCTGTCTCTAAACAAAATTTAAGAAGGGCTGGGGTGTGGCTCAATAACTAAGTGACCCTAGGTTCAATCACTGGTACCAAAACAAAACAAATCAAAAACCACAAACAAACAAACAGTGCTGTTGACCACATATTTGTATGTGTATTTTACTGAGTTCCTGTTTTTCAATTCTTTGGAGTCTAACCCAGTGGGATTGCTGGGTCCTGTAGTCATTTTATAAATATTCATTGTTATGCATAATAGGGGATCTCTTGCATCTATAAGTACACAAACAGAATTTGGTCAACTTCACTCCCCAGTGCCTGCCCTTACACTCCCTCCTCCTTGCTTCCACTCCCTCCTCTTCTGGTTTCTCATCTATTTTCATGAGATCCTCCCAAGATTGTTTTTTTCCTATTTTGCTTTCTAGTTTCCTCACGAGGGAAATCATATGTGGGTCCTACATTAGTACTAGGTTAACGTTTTGAGAAATTGGCAAACAATTTCCAGAGCAGCTGTGCCTTTTACATCCCCACTAGCAACATGTAAAGATCTGATTTCTCCAGGACCTTAGCACCTCCTTTATGTAATATTTTAACCAGTGAGTTAGTGTGGAGTGGTGGCTCACTGTGGTCTTGATTTGCATTTCCTAGTGACTGATGATGCTGAGCATCTTCTCATGAACCTGATGGCCATCTGTATGTCTTCTTTGGAGAATTGTCTAGTCAAGACCTTTGCTTATTTTTTAATTGTATGATTTGTCTTTTTGTTATTGATTTGAAAGAATTCTTTGCATATTCTGGATATTAGACTTTGTGAGACAGATGATCTGTAGATCATTCCTGCCATGTCACTGTCTACTGTATCTTCACTTTTGCTCATCTTGTTTTAACCAACAGCTCCTTAGACCATGTGTGGTGTGATGAATAATCTCGAGGGGATCTTGGCTCCCCAGGTCTAAGCAGTGCTGGGCATGGCCTCCCTGTGCCTGTCTTTGCTCTTTGACTACTGCACATGGGCCTTGTATGCCTTTAGCATTTCTTTTGTGTGTTCATGGGAAAGACTTGGAAAGCCTTGCTGAGCATTCCCCATCACAGTGTGCTCAGTGCAGTGGCCTCCTGGGTCCCTGAGGTGGCAGCACCTGGCCTTCCTCATCTCATGGTGACTCTTCCCCACTTGCAGGTGAGGGACAGAGTCTACTTCTACTTCCCCACATACCCATCGAACCCCATGAATCCCAGTGGCAGGAAGTGACTGTCCAAACTCAAACTAAACTGAAAATTAATAAAAATGGCCAACGCTTTGGGCTCCGATTTTTAGGCACTTGTAAAAATAATAGGACACTTTGTTTTCAGAGGAAAGCCACTTACAGTGTTCTTCCTGTCTCCTGGGGGGAGGACAGTATGCCCACACTGCCCACTATGTGGTCACGTTGGCCTGCAGAGTCAACCTGGGGTGTTTTCTTATACATGTTGTTTCCTACCTCACAGAATTAAGGTAGCAGCAGGTGTGAAGATCACAGCCTTGAGAATCAGCAATGTAGACCAGTGGGCAGTGGACCACTGCAGGACCCAGATGATGGCCACCCTGGCCTGCTTGGGCCACCAGACACCCAGGAGGCGAATGCTGAGAGGCCCAAGGCCCAAGACAGTCGAGGGACTGGGGACTGTGTGGGAACCCAGGGCTGGATGTGGCATCTAGACCAATAAAGCTTCACTGAGGAGATGTGCTCTTCCCAGCCCAGTAGCCCAGCTTCTGAATGGCTGTGGTGCAGGACACATGGGGCAGAGTTTGGTCCTTCTGCTCTTCATGCAGAGGCCTAATGAGGTCGACAGTGTCCAGAGCCGCTAAGTTCACCTTTATCACGGTGCAGGGTTTACTATCTAGTTTCAGATCATCTTTGTTATTGTTGTTATTATTGTTGTTAACTAAGAGTTGATGAAGGTAGTGGGAAAAGCAGAACTGACATAAGAGGCAAGAGGAAAGTGGACATTTTATGGCCGACAGAGGGAAGCTCTGGCTTTTGGTCATTGTTCCTTACCACTTACATAGTCATTGCTCTTATGTTACACCTGGTGACTGGTGCATGTTTTGGGTCTTTAACTAGGTCCCTGGCACTGCTGGCTGGCAGCCTCTCTTCTCTACCTGGGGCTCGGGCCTCAGGTATATGGGCTGTGCTCAGCTGTGCCACAGAGAGAGGTCCTCACTGATGATGTTGCATCAGGAACCCTAGTGAGTGACAGGATCCCTTTCCTGAAGTCTCAGCCCCTGCCCTCTCCCATGTGTGGAGCAAGCATCTTCAGTGGTTACTCAGGTTAATGACCATGATGGTTGTGCAGACACCATCACAGCTCAGGTGATTCACCAGCTCCTCATCTGGGCACATGAGCCCCTAGGGCAACTGCTGTGTCACCCTGCATTGTAACAGTCTTTTCTCTTTCCTTTCTTCTGTTAGACTCTTTGAGGACCACAGGCACAGGAGCTTTGGTGTGTGTGTGGGTGGTGGGGGCAGCCTCTTCCCTGGAGTGACAGGGTGTGGCTGCCTCTTCCTTGTGACCCTGACAGCATCAGCTGCAGTTTCCCTCTGCCTGCTATTTCAGGGGCAAGAGGGGCTCAGCTGAGTGCTGGTTAGAAGCCTGTTAGGAATTTCTGCCTGGGTGATCTGGACACCTCTCCCTTTAAACTCATTCCAGCAGTCTCAAGTGACCACAATGTCTCTGGAAATCTATGTTTATCTGCTGAGCACACACAAATTGTGGGCACCCCAAGTCCAGAACATCTCCAAATCTTGAACATCCTCAAATCTTGAGCACCCCAAGTCTTGAGCACACCAAATTCCTGAATGGTTAATATTAGCTCAGAGGATTCAGCTGCAAGTAATAGATCATCTGCCTGCAGATGGCTGCTATAAAAGAATTTGGTCATCTCACATTACAAGAAATTCATAGCTGGTTGGTCCTGTTATTGGTGACACAGGGTTACCACATGTCTGCTCAGTGTTTCTGTCCTTCTACTCCATTCCAGCCAGAAAACTGACCACCATCCTCTACATTATCTCATCATGGTCACAAGATGGCTGCAGCTCTTCCAGGCATTGAAAACTCACCCAGAAATATTCAGGGGTTGAAAAGGAGTGGGACTTTTCCTAAGTGTCTTCTTCTACAATCAGTTTCCATGGGAGTCTTCCCTTCAGAGCTCATCATAAGCTGTGGGAATCTCTGCCTTTGCCTAAGAAGCAGGTGCTCTTGGGAAGTGCCTGTTGGGTAATATTTTGGACTTTGTAGTGGGAGATGGTCTCTGCCATCAGGGAATGAAGAGGGAAGAGTGGCTGATAGTACTCTTCAGAGTTGGTGTCTGTCAAGGGCTGTGGCACAGTGTGTGATGCAGCTTTTCATTACTGTGACCAGGATATCCAACCCCTTCAGCTCTGAGGAAAGAAGGTTACTTTGTCTCACCATTTCAGAGGCTTCAGTTCATGGTTGGTCAAATAGATGGCTCTGTTCCTGAGGTGAGGCAGAACATCATGGCTGGAGAGTGTGCTGAGGAGAGCTGCTCAGCCCCAGGCCTTGGGAGTGAAGAAGGCAGGAGCTGGGGATGAGATGAACCATTTCAGGCCACATGCCTAGTGATAACATTCCTCATACGGGGTTCCACTCCCAATAGTCCATTCCCATCTTCAATCCATCAGGTGCATTATTCCACTGAGGAGGTCAGCACCTGGGGATGGATTTATTTCCTATTAGCCCCACCTCTGGACATTGTTGCACTAGGGACTAAGCCTTTAGGTGCATGAGACTTTGGGCGACTTTCCATACCTAAACCATAACACACAGTACTGCTGTGCATATTCCTGGTAGAAAAGTTCCTCTCAGGTGCTTGGTTTATCAGGTGGTTTTGTCTATTTTGTCCTGTAACAATGAAGGTATTCAGGCAGGTTGAGTTCATGGTGGACGGGCACCAGGAGTGTTGGATTAGGGCTCCAATCTTCTCCTCAGAGCCTGTCCCCATCTTCGCATGGTTGTATTCTTCTCAGGTGTTCTCCATCCTGGAGGAGGATAGTGGACACTGACTACATCTGCATCCATCTGCTGATGTGGTCACTCTGATAGAAGCTTTTCTTCCCAGACAGGCCCAGCACAGGTCCTGGTCATCCCTGGCCCTGGGGATATAGCTATGACATGTGATCCCTAAGCAACTGCTATAGCTAGCCCTGAAGTCAGGGGTTCCCATCAACCTCAGCTGAAGGCCAGTCCTCAGAAGGCCATGCAGCACCTCTGCAACTATCCAGTGCAGCTGCCCCTCCTCGCCGCCGTTTGGTGTTAGCTTCTCCTCTCTTTCTATTAAAAGGTTAACTGAAAAGTGAAAGAACACAGGGAAGGTTTAGTCTGTCTCTCAGGAACATCTTGTGTGATTTCATCATCTATACCTTATTTTATTAAAAGATTTTGTTAAAATCACAAACACACAAACACATATATAGATATACAGACTTATATAAAATCATATATATATACACATATACATATAGATGTGTGTGTGTGTATATATATATATATATATATATATATATATATATACATATATACATATGGAGCCAGGAATAACACACAAACAGATATATAGATATACAGACTTATATAAAATCATATATATATACACATATACATATAGATGTGTGTGTGTGTGTATATATATATATATATATATATATATATATATATATATATATATATATATATGGAGCCAGGAATAATTTTTAAAGTCTTTCAGGAGAACAACATTTCAAAAATTAGAAACCTGAGTCCTTGAAGTGGACACCTGTCATTATTCCCACTTGAGAGCTGTTTGACTGGAGGCCCAATTCAGCAACTTTCATGGTCCCACTGCCAGTTTGTGGTCAAAGCCATTGACTCCAAAGCCTGTGCTTGGACCACTGCCCGAGGCTCTGAAGATGCTTGTCAAGGGGTCTCTCCATGTGTCCCCATCCTGCAGCTCTCTGTCCCACTAGATGGAATGCTCAGCAGCAGCGCCTAAAGTGCCAGCGGCCATCTAGCACATGGACCTAGGCAACAGAGGCTCCTCCAAAGACAGGCCCACATTCTCATCTCCAGAACTTGTTAGCCTGATCTTTGGTCAATGGGCCTACTCAGAGGTGGTTGATGTGTGCTGGGCAAGTGCAGAGCACAGGCTGAATCCAGCCTGGTGCCTGGTTTGTACATAAAGTTGTATTGAAATCCAGCCATGATCATTGTCAGAGTCTTTGGCTGCTTGGATGGTGATGCTGGTGGATTTGAGTATTTGTAACAGAGAGAATCTTTGGCTGAAGTAATTTTAGCACCTTGTAATAATGTGTGATGAGGCAGGTAAGGAGAGGGCTGCTGTACTGTTGCTTTTAGGGAACATTATTCTTGACTCTCAGCATTTCTCATCAGGAAACGAGACTTTGCCAATAGCACTTCAACCCTCTTTGACTAGTGGTAACATTATCTTTCATTGGGACACATTACTCAGGTGCTGGGCTAATTGAGATGTCACTCACAGGGTCAGGTCCCAGGGTGGGGACAGATCAGAATTGGGGGGAAGAGCTACCAACAACTTTATGGCTGTGAATGAAGGGCTGGGTAACACTATGTGGCCTGTGGTCAAGATGCAGGTCACCTGGACAGTCTTTTACAAGCATTGCCACTGTCCCCAGGGAGCTATCAGTTTCTTGGTGACTGGAGCAGAGGCCATTGGATAGAGCTGGGTGCTTCCCCGATGGGTGGCTGCCTGCAGCTTGGATGAGGTGGACTCTCTGTCACCAACCTCATCATCCTCTTTCCTCCCTGCTGGTGCAGGCTGAGCATCTTGAGGCCACACAAGGCCAGGATCCCCCTGTGTGCTCTGCATCTAGTGGCCATGAGCACCCCCACCTGGCTGATCTTTACTCAGGGGCACTCATGGTGTAGCCATCTGCAGTTGGAAAGTGCTGTGGAGGGATGGCAGTGGTGTCAGGTGTGATCACACTCAGGACCCCAGTTATTTAGTGCAGTTTCCTGAGGATTAAGTGAGATATTACAGGCAGTCTTTGTACACTGGCCTGCATATTGCATGCAGTTAATAATATTTAGCTTTTGTTATTTTCCTCTAATATTGTCATCACACTCACCTACTCACAGGTAAAAGGAGCCATTTCAAACTGTCAAGGACAATGTGTGTTCAGTGAGCTCACTTTACACATGGCCAGAAATAACCACTCTTGTTGGTGGAGCAACAAGCTTTTACAGCTGGTGTTCACACTTTCAGCAGAGTGAGTGCCACGTGGGTGCCACATGGGTGCCAAGCCGGTGCCCAGGTGAGCATATTTCCAGCACATGACAGTTGTTAGGGTGCTTCCTGAGCCCACTTCTTCTGTGGCCTCAGCTTGATTTAGACACTGTGCCTCTGCCCAGCATACATTAAAAGACACCAGTGTGCAAGGCTGCCTCCTAGAGGGCCAGCTGGAGCCAGCCAAGTGCAAGAGAAGGGACAGGCCATCAAGGTGTTTGGTTCAGCCGAACAGCGTCTTTGTCAAGAACCTTCACCGATTTCTAATTTCTGAAGATGAAGGGAAGGAATGGACTCAGAGGAGGGAGTTCAGGAGAGAGAGAAGAGGGCGGTGACAGTCAGAGTCACCACCCGGAAGGGTTTGGGCACTCATGTGCACACATATGAGGACGTGTTCCTCAGGGCTGTGTCAATAGTAATATTTGTGACCCACCCACAAAACGGCCATCGTGCGGCACATCCTTCAAGGGCTTCTAGCCTGGGAGTGTTCAGTTTTGTGGGCGATGAGGCCTGAGTGACAACTTTCAGAGCGATTATGCGAGGGACTCCAGGTTCTGTTTGACACCACCTTTAAGGTGGTGAATCATCAGGAGAGCCTGTCTGAAGACAATGGTTTTCTTAAAAACCAAAAGACCTATTTGACTGTTGGCGGGTGAACTAGGCTGTTTATCTCAGCATGGAGCCGTGGCCATGGGAGATGTCCTTGGGCACCGTGGCTTCCAGAGGCCTTCCACAAGCCTTCTATTTCTGTTTGGAAGTGACAGAGAATTCTTGCCAACAAATGGCCTTGATAGTCTCTGCACTGGCCCTGGGAGGAAGAGCCCTTCCCCATAGCTGGGGACCAGAGAGATGTCTTTGCTCCCACTAAGACAAGCTGATCAGTTCCTGTCTGACTCACTCTCTGCCAACACTGTGCCTTCAGCAGATCTGCTTGTGTTGTCCCATCTGCAAAAGTGTCACATGGACTCTGCAGTGTTGTGTTACCAGTAATTGTGAAGGCAAGACACAGGAACACAACCACAGAGATGCCACATAAAGCATGTATGGGAAATGCTAATGCTATGTTTCCTTTTTAATTTTGCTTAAAGAGGAAATACACAAGAACAGTGGTGGCATTCAGAATGCTTCCTAATGGGCAGCACAGGCTTGGACCAGCTAGAATAGGTGCGACTTGTAAATAATCACAATGGCTCTGCCCTTTCCTGGGCCCAACAGCTGCACACCAGCTTCAAATCACACAACAAGTGCCCTCATGCCCCATACTTGACTGGCTCACTGCAGAGCCCAGAGAACTCATTTCTAAATTCCAGTGGTCACGATGGCATTTTTTTTTAATCTGCTTTGATTTTTTCTTTTCCCAGAAGGGAATCATAGGTGACTGTCCCTAATATACCCATTAGATGGTGCTGACATGCCAGGTTGTGGCCACAGGTGTGCCTTTCTCCCCTCCCCCAGAGGGCTCCAGAACACCTGAGGCCAACTGGCTTTGCCTAGTCTCCCCTCAATGTGAGCAGAGAGGCTCCCTTCTGTCATCCATCTGGTCAAGTCAGCACTTGGCACCTGGTGGGCTAGAAAGATACTGCCTTCCTTCTCCACACTACTGCAGGCCCCACAGCTAGATGGACACCTAGTGGAATTTTCTCCTCAAAAGTCTTTAATATTTTTATATCTAAGGATTGGTGCTCATTATAAAAATTTTAAGCTACATATGGAGAAATCAAAATCCAATCACCCCCAGTATGACTCCCATTCCAAATGGCTCATCTAAGTAAACACTGTGCAGAGACAGCTGTCTAGACAGAGAGTTGGGGGTGAACATCACACCCTGTTGCCATGAGCTCCTGCTCTGCATGCTAGGATTCCAAGAGATGTCACATCCCCCATTCCTGTCTACTTAAGAGGAGCCAGGAAATCTAATGTGAGATCCTTGCACTTCAAAAAGCATCAACCACCACAAGGTACTGATTATTGATAGAAAAAAATCTATATTTTGCCTAGAAGAATCTCAGTTCACCTCCAAAAAAAAAAAAACCACATAGGACAAAAGTGAAGAATAAGAAAGTTAGATCAAGAAAATGGAAACAAAAATTAAACAGAAGTAGTTATTCTTATATCACAAAAATTACATCTTAATACCAAGTGATTCTCCTGCCTTAGCCACCTGAAGTGCTGGGATTACAGGTGTGCACCATCACACCCAGCTGACTTTAGATTTTAGTGCACCTGGAATTCAATCAAATTATGCAAAAATTATTTTAACTGTTTAATCATATCCAGTTACTCCAATAACCAAACGTACATTTCTTCTGATTTTAATGTTATTGTTTTCATATATAAAGCTTTAAAATCAGATTTTTCTTATTTCAACTGATTTATAGGTTAGTGTTATGATCCCTAAATAACCACTGCTATTTTGTTATAACATTTTAAAGCAAATGCATATTTCTTTGAAGCATAGTATTAATGTATATATATAAAGATTAATAAAATGATGATGATGATAATAATAATAATAATAATAATAATAAGCAAAGAAAAAAGCAAACATAAAAGTGTAAATAGTATTTGTCAGTAGGGTAGATATTGTCACAGGTAAGAAACCTAAGCCTCTTCAGATCTTTTAATTATTTCATTCTGCACATGATATATCAATTAAATTTACATATTCACTTAATTTTCAACTCTCAAAATGTTGTGGTAAAAATCTATGTAGTACAAGATAAGAAAAATAGAAGACAGTAAGAGAGGAAGAATGGTCAGACAGCACAAGTAGTCAACAATAACCAAAATGGCACTAGTAAACATTCACCTGTCAAGAACCACCTTAATGGGGTAAATTCTCCAGTAAAAGGACATAAAGTTCTATAACAGATAGAACAAAAAAATCTATATTTTTTCCTAGAAGAATCTCATTTCACCTCTAAAAATCACATAGGATAAAAGTGAAAAATAAGAGAAAGATATCTCAAGAAAATGGAAATAAAAATTAGAAGTAGCTTTTCTTATATTACAAAAAATAGACCTTAATACCAAAAGTAAAAATAGACAAAAGTCATTATATAATGACAAATGGTTTTAATTAAGCAAGAAACAATCATTAGGATAATTATAAAATCACATAATACAACAACACATAGACATAAGACAGACACTACTTCATCTAAAGGGAGAGAGAGACTTCAATGCATATTAAGAGAGGACTTCTAATAACAGAGTTTGAAAAATGGATGGATCTTTCATCCAAAAACATCAAAAAAAAGACACAGGATTGTAAGTCTTTTGACCATCGAAATATAAGGATAGCATTCATCTGGTGAGAAAACCAGGAGTTAACAGGCACCCTGTTTCCTATGTTTGGGATATTCTACAGTTTCTTTCAGAAACTAGCAAGATAACTAATACATGTGCAATAGCTAGCTTTTCTGGCAATGCCTAGCATGAGGAAGCTCTTTGCCTGAATCGTATCAGCCTCGACCTTGAACTTAGGCACTCAGATCCTGGAGGGAACTCTCTTTTTAGACAACCACAGTGTTTTGCCAAGCTCTGCTGCACCTGAAGCAGTCCACATAATAGTAACTTTAAACAATGGACTTACTTGAGAGCCACACAAATCTCCTAACTTTGCACATTGCAACCTTGGAAGGTAACTATCGAAGAAGCTGCATAATGTTGCTAAATCTGTAGCCTAACAATAATGTACTACTGATGCCAGTGACCTACTACTATAAGTAAAGCTGGCAGCTTGGACAAGGAGACTTTCTGTCGTTCTGTCATTCTGCCTCTGCACCTTGCTTCTGTCTCTTCTTCTTTCTTTGCACAGGATTTAAAGTACACTGCAGAGCAGATGGACTTCACAGAACTTTCCAACAAAAAACAAAAGAAGACAAATTCTTAGCAAGAGTACCAATGATATTCTCCAGAATAGACAATAGGTTATGTTATAAAACAAACCTTAACAAATTTTAGAAGCTAAAAATCATTTCAAATAACTTTTTTATCTTAACACAATGTAATAAAACTGGAAACCTACAACAGGAGGAACTTCAGAAACATCCTGCATGTCTGCAAATGTAACAAATATCCAAGAGTCAATGAATAAATAGAATGGAAATTTTAAAGAATTCTTTAGAAAAATGGTGATAGAAACACAAAATAAAAAACCCTATAGCAAAGAGAAGAGGCAATTTTAAGTAGATTAGATGAGTACATACCTACATCAAAAAAAAAAATAAAGACTTCAACTTCAAGGAGGTAGAAAATCAAGAACAAGCCAGACCCAAAACAAGTAGAAGAAAAACACTAAACATTAGAGAAGAGGTAAATAAAATAGAAACTAAAATATTATTTTAAAAATATCAACAACAGAAAGAATTTATTTATTTATCTATCTATCTATCTATCTATTTATTTATTTATTTACTTATCCATCCATCCATCCCTAGGATTGAACTCAGAAGCAACCACTCACTGAGAGATGTCTCTAGACCTAGTTTGTTTTTTATGGAGAGACAGGGTCCCATAGAGTGGCTCAATGTCTTACTTTTGCTGAGGCTGTCTTTGAAATTGCCTTCCTCTTGCCTCACCTTGAGGATATAAACTGTTCATGTCAACGGTTAAGAGCACAGCTTTGCCAGTGAACTCACTTAAGCAGTGAGAAGATAATGATGCTGTATAATATGAGGATTCCCAGACGTGACACTTACGGACATCTTCGCATTGTCTTTGACCACAAAAAGCATGAGACTCACCTTTCAGGACTCTTCTTGGTGCACAGTTTGGCTTCTTCTCTTTTTGTGGGGAGGAAGTCTGCTGGGGACTGAACCCAGAGCATCATGCATGCTAGACAAGTGTTTCCCCATGGAGCTGTGCCACCAGCCCTCCTTGGCCTTTTTTGGTGATCAGAGAAAGGGTCTGTGGGACTCCCTTTTTATTGACTTACTGAGAAACTTTGTGTCCTCTGATTCTGCCTCTTCTGCACATCAAGTTGAAGGAGAAGGTGCTGTGGACAGCCATCTCCTTCTTCATCTTCTTAGTCTCCTATGCTGGTGTTGGGGCAGGGAGAAGAAGGGGGACACATGTGCCATTCCTTTGGTTTCTGCTTGTTTCCAGATCATCTATTTGGCATTATGGCCTCAGATTCTGTGGACCCTTTCTACTGGATGTGACGATTCTGGCCTCCAACAGAGAGAGGCTCAGATTCACTCTGCCTCTTCTCTGCTGGACCAGCACCATTTAGTTGAATGACAGCCTTTCTGTGGAGCTCAGATAATGGGCAGCTCCATGGCCTGGAAAATCTGCATGTGCCACATTGAATAGCATGATCAATGGTGCATTCAGCCTGGGCAACACCATCTTCTTTGGAGTTGGGTTTGAATGCAATACAAAACCTGGAAGAGCAAGATAAGTCTCTCCTTGAGACTTTCTAAAAACTTAAAAAAACTAGAGTGTTTGAAATCCCTGAAACGAGATGACGAGTCCACCTAGAACATTCTCTAGAACTTTCCATTGGTTTCTCAGCTTTATCTTTTTATATCTACAGGTGAAATTTATGGATCAAAACCACAAGTGACAGTGGAGGGTTGATTCTAACCAATCACCAGTTGGTCTGGAAAATATTTTCTTGTGTATGTTGATGGTGCATTTGATGGACATGTTTTAAAAATGGGGGTCCAATGAGGTTCCAGTCACCCAGAATCAGAGCTCATCTGAACATGATGGAAAGGGAAGGTTTCCTAACTAGGTCCAATTGTGCCAGTCCCATCTGCAGACTCAGGAAATGATTGGAATGTTCTCCAGTTTTATGAACTGATGAAGGATGGATATTCTGACCTCTGTCCAGCCAGAATGTATCTGTCCATGGGAATGGGAATGCAGCAGGCTGTTGAGGGATACATGACTTTCCAAAGAGAATGACATGGGGTCTGGCGGGCTCAACAGAGGGACTCAGTTGTATTCCAATCTTTGGTTTGAGGGGGTGATTCTATAATTGCTGCCAGCAACCTGAAGCCCATCCAATGTGGAGAAGGGGTCACATGCAATTCTGTAGGTTCATTTTATTAAAAGTTGTCTTGCTTTCCTGAGCTCACAGGGGCTTTGTGGCTGCTGCTTTCCTTAGGCACACTCATGGAGCTAGGTATCTGCAATTGTCACCTTGGGCCTCATCATGCAGCTCTTGGCTGGCACTAATGATTGAAGTGGATGAAACCCCCAAAGACCAAGCCCTCTTCAACAGAGCCCAGAAGTGTAAGAAAGATCATGGGTACAGTTCTGGTGTCTAGTTGAGAATTTGTTTTGGCTCTAATATTTGGGGCATTAAAACAGCCCAATTTGGCCTTTGTGCTTGGCATGCAAACCCTGTAGGCACTCCACAGTCTGTTAGTGAGAGAGCACTTCTGGGAGGTGCTGGGTATGGGGGAAGGCCAGGCAGAGCAGGAAGGGGAGGATGGAC
The DNA here is from genome assembly GCF_052094955.1 of Ictidomys tridecemlineatus. NCBI lineage: Eukaryota > Metazoa > Chordata > Mammalia > Rodentia > Sciuridae > Ictidomys > Ictidomys tridecemlineatus. The sequence continues at coordinate 732,318 of NW_027525269.1, read as the reverse complement.
TTGAAGGATCAGGGCATGGAGGTCACCACTTCACCAGCCATGATTTCCTTACCTCAAGAAGGAGGTGACATCTACTTTAGAGCTGTCATAAAAATTCAATCAAAGCCAGGTGCTGTGGAGTATGGCTGTAATTGCAGCAGCTCAGGAGCTTGAGGCAGGAGGATCATAAGTTGGAGGCCAGCCTCAGCAACTTAGTGAGGCCCTAAGAAACTCAGTGAGACCCTGACTCTAAATAAAATATAAAAAAGACTGGGGACAGGGCTCAGAGGTTAAGTGGTCCTGGGTTATATCCCTAGTACCTAATAATAACAATAATAACAACACTTACATTGAAAATGATGTCTAAACTTTCACATCTTATAAGAATATTTCAAGGATAGTTAACATGCCACAGAGTAATCCTGCCTCATATTTCTTAGCAGAAACCTGAACTGCAAGGATAAAGGAGTGTTGATTTTGGCAAATTGTCTTCTAGTGGACATTTCAGTCCTTTCTCAGTCACAGTTAGCATCGAAGTGAATATCCTCAGGCAATCAGCTGCACACTTTTTAGCAGTTGTTCTTGAGAATAAGATTCTAAAAATGAAATTTCTACACCAAACCACTTGTTCAGGCAAGGAACAATTAGTTCGATGATTACAAGTTCAACGACAGCCTTGGCAAATAAGTGAGACTCTGTCTCAAAAAGGGTTGGGGTAGAATGACTGTTCCTGGGTTCAATCCACAGGGGAAGAAGGCACTGGGGATTAAACTCAGGGACAGTTAACCCCTGAGCCCAGTCCCCAAAACTGTTTTGTATTTTATTTAGAGACAGGGTCTCATTGAGTTGCTTAGAGCCACAATTTGGCTGAGGTTAACCTTCAATCTGCAATCCTCCTTCCTTATCTTCCAGAGCCACTGGGATTACAGGCATGTGACATGACACCTGGCTTACAAATCTTAATAAAATAAAAATTGCAAAACATGTGAGACTTCTTAGGAGAAGGAAATTGACTTTTGTTTCTTTTTCTTTTGGCCTCTGAACCCTGAATCTATTATTTGCTGGGAAGTCTGTCATGGAAAATATTAGTGTGCATTTTTGTGTTTTCTTGGAATTGACTGTGGAGCTGGTTCTCGGCCTCCAATGCAATGTCATCAAATTGAGGAAACTGCAGATGGGTCCCTGCAGGGTGCCTCAGGGATCCTGTGGTAAAGTCTGGACCTCGGGGAGGAGGGTCAGGGACACTTTCAGAAGAGTAGGCAAAGTGACCCAGACTCTTCGTAGAATTTCAGAAAATCTAAGGTGAATTGAGGATCTGGGGGTGCAAAGCAGCTGGGCCCCAGCCATGAATGTGGGGGTGATGAAATTCTCAAAATATGAAGCTTTATTTGCATCTGTCAGAAAATTTGAAGTGCAAGTGCACACCAGTTTTTATTGAGATATTTTCAAACTGTCTAAATGCTAACATTTAAACTTAATTCAACAAGCAATTGGTCAACACTCATTTGGTGAATCTGAATATCACATTAATTATAGATTATTTGTATTTTAAAAAATGTATCCTTGAGAGTCGCGGGTGCGGCTGGGGGCGGGGGTGGGGGGTCCGTGGAAATGTGTCGGTGACATTGAATGGGGAGCCCGAGCGCGAGTGAGGTGTGCGCGCGCGCGCACACACACACACACACACGCACACACATAGCCGGCTCGCTCGGAGATCCCCGGCCACGTAAGTAACTATTAATACCGTGTCGCCGGGAGATGCGGGCTTGCTGAGCGCCAGGATTGGTCTTGGGCACAGTCGGCCAGCCCCTTTAATTTGTAAATACACAGTCCTCTCTTACTTCTGGGTGGGAAGGAGAAGGAGAAGGAGAAGGAGAAGGAAAAGGAGAAGGAAGAAGGAGAAGGAAGAAGGAGGAGGAGGAAGGAAGGAGGAGGAGGAAGAAAGGAGGAGGAGGAGGAAGGAAGGAGGAGGAGGAAGGAAGGAGAAAGGAAGGAGGAGGAAGGAAGGAGGAGGAGGAAGGAAGGAGGAGGAGGAAGAAAGAAGGAGGACGAAGAAGGAGGAGGAGGGAAGAAGGAGGAGGAGGAAGGAAGGAGGAGGAGGAAGGAAGGAGGAGGAGGAAGGAAGGAGGAGGAGGAAGGAGGAGGAGGAGGAAGGAGGAGGAGGAGGAAGGAGGAGGAGGAGGAGGAGGAGGAAGGAGGAGGAGGAAGAGGAGGAGGAGGAGGAGGAGGAGGAGGAGGAGGAGGAGGAGGAGGAGGAGGAGGAGGAGGAGGAGAAGGAGAAGGAGAAGGAGAAGGAGAAGGAGAAGGAGAAGGAGAAGGAGAAGAAAGAAGAAAGAAGAAAGAAGAAGAGTCAATTTTCTCCAAAACAAACCCTGCCGGGCAATTTGGGTTGAGGGCAGGGGGAGACAGAATGGTTGCAAATTACTCCAAGGCAAGATCCAATTCTCCAGCTGGAAAGGAAGGCCGCGGGTTGGCAGAGCCGGGGAAGCTTTCCCTTCCAGTTCCCGCTGGACCCCCGGAAGCTGGTGCCTGGGAAATTGAAGACCATTGATCCTCCTTGGTCCCCGCCGGCACTTCTGGCTTCATTCGGAGGAAGATCCGGAACGCGGGCAAGCGGTGACAGCATGAGCCTGTTCTGACCTCCGCACCGCGGGCCAAGCCCTGGGCTTTGTCGCGGTACCTGCGCCCGGCGGGGAGGCAACTCTGCCCAGCTTTTGCAATCTTTTGTTGGCAGCTCTGACCGCTCCAAGTTAAATGATCCCTTGCTATTTTTCTTTTTTTGTGTGTTTGTTTAATTTTTTGGAGAGCTCTTGGGATCCTGGAAAAGCCTCAGACGCCATCTACAGTTAAAAACGTAGGTAACCGCCCTCTCCGGCACCTCCTCTTCCACGCCCCCCACCCTTTGCACCAAAAAAGGGGGTGCAGCGCGGATTCTGGCTGCCGTGCGTCGCGAGCCGGTAGACCAGTGCTTATTTCCTTTTTTCTTTTTGTTTGGTTTCTAACGCGTGGAGACTGAGCCTCCGCCTTGCGCTTCCCGAAGACTACACAAACTACAGCCGGGCTTCTCCGCCCCGTCAGCGATTCGGAAGGCTGCCTGGGGTTCGTTTCGGGAAACCCGGCGCTGCAGCTCTCCACCTTAACATTCTGGTTACTCAACTACATCCAGTTGGGAAAAGAGAGAGAAAAACTAAAAAGTGAGGCGATTCTGCATACCGCTGGCTGCTTTGGTGTAACAAAAGGACCCGAGTTGCCTTTCAACGGAGCACCGCCCCCCCCCCCTCGCCGGGAGCCCGGCTCGGAGCGGACGAGGTGCTTGCGGAGCCCATCAGGGGCTTCCAACTCTTTCTCCACGTAACCCCTCTGCATCCCCTCCCCTCTGGTTCCTTTTTTATACCTGTGGCACAGAGGCGCCTGCAGCCGCACTCGCCTGCGACTCCTCTCTCCAGCGGGTTTTTTTTGTTTGTAGTGTGCGATCCCCACACTCATGAATATACACAGGTCTACCCCCATCACAATAGCGAGATATGAGAGATCGCGGAACAAAACCCAGGATTTCGAAGAGTTGTCTATAAGGTCCGCAGAACCCAGCCAGAGTTTCAGCCGGAACCTCGGCTCCCCGAGCCCGCCGGAGACTCCGAACTTGTCACATTGCGTTTCTTGCATCGGAAAATACTTATTGTTGGAACCTCTGGAGGGAGACCACGTTTTTCGTGCTGTGCATCTGCACAGCGGAGAGGAACTGGTGTGCAAGGTGTTTGAGATCAGCTGCTACCAGGACTCCCTGGCCCCCTGCTTTTGCTTGTCTGCCCACAGCAACATCAACCAAATCACGGAGATCCTCCTGGGCGAGACCAAAGCCTATGTGTTCTTCGAGCGAAGCTATGGGGACATGCATTCCTTTGTGCGTACCTGCAAGAAGCTGAGGGAGGAGGAGGCAGCCAGACTGTTCTACCAGATCGCTTCGGCCGTGGCCCACTGTCACAACGGGGGCCTGGTGCTGCGGGACCTCAAGCTGCAGAAATTCATCTTCAAGGATGAAGAGCGGACTCGGGTGAAGCTGGAAAGTCTGGGAGATGCCTACATCCTTCGGGGAGACGACGACTCCCTGTCCGACAAGCACGGCTGCCCGGCCTATGTCAGCCCCGAGATCCTGAACACCAGCGGCAGCTACTCGGGCAAGGCGGCGGACGTGTGGAGCTTGGGAGTGATGCTGTACATCATGTTGCTGGGCCGCTACCCTTTCCATGACATTGAGCCCAGTTCCCTCTTCAGCAAGATCCGCCGTGGCCAGTTCAATATTCCAGAGACTCTTTCGCCCAAGGCCAAGTGCCTCAACCGCAGCATCCTGCGAAGGGAGCCCTCCGAGCGGCTGACCTCGCAGGAAATCCTGGACCACCCTTGGTTTTCTACAGATTTTAGTGTCTCGAATTCGGTCTGTGGTGCTAAGGAGGCGTCGGACAAGCTGGTGTCAACATGGAAGAGAACTTGGACCCTTTCGTTAACTGAGCTCACGTCCCCCAGAGACTTAGCGGGTACCAGGAGCTAGAGGGCCCCAGAAAGGAGTTCTTCCAGGGAACGCGGGGCCTGGCTGGGCAGCATGAGGGACACTCACTGTCACCTGTTTCTTGGATCAGAGAAGGAAGCCTTTGAGGAGCTGGCTGAACACGTAGCACGGGGCAAGAGAGGCGGGCAGGGGTGGGGCCGGGTGGACGGGAGCCCCCCAGCTCCTCCCCCCGGTGTAGCCTGGGAGACCACCCCTTGCCCACTGGGCTGTTTCCAGCCAACCCCACTTTTCATTTTGTTCAGAAAGTAGTTGCCGATCTTGATAGAATCAAAACTCTCTGCCTCAAACACACATCTTGGCATTGTACTGTTAGCATTTAACTTCTTGTTATGATTCAGGGAAGGAACGATTGGCCGAGGAGGGTTTTTTTTTCTTTTTTTATTCTTCTAAACAAGCCAACCACCTATGTGATAATCAATGGGATTCGCTCAAAAAAAAAAAAAATTTCGGTGCACACAGTCTGACCTCAAACCTGGGTGCTACACTAAAGGAAAGCAGAAGTCTAGTTGGTGTCTCTTAATCACTCTCCTTCACTCATTTCTTCTAAACAGACTCTTCAATGTCCTGCTTAGGAAATGACATGTTAAGGCTTTGCTCTCTGAAGGGGAAAAATGTGTCCTCACGGGCTCTCCTGTTTCGTGTCAACTGGTTTGTGGCAGGAAGCTATTTGAAGTCCAGCTTCCAGACGCATGACACTAGGGTAGCCGAAAGGGGAAGAAGAAAGGAAAAGAGAAGTTCAACTACTGTTTGGTTTGTGTCCTTTGAAGGGTTTGCCTGGCAGGTCCCCCTCTTTGCTGAGTGACAGCTAGGGCCCAAGAGGGCGGGAAGCTCCTGAAACCTGACAGTTGTGCGACTCTCTGATCTCAACTACACATTTTGTCTTTGCTCGATGGGAAACTAGTGGAATGAAACAGGTTGTCCCCCATGTATAAAACACAGGGCAGCTATTTAATTTTCTTTACAAAGAATGATCCCTTTGGCTCGGAAAGCCCTCTGGTTTGGACAGAAAAAAGCGGGAAGGATGATAAGCTGAAAGCTTGGATGATATAAATAAAACATCCCTCTATCCCAATGCGCACCTTTGTATTTTCAAAAACTCTTCTATTTATTAAGGAAAATGTCACATTGTGATGTATTAAGCCAGTACTTCAATTACGGGTCGACTTGGGATGACATGTTACATGCTGTAGTTAACATTGGTAATTTCTTTTTTTTTCTTGTTTGAGTATCTCTGTCCCTGAAATAACCTTTCATTTGGCTTTTCTAGATAGCTTTATTTGATTTAGAGTGGCGAAATGTTTTTTTATTATGGCTTTTCTATTGCTGTATGATACAGAACTCTTTTGGCATAAATATCTGTGTTCCCAGTACCTCAGTTGTTTGGATTTTACAGCCTGTATATGTTTTGTGAAATGGTCCTGTTTTGGGGTAGGTAACATATGGACTCTAGTATGTAAATGTTACTTGAATCTGTGCTTCATGATAGTGTGTGGCATGTGTATGCAGACTCTTGGATGCTTTCTGCCTGCTCAGCAGAAAGCAGAGCCCCTGTCCCCAGGAGGACGGCTTCACGGTTCACAATCAGGAGACAAGGCGGCCATCGATTTGCCCTCGATTCTATTTTGATAATGGAGGATAGAGAGGAGAGCCTTTTTTACATTTGGAAGATGGTGCTGTGTCAAGAGGATCTTTTTTCTTCCCTCTCCCCTATTTTTTAAGTACCTTGTAGGAAGAAGGATTGGCTACGTGCATGGTGGGGATTGATGGCCTCTGGTGCTTTGTCCTGTATTTGGTTTAATGTTTTTGTCCTAATCTCTTCAATCAATAAAATTGTGCGTATTTAACTAAAAAAAATGTGTCCTTGAATATAGATTCAGAGATTTAGGTAACATTAGTTTGGTATGCCAGTTACTATATTCACTAATGGGTTAATATATTAGAATTATTATACTGCCATCAAATATACAGCATTTAATTTTTTATAATTTTAATTTGAAGCATTGACTTAAGACTTTTTAAAATAAAAAACAGTATTTACTTTTCTCTTTGTTTATACAATCTTAGAAAATAACAGTGAAATTTCAGGTTCTACTATAAAGTCCTTTTGTTCATGAATAATTTTAAAGTGAATTTCTGACATATGCTGTCATTCATGATATTTTTAGTATTTTCTTCAGGTCAGAACATGCTACATAACTACAATACAACCTTCATTTATTATGAATGATTTTGTCAAATATTAACAAGTAACAGAATACTTATTAATCATATCAGTTTAAAAATAAAGGCTATATTGTAGTTATCTAGCATGTTCTGACTTGTAGTAAAAGATAAATATACCGTGGATGGTGGCATATTTCCGCAATTCACTTTAAAATGCTCCAGTGGACACAAGTACTTTATATTAGAACCTGCAACTTTCCTATGATTTTTTTTAAGATTGTGTGAAGGGAAAAGGCAAACAAACAAAAAAAACATTAAGCAATTGCTTTTTCTCAATATCATAATGCCTTCAACCACTTAATCCTAAAATATTTTTATTTTTTTCTAGTAGCCTGATATTGTGCTTTGTAGCAAAATATTTTATTCAGAGCCATTAAGTGAAATTAATTGTTGTATTTTATAGATGCCTTCAGATTCAAATATTCCTTAGTCTTTTCTTTACCTTCATGACCTTGAATATTTTCAGGGAGAGATCATGTAAAATGTGCTTAAGGTGTATTTTCTGTTTTTTTATGATTGGAACTAGATTACATGTTTTTTGACAAGAGTATCACAGAATCGATTCTCTGATTTTCTCTTTGAATCACATCATGTGACCTATAATATCCTCATTTCTGCTGACGTTAGTATTGGTTATCAAGGTGACATTTGAAGGATTTTCCTTTGTAAATAATTTTTTTTTGTAGAGGAAGAATTTGAGACCATAAATATATTTTTAATCATCCACCACTAAATTTTTTTATTTAATTATACATATACAGATCCACAGTTTATTTTACTGAGTATACTGTTAATTGTTAATATTCTAAGAAATATTTTTCTTTCAGAAATATTCTCTTTTTAAAGTTTTAGATTTATAGAAGGTTTATGACAGTAGTGTAAAGAATCTCTAAGAAACATTTCTCAAATGTTACTATTTTATTAACTTGCCTTATCTCTTTTCTCCATTTCAAAAAAAGGTGCATAATAAGAAAATTAAATCATGAATATCTACTCTACAAATCTTATTCAAAATTTGCCAGTTATTTCAACAATTCTTTTTGAACCAAAATAAATATGACTTTGGAAAACTTTAATATTAATTATTCATTGTGTCCAGTGGTCTTGTTTTTTCCTGTCTTTTTTAATCTGGAGCAACTCCTGAATTTTTCTGGGATATTTATGATATATATGATTTCTGAATGGTGCATATCAGTAGTAGTTTTTTAAATTTTTCTTCAGTTTAGAATCATATGATATGTTCTCATAAGTGGATTCAGGTTATGCCATTAGAGAAAAAACATCATGCATACAATGCCTAGTTATTACACTGAAGCATATTCTGGCAGCACTTACAGACATGGTCACTAACTATGGTCAGCTTCTAGTAATGGTGGACAAGTTCTAGGATCTAGGGTTAGCCTCCACTTAAGAGTAAGCAAATATCTCAGGCCTGAATGACACAGGCACAAGAAACTGTGGAGGTATGTAATACCACTTTGTTCCACCACTGGATAGTGTTGGCTAATTATTTGGTTAAGAAGTATCTGTCAGGTTGGTCCATGATAAACCCAGTATTTGTTTACACTTTATAATTCATAAATATTTTGGGTGTCTATATTTTGTGACTTTATAATTATCTGGTTGGTCCTTAAATTTTCACCCACTAGAATTAATATTTTATAGATGATTCTTCCTTGTGTCAAATTATTACTATGTGGTAATAATGATGATTATTGATGATTTTTTAAATTGATTCTACACAAACAAATATAGCAAAACCAATCATAAGTTTGCAAGAATATGAAGCTTATCATTTTGGTACTCAAATGCCCCAGATATAAACAACAGCTGCCATTTAAAGCTGATTACACATCTTTTTGATGTGTTCCCTTTCATTCTGGAGTAGTTTTCTCATTCTTGCAAAAAAAGATGTTTAAAGCACATCATTTATTTTCTTGTTCCAGATCTGTAATTAGCCATTTATCCTAGCAGCTCTGTTCTCTGTTAGAGGAGAAATGTCTGGCCAGTATTTGTGATGATTGTCATTATTGCATTTTGGGTTTTCTTGTTAAGGACAATTATTATATATATTACATAAAATGTGTATATTTTTTATTCATATTGATATATTACATATGCATATGTAAAGAATATTCATTATAGAATTTTCTTTTGAATTAGAAATTGTCCAAAAACTCATTAAGAATTCTGTTTTTATATTTCTAAAATAGTGTAGTGTGCAGTCACTATTTAAATGAAGAGATTTATAGAATATGTACTATTTCAAATATAAAGCATACTTAAAACACTTAGTGGCTTTTGGCGGGCCTGCCAGTCCATGCTGCCAGGGGCCGCCATGTGCCCATCTCCGCTTGCCCTTGCCCGCCATTCTCCTGCCATGCCCGGTTTCCACTACAAGTTCCTGGAAAAGCCCAAGCAGTGGCTGTTGTTGCTGCTATGCAGGAAACCCATCCACGAGCCTGTGCAGGATTCTACCCTTGGCCAATGCTTCTGCAACACCTGCCTGCAGGAGTTCCTTAGTGAAAGAGTCTGCAAATGCCCTGAGGACCAAGTTCCCTTGGACTATGCCAAGATCTACCCAGACCCAGAGCTGGAGGTCCATGTGCTAGGCCTGTTCATCCGCTGAATCCACAGTGAGGAGGACTGCTGCTGGAGTGGGCCACTTCGTCATTTACAAAGAAACCTGAATACCTGCAGCTTCAATGTAATTCCCTGGCCCAATTGCTGTCCTGCCAAGCTGAATTGCCATGATCTGCCTGCACACTTGCAACGTGATTGCCCTAAGCGGCGCCACAAGTGCTAGTTCTGTGGCTGTGACTTCAGTGAGGAAGCCTATGAGAACTATGAGGGTATGTTCCCCCAAGAGAGTGTGTACTGTGAGGAAAAGCATAGTGCCTGCATGATATGGTGACTACTGGCCCACTTCTGAGTGGCCCAAGTGCACCCAGCCTTGTACCTATTGCACAAAGGAATTTATCTTTGACACCATCCAGAGTCACCAGTACCAGTGCCCCAGGCTGCCTGTGCCCTGCCCTAACCAGTGTGGTGGCATGGGAACTGTGGCTTGGGAGGCTTTTCCAAATTATCTGACAGACAGAGGTAGTATTGCCTTGGTGCTATGTCTGTTCAAAGACTCCAGTTGCAAGCACAGGGTAAGATGCCCCTTTTTCCTCTCAACTCCTTTTTAGCCCATGAAGTCCTAGATGAAGGCTAGGTTTTCTGGCAGTTTAGTTCTTTGAGGTCCTTCCTCCTGCTGTTCAGCTGCAGGTTCTTCCTAATACCCTGTCTTTCTCATGCAGTTGGGAGCCTGCTATCCCTGAGCCTTCCAGTTTTGGTAATAGTCCTCCCTTCACTCATTGCCTGGGGCTTTGCCAACAGTGCCCTAAGCTGGCAATGGCATGGCACGTGGAGAAGAGTGTGAAGCCACATCTGGCTATGATGTGTGCCCTGGTGAGCCTGCAGCCACAGGAGCTGCAGGAGCTGTGTTGAGAACTGGAGGAACAATTAGTAGGCAGTGAGGGCATGCTCATCTGGAAGATTGGCAGCTATGGGCGGAGGCTACAAGAGGCCAAGGCCAAGCCCATCCTCGATTGCATCAGCCCAGCCTTCTATACACATAAGTATAGTTACAAACTACAGGTGTCTACATTCCTCAATGACAACGGCAGTAGTGATGACACAAATCTTTCTCTGTACATTTGTGTGCTACCAGGTGCCTTTGACAATCTCCTTGAGTGGCTCTTTGCCCGTCGTGTCACTTTATCCCTGCTAGACCAATGCGACCCAGGGCTTGCTAAGCCACAGCATGCCATTGAGACTTTCCATTCTGACCCAAACTCAAAAAATTTCCAAAAGCCAGGCACATGGTGAGGCTCCTTGGATGAGAGTTCGCTTGGCTCTGGATACCACAAGTTCTTCTCTCACCAGGATATCCGAAAGCAAAAATATGTGCAATATGATGCATTCTTCATCCGTGCCTCTGTTGAACTGCCCAGGAATATCCTCAGCTGAGTGCAGAGCTGGCAGGCTCAAGGGGAGAAGGGGGGATGGATGGGACATGATTTATCACGCACTGGTTGAACCTGAAGAGGGTGCTTGACCACCTTTCAGCTGCTTATGCTGCCTGGGTTGTTACCCTGTTCTCCCCCTACCGCCACCACCCTTAGGTGCCTCAACTGGTGCTTCAGCCCTGGCCCCTGTGGGAAGCAGGTCATGATTTATCACGCACTGGTTGAACCTGAAGAGGGTGCTTGACCACCTTTCAGCTGCTTATGCTGCCTGGGTTGTTACCCTGTTCTCCCCCTACCACCACCACCCTTAGGTGCCTCAACTGGTGCTTCAGCCCTGGCCCCCTGTGGGAAGCAGGTCTCTGGGTTATCAAGGGCTGGAAACAAATACTCCCAGGGCCTGTCTCCCCTTTTGGGCAAGGCAGGTATGCCTTGGTGCCAGCCACATTCTACCTGGACTGAGGTACCTGCTCAGGTGCTATGTCCCAAGAGCCATAGGGGGAGGGGTTGGGAAAGGGAAAGGTAGTTAAAAAAATCTGTCTTGAGATTGATTTTTCTTTCCCCATCAATGTCCCTTCAGGTAATTTATTTCCTTAGCTCGAGGAAGGCACAACAGGGGAGGCCTGATTTTTAATATATTCTGAATTATATTTATTAATTTGGTTCCATCCTGTCTCCTCCAAGTTAATTAAGGCCCTGGGAGGTTGGGGCTAACTATGCAAAGAACCACTGAGAGAAGAAGTGCTGCCACTATGACCCCAAGATCAGCTGCCCTGATATGTCGCCCTCTGGTGGGTACAAGGGCGAACCACAGCAGGCTTTAGAAAATACCTGTCGCTGCCTCCTGGTGGTTAAATGGGAAAGGAGCAGGATAAGGCTGGAATACCCAGTTCTTTACTCACTAAAAATCGAATGCTATGTCATAAGCAAGCCCCAGCCCCAGGCCTCTGATACTGGGGATTGAACCCAGAGAAACTCCATTAATAAGCTACATCCTCAACCCTTATATGTTCAGAGGGGTCTCAGTTGCTGAGGCTGGCCTTGAACAGTGATCCTCTGCCTCCTGAGTTGTATCATCAAGCCTGGCTCCTGCTGACAACTGCCATTCATTTAGTACTTTCTGGTTACAGATGCTGCCAAGAACTTTATGCAAAATATTTCTTTCCATATAGCAGTCAAGTTAAATGAACTTTTACATCATAGTGAAAGGACCTGTCTTAAGTGGGCCTTATGAAGTTAATGAGATAATACATGTTCCTGACACTTATTCTAAGTGCTTAACAAATGTTAACTTACCTGAAGCAAGCCTACACCTGGGGACTGAATAGAGGGACCTTTAATAAGTACAAGGTGAGCTATTGTTGTGGCTCAGTGGTAGAGCGCTTGTGTGAGACACTGGGTGTAGAGCACTTGTGTGACACACTGGGTTTGATCCTTGGAATCATAAAGAAAACAACAGTCTAAAATTAAAAGAAAATAAAGAGAGATACAAGGTACTTGAACTTTTTATTCCATTCTTCATATAGGCCTCAGTGGCCACCTGCAGTGACTCATGCTCTACCAGCAAAGAACATTAGTGAAGTATGAGTACTCTTTCAGCTGGTCTAGGACAGGGCTGAATTTCTCTTTTCCCCCTGGTGCTGGGTATCCTTGTGCACGCTACCAGTATGCTCTACTGAGCTACAACTCCAGCCCCAAATTTTTTTTAAAACTCCAGTGATATTTGGAAATGTAGTTTCAATTCTGGGAATACACTTGGGCTTGCATTTGGCTAGTTTCTTAGCTACACGGGAATGAATTCTGCTCAATTCTAGATTTTGTTGAAATGATTAAATGAACTAATAAAAAATCAAATAAAACACTGAGTGTGATAACACATCTTAAGTTTATTTTGTTCTAATACTTCTAAAAACTTGCCAAGATGCAGAAAGAAGCTGCCTGCCACACTCACACTCTACCTGGGTACCCCAATTTTACTCATGATTAGATTTTGATTTTTATTAACAGTGGATAAATGCTTAAATATTTGACTCTCAAATTAATCAGAATGCTGCTGAGGACTGCATATAGGGATTCATGTTCCAAAAACCTGTCAATATATTTGGTGGTATTAAAATTATATCAATAGATTTTCCAAAATATTTCTCCAGAGGACCACATCATGAAGATTTTTAGGCTTTGTGTACCAGAAGTTCTCTGCAGTCATAGCCTAAAATCTGCAATATATAGTAACTTAATTCATGGTGGCCTTTCAGTAAAACTATATTTTTCAGGGTAATGAGGTGTAGCTCATTGGTAGCATACTTGCTCAGCATGTATAAATCCTGGGGTCAAATATCAGCACTTCAAAACAAAACAACATCAGAAGCACTCCATTTGCTAAAACATGCTACATTCTGGATTTTATCTTGATTTTATGGTCCAATGTGTTGCTAGTGCATTGAAACTTCACTGGTGCCCTGCATGCATGTCATTTTCATTTCTAAACAAAACACACTTCATATGAACCACACCATTCTTTTACACAGAGTTACTGTACAATTAAGTTTATAAAATAAGAATATTTTTCTGAATTTGTCCCCATATGTTTTGTTATTGAACTCACCATTTCAATATGAATAAGTACTTTGAACATTTTTTAGATGGACAGTATGCTTTTATTTTATTTATTTATTTTTATGTGGTGCTGAGGATCAAACCCAGTGCCACACAGGTGCTAGGCAAGCACTCTGCCACTGAGCTACAACCTCAGCCCTGAACATCTCAAATTCTACATAATTATATAATTTGAGATATAATAGCCATTTGAATTACTATTACTTATAAGTTATTATGAGGAAATAATTCTGAAAGATAATTTAATTTTCAGATAATATGTTAATGTTATAAATCATAATAATAACAAAAATAATTCTATAAAACTTTGAATAAGTTTTAATTCAAATAAATTTTGTAGCATGTTGGAAATAAATACCCGTGTCCTGGATATGATGTAGTAATAGATTTGAAAATGCCTTCCTCCAGCACCTATCTAGAAATCTCTGCTTCCTCTCTACCTGGATTTGGAGCTGAGGCTTCCAGGATGGGGTTATATGGACCAATAGCTTTAGCTCATCTCAGTAGACTGGTAATCTTGGTGTTACTGCTGAAGTTTGAGAGTACCTGTCTTACTGTAGCCAGAGAGGGAGTCCCCAATGGAAAAAGAGAAAACATTTTTTTATTCTCTCTTATACACAAGCACCATCTGCATAAAAATTTGATTGCACTTCTCATTTTTCAAGTTAAGTGACCCCAAGTTTTTTATGTGTGTACAAATCATAGCAAATCAATTGATGACATCATATGTGTCTACTGAAAACAGCTCAGAGTGAGACACCCATTATCAATTTATATACCTCACAGTGAGATTTCAATTCTAAATAATTTGGTTGTGAGAAAAAAAAATGGGGACTGAATTGGGACAACTATTTCTAGAATGAAACAAAAGGAGTTAATAGGTAGGAGAATAGACAGATAGAAGAAAGAAAATTAAGAAGAAATGAAGGAATTCATGACCAATGGGATTTTGATAATTGGGCATGAAGACAAGGTAAAAAGGCCTTCTGACTGTGAGGGAGCCAGGTTTCTCTGCACTGAGGTGATTGTAACTTCCCCAAATAACTCTGGGTCCTCAGTTAAACTAGCATTTTAGTCTATTTTTTCACTTCTCTCACTCAAGTGAAGCTTGAAATTTCAGATTTGTTCTCTTTATTGTACTCAAATCCATCACAAAAGCTACACAGGCCATGGCTTTTCTTGGAGGTAATTTCTTTAGCTTCTGTTGATTGTAGCTTAGCCAAGAACAGGTGCTGTGAGAACCTTGGATTTTAGTCCAAGAGTACTCTCTCCTTCTCACTTTAGTCTCAATGAAAGGAAACATCATTGCTGTTAACTTTGGCTAACTAATGTAGGGGAAGTTCATAACTACCCATGGTTGTGTCCACCCTTTGGGAGAATGAAGAGGAACTAAGCTGGCTAGAATTGATTCAAAGGCCCTGATCCATGCTTCTGGTTGATAGTGTCAATTACTACTAAAGTCCAGAAACTGAGTGCCCACAGGTGGAAGGGTTATGTTATTTAAAAAATGGAGAAAAAAATGTGAGGCTGGCCCAATGCAAAATATCAATTACCCTTTTCATCAACAGCTCTGTTTATAATATCAGTCCCAACTGTATTTAATGTGTTCCAGCAATGTTACTTACATGGATTATCTGCTGAATACCCATCAAATCGTATCAGGTAGCTGAAAGAAAATTATTTTTAAAATATTTTAATTTGTAAATGCATGCCATACCTTTATTTTGTTTATTTATGTTTATGTGGTGCTGAGGATTGAACCCAGTGCCTCACACATGTGCAAAAAGCATTCTACTGTGAGGAAGTTCTCTGAATGACCACACCTTCCATTATTGAAGAACAAGGCTCGGATCAGTCAATACATTTCTTGTTGACTTGAGCATTCTCCCAGCTCTGATAGAAAGGCTGGTCTTCAGGTGTAGTCATAACCAAGGGCATTGAGCTACACTCACCTATTCCTTTGGAACCCTACCCTTTCCCTTATTTGAATGGCTTCTGCCCATTAAAAGTATTCAGAACATACTCCTCTCTCTCTATCCATGAACCTCCATAGGGCAGAGGAGCCATCACAGGATGCACTGAAAAATGCATTTCTCTCTCTCTGTGTTGTTATTTCATGCAGCCCAGTTCACCTGTGGTCACCTTGAGTGTTTAATCCTTAGATCTGACAATTGGTGGATCATACTGGGTATCCAGAGTAAATTTTAGAAATTTAATGAGTTTGGAATCTCTTCAGAAGCTAAGCACACTTAAGATTTCAGAATATTTTGGACAGAATTGTAGAAAGTAAGTGAATTAGAAGAAAAATATGTAATGTTAAACTTTTTTAGTATCTGAGAATATTTTATCTTTAAAAAGGTAAAAATTTGAAATTTTAGATACCCTAAAACTTTAAAAAATTATTAAGATTATTAATTGGATATGTTGTTAAGTTCAGTCCTCTCTCATGAGAATCTCTCTTTTATGGATTTTTTTGGATTGGTTTTGTGAATCTTTATATTTAAAAAAATAGGAAAAGACTGTGGGGGTTTTATATGCTAGAAATCTTTGCCTGGAGAGTGTAAGAGAAAAAGAGAATTATTATTATTATTATTATTATTATTATTATTATTATTATTGATACTTTATAAGAAAGATTTTTTACTTATAGAGAGGGAAATTATTTTTTATTTTTTATTTATTGTTGTTTTATAAAGGTGCTGTAAAAGTTTACATTAAACCTTTTTACCACATTCTTGTCCAACCCTATCAGAATGCTGTAACTTAGCCTCTGTGGACAAAGGATATTAGCTGCTTTTCCTATGGGGACTGTAACTAAACTCACCACCAGCAGTGCTTCTAAACATTAAACAACCTGGCCTGGATGCCAAATGTAAACTGCCTTAAGATCTGACAGTAACATTGGCATCTGCCATTAAAACTCACTTTTTAAATGCCCATGTGCTGCAAGGAAAAATAAAAGAACAAAAGAACATACGCTGCAAGCACAGGTGGGATAGACAAAGCAAGCCACTGCACACTGGTCAGATAAATACAAACAAATCAAATGGAATGAAAACCGATTTGAGAGCCTTTTCCCAAGAAAATGGGCAAGGAGCTCCAAGCTGTTTTCATCAGCAGGAAGCATGGGTAGCCAATTAGTCTTTCTGGTCCCTCCTTCCACATTTTTGGGGCTTCCCATTGGTCCTTTCCCTGTCACTCAACCAGGACATCTGATCTTGCCTCCAGTCACTAACATGTACTTTCAGTTTCACACAGACCTGCTACTGAAACTACATACAGCCTACATCTTTTATGAATTCCCACCTGTAAATGATAGCAAAATGTATCTTTTTTAGGCAAAATCTAATTCCACAGGTTTCTACATTGCAGCCCTAAGCCTCACTTGCTCTCAAGACTACATTACTTGATTTTTTTTGTCCCTCAACAGCTTCCTTTAGGTTCTTTTATTTTCCTGTATAAGATTGTGTTACTAAATAATTTTCTATTGATGAGAGGTATCAAACATATGCTTCTTTGTATTTTACTTTCAATTTTGGAGGTTAAAAAAAAGCATTTGTTCACCACAAGAAACAAAGGCAGCCATGACCCTGTGATAAGCAAAAATATTCTATTCTCATCACTAACTATATAATTAGAAGAAATAAGTAAATGTATACATAAAGATTGTATTTTGTGATGTCACAAATATAAAAAAAAGTGCACTACTAATCCAAGGAAAATTGAAATGAACTCAAATATCTTAAGAAACACGTGGTTAAAAATGTTAATATAATTATATATTATGCCCTTATTCTCAATACATACTTTTTGAGGTATTTGGATAACCAATAGGTTCTAATCCAGAAAATAATTTGCATACATGTCTTATTATTCAGTTAATATATATTTATCTAATCATTTTTCTTCCTAGGAAATATATATATATATATATATATACACACATTTGTAATGTATACCTGATGTTTTATATATATATATATAATGTTCTCTTTCTATAATTAGGAATATTTAAGATAAATATATTTTACTATAAACTTACTTTCAAGAGATAATCAAGTGATTTTTAATTCTCAAATTATTGTACAAACTTTATAAGACAAAAAATGTAATTATGCCTACAAAATGTTTAAAGGCTTTAACTATATTTTAATTAAAATTTAACTATATTTCATTTCTCTTTATCAATGTACAATAATTTATTTAAATTCTAAGATTTTCAGAAATAATTCCACAGTATAACCAATAAGAATTCTAAAAGAAAAAGATTTTTCCACAGAGAGGAAACAAACATTGGAGGTCCTAAGAATAAGAAAGAAATCATTTTTGATTAAAACAAGAACTTAATATTGTAAATTTTAATAATAAAATTATTTTCCTAATTAGAAAAATCTATATAATTATCTCTGCAGATTACATAGAAAGTTAAAATATTTGAAAAACACATTTGCATATAACTGGGCTGATTATAAAATATAAACTATTACTCAATAATATTTCAGGTTATTTCCCTGATTTTATTATGCTGATATAAGCTAAGATTTTTTTCCATACTTTGACATGATAAAGATCTATTAAAATGTTAAGTTTATTTTCTTTAAGGAAGGTCTTTATTGCCTAATGATTCTTACTGTTTAAGACAGGGGTTAATTTTAATAAATAAATTCACGTTCCTGTTTAAACACTAAATATAGTAAATGACTGACTTAGATTCCAATTTTGATAATTCTCCTTGAAGACTAATTTGATTAATTCAAAGTCACTGCTTATTCTTGTATATTACCTCTGTTTGTTGGATATTGTTAGATATGGGAAAACATTTTATTAAGACTGATGCTCTTCAAATTAAAGTTTTATGTTAGTTTTAATCAATAAAAATTACAAATTTTGTTGGAAATTCATTAGTATCATATAAGTTCTCTTCAGGGCCTATTATCCATAAAATATGTTAATATGTATATACTACTCCTTACACTGGGAAATTACTTTAATCTTATTTTCTAGAAGACAATTAAGAGACACCTATTAAAAAATAATATTCTAAAGATATTTTGAAACGTTCTCTCAAAAAGAGATTGAGGGTTCTTTTCAAATTGTCAAATTACACATAATAGCAAAATAAATTATCTATTGTATATATGAAGAAATACAGTGATTAATAAAAGATGTCTAATTTTCATAACTAGCCTCAATTACTATTAACAAAGAAGGACTTAAAAAGTTGCCTACTGGAAACTAAAATTGAAGAAAACCTCTAGAACTTAATATAAACCAAAAGAAGTTAAAAGAGACATTCAAAAAACCCAAACTCACACATTGTATCTTTCAAAATTTATGAGATGTCTAACATTATCTAAAGAGATATTATTCTATTACTTAGCTAAACTTTAAAATAGATGGTCATCTTAAAAACAGTTTTAAAAACAATTTATCTTAACCATGTCCCAGTAACACACAATAGGAACAAATCTGACAGTCTGGAGAACAGGCAGTTCCCTGGAACATATTGGTAATAAATAGAAAAAGAAAATGCCTAAAGAATAATAATTTATTAACCCTTAGAAAAATTTTCCTGTTTTCATAGAGAGACTTAAAGAGACAATACACACCTTCAACTTCTAAGGGACACCCATTTTCAAAATATTAGTTTACCATCCAGTTAGCTCTAGACATTCCAAGACATTTACACAGGTTAAGATAATTATAGTAAATTTTCAATATTACACCATATTAAATGACGCCTAAGCATAGAAAAAAGGCGAACTTACCGACAAAAGTATTAAAATGCTAATTTTCTGCCAAAAAAAGTCAACTTTCTAGTTAAAAATTTTACTCCTCTTCTAAGGTAAAAAAAAATTTAGAGACCTCTAAACATTGAAACAAGCCATTATTTCAAAACCCTGTCAACAGTTTTTCACTGAAAAAAAAAATCCTAAAAATAGTTACCCCCAAAATATTGAACAGAAGCCAATAATAAATCAACTCAACAGCTGATATATAATCTCAATAAGAAATCTAACATGGTGAATATTTTCTCAACCTTATAGTATGATATAACATGCTGAATACTTGATATTTTTAAAACTGCTACAGCCCCAGCCCTCATAGATCCTCTTAATTGCACTCCTCAAAAGCACTGAACTAATTAAATGCTGGTGACAAGCGTATGCCACCACATCCAGCTTCCAAGTAAAATTTTAATGAATTAAATACAATAATATATAAAAAGGAATAATACCGAATTACTCAATGAGATTTATGCTAATATTGCAAAGCTGGTTTGCCATTCAAAACACAATGCACATCACTATATTAGCCAACAAAAGTTTAAAAATATAATCTATATTCTCTATGACCTTTATTTCCTCTATTACATTTATTAAACTGGAAGAAAGAGAACAAAGGCTATGCATCTTAATTTGTTGTCTGACTTAACTTCTCTGTTCCTCAATGTTTATATCTCTCAGGGAGGAAACAATTTAAATCACAATCTTCAAAGAACCCCATTTTATGTAAAAAAAAATTAAAAATAAGGCAAAAGAAATAATTAAAATCACATGCATGGAGTAAATGAGAAAAGGAAGTAATGAAGAATGAGCAGAAAGATCAATATATAAAAAACAGAAAAAATAGAGAAAAATAAACTAATTAAATGCTGGTTCTTGTGCTGGGGTATAGCTCAGTAGTACAGTGTGTGCTTACCATGTGTAAGGCCCTGGCTTGATCCCAAGCACACACACACACACACAGAAAAAAAAAAAAAACACTGGTTCTTTGAGGACACAGACAAAAGTGGTAAAAAAAATTCCAGTGGGCTGATGAGGAAAAATGAGAGAATATACATATTACCTATATCAAGAAAGAAAATGTGATATCATCATAGTTTGTAGAGATATGAAAATGACTTATCATGAAATATTATGAAAAATTAGGAAATATTATGAAATTATGAAAAAAATTATCCCAATAAATCCATCAACCTAAATGAAGAGGACAAATTTCTAGAAAGTTACCACCAAACTTATATACAAAGAAAAACTGGAATTGAATATTTACAGGTTTATTGTTAAAAGAATTTATAGTTTGAAAATCTTACCTTAATTTTTTTTTTCATATCCAGATAGCTTCACTGGTAAATTCCAGCAAACATCTAGGGAAAAAAATTATACCAATTCTATAAGAAAAGTGAAGAGGAGGAAATGCTTCCTAACTTATCCTGAGGCCACCATTATCCTGCTATCAAAGCCAGACAATGACATTATAAGAGGTTGTGATACCCCTCATGAACACAGGTGCAAAATCCTATAAAAAATTGTGGGGGGTGGGGGTTGTAGAAAGGGTTATAACTCAGGGCTTCACACATGCTAAGATAATGCTCTACTGTGGCTAGGCAAATGCCACATCCTCAGCTCTTTTTATTTTGATACAGGGTCTTACTGAGTTACAAGCCTACCCTTGAACTTGTGATCCTCCTGCCTCAGAGAAGCTGGGATTACAAGTGTATGCCACCACATCCAGCTCCCAAGCAAAATTTAACAAATTAAATACAATAAATATAAAAAGAATAATACCTCATGAGTAAGTGAGATTTATGCTAATATTAAAAAGCTGGTTTGCCATTCAAAACACAATGAACATCACTATAATAGCAAACAAAAAATTAAACAATTTCAATAGATTTACAAGAAGATCTCGCAACCCAGTACCCATTCTTAGTTAAAAAACATCAATAAAAACCTTGGGAATAGAACATTCTCATTCTGATAAAAAAGAATCCACACAAAAAAACCTGCAGTTAACAGCACACATAATAAGAAAAGATTGAATGTCTTTTCTTTAATATAAGGAACAAGACAAGGATGACAACTCCCATCATTTCTATCCAACAACATACCAGAGATTCTGCTTAGTTTAATAAGGCAAGAAAAAAAGTGACATTCAAGTGATAAAGGAAGAATTAAAACTATCTTTTTTTTTAAATGATGAGATTATCTATATAGAAAAATCCAATGAAATCTACCCCCCAAAGGCTACTACTAGAAGGTGAGTTTGGCAAAGCTGCATTATGCAAGAACTAGATACAAAACTGAATTTTCATTCTATGCTAGTAATGAAAAATTAATATTGAAATTTAAAAAATACTATAATAACACTCAAATGTCAAATATTTAAGACAAATTTGAAAGAGATATGCAAGATTTCTACTTTAAAAGATTGCTGAGAGAAATTAAAGAAAATCTAAACAAATGGGAAGAAATAACATGTTCATTTGTTGGAAGACTCAATGCTATTAAGAAGGCAATTCTCTCCAAGCTGATTCATAGATCCAATACCTCAGAATCTAAGCAGGCTGTTCTATATAAACAGGTAGGTTGATTATAAACTTTCAATGGATAAGCAAAGGACCAGAATAGACCAAAGAACTTTGCAAGAGAAAAAATCTGGAAGGCAAACACTATGACAAGGGTATAGTAATTCAGAAAATGTGGTAGTGATATTAAGATAAACAAGTAGACAATGGCACAAAATAGAGGCCAAAATAGACCCATGTACACAGAAAACTGATTCTGGTAATGCTACAAAGGCAATTCAGCAAAGAGATAAGGTTCCTTTTTAACAAATGATGCTAGCACTAAATATCCATATAAAAAGACTATGAACTTTGACTCCTACATTGCATCATACAGAGAAATTAACTCAAAATACCTAAGTGTAAACCAGAAAATAATAAAACTCTTCAAAGAAACAGGACCTAACATCTGTCACTTGGGGACAGGCAATGAGTTCTTAAATATGATACCAAAAGTGCAATATATTAAAGGACAAATTATAAATTAAATTTCATCAAAATTAAGAACCTCTGTTCTTTGAAAGACACTGCTAGGTGAATGTAAAACATGTCAGACTGGGACAAAATATCATAAATCTGTTAAAGAATTTGTATCCAGAATATATAAAGAACTCTTAAAACAATAAATAAGAAAACAAATACATCAATAAATAATAACATAAAAGATTTGATAATTTATCAAGGAATTGCAAATAAGCACATGAAAATATGCTTGATACCATCATCAGCTAATAGAAAAATTCAAATTAAAATCACAATGAGGGGATGGGGTTGTTACTTAGTGCCACAGTGCTTGCCTTGCATATATGAGGCACTGGGTTCAATCCTCAGCACCACATTAAAAAATAAATAAAATAAAGGTATTGTGTACATCTACAACTAAAAATAGTTTAAAAAATCACAATGAAGTAATACTATGTACCTAAAAGAGGAATAAAATTTAAAAAGACAACCACAGTAAGTATTTAAGAAAGAGACTTGGAGCAACTGAATCTTCATTCACTGCTGGTAGGAATGTAAAAGTAAACAACAACTTGGAAAACAGTTTTCCAGTTTTAAAAATTAAAAATATACCTACCACATGATATACTCATCTGACTTCTGGGTATTTAACAAAAAAATATCCTAAATCCACACAAAGATCAAATATTGGTTTTAGTTCTAAGAGCCAAAGGCTTGAAACACCCAAATGGCCATTAGTGGCAATAAAGGCACATCCATACCATGGAGTACTTTGATCACTTAAAGGAATAAACTGATATAATCAAAAACAGAGATAAAATTAAAAATAATTAGACTGAAAGAAGCAAAAAAAGAGTACATGTGATATAATTTCATTTACATAAAACCCTAGAATAAGCAAACTAAATTATAGTGACAGCAGATCAGTAGGTTGGTGGTTGCCTGGAGAAAGGGACAGAGAACCTCAAAGATATAAGTACAAAAAATTTGGGGTGGTGATGGATCTGTTCATTATTCTTATTGTGATGATGGTTTCATGGGTGTGCACATTTGTCAGGACTGATTAAATCATACACTTCAAACATGAAGTTTATTGGATGTCAATTAGCCCTCAATAAAACTGTCTTTAAAAAGATCTACCTGAATTTTAAAATATCTATTTAAAATATTCCCTTTTCCATTAGCATACCGAAAATCTTTCACTATAGCAAACTTACTCAAGTAACTGCTTTAAATACACCTTTTCTTTTGACATTTTCTCTATATAAACATGACTGTAAAAATAAATTACTATTGGATAGAAAAGTGAAAAAAATTGGTCTCCCTGGATTGCATAGTTGTCTGTTTACTGGCTTCAAATGAAGTCTGAATGTTTAGCTAAACTACCAGTACTGAAGGCTCAGTCACTGAACACTGAAAACATTACTTTTGCAAGCTGCCCTAAAGCAATTCATTAATTCTAATAAATATTTACTGCTCATATGCTCTCTGTATGGTACTGTTGAAAGTGCTGGATTTCCTGCAGAATAGATAGCACCAAATTACAAAGTTATTCTATGTCTTCTTTTGGAATAATTCCTAAGGTTTAGCAACATTTAAATCACATGATGAAAAAATAGCAATGGAAATAGGCCACAGAAAGCCTATAATCTTCTAATTAAAGGTTAAAATAATAAATTTCAGTGATAACATGACTGAAGAACTGTATCCTAACAGCTTAGAATTCCAAAATGACAAGTATCTCTCAGATCTTAAGCACTTGCCTAGCATATGTGAATAAAAATTACTTCCACATATAGCAAGTATGGACTCTGCCAGCTCTAAGGGGTCGTTCTGGCTTAGAAATATAAAAGAATGTGAAAAGACATACCCAAAATTATTATTTTTTAAATACCAATAACAAACAGGAAGTTTTAAGTAGATTATCTAACATCTGGTATCAAAGATAACACTCTAGGATTCCAACATGGCGGCGGGCGCGGAGAGATCAAGTCTCTGACCTCTTCAGCTGTGCAGGCATAGGGAGTCGTAAACAGCCTAATTCTGTTTGCTCAGGATCACTAGGCAATGCTGAACTGACGTGGATCTGGGGCGAGCTGTTTGGGCCTCTCAGAACACACACTGAACCTGGATCGGCTGAATTCAAGCTCCCGTTCACCTGCTTCCCGCAGACAAACAGCTGTGACTCAGCACTAATCCATCCGGCTGAAACAACCGGTCAGCCCTTCTGATCCTACGGAGGTAAATGCCAACCAAGCCTTCATAGGTAGTGGCTACAGGTTTGAAACGGGGCTTGGGAGAGACAGTAAGGACCCACCCGTTGCATTGGTCACCCGGCAAAGGGAAACGAACTGTCGCCATTTGCAAGAGATACCACCATGGCAGACAACTGACGTCATCAGACTGCGGCGGAGGAGATAACTTCATTGAAACCTGCGGCTACAGGTGTGTAATCCCCTAGCCTTCCCTCTCCACACATCGGGGAAACCTTAAGGGCCAATCTCAGCTCTCCTGTAAGGGCTCCTCCTAGCTCTCCCGTGAGCACGGTAGCCAGACCGAGGGAATTAGAGGTGGCGCGGGACCCGCGGCGCGGGACTACCGCTCCCACCGGTGCTGACAGCTGAGGTCTCTTGCACCAGCTACCAGGGGTGTGGCTACCAGAGGGGCAGTAAAATTTGCTGAGGATTCTCAGCCCCAAGCTCTACAAACTTAGGGTCTGAGGGAATGGCAAACTGGAAGAGTGTGCCCAGTCATTCATGACAACAGGGCTCCCGGGAGCAGCAGACCTGGCATGTACCCAGTATTGTGGTGAGCGGCACCCATGAGAGGGGCCTGGCTAGAGGAAAAGTGGGGAAGTGACTAGACACAAGAGGACGCCCTAGGCACCCAGGATTGGAGACTCGCTCAGTCTGGGAGGAGAGCTGCTGCACAGTGATTGGTTTCCGCGTATTGATAGGAGAAACTTGGCCTGGTGGTCACAGCGCCACCTACTGGAAGAGAAGTTAATCAAACTCTAAGACTGCATTTATTAGTTTATTTTTGTTGGTGTTTTTTTTTTGTTTGTTTGTTTTAATTTTGATTTGGGGTTTTCTTTCATTTTCATTTTTCTTTCTTGTTTTTTTAATTTTTTTTTTACAATTCTTTTTTAAATTTTTTTTCTTCCAATTTTAATTTTTTTATTATTTTATAAAATTTTTTTTTCTTTTTTATTTCCTATTTTTTTTCTTCTTTTGTCTTTTCATTTCTTTTCAATTATCTTATCCCCCCTTCCTTGAATTCTACCTGCTTAC
Source organism: Ictidomys tridecemlineatus (assembly GCF_052094955.1). NCBI lineage: Eukaryota > Metazoa > Chordata > Mammalia > Rodentia > Sciuridae > Ictidomys > Ictidomys tridecemlineatus. The sequence continues at coordinate 706,824 of NW_027525269.1, read as the reverse complement.
TCTCATTCTCTTTAGTGACTTTTTCCCTTCCCTTCTAATACCTTTCCTCCCAAGCATCAAATATATTTATAGGAGTAAACAGTAACTCAGCAGTCAAACAGAACAAGAAGTAACATGAGCAGCTTCAAAAAGCAAGGAAGAAAAGGAGTACAAACAATGCAGGACAGCCTAAATATTCAGGAGGACTTAGAGTCATCAGAAAAATGGTCATATAAAGAACTCAAGGAACACCTTAGACAGATGGAATGGAACCTTAAAGAGGATACGAGACAGCAAATTCAAGCAGCGAAAGAACACATTGAGAATGTATTACACAAACAGATAAAAGAAGAAGTTAAGCACCTTTATCAGGAGATAGAGATTATAAAAAAGAATCAAACCATAATCTTAGAAATGAAGGAAACTATAAACCAAATTAAAAACTCAATTGAGAGTATCACTAACAGAGTGGAGCAAGTAGAAGCCAGAACGTCAGATAATGAAGACAAATTATTTCATCTTGAAAAGAGTCTAGCCAACTCAGAAAAGCTGGTAAAAAATCACGAGAAAAACATCCAAGAGTTATGGGATAACATAAAAAAGCCAAACTTACGAGTCATCGGGATAGAAGAAGGTACAGAGATTCAAACCAAGGGAATGAGTAACCTGCTGAATGAAATAATTACAGAAAACTTTCCAGAAATAAAAAAGGAAACAGATATACAAATTGAAGATGCATACAGGACACCGAGCACACAAAATCACAGTAGACCAACGCCAAGACACATTGTTATGAAGATATCCAATATACAGAACAAACAGAAAATATTAAAAGCTACAAGAGAAAGGAGACAGATTACATTCAGGGGTAAACCAATAAGGTTAACAACGGATTTTTCATCACAGACACTGAAAGCAAGAAGGTCATGGAACAATGTATTTCAAACACTGAAAGACAATGGATGCCAACCAAGAATTCTGTATCCAGCAAAATTAAGCTTCAGGTATGACAACGAAATAAAAATCTTTCATGATAAACAAAAGTTAAAAGAATTTGCAGCCAGAAAACCAGCATTGCAAAGCATTTTGAGCAAAACACTACACGAGGAAAAAATGAAAAACAATAACCAAAACCATCAGAGGGAAGTGCCTCGGTAAAGACAGAGGGCGAGGGGAAAAATAATCATGGAGAAACAAACTAAATTTTTTTTTAAAAAAAAGGATAAATAATCAAACATGGATGGAAGTACAAACCATATATCAATAGTAACTCTGAATGTTAATGGCTTAAACTCTCCAATAAAGCGACATAGGCTGATATCATGGATTAAAAAAACAAATCCAACAATATGCTGCCTCCAGGAGACACATCTGATTGGAAAAGACATACACAGGCTGAAGGTGAAAGGATGGGAAAAAATATACCACACACACGGTCCTCGTAAGCAAGCAGGGGTGGCCATCCTCATATCGAATAAAATCGACTTCAAGACTAAGTTAATCAAAAGGGATAAAGAAGGACATTATATACTGTTAAAAGGAACCATTCACCAACAAGACATAACAATTATCAATATTTATGCACCAAATAATGGCGCTGCGACATTCATAAAACAAATTCTCCTCAAGTTCAAGAATCAAATAGACCACAACACAATAATTATGGGTGACTTCAACACACCTCTCTCACCATTGGACAGATCCTCCAAACAAAAGTTGAATAAGGAAACTATAGAACTCAATACCACAATCAATAACTTAGACTTAACTGACATATATAGAATATATCAACCATCATCAAATGGATATACTTTTTTCTCAGCAGCACATGGATCCTTCTCAAAAATAGACCATATATTATGCCACAGGGCAACCCTCAGTAAATACAAAGGGGTGGAGATAATACCATGCATTTTATCTGATCATAATGGAATGAAACTGGAAATCAATGATAAAAGAAGGAAGGAAAAATCCTTCATCACATGGAAAATGAACAATATGTTACTGAATGATCAATGGGTTACAGAAGACATAAAGGAGGAAATCAAAAAATTCTTAGAGATAAATGAAAATACAGACACAACCTATCTGAATCTATGGGACACAATGAAAGCAGTTTTAAGAGGAAAATTCATCGCCTGGTGGTCATTCCTCAAAAAAAGAAAAAACCAACAAATAAATGAGCTCACACTTCATCTCAAAGCCCTAGAAAAGGAAGAGCAAAACAACAGCAAATGTAGCAGAAGGCAAGAAATAATTAAAATCAGAGCGGAAATTAATGAAATTGAAACAAAAGAAACTATTGAAAAAATTAACAAAACTAAAAGTTGGTTCTTTGAAAAAATAAATAAGATCGACAGACCTTTAGCCATGCTAACAAAGAGAAGAAGAGAGAGAACTCAAATTACTAACATACGGGATGAAAAAGGCAATATCACAACAGATGCTACAGAAATACAGAAGACAATTAGAAATTATTTTGAAAACCTATATTCCAATAAAATAGAAGATAGTGAAGACATCGATAAATTTCTTAAGTCATATGATTTGCCCAGACTGAGTCAGGAGGATACACACAATTTGAACAGACCAATATCAATGGATGAAATTGAAGAAGCCATCAAAAGACTACCAACCAAGAAAAGCCCAGGACCGGATGGGTATACAGCGGAGTTTTACAAAACCTTTAAAGAAGAATTAATACCAATACTTTTCAAGTTATTTCAGGAAATAGAAAAAGAGGGAGCTCTTCCAAATTCATTCTATGAGGCCAACATCACCCTGATTCCAAAACCAGACAAAGACACCTCAAAGAAAGAAAACTACAGACCAATATCTCTAATGAACCTAGATGCAAAAATCCTCAATAAAATTCTGGCGAATCGAATACAAAAACACATCAAAAAAATTGTGCACCATGATCAAGTAGGATTCATCCCTGGCATGCAAGGCTGGTTCAATATACGGAAATCAATAAATGTTATTCACCACATCAATAGACTTAAAGATAAGAACCATATGATCATCTCAATAGATGCAGAGAAAGCATTCGACAAAGTACAGCATCCCTTTATGTTCAAAACACTTGAAAAACTAGGGATAACAGGAACGTACCTTGACATTGTAAAAGCTATCTATGCTAAGCCTCAGGCTAGCATCATTCTGAATGGACAAAAGTTGAAGGCATTCCCTCTAAAATCTGGAACAAGACAGGGATGCCCTCTATCACCACTTCTATTCAATATAGTTCTCGAAACACTGGCCAGAGCAATTAGACAGATGAAAGAAATTAAAGGCATAAAAATAGGAAAAGAAGAACTTAAATTATCACTATTTGCAGATGACATGATTCTATACTTAGAAGACCCAAAAGGGTCTACAAAGAAACTACTAGAACTAATAAATAAATTCAGCAAAGTGGCAGGATATAAAATCAACACGCATAAATCAAAGGCATTTCTGTATATCAGCGACAAAACTTCTGAAACGGAAATGAGGAAAAACACTCCATTCACAATATCCTCCAAAAAAATAAAATACTTGGGAATCAACCTAACAAAAGAGGTGAAAGATTTATACAATGAAAACTACAGAACCCTAAAAAGAGAAGTAGAAGAAGATCTTAGAAGATGGAAAAATATACCCTGTTCATGGATAGGCAGAACTAACATTATCAAAATGGCGATATTACCAAAAGTTCTCTATAGGTTTAATGCAATGCCAATCAAAATCCCAATGGCATTTCTTGAAGAAATAGATAAAGCAGTCATGAAATTCATATGGAAAAATAAAAGACCCAGAATAGCAAAAGCAATTTTAAGCAGGAAGTGTGAATCAGGCGGTATAGTGATACCAGATTTCAAACTATATTACAGAACAATAGTGACAAAAACAGCATGGTACTGGTACCAAAACAGGCGAGTGGACCAATGGTATAGAATAGAGGACACAGAGACTAATCCACAAAGTTACAACTATCTTATATTTCATAAAGGGGCTAAAAGCATGCAATGGAGGAAGGATAGCATCTTCAACAAATGGTGTTGGGAAAACTGGAAATCCATATGCAAAAAAATGAAACTGAATCCCTTCCTCTCGCCATGCACAAAAGTCAACTCTAAATGGATCAAGGAGCTTGATATCAAATCAGAGACTCTGCGTCTGATAGAAGAAAAAGTTGGCTCCGATCTACATATTGTGGGGTCGGGCTCCAAATTCCTTAATAGGACACCCATAGCACAAGAGTTAATAACAAGAATCAACAAATGGACTTACTTAAACTAAAAAGTTTTTTCTCAGCAAGAGAAACAATAAGAGAGGTAAATAGGGAGCCTACATCCTGGGAACAAATTTTTACTCCTCACACTTCAGATAGAGCCCTAATATCCAGAGTATACAAAGAACTCAAAAAATTAGACAATAAGATAACAAATAACCCAATCAACAAATGGGCCAAGGATCTGAACAGACACTTCTCAGAGGAGGATATACAATCAATCAACAAGTACATGAAAAAATGCTCACCATCTCTAGCAGTCAGAGAAATGCAAATCAAAACCACCCTAAGATACCATCTCACTCCTGTAAGATTGGCAGCCACTATGAAGTCAAACAACAACAAGTGCTGGCGAGGATGTGGAGAAAAGGGTACTCTTGTACATTGCTGGTGGGACTGCAAATTGGTACGGCCAATTTGGAAAGCAGTTTGGAGATTCCTGGGAAAGCTGGGAATGGAACCACCACTTGACCCTACTATTGCCCTTCTCGGACTATTCCCTGAAGACCTTAAAAGAGCATGCTACAGGGATGCTGCCATATCGATGTTCATAGCAGCACAATTCACAATAGCTAGACTGTGGAACCAACCCAGATGCCCTTCAATAGATGAATGGATTAAAAAAATGTGGCATCTATACACAATGGAGTACTATGCAGCAATAAAAAATGACAAAATCATAGAATTTGCAGGGAAATGGATGGCACTAGAGCAGATTATGCTTAGTGAAGCTAGTCAATCCCTAAAAAACAAATACCAAATGTCTTCTTTGTTATAATGAGAGCAACTAAGAACAGAGCAAGGAGGAAGAGCAGGAAGAAAAGACTAACATTTAACAGAGTCATGAGATGGGAGGGAAAGGGAGAGAATAGGGAAATTGCATGGAAATGAAGTGAGATCCTCATTGATATACAAAATTACATATAAGAGGTTGTGAGGGGAATGGGAAAATAAACAAGGAGAGTAATGAATTAAAGTAGATGGGGTAGAGAGAGAAGAAGGGAGGGGAGGGGAGGGGAGGGGGGATAGTAGGGGATAGGAAAGGTAGCAGAATACAACAATTACTAATTGGGCATTATGTAAAATTGTGGATGTGTAACCGACGTGATTCTGCAATCTGCATTTGGGGTAAAATTGGGAGTTCATAACCCACTTCAATCTAATGTATGAAATATGATATGTCAAGAGCTTTGTAATGTTGTGAACAACCAATAAAAAAAATAAAAAATTAAAAAAAAAAAAAAACACTCTAACAGCATATTATTCATTACTGAGCTCAGCTAACTAGACCAAGAATGGAAACTATGATATCTTATAGAAGATACAACTTTAATTATACATCACAAATATAACCATCCATAGCTCTGCCACAATATACAAAACATTTTACAGCTTAGCAAGGGCATCCATATGAAAACCTTTCACTATCTTTTTTCCTTGCAATGATACTACCCTTTATGGTTGTTTCTCTAAAAAAAACCTACATCTGATCCATTTGTGTACAATGAATTGAAGCGTTTTCTACTATCATGTATAACTGATTAGAACTAATGAATAATTTTTAAAAAAACAACTCATGCCAGGTACACAAAAATCACTTGTTAACAATAACTGTGGATGGAATGTGCTTCAGATTCCCTTAAAAAGTTACTCTTCTAAATTTTTTCAGGTTCTTTAGAACTGTCATGCTTTGTATTCTCAAAGGTACAATTTTGCTAAACAATAAGTTTTTAATGAATTTTGAATGACATGATTTCTCTGCACTTGTTTCAAACACATCTTACCCAAACTCATATCTACATTAAACACTACAAATCCTTACTGTTCAGTAACCATGGAATCCAGATGACGAGTTCTGCAAGCACAATATTCAAGTATTCTCATTTTTACTGAAAAGCAATAACCACTAAACAAAAGATAAAACCAACCATAGTATTCAGTTATTGCATCTTCTATTTATTAATTTTTGGAGTTTTACAAATGAAAAAGGTTTGCTTTAGGTAAACTGGTGAACAAAAGCACAGATATTTAACCACTTATAGTTAAAATTATGAAACTTTACATCTCACCTCTGATACTGACTTTAATTAAAATTGTGAAATAACCCCTGCTCCAGCTTGAGTTCCATTGATGCTAAGAGGCAATTTGTGGTTTCTCATGATACCTCCACTGTCAATTATTACCTTTCTGTTGCATTTTACTTTGAAGAAAAACACTGTTTAATGGAGTAAAATCTACTTCTAGTTTGTAATGTGCTTGGCACGGTGCTTACCAGTTTATATGCAGCAGCTCTGCTCATCCTCACAACAATAATATGATGGAGAATATTATAGACAGGTAGAGTGTATCTGACGTTAAATAACTTGACCAAGGTCACTGAGCTGATTTCCATTACTAACAGCATGGAATGTATCTTGAAATTTTTCTCAAGGGAGCCCAAAATGGGTCAACACCTGCCAGTGAATGTGCATTCATCCCACGATGAGTACCTCCCATTTAATATCAGTACAGTTATTTTTATCAAATTCACCTTAATCTGACCATCTGACTCGGCATAGAAGAGGAACAACATAGTGGCAGAGCTGGGTGTGTGCAACAATTTATCTTCCAAGTTTTGACTTTCAAATGGCCTTTTCTGTCATATCTTGCAAAGTCAGGCAAGATCAAGATATTTTTAGTAAAATGACATCTATGAAGTGGCCTTACCAGTAGTGCTATCATTATTCCTGACCAGGTTCAAAGTGACTTTAAATATTCAAAAAAATTTTGATCTTAAATGTAGCAGTGTTTATCACATAAGCAAATAATTCATGTCACATTATAACAAATGAGATATATAAATGAGTAATTTATTTTTCATTCCTCCAAAAATGACTTTGTATTTCATTAATGAAAACATAGAACAATTATTTGTTTGTGGAACTGAGTATTAAACCCATGGCCTTACACATATGAGGCAAGCCACATCCCCAGCCCAGAATGCTGGTTTTTGAATGATGCTGTTGGAGTAACAGTGTAGTGCCAGCCCAGCCTTCTACTGTCCTCTGACTAAAATTTCTATTTAACTGCTACACACACTGATATTTCATAGATAACATCCAGAAAATAAGTTTACAGAAACCACAGAACTACCAGCCTTTTAGAATTGCTGTACACTATTTTGTTCTCTTTCAGATGCATAAAGAAATTTAAATTCAGACTTCACTAACATAGGAGCAAGAACCAGTTAAACAGCATCTACTGTTCTTTGTCCATTAAGAAACATTGTTCAGCCAGGTCAGTGGCACACCCCTGTAATCCCAGTGGCTTGTAAACCTGAAGGAGGGATTTTCAAGTTCAAACCCAGCGTTAGCAATTTATTAAGGCTCTAAGCAACTTAAAAAAACTCTGTCTCAAGAGAAAAGAAAAAAAAATGGTTGGGGCTGTGTCTCAGTGTCTGAGTACCCTGGGCTCAATTCCTGGTACAAAAAAAAAGTCAGAAAACAGAAAAACAGAATAAGATGCACTGTATAAAATGAACTTTAATTACTTTTTCTAGGATCTGATAAGGGTATCTCTGAAAATCCATGCTAGGCTCTGGAAAGTCATAGCAAAGAAAATAACCAGTCCCTAGAGGGGCTTCTATTAGTCAACGAAGTCAAGTGAATGTCACAGAAGCATAACATCTGGACAGTCACATCCCAAACTAAGCTGGTCTAAAAGTGAACTCTGTTTACTTCCTGCATTCTTTTCTACTCGTGAATCTTGTTCTTGCGCAGAATCACTGTCATCATGGGCTACCAAGGGCACAAAATTCTGCGGCATTCTCAACCTTCTCCTTTAGATCTTAACAACTGCCCAAGCCAGCTTGAATTACCAAATTGCTCTGATCCACAATCCTTTCATACTTCTGGGATGCTAGTGATAATGGCAGGGAGCTCCCAGGGAACTTCTGCTTAAGCAGGGAGCACAAAACCCAAGGCTAAGAGTGCTCTTGGGGGCTTGGGTTGTGGCTCTGTGGTAGAGCACTTTTCTAGCATGTGTGAGCCACTGGGTTTGAGTCGCAGCACCACATAAAAGTAAACAAATAAAGTTCAACAACAAGTTAATATATATATATATATTAACTTGTTATATATATATTAATATATATATTAATATATATATATATATTCCTTTAAAAAAGAGTGTTCATGGGATTTTAAAAACCGCAGCTGGCAGGAGACCCTCTTTCCTGGGTCTTCTGGGCAAGCCCAAGGATGGCCCCCGCTATGTCACTTTTAACCCCCAAGGGTCTAAAATTTTGCTGGATTCTGTGGCATTTCATTTCTTTGAAACCCTCTTAAGAAATCATCCTTCTTTAGTAATCATCCTTTTAATTAATGATGATTGATTGCAGCCAAGCATCCCAACATACACCTTCTAAACATTTCCAGTCTGTGTATCCACCTCTATCATCAGTGCCCTAGCTCAGGTCCTCATTCAGCTTTCATCTGGACTAGAACAACAGCCCCACAAGTCTCCTATGTCTATTCCTCAAAACCAGCTTTTGTGGTTCAGTTAACAGGAGGGACCATGTTCCCCTCACCCACCCAAACTCATCAATGGCTCTTCTTTATTAAAAAATCTAAATTCCTTAACAGGACTCCCTACTCTCTATAATATTAACATTGAACATTAGTTTGGGAATTAGTTTCAATGGCTGGATTAAGTTTTATTTAAATTATTAATTAATGCCCATAGTTTAATTTTTTTTCATTTTTATTGGTTGTTCACAACATTACAAAGCTCTTGACATATCGTATTTTATACATTAGATTGAAGAGGGTTATGAACTCCCAATTTTACCCATAGTTTAATTTTGTGTAGGTATTTGTAAACCCTTTATTTTGTAAAGTCAATGGGTTCTGAAAAGTGCATGAAGTCATACTACACTGTCATGCTGCATAGCTTCATTGACCTATAAATACCCTGCACTATTTGTGAAACCCTCATACCCCTTAAGCCCCTGAGAAACACTGATCCCATTACTGTCTCTATAGTTCTGTCTTATCTAGAATTACTTATAATTGAAATTATACAGTGGGGCTGGGGATGTGGCTCAAGCGGTAGCGCGCTCGCCTAGCATGCGTGCGGCCCGGGTTCGATCCTCAGCAGCACCACATACCAACAAAGATGTTGTGTCCGCCAAGAACTAAGAAAAAATAAATAAATGTTAAAATTCTCTCTCTCTCTCTCTGTCCCCCTCTCTCTCACTCTCTCTTAAAAAAAAAAAAAAAAAAAAAAAAAAAAAAAAAAGAAATTATACAGTAAGCACCTTCTTTAGAATAGTTTTATCATTTCACTATATGCATGTAACTTTCAACCATGTCTGTTTGTATCATAATAGCACATTTCTTTTTATCACACAATTATGTTACATTATATGAATACACCACCATTTGTTTATATATTCAACTATTGAAGTTCATTTTGGTTTCTACTTATTTTGACAATTAAAAATAAAGCTGCTGTAAATAGCGGTGTGCAGGTTTTTATTCATGTGAATAAATATTTAGGAATGTGATCACTGAATTGTATGGGAAATCTATGTTTAGCTTTGTAAGACACTGCTGAACTCTCTTCCAAAATGGCTGAACTATTTTGCATGTCTAATAACAGTGAATGGGAATTCTTGTTTATCTACATCAGATTTCAGCCATTTTAAGAAGTGTGTATTTGTGTTTCATCATTGTAGTTTGCAACTTTCTGATGATATAAGCCTGTAACATCTTTTCACAGGCTTTATTGCTATTTGTATATCTTCTCTGGTGAGATGTCCATTAAGATCTTTTGCCCATTGTTTTTTCTTTCCAATTTTTTAACAGTGTCATTTTTTTCTTGTTGAATATAAATTATTTTTGTGTTTTAAATACAAGTCCATTGTCAAGTATGTATTTTGTGAATATTTTCTCTAAGTATAGATCTTCTATTTTTTTTCTTTTTAAGGACTATGTATTACAAAGTACTACAAATAAGTGGATGATTCATGTTAATAATTAGAACAAATACAAAATCTCCTTGAATAGGACACAGACCACACTTAGCACAAAGAGTAATCACGTGAAGACACAGTGAACAAGAGTCATCCACAAGGCAAGATCTCAGGAAATGAATCTGCTGACACTGTAATCTTGGACTTCTAGAGCCCAAAATTTTGAGGAAATGAATTTCTTTTGCTTGAGCCATGGTCTGCATATCTGTATTAATATGTATAGATGAATATAAAAAATATTGTAGATGAATAATATATATAAACTAGTGTTTAGTGTTTGCCCTAGACCCTTCGATCAGTGATGAGAAGGTTCAAATTTATGCCAGGTTATTGTTCATTAAATGAAAAAAAAAGCAAAACTCCCCAACTCCTTTTGTATTTATGATATTTTTAAGAAGATTACGCAGAATGCTTAATTACTTCTAATTTGCCCTCTATGTACAGTGTGTGATAGTTAATGCTGCTGTTAATGAGACATAAAAATAGAGAACAGCAGTAGAAAGGGTCTCATGAAGCATTTGATGGAGCTGCTTCTTTCTCTCTGCACCTGCTTAATTAAGCTTTTTAATCAGAAGTCTATTTGTTACATAACTGGATAATGACTTAATTTGAATGAGTTAACAGTTTCACACCTTCTAAGCATAAGGTGAATACTAAGTAAAATCACTAATCTAATATCATCACACAGGTCACTTTTATTACCTACAATGGAACAATCGGATAAACTTGCAATTTCAAATTCAAATATTGATTACCTGGACTAATGGAGGGAATAAGAACAACAGATAATCTGAGACAGTGTCATTTAAGATTAGCTATGGAATATGTTTTGTATTTTCATTCCTTTATGTTTGATAGTGTGGGAATACATGTCAATTCAAATAATAAAATTATCATACTTAAAAAAAGTACCCAACTTCTGAATCCTACCATTGTATGTCTACGCCTAAGAGTCTTCATAATATTCTCCTTGCAGTGAATAATACAATATATTTTAATTGGCATATTTATCAATTCAATTTTAGTAATATTGGTATTATTTAAATGACGTATGTCATTTATCAGAGCACTCCAGGTCCCAGGGCTCCATTAGATATTCATTGCTTAATTGTTGCTAGTGCCAGTCAGTTGATTTCCCAGCATTAGAGTTACTGATCTTAGTGAAAAACAGGAAAGGTGATTATTTTCTGAGACTCAAATATCTTTCTCAACAGTTTCATAGCACAAATTAGCATACACGTTAGTTATTAATTCTAGAAAACAATGAAGTGACTGCTTCCAGGGAAACAGGATGCATGTTTAGTAAGTTATAATAAGAAATATGGACAACTGTAAGTTTTTGGTAAAAAAAAATCCAAGGTTCAATTGCAGCACTGATCTTAAAGCTCACTCTCAAGATCTTCTCCATAGAGTATCCACTGCAATAGACATCAAATACATGACCTATTTTGTGATTCCCTTCTTTGAACCTATAAATGACTTCATTACACTTAATAACAACAAAAACAATAAAAATAACATTGAAGTTTTTTTTGGCAAATTTCTATTTAATATGACTCCTGAATATTTGTAAACCAACTTTATTTTGTTTATTCTTATTTGTATTATTTACTGATAATTATTGAGTATCCTGAGTACCAGATTTCAGAAATAAAAAAATATGTACAAAAGTGACCTTGGACCCATAATACTTATACTTAAGAATGGGGCATGATGATTGTGCAAGGAAAAATATTTTAAGTTCAATAGTAGTCCTGAAGAGAAAAAAATTACAACTATTACAAAGTTCTGTGAAAGAGGTGGCTTAATGAGGATTCTAATAAGAAATGTGAGAAACAGAAATATATAGATAAGAAGGAAATTTAGGTTGCAGGAACAATTTGAACAAGGATAATGAAACCCAAAAATATTGTAAATGACTTTCATAGATTGGCTACACCATACTAGCAAATGCTAGCATTATGTAAGCAGTATGCTCAATTTTCTTATGTGATATTCTTTAACTTAATAATAACCAAGTAAGTTAAGTACTGTCTTCAATGTGCCGATAAGTAAACTAAATAAAATATGAAAGATTTAAGTGCTCTCTTTTTCCAGTTTTTTCAAGAAGCAAGAATCAAGAAAGGATTACATGTGTTAAAAATAATTATCAGTGGAAATATGTGTCAGTTAAGGAGGTGGGGGACAATAGAGTGGGACTGTCAAATTTGAAGGCAGTTTCTACCCTGAGTGAAGGGAAAATTAAAGAAAGAAAAGTCAGGTGAAACTCTCTCAAAATGCAGAGCAGTTAAAGAAACTTTGGCAAAACCATGGGGTATTATTTAAGCCAGATCCACACTCAGAGAAGTCATGTATCTTCCAGAAATGGACCTGCTTCAATTTTCCATTTTTTTCAGTTACTGGCTTAAGCAGGCAATGGGAAACAGGCCAGCACACCCACCACAGGGAAGGGTCTCTAGAGCACAGCAGCTAGGATCAAAGTCAGTTAGTTCCCTTCAAAACCTGACAGAAGTATTTCCAAACTCTCTAAAGTAAGAGACCCAACAAGTGACCAGTCTAATCTTCAAACCAAGTCTATGACAATGACTTCAACCAAAATACAGAAATAAAAATAAAAACAGCATTATGTAAGTAATTTCCTTGAATGGACTACATATATCAATAATAATTTTGGTCATAAGTATTTTCTTCACTATTAACTTAATCATGATAAAATTTTGATTACCCTATTAAAATTTCTTCTTACATGGCACTTCCTATATTTTACACTTAAAATTTTATCAAACAGAAATAGAATTTAAGATTTTGAAATGTATCTACAGTTCAATTAATCCAATCCACTCATGGTACAGATGAACTAATTCAAGGTTATGAGAGATTTCATGACTTGCTTAGGGTTATTTAAAGAGTTAGTGACAATAAGCATTGACTGTACATGTCCTAACTCGTGTTTACAGGGTTATCATAACTAGCACCAGTTTTCTCCCATTTTTTTCCTCCCATTTGTTCCTTTTATTTGGCTTCAAGTTTCTTTATACATAATTATCCATATCATAGCATTTGTATAAGTTCATTTGCAATACTCTGCTTGCAATTACATAAAACTAGCAGCCATAAAAATGCATCATAACTTCCTTAGTATTCTCCAAGTTTCAGAACTTTGACAATGATTAGCTTATCTGATTTTTGTTTGATATTTGATTTGGTTATTGTTTGTTTCTCTATTGGACCAACAAGGTATGGGAAATCAAACAAGGTATAGGGAATTTTGATTATTGGCAAATACCATTAATTGCTTTTATATTTTATGGTTAATCTGACTATGAAATAAATATAACCTCTTGAATTGTATTAACAACAGTACTAGCAGAGCAAGTACTAAGGAGATGCACTTTCCCCTCCTCATTTCTATCCTCTTGCAGACATTAGAGAGCTATGAATGTTAAGGTAACCACATGAAGTTGCTGTGACTCAACAATTTTGGACCTACAAAACTGGCAATTTTGTACAGTTTAATGTAATGGATTCCTGTCTTGAACATTGGAACATTGAGACATTTTGAAAATAGTTTATCATGAGGAAATATCTTAAATTCACAGACTGTCAAAATTATGGGAATCTATAGGGTTTCATCATCCAATTGTGTACTCTGGTCATGAATCTTCAACAATTTCTCAAGCAGGTTGTTTCACCTCCCCTTCTTTAAGGCATCTAACAATGGGAAAACATTCTAATTTCAGACAGCTATAGTTCTCAGGGAATTCCATCTCATACTGAGTTTCCTAGTAACATTATCCTCTGATCTTAGTAATTTCTTGTGCTTTCTAGACTCAGTTTAAGTATCAACCACAGGATAATGTGTTCAATATCTTAAACCAATTCTTTTTAAATTGGACATTTAAATCTGATCATTTCTTCTATGGTGTTCTGTATGTTTTTTCACGGTCCCAGTTGTTGTCCCATGGGTATACTCCAATTTCTGTGAGAATGTAGGTACAATGATTAAACATAATATTCTAGATATCATTTTACCTGTGAAGATTTGAATTCAATACAACCATTAATTTTCTTACCATGACCCATAACAGTTGTCACAGGTTATTATAAACATATACCATAAATGTTCAACTAGTCAGACACCAAGATACTGCCAAGGATTTGAACTGTGTGTTCGACATGACCAAGACAAACATAAAAGGGATTGAGTCTTTACTTCTGTTTTTAATATGTTAGCATTGATAGACCATGGCACATTGAGGTGGTGGTATACAACACTGCACAGATTGGTCTTTGTCTATATCCTGAGGAAACATGTCACCAATTTCCTCCAAAAAATTATATTACATTAGACACTACATCATGAATACCATCAACAAAATTGAAACTAATTGGCACTTTTCTCAGTTATAATATCAGGAACTAAAAATGACCTTGAGATTGCCTTAAGCTTAAAGACATCTTAAAAATACACTAGTATTTTGTTACAAAACATAGGTTTCCAGTGGGTTTCAGAAGTGTGGAAAACAAGTGCATATATTAAAAAAAAAACCAGTCAAAATCTGTGACTAAACAAACATAGTATGATTTTTTATTTCAGCCATCTTTAATATAATTATTAATATTTCAAGGTGGAGATACTATTTCATAGCACACCCATTTATTCAAAATTCTATGAAGCTTAGGATGAATTTAAGAGAATCAATGTGCCTCAAATTTTAAGTAGTTGTATTACTATACTATCATGTTTCTACCTCCATTAAAATCCCAGTTACTAAAGTGTTCTTGGCCAATATGCTCTTTCTCTTACTGTTTAATGGAATATAGTTTATTCATGAAGGTGAGGTTGTGAAACAGTAGTTGTTTTGGTATCATACAGTTTATAAAAATATTTTTTTAAAAAATCAATATCAAGATCACTCTAGCATATAACCAATTTTATTTATTTATTTGACTAATGACTAGAATTTCCTTTCACAGTAGCATAACAGGAAAATGTAGTTGCTTTTAAAACTTATTCACTATATTAAGTCTCTTCAAAATATATTTTGAAAGAAGATACCAGGGTTTTCATATAAAAATAATGTATATTTAGGCAGAGTTGATGGCTACTTTTAAAGTGCCAGTTACCTAAAATTCCTATTGGTAGCACTGTGACATTGCAAGTGCAGTTCTGATTTGAACTGAATAATTTTGCAGTGAACATTTTAGGTTATGACAAGGTCGGTGTATTTTTGGAGTCTATTTCCTAGGGCATTACATTTAGTAGTGGAAGAGTTTCTTAATACATTTCATTTTACTAATAAATAAGTAAATAGCTAAATAAAAATCAAAACAAAGTAAAGTCTAAAGGCTCCCTGATTAGGAAACAACGTTCTATGTTATACAAATACATGTCTTGCTTGCTTTTGAGTGTTGGGCAACACTAGTTCTTTCTGTATTTGGTGATCATATTATTCCTTTTACTAGTAACTCAAAATAATCACTAGGAATTCAATATATTATACCTTCCACACATTCTGTGTTCTTTATATTCAAATTGCAGTTAGAATAGGTCTTCAAGGTTTGTAAAAATAATCTTACATTTTAAACAATCATCGCCAAGTCAATCATTGCTTTTAGGCTTAAAGTCATATTTTTTGTAAGTTTCAACTATGAAGTAAGATAGTCAAGGCTGCATAGACAGTCAGTAAGGGTAACTAGGTTAAAGTCCTCTGTTATCAGTAGTAATTCAGAATGCCTATGATTTGGAAAGTTGCACACACTTTTTATATAAAATACCCAACTCATTATATATACCTTACCTTGGCATGTCCTCTGCAATCTCCTCTATGGTGGCTCTGGATCATCTCAAGGGTCTGCCTGCAGCATTCAGAGGTTAAGAAGTGATGACATGATTTAAACACAAGGCTAATGCCCTCTACACTAGGAATGAAGTCCTGGAAATAGAAGAGCCTGCTGCACCAGAAATGTTGCATCATTATAGTTTTATGCCTTGCTTATGTATTCCTAAGATCTTTTATTACCATTTAAACAATTGTGCAGTTTCAGAAGATGTTCTTTTTCATTTCTAAGCTATTTTTTATATTGTTCTAATAGCAGATTTAGCTAAGCCTGGAATGTGACTCACTTTCAAGTGGCATCTTATCTACGTAAGCTGGTGCACAATTTCCAATTTTACATCATTTGTGAAAATAATACATTGCATTTTGCATAGTCTATTGCCTTATTTAATAAACTATTTTATATTACAAATAAAGTAAATTAGATTTGATTATAAAGTGACCAAATTTATGAGTAGTAATCAACTACAAAAAGCCTTTTATTTGATTGAAACACTCTTGAATGTTTGATTTGTAGATGCACAGCTGAATTCTTAATTTCCAAATATACAACAACTTTCTTTAAGAAGAAAAAAATTGATCATTACTAAAAATCATATGAAAGCTTAAGTAAGTGTCATTTCTTATCATTGATTTCAACATGATCATCTAAAATGGAATAATAATTTATGATCATTACATTTAATTATTTTTTTTTAATTCCCTGCTATAATTATCATGGTATTTAAGCAACATTTCTTATTTTCCTAAAAATTGAGGCAATAAGATGGTCTTCTATAATTCAGAAGTATTACAGTTCTAGAGAAATAGATAACACTAAATGGCCAATACTTATTCCCCAAATGTTTGTGATTTCTCTGTTTTACTGTTTTAAATAGCTGCCAACAAATCATCTTGGCTTTAAACAGTATAATATTTTCATGCAATGAAAAACTATTTGTTTCTATTCACAGGAAAATTCCCACAGATTTCATGCATAAATGTAGGTGAATTGGTATTAATAATTTCTAAAACAATTCCACGTTCAATTACAAATTATTACAAAATTGTTTTTAGGTCGAAATGGATGCTACTTAACTAACGTGTGAATGGATTAAGATATGCTTGATGTGAAGTGCTCACATACTTTGTCTCTCCCTGTTTTGAATGAATTTATAATGACATTTTCTAATACTTTTCTATATTAATTTTAATTCTGTCACCATATTAATGAAGTTTGCCAGGTTTAATTTATGACTTTATTCAAATAAGCATGAAAAAAATGTTTGCTCAATAATTCACATGATTTTCTGTTGATGTTATGGGTCTAAAGTAAAGGTATATATGGATAGGTGTACATGCACCTCTCTGTATGAACTATTTTGTTTAATAGTTTTGATGTGCTATGACTATCTATGAAAATTTACTTAATAATTTACATATGTCAGTGTTAATCTTAGTTCATTCATCAATGTTTTATAATATGTTATTTGAGAAATAATGAATTCTAAATTAAATTATATGTATTTATTTTAGGGAAATGGTATAATATAAATTAAGTAGTAGATGTATCTATAACATCTCATCACTACTTTCCTCTTTGTTTTATTTTCACTCTTTCTTACAGAGAATTTATTAATTATGCTTGACCACTCCATTAAAAATCACATGTACTAAGCAGTTCTGGAGTCTGAGGCAGGAGGAGTACTAGTTCAAAGCCAGCCTCAGTAACTTAGTGATCCCCTAAGCAACTCACTGAGACCCTGTCTCAAAATAAAAAATTAAAAAGAGCTGCCATTGCGGCTCAGTGGTTAAGTGCCCCTGGGTTCAATCCTTAGTACCAAACGGGAAAATATTACATATAAATGCTTGTATAAACTGAACCCAACCAATAAATATACTGTATGATTTCATAAGAAATTAATTGTAGATTTCTACTTTATCAGTTCACGCACATAACATAATAATCTCTTCTTACTAGTAACTCAAATAAAATTTAGGTTAGCAAACCACCAAGCTTTTGTTGCTTTAAGGTTGTAGACCCTCTATAAAAGCATACCCATGGGAGAGTTGACAAGTCTATGCATGAAAAGCTTACATGTCTGAAGAATTATAGAATTAAGAAAAGAAAAGAACATCTTAGTTCTAAGGAAATTCAAATTTAAAATCTCCCTACTATTTAATAGAATATAAATTAAAGTAAGTTCCCATAATCTTCTACACTTTTTTAGTAGTTAACTTTTTTCATTTTTTTTAGTAAGAAAGCAATATTTTCTGTATCTTTTACTTGCTTCATCAAAAAAAGTAAGTACAAATTCACTTTATTATTTCATGTCACAGTACCTTGTCTGATATTTTAATGCTTTTATTTTCATAGGCTAAGAAAATTTAGCACATTGGTACATAGGGACTCAGTAATGTTGAGCCTTACAACATTTCTTGTGAAAACATATTTTAAACATATAGCCTAAATGGGAGAAAAATTGAGTGGACTGATTGACCTATCATAAGAGACACAACAAAAATACAGACAAATTAAGGGACAGGACCAATGTCAATCTGAGGAAAGACAGGTTTTAAAATTCTAAAAAAAGTGTCCTTTAATATATTCATTAGTAGTTTATTATCTTAATTTATTAATCAATGAGATAAAGTACATCTATTTTTAATATTTAATGAAAAGTGATTAATAGAAGGAAAAGTATGCCCTAATCTTCTTCATGGGGGATTAGGCCCCAACTTCCTTAATAAGATTCCTGTAGCACAAGAATTAAAACCAAGAATCAATAAATGGGATGGACTCAAACTAAAAATTTCTTCTCAGTAAAAGAAACAATCTGTGACGTGAATAGAGAGCCTACATCCTGGGAGCAAATTTTTACTTCTCACACATCAGATGGAGCACTAATTTCTAGGGCATTTAAAGGACTCAAAAAGCAAAATACCAAAAACCCCCACAAATAATCCAATCAATAAATGGGTCAAGGACATGAACAGACAGTTCTTAAAAGAGAATATTCAATCAATCAAGAAATATATGAAAAAATGTTCATCTTCTCCAGCAATCAGAAAAATGCAAATCAAAACTACTCTATGATACCATCTAACTCCAGTCAGAATGGCAGCTATTATGAAGACAAACAATAGTAAGTATTGGCAAGGATGTGGGGGAAAAGGCACACTCATACATTGCTGGTGGCACTGCAAATTGGTGCAGCCAAAATGGAAAGCAGTATGGAGATTCTTTGGAAAACTGGGAATGGAACCACCATTTGACCCAGCTATCCCTCCCCCTCCTCCATTTATACCTAAAGAATTTAAAAACAGAATACTACAGGGACTCATCAACATCAATGTTTATAGAAGCACAATTCACAATAGCTAAACTGTGGAATCAACCTAGATGCCCTTCAGTAGATGAATGGATTAATAAAATGTGGCATATATACATAATGTAATATTACTCAGCAATAAAGGAGAATAAAATGATGGTATTTGCAGGTAAACTAATGCAGTTGGAAAAGATAATGCTAAGTGAATTTAGCCAGTCCCCGCAAAAAACAAATGTTGAATGTTTTCTCTGATATAAGATGACTGACTTATAGTGGGGTAGGGAGAGGGAGCATGAAAGGAATAGAAAAACTCTAGATAGGGCAGAGGGGGTGGGAGGGGAAGGCAGGGGGCAGGGATGGAATGTGATGGACATCATTATCCAAAGTACATGTGTGAAGACATGAATTGCTATGAACATACTTTATATACAGAAAGAGAAAAAATTGTGTTCTATATGTCTAATAAGAATTGTGATGCATTCTGCTATCATGTATTAAAAAAATAAAAGCAATTTAAAAAAAAGAAAAATTATGTCAGAGATGATGGTCCAAATGCCACAAGACCAAAGCCTAGGTCCACAGTGTTTAACAGACTACAGTTATGATTCACATAAATGGTAATAAATTGATGGGTGCTTCTTGTAACTTAATACAGCTAAAGTCCCCATTCTTCAAAATCTTCCCAAATATTATTTCATGAATGCTAGACTTTTCTCTAATATAAGATAATACACTTTTCCCATCACCCATTTTATTTCAATTCCTTTTTTTTCTTCCCACACTTCATGAATTTTGGAAGTGAGAGATGGTAAAAACTTATTAAAATCATAAAAATAAATATGATATGTTAGTGGATGCCTCATATTTATTTGGCTACTACATGCTGTTTTGTATTTTCTCTGTTATGATCCTGTAAATTATATCTTTTTTACCCAGAATTGTCTAATAACATTAGAGTGCATATACATAAACTACTCAAAGGACTTGGGTAATACAAAGTTAGTAGAACTCTACATTAAGTCATTAATTCATATTCAGATTAAGGAGAAGTGAATGTAGTAGAAAATGTGTAATAGGTTTCAAGGAAGTATTACTATTATTATTATTATTATTATTATTATTATTTATAGAGATGCCTGAAGAAAACCCATCTTTAAATTTATCAATAGTTATACATAGTAACCAGCAACAAATCTTGATGCTTTATTTACACATTATACAGTAAAATGGTGGGGCAGTGTATTAATGGTAATATCAATGCATTTTAAAATTTATTCCATTTTTTTATACAAAAAGGATTGAGAAATAACCTTTACAGAGACATTTGGGTACATAAATAGAAAATCTTGAATTACCTGAGAACTTGAGTTTCTTCTAGACCTTGGGAAATCAACTTAGCTTTTAAGACTTCAGTTACTTTTCTGTGAAGTAGATAAAATATTTTCCTTGTAGAACTTTAATTGAGAAAAGTAAATGCAAACAAAACACTCAATATGCTGCTTGCCTGAGTGCCTTGATGAATACTTTTTTCTTTCCACAACTCTGAAACAATATATTTAGGAAGCTATGTCCTTGAGAAGGCTGAAATTATAGATATTAAATATCTTTTTGAAGAACAAGAAGTCATGAGTACTATTCAAATATTTGACCCAGTTTATAGTATTTTGGATAAGAAAAAATCCAACCATCTTTATTTTCTTTAAACCCAATCATTTAAAAGGAACTCTGTATACAATTTTCAATATCAAAGTGTTCCTTTTCTTTTTATGACTTTCAGAAAGCCTAATATATTTAATATGTTCAAGTTCCAATACATTATTTTAAAATTCATAATATAAATATGTAGCACAGGATTGGAAGTGTTAGGATGAATACCAGAGAGTGTTCTCTCTGATTGGGAACATTATTTCTTATCTGGAGTGACATCAGGTGACACCCGTGAATGTTATTTTTAAATCATTGGATATGCTTGTTGTTCCACCTGCACCAGCACCTGGTGAAATGTGCAGCCGAGGGGATTTGGTAATTTTAAAATAAGTGAATGATTTTTAATTTCAATTTCAAATACTATAATCACCTGTATTTAATATTAGCCATATTTAGACAAGCTGCCTGTCTCCACTTAAATGCATCCTCTTTACCTCTGTCATTCTGCAAGTCAACATTTTAACTACTTTCTTTCAATATGTAGATTTATCTTCTCCCATGGCTGGGTTGTCATTAAAACTGTCACAAACTAATTATTTATGTATACCTATTTATTACTAAACCAGAAAAATCTTCACCCCCACTGACTCTCTTTTCCCAGGTCACCTTGTGAGTAAAACTTTGCATTTTTTTCTATTTTCTTTCATTTCCTGTCTATGTAGGTATTTGTTAAATACTGTTCTGCTATGCCTTACAACAAATCTGACTAAGTTACCTGTGTTCCAATATTGTCATCCTTTTTTGGTATAAACTTACCATTGCAGGTTTACTAAAAGTTTTCTAATAACCTCACATGAAAGAGTATAAAGGGTGCAAAGCATGCTAAGGATAATAAAATTAAATTTAGGTTTTTAAGATCCATGAATTTATATAGACCCTGGAAAATTTAAGTCATATATAAAAGAAAAGTTTAAAAGAAGCAAAAAATCATTAGAGTAAAAGGTACAAGGCAATTCACTCTTTTCTTTTTTTAGATGCTAATATATAGTGCCTTTGAAAGACAGTGTGTTCATTATTCAGTGTTTGAATATCCACAATATGTGATACATTGTGTGCTTGGTATTATCAAGGAGGCAAAGATGAAAAAAATAGTCTTTACTCCTCCTAGGGTTGTATAGTCTACTTAAAGAATTACATGTGTATCTAACTGTAATAGATGGTGACAATAATTACTATTAATATAACAGAAATACACAACATGAGGAAGGAAACAAAGGAAGGAAAGAGGATTTTCTTATGACCTAATTAATAAAAGAAAAAGTCCTTCCAAGAGATAAAGTTTGTCAACCTGTCAAACTGTGCTTATAATAACTATAATAGACCAAATATCTGTCAAATAGAATAAGACTCAAATTACAATTATGACAAGTATTTTTCTTACTTGGAAAAAAAGTTTCTTCGTTTTATGCCCTTAACTGAACTTAAATGTTTTTATTTCTTTTTACCTTTTGAAAACCATATTCACTATTTTTTCAGTCTTGCCATTGAATGAATAGATAAAACTACTTTGCCCAAGAATGTTTGAGTATCCTCTATAGTTTGGGTTCACTGATAAAAGATCAGTACAAAATTTAGGATTTTTCATGGAAGAAACATAGAACCAAGGCAGCTGATAGAAAGACAAGAATTCTGAGTGGTCATAAAAATTGTAATAAAATATAATGTTTCACTTAAATAAACTATAGCTCTCAGAAAAGGAATTGTCAGTTACAAAATATATAAAGCAGAAATAATTCTAAATATAAATACAAATATTTAGGGGGTGAAATATAACCAGGGATGGCTCATTTATTTACCCATACCTGAGATAGTTGGAATAGTTTGGATTAATATCATTCATATAAAAACTGTTTCTTTTTAGAAATGAAATATGAATCATCACAGATTATTTTGATGAAAAGTTATATGTTTTGAATTAAAATGTGCTTATGAAAATATTTTAAAACCTTGGACTACAGCCTCCTAATTTTGAAATAATTTGTTATTGTTATCTGTATGTATATATACAAATACATGTAAATGTATTGTTTTCACAAGTAACTGAATCTGCCTTGTAATCTCTTTTTTCACATCTTTTTGTTATAAGATATTTAGTATTATTTACCTAAAGGAGGACAAGAAAATGAGTGACTGAATCTCGAATCATTTTCAATATTATGATTATAAAATTTATTTAAAATATTTCTAATAAAATTTTTATTTTATCCATATAATATTTCAATAACTTTTAAATTTCCCTATTACTAAAGCCAAATAATAGAAAATGCATTTTAAATGCTATTAAAGTATTTTTTGAATGAAATTAAATAAAATTGAAATTTTAAAATAAAAAGAACAATAAGAAAAGCTGAAATTTAAAAAAATGTTGCTAATTTACCATGAAAGGCTAGAAGAAGAAAAATCAGTTTATAAAATAGTGTAAATTCTTCTTTTGTGATTTTATGGTGTGTTTGACAAGTTAATATTTCATTCATAATACAATGTTTGACCTAAGCGATTGCATATTTCCTTGTTTCTTTGACAGCTGAGGAAGGTAAGATCAATAAAAAGTAAGCAATATCATCTATGACAAAAAACAAAACCAAATGAGTGACAGATAATTGTCGATAGGGGAAAAGAGTTTGACTTAAAATACAAAAGTCTTGATGATACCACATTGGGACAATTTCTTAAAATATCTGTGAACTCATTTATATTGAGTGTCATAAACCTGATTTAAAAGGTCAAAATTTTATAAGGCACACAATGTTTTAAACAAACAAGCAAAATATTTAGCATTTACTTAAATGGCTGTTAACCATATAATGATTTAACCACACAAGACAAAGCTTTTTGTTCATTTCAATTCTAGTGAATCCATCACTTTCATTTCTACAAAATCAAGTTTTTTGAACATTTTATTGTTGAATTTCAATGAGAGTTTTTTAATTTCTTACAGTATTTTAATTTCACAAAGACAATCCTTTTGCTGATTATCCATTAACACAGCTATTAAATAAAAATAGGTAAAATGTGTCTTCAAAGGATCATAAAAAGACTTTACTGACAACCTTCAATTAAAAAGAGGAATTGTATCCTTTTAAAAGAGTAAAAGGTTCATATTAATTTTCATATGTTTTAGAACTTATTTCCTTGGGTAAAGCTAATAACAACAATTAATATTAATAGTCAAACATTTATATTCTAAAAGTGCTATGTTAGAAAAATATGTGAATTTTGGGTAAATCATTTGCTGGATTGGAACAATCTTTCAAAATTGTTTTTTTAAAAACAACCAGGAGAATAAAAATATCATATGATGTTCACAATATATAATATCTAATAAAACTAAGCATGTATTAACATCACAGGGATACTAATAAGAAAAATCCAATTTAATCATTTTAGGTGAAGTAAGTTAGAGCATGTGTGCTTAGTAATGAAAATATCTAATAATTTATAAGTTTTTCAAGATACTTACATTCAAAATAGGCATAAATTAAAATAAATGAGTTATCATTTTTGTTTATGGTTAATTATTTTTTTATTTATTTGTTGTAATTAAGTATATATGACAGCAGAAAGAATTTCAATTCATTGTACACTAAGGGAGCACAACTTTTCATTTCTCTGTGCATGATTTAGAGTAGCACCATATGTGAAGTCATATCCTAGGTAGGATAATGATATCCATCTCATTCCACCATCTTTCCTGCCCCAATTCCCCCTCCACTTCCTTCCCTCTGCTCCAACTTCCTCCATTCTTCCCATGCCTCACCTACCACTATGAATCAGCATTCACTTATCAGGTAAAACATTCAGCTTTGGTTTTGGGGGATTGGCTTACTTTCCTTTCACATGATATTCTCAAACTCCAAAATGGCATGATATTGGCACTGAAATAGACATGTAGACTAATAGTACAGAGTAGAAGACAAAGACACAAACCCACATAAGTACAGGTATCTCATACTAAACAAAGTAGCTGAAAACATACATTGGAGAAAAGATAGCATCTTCAACAAATGGTGTTGGGAAAACTGGAAATTCAAATGCAGCAAAATGAAATTAAACCACTATCTCTCACCATGCACAAAACTCAAAGTGGATCAAGGACCTAGAAATTAGACTTGCACATAATAGAAGAAAAAGTAGGCCCAAATTTTTATCATGTTTTATTAAGTCCTGACTTCCTTAAGGAGACTCCTAAAGCACAAGAAACAAAATCAAGAGTTAATAAATGAGATAAATTCAATCTAAAAAACTTCTTCTCAGCAAAGGAAACAATCCATAATGTGAAGAGAGAGCCCGTAGAGCAGGAGAACAATTTTGCTACACACATATCAGATACAGCACTTATTTCCAGGGTATATAAAGAATGCAAAAAAATTAACACCCAAAAAATAAATAACCCAATCAATAAATTGGCTAAGGAACTGAACAGACATTTCTCAGAAGACATAGAATTGATCAACAAATATATGAATAAATGTTCAACTTCTCTAGAAATTAGAGAAATACAACTCAAAACTACTTAAGATTTTATCACACTCCAGTCAGAATGCAATTATCAAGAATACAAGCAATAATAATAATAATTAATAATAATAAGTATTAATGAGGATGTGGGGGAAAAGGTACACTTATACATTGCTAATGGCACTGAAAATTGGTGTAACCACTGTGGAAAGCAGTATGAAGATTATTTTAAAAATTTGGAATGGAACCACCATTTGACCCAGCTCTCCCACTCAGACAATACCCAAAAGACTTCAAATTAGCATACTACAGTGATACAACCACATCAATGTTTATAGCAGCACAATTCACAATAGCTAAACTCTGGAACCAATGTCAATGTCCTCTAATAGATGAATGGATAAAGAAACTGTGGTATATATACTCAATGGAATATTACTCAACATTAAAAGAGATATTCTTTTGCTAAGAAATTTCAGTTACCAGAATTGTTAAAAGACCTCACATTTAAAGAATCTGCATTGTGGGTCAAGAATAGTGGTGTGTCACTGTGATATCAGCAACTTGAGAGGCTGAGATAATTTAGCAACTTAATGAGACACTGTTTCAAAATAAAAAAGTGAAAAGGGCTGGGGGTATAGCTCTGTGTTAAAGTGCACCTGCATTGAATTTTCAGTGCCAACACCCCCACCCCTAAAAAAACAGTAAGAAAAAAAATTGCATGTTAATTTAACATGGGTTTGTAAATTTTATTTTAAAAGTTTGCACCCCATGGAAAAATTAATCTCAATCTCCCTCATTTAGCCTCTTTAATTTTGTAGGTTTCATGTGACCTCACTCCATCAATCTCCATATTTGGCTTATCACCTGGGTCCTGATTATTGTTACTACATATCTCATTACATAGGACAAAGGCCATCAATTATTTGGAAACTGATCACTTCCAAAAAGCTTTTCATGACCACTGTACTCTCATACCTATTCTGAGTGAACTGCACATCTGTCCTTACTTCTAGGTATTTTTTGCTGAGTGGACTTTCATTCCCCACCAAATGGTACACTCCAGCTACCCATTGGTAGTTTTCAGTCTCTGGTAAATATTAAACTCTTGATATGCTCACTGAATAAATAGGAATATTTTCCCAGAAACTTACTTAATAGCCAAGGGAAAATAATAGTTTTTTTATATTAATGAACCCAGCCATGCTTCTTTCATATCCATAATTTCATGTGCTTTTCTCAGTAAAACTGCAAGGAGGGTCTTTTTAACATTTATTTTAGCTATGAAAAATCGTATTTTCCAAGAAATTAGAGATTTGCCTAAGACTGTATGTAATTTAAAGTGAAGAGAAAGTCACATTGATCTTTACACTGCTCTTGCTTTCAATTAATCCTACAAAGAACATTTAAGACAAAAAGAAATACTTCCAATTTTAACATCAATTACTTGCAGTTATTTATTTAGAGTGTATCCAACAGAAACATGTGCATCATGCAATTTTGGCTGCCTAAGACACCTGTATTTTTGGTAGATAAAAGATCGTAAGTATATATTTTTCAAGAAACAGCTGAAGGTGACTTCTTCACAATTTCACTGATTCTTTCAGAATTAGTCATGTGATCTTCAAAAGTGCAATTTTAATGTGTGTGTGTTTGTGTCTGTGTGTGTGTGTGAGAGAGAGAGAGAATGAACTTGGACTCAAAATTAATTATAATTGTTGGACTCCAGTTTGTTCCTCCACCTGATTATAATAAGTTTGATATCAGACATTTTATATACCTTTTTATTTTATGAAAACAATTAAAACTGTAGTCCTACGTTAAATAGAAAACATGCTATGGTTCAATTTTTCCATCACATCTTCTAAATATTTGTAAATTTAATTCACCTGCACTCAATAAATGTTTGCCATGAACATGCATAATTGTAGACACTGAGGTGAATTTAAGGGTATAATTATATTTAGTGTTAAAAGTTTATAAACTTTATAAGTATAAACTCTTGAAATATCTAAAGATAATTATTATTTTTTGTTAATTTCTGTTGACTCCTTTTTTATGCCTCCCTTTTTCTTTCTCTATTTTTCTTACACACACACACACACACACACACACAACAGAGAGAGAGAGAGAGAGAGAGAGAGAGAGAGAGAGAGAGAGAGAGAGAACTAATGCAAGAATATCCATTCTGAACCCTGTTTCCCACACCGATAATTCATTGTGAAAACAAATCACAGAATAACAGGCCAGATATATTATAACATAAGTATATGTAGCTATTTCTATCAATTGTTCATGTATATTATGATATTTCTTGCACACTAAAGTCTTTATTTAAAAAGTCATGAAGAAAAGAAATGTATCTAGGTGCTAACAAATGCAAGACAACATGAATCATAAAAGGACAAGGTATTGTAATGGATCAGTAAAGATCAACTAATGTAAAATAATAATGTAAAGATCAACTGATGGATGTATTTTAATAAGGGAATTTGGGGGGATGTGGGGGTGTAGCTCAATGGTACAGCCTAGCATGCATGAAGCCCTGGGTTTGATTCCCAGAAATACCCACTCCCCCAAAAAAAATCCATTGAAAAAACTTAAAACAATTACATGGCAAATTAAGACAATTACCTGAAAAGGTGAAGATGGTGCTGTTCTATGTTTGGTAGTGTAAGAAGAGAAGAATCTTTTAACCACCGTCCCTGGATCAACATCTGAACGAGGTTGGTGGTATTCAGGGCAGTCACCAGCCAACCTTGGTTTGCAGCCCCATCCAGCATTGCCTGAATAGGCAAAAAACACATGTTACAAGAACATCAGGACATTTACTCTCTCCCATTAGAAATCTTACATTAGCTTTAACAAAAAACAACAAAAACAAAAAAAATCAATCATTTTATCACTAAATTACTATTCATCCAAATAAAGACAAAATAAACTACAGTTGGATGGGGAGAGCAAAATGAATTTCCTGTAACATCCTACAAAAAGTCAAACACTAAGCTAATTTTAAGAGTAAAAACTCTTTGTACTTTGAAAACAAATACTTAATAATTCACTATATCAAGAATACTAGTAGCTGCATTTCTTCTTTTTAAAATGATTTTTTTTTAGTTATTGATGGACCTTTATTTAATTTATTTATTTATACACAGTTCTGAGAATTGAACCCAGTTCCTTATGCATGCAAGGTAAATGCTTCACCACTAAGCTACAAACCCAGGCCCTTCACAGAGTCTTTTAAATTTGAAAACCAATTATGGTAAAGAGAGAGAAGGTTTTCTTGTGAGAAACGCATTTCCCCAAAGAGCAAGTTAAGAATAGAGTCTTGTTCTCAATGACAATAGTACACCACATACTAGGCAGAGGGGCAACTGTCAGTGGTACATGTGGAATGATGGAAAGCTATTCATATCAGTCTATACATTTAATCAAATGTTCTATGGACAAACAGAAGGATGCATTTGTTTAAGGCACAACTAAACAGTGAAATCTTATTTAAACAAAGGAGAAGTTTACACAGGTGAAGCCATTTACTTCATACAGTTTTAAGACTCCACTCTCTTATTTTTGGATATACCTAGCAAAACATTACAATGATACTTTAATGGTAAATATCTCACTGTCAGCAAAGTATTTATAAGATATTGAACAAAAATCTATTAATTTTGAAATGATTTTAAGCTGTGCTAGTAAAATTAATTCACTGTACTTCTAAGAATTTTGATAGAGACACATTCTTCTTCTAAGTTGCAAATTTCCAAATCTGTGTTTTCTAATTTACAAAAATAAACTATTTTAATAAATTTGGCTAAAC
Organism: Ictidomys tridecemlineatus; assembly: GCF_052094955.1. Taxonomy (NCBI): domain Eukaryota; kingdom Metazoa; phylum Chordata; class Mammalia; order Rodentia; family Sciuridae; genus Ictidomys; species Ictidomys tridecemlineatus. The sequence continues at coordinate 677,420 of NW_027525269.1, read as the reverse complement.
TAACCTATGATCTCTTTATATACATGACAGGGAAATAGAACAAAGTTTTTGCATACCCCAATTAGTGTTAAAGGATGGTCAAAATGAATTTAGTACCTGTTAACCTCCTAGTTATACATCATAAAGCCTGAGTGTTGGTATAATAAATATATGTGTCTTTATGTGCATGTATGATTGTGTATACACATATGAATGTACTTATTTATAAATCCAGAGAAGATACATTTATATTTTTCTTTACAAAGAAGAAAAATGCACTTTTTCTGTGCAGTATAGGAAACAAGCAGGTTATGATGAATGTATGCTACACACAGAAAACAGTAGTAAACTAGTTGTAACTCTTGAGACTTTCTAAGGGAAAAGGAAAAAAATGAATAATTATACCTAATTCAATATTATAACTTGTAATGTGGGGTAACTATGGCATTTTACGTGTGATTTTACATTACAACTTGAATGAAAATAAATTCCAGACCAAAAATTCACATACTAGGAGAGCTGGATGAATGAACCATATGTTTTTAACTTTGAAGCTTTGACAATAAAGTTGAAAGATTGCATAAAATTTGAGACTTCCGCAGAATTTTTCATTGTATGATTCAGATGTGAAAATGTAAAAAAAAAAAGTGCTTCTCATGTGAAGTAAATGAAAGGCCATATCACGAATTAAAAAACTATTATCTTTTATTAGTTTACACAAAAGGCAGGTTGGTAGATCAAGAATTGGGATGATAAAAGGTTTTGAGGCTTGTGTGGTGAACCGAATAATATTACCCCTTTCTCTCTGCTCAACCCACCCTGGTGCTTCTGTTGTCTCCTCCCCACTACTTGATACTGACCCTACTTTTGGAACGTTATATAAATTTCCTTTATTCTTAATCTCATATTTTTTCTTTAATTTGTACTTTATATTTTTTCAAACTGAATTTTTAAAGAGGTAAAACTGGTCATGTCATTCCCCTGCTTAAATTTCTTCAATGCCATCATTTGGTAAGGATAACAAAACTAACATGTCTCTCTGCATTACAGATGGCCAACACCCCACTATCTATATGGTCCTTGATTTATCTGGTCCTTACTTTTCTCTCTGGCTATCCCCCCACCTTACATAGAGCAATGGAAAATTACTGGTATTTTTTTTCACATTTACCCTTGCTTTTATTTATTTATTTTTAAAACAAATATCATTTCTTTTGTTCACCTGAGAAATTCCTATTCATTCTTTAGGTCTAGCTTAAAAGATACTGATATTATGAAACTTCACTGATTCTTTTTTTTTTAGAGAGAGAGAGAGAGAGAGAGAGAATTTTTAATATTTATTTTTTTTTTTAGTTTTCGGCGGACACAACATCTTTGTTTGTATGTGGTGCTGAGGATCGAACCCGGGCTTCACACATGCCAGGTGAGCGCGCTACCACTTGAGCCACATCCCAAGCCCTTCACTGATTCTTTCAGATGGCTTTAGTCCTTTCTCTATGCCTTTGCTGCTTTTGAGGAATGTCATCATTATTATAGTATGACTTTTTGTTTACACACCTGTCCTTTGACATATAGGCTCCTTGACAGCAAGAATATGGAATTATTTTCTATAACTCCAGCCCTAGCAAAGAACACTCAAAAATACCTGTTCTACTAAAGAACACTGGAAAGCCCATGGTACATGCTTATAATCCCAGTGGCTCAGGAGGCTGAGGCAGGAGGATTTTAAGTTCAAAGCCAGCCTCAGTAACGTAGTTAAGGTTCTAAGCATCTCGGCAAGACCCTGTCTTAAAACACAAAAAGTGCTGAGGATATGGCTCAGTGGTAAGCACCCCTGGGTTCAATCCCCAGTAACAAACTAACAAACAAAAGAATATAGGTTAAAAATTTTAAGAATTATAATAAATTCTGCCTAAGTTACTGTAAAAAACAGAAGATAAAACACAAGTTTTGATGTCACACACAAACAGATTTGAATCCTAATTCTGTCCCATTTATAACTCAGGAAGATCACTTTACCCTACTGAACCTAAGCTTCTCACTAATATAAGGGTATCATATTTCACCTCCACATGCTTTATTTTCCAAGAAGCAAGATACTTGCAGCCCTGCCTGGCCTAAGTGGACAGAATGTCACATTCTTAAGCAAACTATCTGTTAACTGCCAGAGACCAGATCCTGAAACTTTGGAAGATAAAAAAGTTCCTTCTAACCATAAAATCTATAATCTAATTGGAATTAGTCAGCATGGGTAATGGTGACTTGGAGTTACCATGACAATGGAAACTTGAAAAAGTCAAGAGGTAAACCTGGCCGGGAAGCCTGGCTCTTGCCCCTGGCAAGACCCCTTGCTATGACACTCATAGGCCTGATATTCACTCGTTACATTTTAAACTTCCTGGTCCAGTTTGTTATGTGATGCCTAAAAGCAACAAAAATAAAGATGGTCTTGACTTCTGAATAGGAAGACCTTAAATATCCAGCTTTATAAAGGTTGATGCCTTATATGATACAGACAGGCATCAGAGGGAGAAATGAAGAAGAAATATTACTTTACAGTTTTGGTCTTTGTAAGAGTGTTACTTAATTACTGGTCCCTGTAAGAGTGTAGTTTAAGTACTTGTGTAAATTGTAGAATTTCTATACTAGTTTTTTTTCTAATTTAGCTCTTAGAAATGTAAGCTTACAGTTTTTGAGAATCTGCTGCCTGTGGTGAAGGTCACTTTGTGATGTCTCTTGGAGGTATTTCACTGCATTCATTTTGCATCTGTGTACTACTTATTGAAGAATTCCTGTGCATGATCTTTGGTCACACAGGTCAGTAATTCATACTCACCAATGTTTTAATGGTTAAAAGAAATGATATCAAATTTCCTACAAAAGTTCCACGTAACCTCAGCTCGGGTCCCAGAATTTCAGAGCACTAGCTCATCTTGGTATGCTGGAATAATAGACCTGAGTTCTCCAACAACAACCCCCCCCCAAAGGTATCATATTTCCTTTTAGGTGATCTATGAGGGTGAGATGAAATGTCCTACTTACTATATTAGTACCTACTATAGTAGGCTACAGAGTGGAGACTAATGGACAAAGGCCTATTTTAAAGTTCATCTGTGATAAGATGAAGACATAATAAGTCAACCCATTCTTTCTAACAGGAATTTTCTTTGATCTTTTTGGTGTTGATTTCTACACTGGGCAGTAGTAGAAGGGCAAAGAAGATGCATGGGATGGAAAGTACAGGTCCATCAAAAGAGGTGTGCAGTGATAAGAAAGCCAGGAGAGAAGGTCAAAATCCCATCCTGCAACTTAGGTCACACTGGAAGGTGGGGGCCTTCTCAATTCAGTGGGTAGGTTCATTTCACTCTTCAGAAGTGCGTTAACTAATAAGAGCTAAGGATGGGGGTGGTCTAGGTAAATAAGCTGAGGTATCCTGGTAGTATTTACCTTTATATGACTGAGCCTGGGAAGGACTGACTCTATCTCCTTATCTTTATAGTAGTCTGTCTGGCAGATAAGGTCTAATATGCTCCTCTCCAGAGTCTGGCTTTGGCTACAGCTGGAGAATATGGTTTAGTTTCCATGTTACATTGAAGTCCTTTACAGAGATGAAATGCTTAACAATAAAAGGCTGCTTCAGTACATTGAGAAAGAACCCTGAACATTTTTTAGCAACTTTACATTAATATTAGGTAGATACTAAATCCTCTTTCACCTTTTATCTACTTTCTCCTTGGCACACTATCTATCAGGCAAAGAATAATTCTGAGTACAGGGGGAAAATACATGGGGGCTTACTGCATAAGACCTTCTACCACATTGAAACAAATTTCAATTGATTGATGATTCAAAACAATTTCTCATATCCAGTCATGGCAGAGTGGAAATGTGATTTCTAGTACACTATGCATTTATAAAATTACAATGTAACAAAAGAAAACCCTTATCATTATTACTAGACACAGTGGGGCTATTGTCATTTGCTGATGAGGGGTGGGTTGAAAAGGAGGTGATGACTTTGGTCTTGAACACATTTTAACTGGGGTGCTACTATGAAGCCAGGTAAGAAGTTCAGGTGAAATTGAGCTGTGGAGAAAGTACAGTTTGGAGCTCTGGACTCTGAAATCCTGTCAAAGAGTTCTATGAGCACCCTGTCTGTGGCAGAGGTAGAGAGAGTAGAATTGAGGTTACCAGGAAATCTGGAAAAACAGAAAAGAATAATGGAGGAGGACATCTAAGGACTCTCAAAGCCAAGAACAGACATTTGCTAAGTGTCTACTCTTTGCCAAGAATTCTGTCAAATGTTTTATGTAAGATACCGAATTTAAGCCTATTTCACAGATGGAGAAATTGTGGCTAAAAGAGGTAAATAAACATGTCTAAGCCTGCATAATTCTGGTAAGTGGGACTCAAATTCAATCCAAAGGATTTACTTTAACAACATTCTGGGTAATGTGGAAGGTGTGTAGAATTTAAATGGGGTTATAAACTAGAATTATAGATTTCATGAGAAATGGGTATAGCTGTAACAATGAAGCTTTGAGAAGTTTTCCTGACAACACAGTATATTTAAAGTAAATATAGTCAGTCATCCCTTAGTATATATGAGGGATTGGTTGTAGGACCCTGGCAGATACCAAAATTCATAGATGATCAATCTCTTATTTAAAGTAGAGAATTTTTATGTATCTTCCTATATGCTTTAAATTCTCTCTAGATTACTTACAATACCAAATAAAATGTAAACAATATGTAATTAGATGCTATACCTAATTGTTTAGGAAATATGATGAGAAAAATATGCTGTACATATTCAGTACAGATACAATTTCTTTCCTTTACATTTTTAATGTACCATTGATTGAATCTGCAGATATGGAATTGAAGGAAATGGAAGGCCAACTTTTTAAAGTTTGGATAAAGTATAAACAACAGTATAATTCATGAATATCTGACACTGATTTGAAGGTGGTGTGTGGTACACTTCAAAGAGACTTAGAATGACAGTTTTGAGTTCCATGCCTCTAATTTTACTGTGAAACCTTGGGCAAATCCCTTAACTCCTGGTATTTATTTTCCTCAACCTAAAAATATAATTTGATTAAGTACTTTTTAAGGTATGTCTTCTGTCCAAGCTTTACTCTTTCAGTGATTAAATACCAATACACTCATACTATATAATTATTTGTTTTTATGAAGTGTGCTTTCTATCATTTTAGGTGGACTATAATATCCTTAAGGTCAGGGGTAGAATATACTAAATACAAAATAAGCTGTATGGAGAAAAAAAACTCTCCTGAGTTCAGAAGATGAGGGTTTCTGAGGTCCAGAAACTGATGATACTGATGCTAGAGGGTTTCAGTAATCTCTATAAATTGGAGGTGATTTCTTCTGCTGTGAGAAAGAAAAATGTTGGGAATAATTACTGGAAGAATGAAAGATATGAAAAACAACAAAACAATATTAGAGCTGCTGTGAGTTTCAACGACTCTGTAGTAGCAGAAATTAGCAGTGCCCTGTGGTTGTTTACAGCAATAATGAATAATTTTGGTGTGAAAGAAGAGAATTCAGGTGTTACCCAAGGAGGTAAGATCTTTTAGGGAATCCCAGCATTATTGTTAAAATGGCTAACTCTGGGACTGATGCTATTTAGGTGGCAAGTGAGGTTATAATGGGACTGAAGAATAAATTGAGGGATCAAGAAGGAGAGAAGAGATCCCAGGTCATAGTGTAAGAGTAAAAGAAATTGAAGTTAAAGCGTAAGAAAACCGGGTATTGTAAAGTTTCTAAGCTACAAAGCCTGAGTTAAAATATAAAGAACCAGGTATTGTTAAGTTCCTATGCTACACCCCCAAAACCTGAAATTCCTGTAGCTGTTAAAACAATTCCCGGGACTGCCCAGTAAATATTCCCCCTGACCATCTAGTTGTTTAATAACATAGGACCCTGTGCAGCTTGGCACATAAGAATCTCAGGGCCTAAACCAATCAGTTTGAATGTGTACCTGCTTTAGAGCTAACCTATCACCCCCACCCGACATGTTCCCGCTAATGAATGTGCTAATCAAGTTTGAGAGTTGTTGTTTGATTTTCCCGTGCCTCATGATGATTTGTTCTGATGTATGCAAAGCCCCCGCCCTCCCCCAAAAGTGTACTTGACCTCTGCTTGGGGCTCTGGGCCACTCTCCCTTTTTGAGTGAGCCTGGAACCCCAGCACACTGGATTGGATCTTCAATAAATCCCCTTTTGCTGTTGCATGAGCCGGTCTCTTGGTGGTCTCTTACTCCGACGTTCTCCGGACCCTTACGATAGTATCAGAAATGTTTAGTCAGGTTGATTGACAAAAATGCTGCAGCCAAAGAGGTGACTTGGAAGATGATATCACAAAGGTGGAGGTTGAAGTGGTTTGGATATAACAGCGATAAGAGTAAAGGAGTTTGGGGTGTATATCATTATGATATACATAATGTTATTTGTTTAAGCTACTATGATGGAACTGAAGTTGGAGAGCTGAAGGCTATTAACTGGTGCTTAAGGAAGGTGGGGAAAGAGATCTAGAGATTGGGAGACACTTGAAAACAAATCTTATGTACAATGAAAATTAAAAATAGCATAGATGGAAGAAGCAGGAATCTGAGAAGGAAGTGGTTGGAGAGACCCAGGGAGGTCTACTCTTACTGTGGGGTGTAAAAGAATCAGCCAACTCAAGAGTTTCAGAGAGAAAGGTGAAATGAACATGGTGTGTGTATCTGCCTCTATTTCAGCAATACAATAAGAGAATAAGAGAAAGGAGGAGAGAAAGAAGAATAAGGTGAAAGAAGGAGGCAAAAAATAAAAAGAGACAGTATACTCTTGCTAGAACTCCTCCCAAAATGGGAAGTCCAAGAGCTTCTGAAGTATTTAGTTATATACAAGGGTAAAGAAAAACAAAACAGCAATGGCAAAAACAAACAAGAAGACAAAGCTTAAAACAATGAGAACTTAGAAAATAAAAAATCTCTAGAAGGAAATGTATTTTGGGTGTGAGGCTCCTAAAGTCATGGTGTGCTTTTTGACTTGGATACATTTCATGTCCTCAACATTTATTTTGAATCCATTTCAAGAATTCTCTAAGCTCATCAATCTTGGTCCTAGCATTTAAATTCAACCACAGTTTTATAGTGCTAGAACTACTTTTGCAAATGTAAGATTTATTCAAATCCACTGATATTTTTCTTCTTATCTCCTGAGATTGCCAATTATACATTAAACAGGTAATACTTTGACAATTTCTCTATTTTATATTAAGTATTATGAATCTCATGCAATTATTGTGAAAAGATTCAAATGGTGAATCATATAAAGTCCAGACTGTGTAGACAGTATGTATATATAATATAATGAAAATATTTGTACAGTAATATATAGTATAAAACACTTTCACAAATGGCTATACTTTAATCCTTAACAATACCAACTATGAGGCAGGCATCAGTATTACCTGCTTTTCACAGACAGGAAACTGAAACTCACTATGTCATCCCTCTGGTAAAAAAAAAATGGGATGGAGTTAAGGATTGCTCTCAGATCTACGCTCATTGCAAGATAACCCATTACTTCTGCTGACTTGCACCCTGTCTTGTTTCAAAAAGGATTTGAGATGGCTTACGTCTGATTCTCTTTTGTTTACATAGCTGAAAATACAAACTGCAGATAAAATTATGTATTTATTTAATTACTATCTCTGTGAGTGAATTTAAAACTTATGTTAACATAAGTTTTAAACACATAAAATTTGTAAATTAATTCTAATATACCATTGGTTATAACTACATCTGAATATTTGATCTTTAGCATTTACCTTTTGGACATGCCTGAATTCTGAAGTAAAATAATTTAAGGGTAGAATAGGAAAATTGAGTACTGTGATCAAATTAAGTCAGCTTCTTTGTAAGATAACTGAATCACTGACCTAGGCTATTAAAAGAAAAAATGATATCATTAGAAAAAAAATGATACCATAAAGTGGTATATTAATAGATCTGGATCTAAGATTTATTATTAAAGATTTCTCCTAAAATCTAAAGTTCAATTTGAGAAATCTGTCAGTTTAACCATCAGTGTTGACAAGATTCTGGCTGTAGGATGCATGAGTGGAGCTGGACAGATAATGTTCCAGACTTTTTCTACATAGTTGGCACATTCTATAGACTTGTACCCTCTTTTCCTTTTCTCTTGATCCTCCCTCCTCCTCCAGGGGCCCCTGGCCCCTGTATCTCTTGGAGTCATCTTGATGTCACCAGTGATTGTACAGGCACTGCAACAGCACAGGAAAATCATATCATGATGAATGGTTAAAATGGCTGGTGATGTTGCTAATTCTATTCAGGTTAAATTATATGAAGATAATATACTGTTATCCGATTTAAAATATAGATTTAGTTAGTCCATAATGAGAAGAAAATTGCATTGATTTATAAAAATCAAGTGGTTATTAATGGAACAACAACAAAGTATGAGAAACTGTCACAGTAAAGATAAGAGGAGTCTAAGGAGACATGAAGTGTACAGTTAAGTAATGTGGTATTCTAAATGAAATTCTTGAGTACAGAAAAGATATGAAATAAAAATTAGAGAGTTATGAATGAATATGTACTTATGTTGATAGCAAAAATAGCTTATTAATGTATATAAGCTATTAACACTAGAGGAAAAGCAGGTTCAAGGTATACGGGAACTCTATATTTTTGCTACTTTCCTGGAAATCAAAAACTATTCTCAAATTAAAAGTTCATTACAAAACAATAACATAACTATGGAAATTCATCCTAGGCAGCTTGTTAAAACATTAGTTGTCATACATCTGCTAGCAAACACATTACTTTCCTCAAGAGCTCCCCAAAGTTTTACAGTGTAGGGAAGACCTAAAAAAATCTTTCTTGACAGAAAGGCACACTCTTTTAAAGGTTCAGGTCAGTTGCAAGTAATGATACAATATTTTGTCAATAATTAAAATGCTGTAAGTACATTTATAAGAATCTTTTCCAATCGCAACAGTTGTTCATAGTAACTTTCTCCTGAACATTTACCCCCAAAAGGTTAGCATTCAGGAAGCTCAGCTGCTGTCTAACAAACTTAATTAATCAAAAAGTCATTTCCAAGCTGTAACTATGAGTAACAGCACTTCAAGTGTGCTAGCAAGCCTACAAGTTAATCAAAATGCTAATGCAGTACAAATTAAATTTGTGATTAACATTTCACAGTAGTTGCTTAAGTGAATTGATCACACAAATGGGTTATGCATTACTCATTTCCTACAGCCACCCCCCCCCCAGGAAAAGGGTTCTTATGTGAGGATGCAGAGGGGAGCTTCAGGGAGAATGATCCTTCATAATAGCATCATATCATCAATAAACCATCATCTAATTGTCATACAAAAGCTTACAGGTAAAGTCACCCATGAGAAAATAGCCTCCCAAATTATATTATAGTCCTTGAAGGGAGATTGCTTGTAAATCCACAAGAGTAAGTAAAGGTGTTTAACACTGCAAAATACACACATTTGTGTTAGTTTCAGACATGCTAAATACACCAGCTCAGTGCTGCTTCCCTAGTGGGGAATGGTGGTTTCTTTTAGGGGGTGTTCTGGTCATCATCCTTTGGAGTTAAACTGTACCTTTGACTATCCAGGATGACTTTTCTCCACCACAGTGTGAATCTTTGTAAGAGTAAATCATTCAAGAGTAAGCTCATTTCTTAAAACTATTTGCTTTGAAATACCCATTAATAAAATGTCATCAGGCTTTTATGGCAAGATCTTAGCTTCTAGAAAACTGGCCAGGAGAGCAGCCAGATTAGAGTTCACTCTGCTCTTTATGAATCTGATAACACTACACAAATATTTATAACAGATACTACATTTATTGGTAGACAATTCAGATTTGGTAGAAAATCTTAAAATAAGTGGGAATCTATATACATAGAATAAATCTACCTTTTCCAAATTTTTCTTATGAAAAAACTAGAAAGGAAAAAGTGAAATATTTATTTCATTCTGATACTGATATCTATTATATGCCAAGCACTGTGCCAAAGTCATCCATCTTAATAGTGATGCTACAGGTATTGAAAAGTTTCCAGCATATCTTAGGTGACACAAAACCTCCAAATATATGTTCACACTATTGATATTCTTGGAAACATGTCATGATAGACATGTTATTGACTGATAATCTACCTGTCTTTTTAGCAGAATGATTTGAAGAAGCTTTCTAAAGCCTGTTGTGCTACATTAACCTTTTTTTCATTTGGTTTAATTATAAACATTTAAAAATTTCAAAGAATTTTACTAAGAGTAATACTGAAGATTACCTGTCATTTGCTGTATCAAAACATTTCTTACAAATATTGGATTAATGATTTGACTAAGTACTTCTTTTGATAAATCTGATATTACCTTAGGACTATTTTCACTGCTAACTGCATTTGACTCTGCAATTCTAAAACTGACATTCTTCAATACACTGCCAATCCAGTGGACCTATACTTACTGCACACACAGGTCAATAATCCTAAAAGGTTACCTGAGCCTTGCTCCATAGCAGTTCCACTTCCTGGCATCATCAGATATTTCTGTGCTTCTTAATCTACTATACATGGGAAGCATTTGTTAATGAGACATAGACCCATCTTATAGTATCCTCAATTAAAAGGCCTTTTTTGAGTTTACACATCTTTTTTGTTGTTGCTGTTGTTGTTTTGGTGCTGTTGGGGACCAAACCCAGGGCTGGAAAACTGATTCTGTGTCCTTTACTTTCCTCTTCTCAAACTATGATATGTGTACATACATGTGCACACACAGATATCTTATGCATCTCTATAATTATAGAGAGTACAGAAAAATATAATATTGGCTATGTGAAATGTAATATATTTTTAATTTATTAGATGTTGTTATAGGCATAAGAATGTCAAAATACTGTTTTGAAATTTAGACTTAAAAAAACCCTGCCAATAAACTTTAAAAGACCTATTTTGCAAATTTCAGAAGGCTCTCTATAAAATAAAGAGGATAAAAAATTTTTAATGTTAAGTCACTATGACACAGTAAGGAAATAGAAAACCCACTAACCATTAAAATCCTAAGATTTATTTACTTGAGTTCCCAAGTTATTGTTTTACTCTATGACGATTAATAATGCTTCATGCTTGTAAGATATTGTTTTAACTCAGACATCAGGGTTTAAGTGATCTGTCTAAGGTTTCATAGTAAAATGAAATAATAAAATAATAAAATAATGGTCCAAGCCCCATCCATAAAGTACAGGATCAGGTTGCTGTCCCATGAACACAGTAGTGTAATTTTCAATCGCTAGGAGGGCTGTATCTTGGAAAACTGCGGAGCCAATACTTTCTGTGCCTAAGAGTACCCACGTATCTAAATGAGAACAAAGGCACAAAATAAGAACTACCAACCAGTCTTCACAGAAAATTGAAATCTGAGACAATTTGAGAAGCAAAATAAAAATGACAGCAAGGCAATTTAAACTTTTATCCAATAGGATAAAACAAACAACTATGATTCTATAGTTATGTAACTGAATAAAGTAAATAAATGTGAAAGAAATATGTGCAACTTTATAGTGCAATTTCAGGAATGACAGAAATAGAAAATCCCAATAATGGGATTAATGGAGATCTTAAAAATTTCCAGTCATATATTTTAGCTGTTCCAATTTTATAAAATACATTATTCACTAAAACAGCACTTGTTTAAAAAAATGTCTCAAACTAGAGTATTAACTCTTCCTTTTGATTTTTTAAATATATGACAGCAGAATGCATTACAATGCTCCACCATGTTGGCTTAGGAAAGGACTTCCTCAATAAGATTCCTAAATCACAAGAAATAAAATAAAGAATCAATAAAAAATCAATAAAAAGTTTCTTTGCAGCAAAGGAAACAATCAAGAATATGAACAGAGAGCCTACAATATGGAAGAAAATCTTTGCCACCAGCATCTCAAGCATTAATCTCCAGGATATATACAAAAATTGACAAACTTAACCAAATAAATAAGTAAATAACAACAACAACAACAAAAACAAATAACCCAATTGACAAATGGGTTAAGGAACTAAACAGGCAATTCTCAGAAGAAAAAATATGAATGGTCAAAAAATATATGAAAAAATGTTCAACATCTCTAGCAATTAGAGAAACACAAATCAAAGCTACAGTGAAATTCCATCTCACCCCAGTCAAAATGACAGAGGTTCATTTATACATTGTTGGTGGGGGTGAAAATTGGTGCAAACACTCAGAAAGCAGTCTGGAGATTTCTTAGAAAACTTGGAATGGTTGTACATTCTGTGTCAAAGGAACTGCTGAGCTAGAGTCAACACTATAAATACAGAGATTTGATAAATTGTGATATAAAGGTGTATTAATAATCATAATGCAAAAAAATATAAATGTATTGCACTCCAGTATTGTCATGTATGTAAGAAATAATAATAATAAAAAAACTTGGAATGGAACTACCATTTGACCCTGTTATTCCACTCCTTTCTTTATATCCAAAGGACTTAAAATCAGCATACTACAGTGACACAGCTACTTCAATGTTTATAGCAGCTCAATTCAAATGATACCAACCTAGGTGCCCTTGAAGAGATGAATGGATGAAAAAATTGTGGTATAGATACACAATGGAATATTACTTAGTCATAAAGAAGAATGAAATTATAGCATTTGCTTGTAAGTAAATGGAACTAAAGAATACCACGCTAAATTAAATAAGTCAGTCACAAAAATCCAAAGGCAGAATGTTCTTTCTGATATGTGGATGATAAGTCACACCAAAGGAGGGGAAGATTCAAAATTTGCTGGATTAGACAAAGGGAAATGAAGCAAAGAGAGGGGGTGACTGCAATAGGAAAGACAGTAGAATGAATATGGAATATCATTCCTATCCTCATATATAAACAAATGACCAGTGTAACACTACATCATGTACAACCACAATAACAGTATCCTAATTGTAACAAGTTATACTCATTCTATGTATGTATAATATTTCAAAATATACTGTCATGTAAAAAATAATAATGATAAAAATGAAAAAAAAAACCTTTCTTTTTTTCATAAGGTTATAGCTGAAATCAAAGAATTCTAGAATTTCAGAAATGATGGGGAATTTAGAAATGATTTAATACAATTTTTTAGGAAAAAGTTCCAGAGAAGTTGTGATGTCCCTTCTGTCACACAATAAATTGGTAGTTGGGGTAGAACAAAAACCTGATTTTCTTTCTTTGACAAACTGGAAAAATTTGGAAGCCCCTGATTGATTTCATGTAATGAAATAATTCTGTTTCCTTTGGAGTTTTATTTAGTTAAGTTTGCCCTGTTCAGACATTTAATCAAGGAGTACTGACTACCACAGAAAAAATTCCTCAACATGAAAACCAGAATAAATGTGTGTAATCACAGTTCATCTATTTCATAAAGGAATAAAGGTCCAGTGAAGTTGTGAAACTTGCCATCATAAAGTATGAAAAAGTGTCTACCCATTCTGGATCACAGTCTTCTTTTTCCAGCTTCCACTTTCCAGTAAAGTAGACTTTATTGTAATCTGAGACACATTATGCTGTTTTATAAGCATATGAAATAAAATTAAACGTTTAACCGAAAAAAAGTAAGAAACTAACTACCTAGAACAATCTACAGATTCAATGTAATCCCTAACAAATGCCAATAGCATTTTTCTTAGAGATAGAAAAAAAATCTAAATAATTAAGGAACCATGAAGAACCAAAAAACCAAAGAAATCTTGAGAAAGAATAAAGTTAGACCTAGAATAGTCAATATTTTTACAGTAATATTTGGTCTAATTTATTGAAAAACCACATTGCATGTTTTTAAGGTTGTCTTTTAGTGTAATGTAATATTTTACTCTTGTACAGATAAAACCCAGTAATTTTCCCATAGGTAAATTATAAAATATAATATGAAATTATGTTGAGGCAGGTACAATTATATTTTATTGTTCATTACAAATATTAAAGTTGTCATTGACACATAAAAATTTGATATGCCACAAAAATTAAGTCATCTGAGCTCACCATCCTTCAACTGATGAAGTTTCATTTTTTCTTTGACCAGAGTAAAGCCTCTTCCCAGACTGATTAGGGTAAACTTGATTATCTTCAAATGCATTCATTATAGTCATACAATTTTATATGGTATAATGCATTCATAGCTTAAAGTTGTGAAGTACTGTTTCAAAGTATTAAAGTTTTCACTGTTAATAACATTAAATTATAATATGGGTAAAGAAATATTCATTTCTGTATTGGTTTGAATCATGCATTCACTTAACATTTTCTTCAGTGAACTATATTGTAAATAAACCAAAACATATACAATATATTTTTTGATAAATTCATTAATACAAAACCTATTTAAATTTCTTGACTTGGGATACAAAGCAAAGCATGATGTTAGGTATGCTATGATATTATTATCTAGAACACTGAGTTTTCTTGTACAATAGAAAACACTGCTGATACTCCAAATATGCCATATGGCTTTTTTGTATTGTATCAGGAATAACAATTAATTTCAAACTTTCATAAATGAATAAATGTGCCTATGTTGTACATATCTGACTGAAACTTCAAGTAATCTTACCTTGATCTGATCAAATTCTTTGGCTTTGGAGACTATCGCAAATATGTCACCTTCTGTTTTGTGAGCATCGAAGAGTTCATTAAAGGTGTACCAAAGTAAGTGTCACATTTAATTAAAATAGAAGATCAAAAGATATTATCAAATTTATGAAACATTAAAAACACTACTAAACATAGTTAAGAAAGCCATTAGAACCAAAAAAAGATCAGTAAAATCATCTATTGAAATCTATACTAAATGTCTAAAAATGTTCAACATAACATTCTGGTCTTGACCTCAGTATAGGCGTATGGAAATCTGCGCCATTAACTAAGTATAAGCTCACATATATCATATAAAATTCAGAGGGAAATAACTAGACAACATGCAATTCAAAGAGTCTCAAAACATGAATAGCGAGAATACACAGAAAAATTAGTTAAAGGCCATACAGAAAAAACAAAGGTACTACAGGTCTAGAGTTGTTGAAAAAGGACTGCAAAAAAGAAAGTGTTAGGGTGTAGTTTGGCAGCAGTCTACTAGCAAGAGGACAAATGAGAAAGGCTGTCTCATAGACAATGAGAGATGAGATTAGGTGATATAAGGAGTGAAGGACTAGGTCTGGGATTGAGGAACCATAGCTCTGAGATAGTATGTGAAGAGGTCTTGCAGAAATCTAGTGTCATACACATATAGGTTCTTCTGAAAAAATGAGGAAAACCCAGTGAGCACATAAAGGTGTTTTTCTGAAACATATTTCATATATAAGCAAAATATTAAATCTACAAACCCAAGATTTCATATAAACTGAGTTTTTCTTCTTGATGATTTCTTTTTTTTTAAGATATGTGTGTCGATATATGCAAATTTATTCATAACAAAATAAAGAGAGACTATTCATGACAACCACAGTGCTCTCTTCTAGTATGTGCTTTGTATTCCTCTTGTCTTCAGAAAGCACTCGGCTGCTCGTGGTTCTCTACCTGGTGTATTCCTGAAGTGTGGCCCATTAGTGGTCCTGTCTGCAGGGGGCTGTCATGGTTTCCCATCAGCTTTAATCTCAGAGCATGGTAAGGTTGAAAGACACCCTGAGTGACCTCCTCTATTGCAGACGTATCTTCTTGACTTTTGCTGTGGAACAGTGGTCCCTGTTAACACTGCATCTCTCTTATTGGCCTGTCGACTCCCATGAGGAACCCAAATTGGTTATGTGTCACCTTAACTTCCAGTTCAATGGAACCACCATGGTGTCCCCCGGCAGAAGCATTCTTCTCTCTGGAACTAAAACCTCAAAGCCAGCCGAGCACAGAGTCACAAGACCAAGAGGGGGATTTTTGCTAGTAGATCACTAGAAGTAATATAGAGTAGTGCTGCTCCCATCTCCGCCCTTGATTCCTGAACTTGTGGGCCCTGGCTGTGGGGGAAAGGGCAGTATTATGGGATGCCGGTCAGAACATACTCAACCCCTGGAGAACCTTGCTTCCACCCTGCAAGGTCCAGCTGGAGCTGTAACTGAGTCTCTAAAAGGCCACTCCACTGTTCTGCTGAGCCAGCTGCTTCAGGACAGTGGTGAGCAGGGGAAGACGTAGAACTGCGTGAGCAGGAGCCCACGGTGTGAAGTGAGCCCACGGTGTGAAGTGAGCCCATGGTGTGAAGTGAGCCCATGGTGTGAAGTGAGCCCATGGTGTGAAGTGAGCCCATGGTGTGAAGCGAGCCCCTTGATCAGATGCGATGCTGGTTGGAGCCGAGGCTCAGTGGTGTCGTGCTTGCCTAGCAGAGATGAGGCCCTGGGTTGAATCTTAGCACCACCAACAAACAAAACAACCTAAAAATGCTGTGTGCAATACCACAACAGTGGACAAGGCTTTCTACCAGTCCACAGATGGTATTTTTGGCAGAAGCATTAAATACAGAGAAGACAACCCAAATCAAGCATAAGCGTCTCTTCCAAAAAGGACACAACTCTTCCCTTCCATGATGGAAGGAGTCCAACGTAATCAAGCTGTCACCAGGGAGCTGGCTGATCATCCTGGCAAATGCCGCCCTGCCAGAGCTCAGTGCTGGCCTCTGCTGTGGCAGATGGGCACTCAGCAGTGGTCATACCCAGACTGGCCTGGAGACTGAAAGTCAGTGTTGCTGAGGCCACCCCTGCCACCATGGTCACTTGTTCATGAGAGTGGCTGGGGACAGAGCTGACTGGTCATCCTACCATTTTATTATTAAAATCCACCTGCACTGAGGTCACCTTTTGGTAAGCAGTCGGATGGAATGTTAATATTTTCATGCTTCTTGCCCATTCAGAGAGGTCTAGCCACACACCCCTTCCCCATATTTCTTTGTCACCAATTTTTAAATCATATTCCTTCTGTCTCTTGGATTATGCAGCCAAATCTGCCAGAGGATAAAGTCACACCTCTGGCCATTTGTCCTTTCATGCAAAGTACTGGCCAGAGACACTGCTCAAAGTTCAGCCCTTGGAGATTTCCCTTCACTAATGTCCTTCAAGTGTGTCCCAGAGAAGGGGCCGTAGCACTGCAGCTGTCCCCTTCTGGTGATGTCTGCATGTTGTGTAGGACCGTCTGTAAACCAGGTCTAGGCATTCCCTTCCTCTGTCCGCTGATCACCGGGGACCCTCCTGTGAAGCCACAGGTGCAGGCTGAGAGAGGGGAGACAGCATTGTAGGAGTGGGGTCCCGGGGCATTTGGGACACTGCCCTGTGTCCTTGTGACTTCAGGGCCTCTCATACCAGTCTTCACCACTTCTGTTTGGTGACGGATGTGGCGGTGCATGCCCAACTTCATGGTTCAGCGAGTCATGTCATACTCAGGTCATTACATGGAGCAGGCAGCTTCATCCCGGGCCACTTGGTGGACCATAGTCAAACTTCAGCCTCTGCTGAGGCCTAGTAACAGGCCAAGAGTTTCTTCTTAACAGGAAAGTAGTTGGCTTGTGGATAATGGCAGAGCCTTGCTCCCAAGTCCTAAGGGCCCATACTGCTACTCACCTAGTGGGGACCTGCCAAAGGCTCCAGGTGGCATCCCTGTCTGCTCCTAATCTGGCTAATACCAGATGAATCTGACTAATGCCACCCGAGTGGTGCACCAGCCTGCACAGCAGTGTGGGCCTGTCATAGAGCCTTCTCCGACTCCAGGCTCCACTGGAGACTAAAGTTTACCAAATGGTAAATCAGTGGAGCAACACTCCCAAATGAGGACTGTTTTGCCTCCAGAATTCCAAAAGCCTCACCAATCACCGTGAGGGGTCACGTGCAACTTGCCCTTCGCCTCAGCTCCCCATGCCCTATACCACTGGACCCCCAGAAATTTCACAGAGGTAGAAGACCCCTGAACTCTAGTCTGATTTATTTCCTGCTCTCCAATATGCAAATGCCTTATCAGTTAGTCCACACTAGGTGCTATTTCTTGCTCACCAGGTCCAGTGGGCATGATGTCATCAATGTCGCAGACCAAGGCAATACCCTGGCTTCTTAGCAGAATCTCCTCCCTGGGGCCCTTCTGCCGGCTTCTTGGCCAGATCTTGGTGGGGGCTGTGTCTTTCCTTCTCTTCGGAGCAGAGCTGCTTTACGTGGTTTTCATTGTCTCCTCACTTGCCACATCACACAGCAACTCTGCCCCGCGGCCGCCCTGCTCCTCTGCCTGGGCTTTGCCTCCTTCCACTTGGCTTGCTGGGCAGGTAGAACTGTGAGTTTTATTCTTGGCCTCACGGAGGAAGGGGGAGGGCAGGAAGGAGGGAGGGAGGGAGGGAGGGTGCAGCAGGAGGGAGGGAGAGGGCAGAGGGGAGGGGGAGGGCGAGAATTCCTTGGCCAGGGTTGGTCTAGCTGTGTGACCTTGAGCAAATTGCTTCTCTTCTCAGAGCCTGTTTCCTGTTTAGAACATGACAGTGAAACTGCTGAGTTACAGGGTTGTTTCTTGATGATTTCTATTCTATTTTAAAAACAACTTTATGTACAAAAGGCAAAAATGAATTTAAGAAAAAACCCAAAAAACACTGACTATCTATTGAAAAAAGTATAAAAATTCAACTTGACCTATCTCAATCTCTTCATATTTAAGTATTCTCCCAACGGGTTATCATTGTATTTACATGTACTTATATATGTACATGAAAACACATAAAGAAATGTATATGCTTTTTAAAAGTAAAAATATTACAGTATCACATCATCTTAAACAGAACGTTGTTAAAAAGCAACAAATCCTCTTATAATTGTATGGTCAAATTGGCCTTAAAAGTTCCTTAAATTAAAAATCTAGTACAAACAGGCCGACTTGGTAATTTTAGTAGTTTCTTAAACTCTTCTTTAGTGTTTCTTACTTACATGCAATTAAGTTTTCAACTTTTTATTCAAGGAAATAATTAAGCTATTAACTCCAGCTTAAAATCATTCTGGCATTCACTCGGTAAGACTCACCAATAGGCTTCAACTATTTCAGGTGTATGTAGCGTTTAGGATATGTTCATGAAACAGGATGACAGAAGAGCACCATTGCTATCTAAAGTCATTTTTTTCTTGTCATTACTAAAAATATATTGCTGAATTCATATAAACTAAATGTATTTTCTCATAAGTTGTTTTTGTTATTTGGCATTATTAGTATATTTTGAAGTCTAGAAAGTATTTGCCTGTAAAACAAACATTTTTGCATTTGTTCCTCTTAGAATATTACCTCAATGGTATTGTATTTAATGTAATAGTGGCTGGCGGTTCTACCCAAATCTGGTGAAGAAAAATAACCAGTTCACTCTTCACAACAAATCATCTGAGCTTTGTCTAGTTTTCATCCAACTTCAATGACTAACTGTTCTCGATGCTTTCTTAATGTTGGGTCAATCTACAAGAAAGAAATATAAATACTTAAATTCTTAAAAAAAACTCTCACCTGCAAACAAATACCCATTTATGGAAGTTAAATTTTTTTCTTTATGTTTTAATTAGACTTTTAAAAACTTAATTTTGAACTGGTACTTTGAAGCATAAAATTATATGTATCAATGATGTAAAGTGATTTTTCAATACAAAAATATATTGTGCAATATTTAAAACAGATTAAATACAACTGTCTTTCAAACATTTACCATTTATTGATGGTAAAAACTTGGTACTCATTGATCAGTCTAACATTTATCATTTATTTATGGTAAAAACTTAGTACTCGTTGATCAGTCTCTCCCCATCCCTCTCTCCAGCCCCTGGTAACCACCATTCTACTTTCAACCTCTGTAAGATCAACTTTTTGAGATTCTACACATGAATGCGGTCAGGTGGTACCTGTTCTTTTGTACTTAGCTTATTTCACCTAACATAACGATATCCAATTCCATCCCTGTTACTGCAAAGACAATATATCAGTCTTTTTTTATAGCTGAATAATAATGCACCATTTGTGTATAGATATTAGATTTTTCTTTATCCATTCATAAGCTGATGAACACGTAGGCTGCTTCCATTTCTTTGTAAATATGGATAGTGCTGCAATGAACTCAGGAGTGCAGATGTTCTTCAACATACTGATTTTATTTCCTTTGGGTATATACCCAGTATTGAAGCTGCTAATCAGAGATTTTTCAATTATAATTTCTGAAGTACATTCTATACATTTAAGAAACAACTAGAAAAGATTTTATTTGATTAAATAAATAAAGCTTTACAATTCGTTAAAATTATCAATCTGCATAGTCTTTTTGGATAATAAAATTATCAATATGTACAGTCTCTTTAGATACCAATATTATTCTTCTGTGGTCTTATAATCTTTAAGGTTATAGACACAGGGAATCTGGTATAAGGAAAAAAAAACATCATATTCTCCTTCCCACACTTAAATAGGCACTTTAAATTACCAAATCATACTTCTATTTTATTAGTCATTTGGAGATATGATGGCAAGAATGCTTTCCCCTGTCAAAGATAAAATACACAAAAATAAATGCATGGTTATCCCCTTAAAAATACAATTCTATTGTTTTAGTAATTTTCACAACTGTTGGTGGAAAATCCATTTTGTCTATAATAATAATAGAAGTAAAGAATAAAATGAAGTTGACAGTGAACTTTTATATAGTATTTAAACTATTATAATTTTTTCTAAGTATAAATTGATATTTAATACAAAATACTAACAAATATTCTTGTTGCTATGTATACACATGTACAAGTGCACAACCATACACATCCAAGTCTTGAAGATTAATATCTTGTGATGAGCAATAATGTAAAATATGACCTTTAATGGGGTGTTGGGGAAGTAGTAAAACTCCTTAGAAATCTAATGATTTAATACTTCTGCCATTTGTTTTAACTTAGATCTATATGGCAGCTTAAAGAGTTTTAAAAAATCAAACATGAGGCATAAGGAAACCAATTGCAGATAAGTAACCTAGCATCAAGAGTATTATCAGCAAATATTTGCTATAAGTGATACTATATATATCAGGTCCAAACTACTTGATTTGTGTTTGTCTATAAGAATTCTATAGATACAAATTTACAGAGTAACAAAATCAAAACATATAAGTTAAAGAAAAAGTTAAGACATAGACCTGTAATGGCAGTAAAACTATGAATCCTGGAATGAAACAAAATTCCTCTTTTTTAAATACCAGAAAACTATATTAAAGTTTTCATTATACTGCAAAAAACTTTTGATATTAACCTAATACTTAAAAATAAATTTATGTGTTTATCTTATTCCAAGGGATATTTAACCTATGAAAATACATGTACTTGTTTATTTTTGATCCTTCAGAAAATTTTCATTGTACGTTTGACTATTCTCATAATGATCATATTTGGGATGAGAACATTTAGAGACATATTATTTAAAAAGTGCAAGGTCTTTTGGGATTGCTGGCTCACAGCAGCACAAATCACAATAGTCAAGTTATGTAACCAGTTCAGGTACCCATCAACATATGAATGAATGGAGAAAATATGGTATATGTACAAAATGGAGTTTTATTCAGATATAAAGAAGAATGAAATTATGGCATTTGCTGGCGAATGGATGGAACTGGAGAACATCATGCTAAGTGAAATAAGCCAGACTCAAAAAGTCAAGGCCTTATGTTTTATCTCATGTAGAAGCAAGAGATAACTAAGGAACTAAAAAAATAGGGAAAGGGGGTGGGCAATGTCCCATGAAAATAGAAAGGATATCAGCAGAGTAGATAAAGGGTACAGAGGGAAGGGAGAAGGGATGGAAAAGGGAGAAACTGAGTGAAGAAACTGATCAAATTATGCTATGCACATGTATGAATAACCCACAGTGAATCCCACCTTTATGTGTGTCTATAGAGTACCAGTTAAAAATTAATAAATATAAAAATGTATAAAAGCACAGATTATAATGCAGTTATATTTTATAACAGAACAAACAAATTGCTTATAAAATAAGACATCCATTTGAAGAATATGGAATATTATTCAGCCTTAAAGAAGAATGAAATTATGGCTTTTGCAGGTAAATGGATGGAGCTGGTGCATATCATGCTGAGTGAAATAGGCGAAATTTAGGATTCTAGAGAACAAAATTACTATAAAGAAATCACAGGACTGCTCATTTCTGGCAGAATGGCCTTTTCTGTAATGTTTATGTTTGGCTTTAATACATTCCTTTAATTTAAGTCTTTAAGTATAAATGGACAGATACATTTCTTCCTCAAAATATTTCCAAAGCAATATTTCTAAAGCAAAGAATGTTAAACAGCCCATAAAATGTACGCTCACATTCCTCAGTGAATCTTCCTGTATTGTACGGAGAGGAAGGAAAAGTAGGCCCAAATTTTCCCAGTCATATCAATATTTATAACAGTTCAATTCAAAATA
Organism: Ictidomys tridecemlineatus; assembly: GCF_052094955.1. Lineage (NCBI taxonomy): Eukaryota > Metazoa > Chordata > Mammalia > Rodentia > Sciuridae > Ictidomys > Ictidomys tridecemlineatus. The sequence continues at coordinate 654,946 of NW_027525269.1, read as the reverse complement.
GCTAAACTATGGAACCATCCTAGATGCCCTTCAATAGATGAATGGATAAAGAAAATGGAATATTATTCAGCCTTAAAGAAGAATGAAATTATGGCTTCTGCAGGTAAATGGATGGAGCTGGTGAATATCATGCTAAGTGAAATAGGCCAAACTCAAAAAACCAGAGGCAGAATATTTTGTCTGATATGCTGATGCTATTTCACAATAATGTAGGGAGGGCTAGGGAAGAATGGAGTTACTTTAGATTAGGTAGAGGGCAGTAAAGGGAGGAAAGGGTATATAGGGATAAGAAGGACAGTAGACTAAATCAGACATTTTTATCCTATGTACATATAAGACTGGTAGGATTCTACATCATGTACAACCAGAATGAAAGATTATAATCCATCTATATATGATGTATCAAAGTGCATTTTACTGTCACATATAACTAATTAGAACAAATAAAAAAATTTAAAGGTATCCATACAAGAGTTGGACTATAGAAGTGAAAAGATCATCAACTCCCTGCTATGTCATTTTCTAGCAAGTAAGATCTTAGAGATACGCGATTTGAAAGTTATAATGGAATACCATTATGTTGCGGGTTTATGAATGTTATAAGTTGTGTGTAGTCACAGCTGTGGCTTTTTAACTGCTGATCATCATCATGGTGACTAATTCTCAAATTCAAAAGTTCTAGTAGTAGTCTTGAATTTTTGGCAAGTACCTAATTTCTAATACAAAATTCTTTTTTATTTAAACTTTATGTAGAGCAGCTTATTTTACTGAATTTTCAATGACAGATTGCATGTCTTCCTCAATCCACCATAAGCAGGTTGTCAGCAAAGTCTATTCATCTTGAAACTTATTGATCTGGTAACTACTTTATACTCAGTAAATATTTGCTGAGTGACCACCAGCAAAAACAGTTTGAGGTTTATGTGTATAAAGTCATTTATAATGACACAGATAGCCTAATCCCCAAAACAAATTAGCATATATCAATCTTGCTGTGCTAATTATTCACTTTAATTTAGGAGAAAGGGAGTACTATAGGTTCTGTTCCATGATATATCCCTAGAAAGATGGTTTTGGTTCCCACACGGTCTGTCCTGATTATTACTACAGTACAGTACAATAATATAGTAACAAGTTAGCATTCCAGAGAGCATCCTGGTTAGAAAAAAAAACCCTCATCTACAATTTTCTTCCTCTTTATTCATCTCGTTATCTTAAATAAATATCAAAATAATAATTAAAAAACAAACTGAAATGTGATTTTTAAACTTAAAATTTTCTCATTACAAATTTCTGTATCTCCAGGGATTTATAACATTATTTATTTAATTTATTTGTGTTTATAGTGCTTCCCCTACTCAGGTATTTTCAAATATTGAAATGAACATGCTCCCCCACCAAAAAAAAAAATACCATGGTTCCTCCACAAGATGTATAAATTTTTCAAAACAAATCTATTCTGTGTTTCTAAAATTCATTTTAAAGTACAGGAACAAAAGTTGCTGTAACAAAAATTTACTTAAAAGTAATAGAAGAAATAAGGATAAAATTGCACTGTTACTCCCTTCTTTAAAAGTGTCTCATTTAATCAAAGTAAGCCATGTGACATGAACACCTGGGTTTGGTGAGGAATTCCCTTGTTTAGCACTTGAATTCACATCACCAAACTTGGTTCTAAAATAGTCTTCCATAGCATCATAACTAAGCATATAAGTTAAGTCCTCTGTACTCTGAAGGAAACCTACATGCCTAGCCCTTTGTGCATCTTACAGTCCAATGACTAGATATTATTCTCTGAACATATCTAGTATTTTCCTATAGTGGTATTCTTCTTTTCTCCTTGGAATGTCTATTGGAATCTGAGACCACTAGCTTCAACTTACCTGCTTCCCTTTTGTGTTCCCACAGAACTGATTTGCCTTTTCTTCAGCAATAACACTTCTTGATTTACATAGTACATATGTATGTACATATTCATTTCTAAATCCTGTTGAGTTGCCTGTATCTCAGAGGTAGAGGCTTTGCCTTGTTTAATCACTTATCATTTAGAGTGTCACTCAAGACATGATCAATTAAATTAGTATTGACAAGTTAATTTAAAACTAAATGTCTTGTTATACAGTCTAAAATAATATCTTAATTTACATTATTTAATCGAATTGCTGACCATACTTTAAAATCCCCTACTGTTATATATGTTTGATGTCTATGTTTTTTTAATTATAAATAAAAATAAAAATATTGGTGTAGATTTAATTTTTCATTAATTTTTTTTTCATTTAAAAAAATTCCCAATTTTAGGACACCAAGATTAAAGGTGCTGGAAAAAGATTAGCTATTAAAATATATTACCAAAATGTTTTGTAACAGGATTGAACTCATCAAATACCACAGAAAATCTGAGTGTGCTAAATCCTCAAATCATTTTCAGAATTGAACATTAAAATGTTTAGTTTTTGACAATTTATTTGGGTTAAGAAAATATAATCTTTTTAATGTATTTCATCTAATGATATTTTCATTCAAACTTTGTTTACTCATTTTATTTCTTCTTTTTCATTCATTAGCTTACTTTTCATTTATTGGCAGCTGTGTTTCTTAATTATTAAATTTAATAAATGCACATATTAAGATGTTAATATTAACTAATCTATTGTAATTGTAACCAGTATTTCTACCAACCTGTTTGCTGCCTTTTACAACTCATTATTATTTTTGTTGCTCCAAAGCTTTAAATTTATGTATTTATTCATTTTTTTATGTGGTGCCGAGGATTGAACCTAGGGCCTCACACTTGCTAGGTGAGCACTCTACCGCTGAGCCACAACCCCAACCCCGAAAAGCTTTAAATTTAAATGTGATGACAGCAACAGTCTTTAAAGCTGTTATCTTTTTATATTCTGACTTCTTCAAAGGTCATAGATAATATTATAGAATGTATTTTGTTTTTCAGGTGAGGTACATTTTACCCTATTTTTTATAAAAATCTCATTATATAGGTATCTACTAACTTTTTAGTGAAGAAACTGTGGATTAAGTGAGTTAAAAAGCTACATTAGAGTTTTTAAGTCAAAATTAAAACTCAGGTTTCCTTAGAGCTAAGGTTTTATTCCAGTGAAAACAGAAATAATATTTCCAAAAATCCAATTAAGCATTCAGTGATATTTATGACTAATTTTTTGTTACTTTACTTAAAAAATATTAACAAACTTTTGATATCCTTTCTATGTGGCTAAAACAGCAGAATTACTATATTAGCTTCCAAGATGAAATTAGGTAGGATAGGTAGATGAAACTGGTGGGATACATGGCTAAGAAAAAAAAATAAACTCTGAGAAGATAATATTTTGGATGTAAGGTTAAAAAATAAAATATAGTGAACTATCACACACCCTTACTGTCTTTAGTGAGCAGAAATCATCTACTCCAGGAAGAGAAAATTCTAATTATATTTAGTCTTAGTGATATTCTTAAGTTGTTGAAGCAGAAAAAGAAAAGTTATTAGTATTAAGCAAAGTTCCACCAATTTAGTTGCCATCAACTTAGGTAAAAGCTATGTTGAATCTATGAAATTAAGAAGATTATTGTAGATTTAGAAAATAAAAAGTCATAAAATTATATTTCAAAGTAACTTGAGGGTATTTATTGTTTTAACTTTTTCAATAGATACTCCCAGTAACTACATTCATTAGGCTTATTGCATGACAGACCATATTTAACTAAAACTCTCAATAGCACTAATATATATATATATATATATATATATATATATATATATATATATATATATATATATACTCAATACTCATGAATCAAAGTGCCGATGATATGACTCAGGGACCATGAGTCAAAAGAATTCAGTACAGAGATGGAGATGGGTGGGAATACTAGATACAATATCAGAATTCTTAGACTTATGTACAATTTTGTCCCTGAAGAGGGAAACAATATGGATTTGACTGATATCTTGAATGAAACAGAATATGAAGATTCTAACTGAAATACCCATTTAACTTAAGATGAAAATCATAACTGAAAACAATGGCTCAATAATAAAAATATCTACATCCTATTGACACATTTACAAATATAAGCTGCTACTATTCCTTGAGGTATATTGTGTTTTACATAGAGGTTGCTTGAGACAGTATCTTATAGGTGTGGTAAAAAACTAAGACTATGCTGGGTGCCATGGCACATGCCTATAATCCCAGTAACTTGGGAGACTGAGGCAGGAGGATTCAGAGTTTAAAGCCAGCCTCAGGAAAACTATGGCACTAAGCAACTCAGTGAGACCCTGTCTCTAATTAAAATACAAAATAGGGCTGGGGATGTGGATCAGTGGTCAAGTGCCCCAAGTTCAATCCATAGTACAAACACAAAAACAAACAAACATACAGACAAAAATATGACTCTGCAGGGTAAATTAGGAAAATTGAATCCATACTGCTCATTATCCTTTCAACACCTTAAAATTTCATTATCAATATAAGTTTTTAAATAGGGTTTTGCAATATGATATTTAAAGTCATATCAGTTTCAACCAGTTTCCAAAATGATTTCAAAGCCATTCCACTTGTTTCTCATAAAACTCCACTAAAATAGATATTAAATACTCCATCATCATTCCATTTGATAGAAGAGAAATTAAGTTTCAGAAATGTTTAGATGCCTGAGGTTTTATAGGCTCTAGAGTTGAAATCACACCAGATTTTTATCAACTTCTTGTTTTTAGCCTCATTTGGAATTCATGAGATACTCCCTTTCCAGAGGAAACCTTGAGTTCCATCTCTATCTTGCAAGCTACTTTTGGGGCCCTTCACTTTTCACTTTTCTCTCTCTGTCCTCTTAGTTCAGTGGATGATTTAGAAATAGAGGTGAATTTTCTTATGAGGATGACTTTTATATTAGTGAAGGGAAGGATTAGTGGAATCTTGAGAGAGACAGTGAGAAGGAAAAATGGAAGGCTCTTAGTGGAGTTTTATTATTTAAACAAACAAGGTTATATCATATTAAATAAAACTATAAAGAAGTGCTTTTAAAGGTCTTTCTTGTTAAGAGAGGAATTTGAGATGGTATGTTAAAGACTCTGAGGTAGAGTAAGTATGGCACAGTAGGGATCAAACTGTATTTCCAAAAACAGGAGTCATGAGGCTAAATTTCTATGTACTATACTTGCAGATGTACCTTGTAATTTTATTTTAATATTTTGAGTGCTTAATTTCCCACTTTCCAAAATGTAGGAAGAAATATCTCTTATCACTGTAATAATAGCTTCCTTGGAATTGTTAGAAAGTTAATATGACTACCAATTAAAAAAATAAATTCTGGGACTCTGAGAAAACATTCAGAAAATACCTTCTCTCTCTCTCTCTCTCTCTCTCTCTCTCTCTCTCTCTCTCTCTCTCTGTCTGTCTCTGTCTCTCTCTCTCTCTCTCTCTCTCTCACACACACACACACACACACACACACACACACACACACACACACACACTTTTGCAATATGGAGGAATGAACTGAGGGTTTTGCACATGCTAGGCAATGCTCTATCACTGAACTAAATCTAAAGCCCTTTTTGGACAGGGTTTCCTAAGTTGCTCAGGCTGACCTTGGAACTTTGGATCATCCTGTTTCAGCCTTCCAATTAGCTAGAACTACAAGTGTGCACCACTACACTTGGCAGAACTGTTTTGTCTTTTGTTATAATATGCACTGTGAAAAGGTTCACTTTTTAAAATCTCTTTAGGAAAAGTAAGGGATAGAGTTAGGTTGAAGAAATTTTCTTCTATTTCATTAAAAAATAAAAGAAAACACAACTCAATACCCTAAAGACTTTAGGAAGTCCCATATGGGATCCGATCTTTTTTCTTTTGAATAAATAGAACACATTACAGTGAAAAGGGTGGACTTCGGAGTCATTGGTTCAAATCATGATTTAGATAGAAGTGTCTGTGAAAATTATTTACTCTCCCTTTTAGTTTATATATAAAATGGGTATAAAAATCATTAAAGGACAGAATAATAGTGCAGATCATATGAGAAATTAAAAATGAAAGCAGCTATTATAATGTCTGCCTTAGAATAATAAAAGCAAGGGAAAAAGTAATTCGGGGGTTCCTGCTGTCAGAAAAACACTACATGAAGGGATGGGAATATAGTGGTAAACAAGACAATGCTTCTTGAAAACATGTATACAACAGATGTATTAGGAATTCATTCTTATTTTTTTTTAAATCCAGTAACAGTTGAATCAGCATAAAAACAAATATAATAAAATTATGCAAAAGGTATAATAACCTGGGCCAGGGTTGTGGCTCAGTGGCAGAGCCCTTGCCTCGCCACTAAGGTTCCATACTCAGTGAAAAGCAATTTAATAACCCAGTGAGGCCCTGGGTTCAATCCTCAGCATCACATTAAAATAAATAAGTAAAATAAGAGTATCATGTCCATCTACAATGAAAAGAATATTTTTAAAAAGGTTTTTTAAAAAGATATAATAATAAGAAGGTAGTTTCAAGTCTACCCCAACTGTATTAAATCTTTCCATTTCTTGTATTATTTCTTTAACCGAATAGTGATCTGTGAATTTGTGATTGGTGACACTGCCTTAAATAAACACAACGTAAAAAGGTTTCTGTATAAATTGTAACTACATATCATGGAATAAATTCCATGCATATTTGAATCAGATATGCCATAATCAAGGAAAAATAGAACCAATCTCCACCATCAGTTGTTGTGAGGACTGAATTAATTATATTAAGCAATAGAAACATTCAATAAGAGTTAAATATTATTACAACAATTAGAAAAAGAACATAAATTATACAGAATACCAATAGCTCTCAGAACTAAGAGGTATGAAGTAACCAGAAATCCACAAGGTGGCTCTCAAAGCGTGGCTTTTTAAACACAATAGGGCTGCTTTCTATTTCTAAAAAAAAAAAAAAATAGAATTTGCAAATACCAAGTTGACTTTTCAAAAACTAATAAATTCATGATTAACAAACAATCAGAAGAATGCAAAGCTATATAATAAATTTATTGATTAAAATATTTTATAAAGTGAAATAAATAAATAAATTTCACAGTTATAAATTGAGAGAATCTGATGTTCAAAACAACTGGCATTAGCTTCAGAATTTAAAATGTCAAAATGAAATTGTAAAACAAAACTTATAATGGGGGCAGGAAAGATGGTGGAATGAGATGGAAATAATTACCATGTATGACTGAGTTATGGTGTAATGCTACATTGTATACAACTAGAAAAATGAAAAGTTGTGCTGCAATTGTATATAATAAATGAAAATGAATTCTGCTGTCATATACACCCAATTAAAGTAAATAAATAAAACAGTATGATCATGAAAATTATGTTTTATTAAGATAATAAATGTGAAGTATAAAGACAATGTCTGGCAACTGTAAATGATCAGTTAAATCTTTTGTTATGAATATAAAAATGTTGAAACTACTATTATTTATGTCAAAGGATTTTTAAATTTAAAATTTATTTTCATAGTTTTAAATTAGAATCAGCATTCCTTTTCTGCAAAGGGACAAAGAGTAACTTACAGTCTCTGTCACAACTACTCAATTCTTCCCTCTGTGGGTCTAAGAAAGCAGTCATAGATAATAAAAGAATAAATTTGACTGTTTTCTAATAAAACATTAATTACAAAAATAGATGGTCACCCAAGGCCCTTTGTCATAGTTTGTCCAAACTTGATGTAAATTATTAAATTGATATAATTAAATAAAATCTTCTATATATCTTAAGAGAGTACCAATACACAAGTTACCTAGAATAGTTTTTAAATGTAATGTGCATGAAATCACTTGGGAAGCAGGTTGAAATGTAGATTCTTATTTGGTAAGCCTGAGATTCTGAGGATCTGATTTTCTAACTAGAATTCAAGTGATCCCGTGGCTTTTTAGTTATTTGAGCATACAACAATTAATAAGGTAATATTTTCAAGCTTTTTGGCCTCAGGGTTCCTGTACACTTTTTGAAGACCTTTTGTTTATTTAGGTTATATCTGTTAATACTAACCTCAGAAGTTAAAATTGAAAAATTAATTTAAAATATTAATTATTTAAAAGAACAAAAAACCCAGTAGATAACATGTTTTTTGAAATTTAACTGCATTTCACATTTTAACTACAATTTTAAAATCAGAAATAAGTATTCCATTAAAGTCACATTAAAAGAAGTGATAAATGAATACATCAAGTAGTGGGACCTTTCAAAAGATCATTCAGTCAAGAAAAAAGTCAATAAATTTATAAAATTAATGTTTTAGAATTTGTAGATGATGGATATTCCATATGTAAAATACCAGGTATTTGTGGCACATTATTTGCTTTAGTTTCTTATTGCTTGCTGTAATTCATATCCTACCTATTTTCTGCATGTCTATATTCAGGTCCTCGGGTAGGTAAAAAGAAGGATATCTGGCCACAATTTTTGCTCTTTCTATTCTATAAGAGACATAGCTATTCTTACAGTGGCATTTCGAGCATGTACAAACACCATCACCTACAATAAAGGAAAATAGATTATTTAATATTCCAGTTCATTAAATTATGTCTCAATACAAAATCATCTTATATAATCATTGGTAAATCTTTCAAAACAAATTACAGTGTATGAATTCTCCCACAGTGCCATGATTTTGAACAAAGTGTATATAGAATAAAGGCTGGTTAAACAAAAATTCTTAACATGGCTTTATTATTGGCCTATAAATTGGTTGATATCTAATGGATGGTTGCTATAAAATGTGTTTAATTTTGTGCATTTCTCTTCCAAAGTCATCATTCATAATGCTTTTATTCATACTATACATTTGAAAAAATAATGTGACCAAATAGAAAAGCAAAATTATTTTTAACATAGTATGAAGTAATTGTGGGGAAGGTGGAGATCATAAAAGACACGCAGGAGAGAGGAGGTACATAGCCACAGGCAGCCAATACAGACTGCTAATGGTTTCCTTAGTTTATTCTCTTCAGGTGAATTCACACTCTGCCTAGGTGTCCCTGCTAGGGAAACTGCAGGCAGCCTGCAGGGTCAGCTTGAAAGAGCTGCCACATGAGCTGTAACTAGCAAAGCTGAAGAGGTTGGGTTGCCTGAGTTCCTGGGAGACCACATCTTGCCACAGTATGCACCAGATGCCAGAAATGGGGACCTAGGATTTAACATTTGCCATGATGCATTTCAGTATTCTTTGGTCTGATTGCTCCTTACTATTTTCCTATTCTGCCCTCTTTGAAGGAGAATGTTTACCCTGCACCACTGTATTTTAGAAGTATGTAACCTTTTTCTATTTTTATTTTTATTAAGGACTCAAGGTTTGAGTTTGCCTTGAGACTCTTGAGGACTTTGGAGCAATGCTAGAATGGTTAAAATTTGGGGGACTCTTGGAGATGGACTGAATGCATTTTGCATAATGAGATGGACAAAAGCCCTTGGGGGCCATGTGTGGAATACTATGATTTAGATCTTATATGTCCCCAAATGCCCATGTGTTAAAGCTGAGAGTCCAGGTTGGCAATATTAGGAGGTGGTGGAAACTTTAAGAGGTGAGGATAAATGGGGATTTTAGGTCACTGGGGGCAATATTTCAAATGTGTCAAAGCTGGTATTTTAACCCTCTCTCTTTCCAGCCACCATGAAGTCAGCAGCTTATTCTACCATGTCTCCAACTTAATGTTCTGCCTCACCACAGACCAAAAGTAAAGGGACTTTGTGAACATGGAAAGAAATTTATGAAATCATGAGCCAAAATTAATCTTTACTGTTTTTAAGTTGATTATCTGTATTTTATTACAGCAATGGAAAGCTAATACAATCTATAAATTATCAAAGAAAATGTTCTCACATATGTGATGCTAAAACTCACATTGGAGTAAAATCTCTTAATAATCATTCACAAAACTGGAATGTTTAAATAACTAATATTCTTTTAGCATCCATTCAACATAAAGATACACAGATAATCTGGGAAAAAAATCAGAATTTCTTCAAAGAAAAAAATCTCCAAAGCATTTAGAAAAATGGGAGAGAAAAGCATTTAAGTCAACTGGAAAAATTTAACAGAAGTTAACCATAAAGGTATAAAAGCTTGTGATTTCACACTTTATCAGAGCTCTCAGTTGCTGATAGTATTTTCAAAACAAACATGATACATACACATATGTGTATGTGTATAAGTACACATACATATATGTAAATGTGAGTATATATGTGTATGTATGTTTGTGTGTGTTTTGTTTTTGCAGCACTGGAGATTGAACCCAGGGCCATGCAGGTGCTCACTGAGTGTTCTGTCACTAAGCTACATCCCAAGCACAAATAATTTTTTTCTTTTTATGATGCTACAGACTATACTCAGGGCTCTGAACATAAAAGGCATATGCTCTACCACTGAACTACATCCCTGATCCATATGAACATTTTTAAAGACTATACTAATAAAAATTATTTCAGAAAGTGTTGCTTCTACTTGAAAATGTCTTCTGTTTTCTTACTTTTGACTAAAGAAAACTAATTTTGGTGGGCTCTCTGGCTTGCACAGAGGAAATATCTTTACCTCACAGAATGTTAAGAGACAACATTTAGGCTCCAGTTATTATATTCTTGTAATTACTGACATAATCTACTTAAGACTAAGTAAAAAGGAAAAGTCTGTTAACCATAATGATCAGGTGAAGCTTCACCAGTTCTAAATCTGTCACAATCTACCATTTTATCTCTTGTAAAAGGTAGGAACATTTCAACTGCAAGTTTGACAAGGTAGATTCTTTTCTTCCACATAAAAATAAAATTTATCATCTATAAGTCCTCAGTAACCCTCAACTTTATATTTTAAGCAAACTTAAATTAAAATAAAGTTACTTCTTATTTTGTTTACCTATTTATTCATTCAAATGTTTCTAAGCATATAGTCACTTTCAAGCCATAAGAAAGCTAAAAAAATGAGATAAAGTTCCCACCTTCACTGAGGTGAGAATCTAGTATGGTTTAAAGAAACACGAAATATTTTTAATTGATAAATATTTACTGACCATGTATGTGTAAAATACTGCTAAAAGGGGAAATATGAAAATGTCTAGACAAGACATGGGACCTTCCATGAAAATCTGTATAAGAAAGAAAACAAAACAACACATGATTTAGACAGTGGAACCAAAGGAAGGATGGAATGAGCATAATGTAGAAATTCTAAACATTAAGCTGGTGGGTCTCCTTTATTCACCCATCCTAAGGTATTTATGTAGTACCCACTGTATACGAAACCTTGTACTGAGGAACAGTTATACAATATTCCAAGACTCCAAGCTGGATATATTTTTGGGAGGAAATTAAAAAAATAGGATACACAGCATGGCCTGGCTGTAGAAGCAGGGTATGTAAAAGGGGCTAAAGTAGTTTTTGGAATATTTAACTTTGGTATCTTTGGTGTTAACTTGAAGAAATATTTTTCTCTTTCTTTTTTACACTGAGACCCAGGAACTCCTTCATCAGATTCACTGCTGGTACTCATTTAAACATATTTGTAAGCCCTCTTTTAAGACCATCTGAGTCAGAAGAGGGGTGGGATCAAGAAACTGATTTATTAACAACTACAGAGATCACTGAATTATTATGTGAAATTACTTAATAAGTACACTACATATTTATCCTCCCCAAAGTCAAAGAAGTTTAAAAGACAAATAAAACCACCACTATAAAGATGTTTTTAAAGGTATTTTATATAACAAGTAGAGCCTCAAAATCATTTACCAGATAAGCTAGGGTAATATAATATGACAAGATTTTTATTCTCCATAATGAAAATGCTACATTGTGTAAATTCGTTTGCAATAAAGATACAGTGAACATAAGGGAAAGTAAAATATGACCCTAAATCATCATTAGTTATTTTAGTCTGACTTGTCAACTTATCACTTTGCAAATTATTTTCTTCTGTAGCCAAGAGAAATATTAGTTACAACTTAAAGTAGCCATTTCTTTTTATTAAAGAATCCATCATGTCTTGTCCATTAAAGTAACCTATTTTTCTTTTTAAGATTTTTCTGTCTAGAGGCTTCAATAGAAGTCATTACAAGGTTTTGGGTCTTTATAAACATACTTGATTTTATGGTTTGTTAATTTGGTTAATTAATTTAAACAGACTCATGAAAACTATTCTGTTAGTTTTTGCAAAGCATGGGTTTTTAAAAACTAAAGTATAAAGAACTGCATTTGAAATGAAATTTGGATATTAAAAAAACTATGACATTACCTTTAGGTAAAATTTCATATGTAACATTAAATCAAATGTAATTCAATATGAAAATCTGAAAATTTTGAAGAAGCAGAACATGGAATTCTGTGGTAATGAGAGAGAAAACTCCCTTCAAACTGAACATTTGGTACTTTCTAGACAATGTGGCTTTGCATCTGGAATACAATTCTTTGTTGTTCTTTTTTGTTGCTTAAAAACACTTAGCCACAATGCCAGATAATGCATAGTGAAGCCTCGCCTCATTAGTATATGGGAGTAAAGAACATAATGCTCAGTGTTATCCTTTAGGGATGAAGCATTGCCCAAAAGCTCATGTAAATGCAAGAAAGTTCAGAGGTGAAACAGATTATGAGAGGTGTATCTATCAGTTCATTAATCTACTGATATGGATTAACTGAATGACAAGTTTAATCAGGTAGAGTATGGCTAAAAGAGAGAGGTCACTGGGAAGGTACCTTTTGGGTTTCTTCCCTGGTGAGTAGGGCTCGCTCTCTTTTTCCAGGTTGCCATATCCTGTGAACCATGATGTTGTATCTCAATGTACGCCTAAAGTTATGGAGTTAGCAGACTATGAATTGAACCTTTGAACTCATAAGCCAAAATAAAATTTCCTCCTCTAAATTGTTCTTATCGGGTCTTTTGGTCACAGTGAAGCAAAGCTGACTAAAACATCTGGTTACCCTAAAACTGAATTAATTAGATTTAACTAAGGAAACTACAAAATGGTTTACATTTCTGTGTGTACAATCCACAAAGACTTGCCTTCACAATTTTAACTGCTGGGTTATAATACCCCGGGATCTTATTCCATTCAAGTTTCATAGAGTACACATCTCCCAACCTGCAAAACTTCCTGTTGACACTCAAAAAGAAAGGTTGCCACTGAGGGGTAGTTAACTTGTAGCAACATGTCCTTTTACCAAAGACTTTTAATCTGCACAATCAGGATATAGTTTATAGAGAGCAGGTTTCCTTGAGTGTATATACTCTTTGAAAGTGGGAAAAGAACCCAGAAAACTCCTCTTAAATGACTTTATTCAAAAACAATATATTTATCCCAAGAACAATCAGTCAAAAATTTGGGTCTACCTTTGGGAAAGAGAAACAGAAAATGGGAGGAGTCTCAAACTTTACAAATTATGGCAGGATAAAAGCTAATGAAATTGAAGGCAACTTAAGGAAATACATGTTTTTGTGGTTCCTTATTGATCCATTATTTTTGTTATTTGAATAATTTTATTGAACATAAGAAAAGAACAAAGGCAGGACATATATACCATCAAATTACAATTCAGCATAATCCAAAGAAAGCTTCCTGATGGAAGTTTTGACTAATTCAATAAATGTTCTAAGGTATGTGTCTATGATTAGTTTAAAAAAAAAAGCTAACCAGAATTTTAGAGATTTATACTTCTAGGAAGAAAAGCAAGGGAAATGTTCTCCAAAGTATTTCATAGAATATCATGAAATGCAAAAGTCATCTATAGTTGAAGGTGTTGAGAGCCTCTGTGGGCTGTGTGTGGACTGTGTTGCACATTATGCCTAGTGAACAGGATGATTACACATATCGGTATCCAAAATATAAAACTGTGTCTGGGAACTCACAGTGGACATTTCCTCTGGTTGACTGCCCAGAGACATCGTGAATTTCTATTCAGCTCTGCATGTCCCACACAGCACGGGAGTAGGGTGACCTGCTGTAGTAACACAGCCCCTCTGAAATGAGTATGATCTGACAAGATGCCAATCAACCTGCTGTTTGCAAGAGGTCAGAAAGCAAGACTCCACCCTTGAAACCTTATCTCTGCCTTTGATGTACACCTTTAAATAAACCATGGAAGCCATTTTCTTTGTCTAGCTGCAGCTCCTCTATGGACTGAACCTATCAGGACTCAATCTTTAAAACTATCCTTCTGACTCTATCTTGTTCTTCGTTAATTATTCAAGACTTCAGTTTCTCAGGAGGCTTATCCCTCTGAGCAGGCAAGAATTCCCTGGTAAGGTGCTGGAAACCCCACAATAGAAGAGACCTGTGCCAACTGCCACTACCTCTGTTTCAAGCCCAAGGTCTACACTACTTACAAAGTGATGACAGTGTACCATCAAGTGAAAGTATACATTTTCCTGCATTTCTCTACATTCTCTTCCATTTCCTACAATCTAACAAAGTTAGAATACTGAAAAAGAGATGAAAAAAACAATGATCTGTTATTGGTTTTTAAATGGATTAGCAGAAACTTACAGTCAAAATGGGGGCTAGAAAACTGTTTTTTTTTTTAAGGGGAAAGAATATGCTAATACCGTACCTGTGATTCAGTATAAAACTTAAAAGCTTTAAGCTTTCTTTACACACAGTTAAAAAAAGAAAACCTTTCCCCGCACAAAATGGCAAAATAGAGGAGGTTGTTTTCCTGGCTACTCCCTAGCATGAAATCAAGAAATCAGATAGGCAACTTTCCAGCAAGGCGGGGAGAGGGGAGGGGGGGGACTTTACAGGGAGTTAATACTGGACATTCAAAGCAGATCAGAGACTCAGGAAGTTGGATATAAGAAAATAAGGAGGAAATCCCCAGCAACACTGCTAATGCCTCCACAATAGTCCTCCTGTAAGCAAAGTGGAGGGATAAGGAATCCACATTCTCAGGAGGCCTGTGGCACATTTGGGTATGCAGAGATCAGAGATCAAAGACAATGCCATGCTGTATACTACCGTTGTGTAGGACAGGAAGCATGAATGTATTGGCTGTCCACAGACAGAGAAAGGAGCCATTTTTGTAGCTGCACCATGGGCCCATGGGCGGAGGGGAGCAGCTGTGGGGACTGACTTCTGGCAACTTTAAGCTGGGTTCAAAGTACAGGCTTGGAGAAACCTTATCACACGACATAGAAGGTGCTTAAATAACTAGAAGGTCAGAGGCAAAAAGGGGTTTTCTGGGAGAGTACAGGTCATTGAAACACCACTGACAACCCCAGACCCAACCCCCTCCAGTCCTGCCTTTGCAGGACCAGCTGGGAGGGACAAGCTCAGCCTGGTGGGGGAAAGAGTGATTTGACTTTGGAGCCTGTATCCCAGTTTGTAGGTGACAAAAGGGATAAATGATTTGTTCCTCCCTGCAAAAGTGGAACCCAGGGTTTCCCAGCATGTACAGGCAATTGCGGGGTCCTGGAGGAGAGCTGATTTAAAATCTTCAGACTCAGTGAAGAACACAGAGACTACCCAGGCCTGAATCCCACCTCTAGGCGCTGTGCCTACAAGATCTCCTCTCACTCCAGCAACTCCACCGCGAGGGAGGAGCAGACATCACACACCACCCCATGCCACCTAACACTGCTGAGAAGGGAAGCCAGGAAATTCTTAACTCCAACTGAAACAATTCTTTATATTTCCATTGAGAACCTTTTGTTTCTTCTTCTCCATTTCTCTGATTAACGGTGAATGAATGACTAATGGACACTTATACTTATTTGTCTCTTTTTACTTCTATAATTTTTGGAAGGCAGTTTTCATCAATGGCTCAGTCTTTTATGGGCTACGATATTTGATTACTATATTTCAGTTTTGTTTTATATTCTATTACTTATTATTTATTTTATTTTTTTCTTTTATATACCAGAATTGAACTAAGGGGGCACTTAACACGGAGTCACATCCCCAATCCTTTATTGTATTTTATTTAGAAACAGGGATTCATTGAGTTGCTTAGCACCTGACTAAATTGCTGAGGCTGACTTTGAACTCACGATCCTTCTGCCACAGCCTCCCAAACCACTAGGATTACAGGCGTACACCACTATACCTGGCTTAATTTTTTATGTATATTTTCTCTGTTGCTCCCTCATAATCTTCACATCCTATATCTCTTCTGTTCTCTCAGTTTTTTAAATTCTCCCCATTTTTGAAATCATGAAACCTTTTACAAACATACTTTTTTATGGGCAATAACTGAAAACATCATTTCTGTTCATTGGGCCAATGAACACAGAAGAAGATGTAGCAGGAACTATTTGGTTTAAAGCTGTATATTGTTTGAATGGGTTGTTGTTATTATCTGTCTCCCCCAAAACTATGAAATACTGGAAAGCTTCAGGGAAAGTATGAGTCCACAGGGTAGAAACTCTACAGCCTCAGATTCCTATCGTTAAGTAGGTAGGCACACAAACAACATGAAAAACCAAGGGAACAAACTGCACTAACCAACTAACATGATTCAATAACAGGACCCACATACAACACAGTTGAAGAAATGCTCACAGTTAAACTGATCTGTGTGTACAGAAAGACAAAAGAAGAGATGTCAGAGAGAAAATATAGGAAGTGAGAGATCACTTCAATAAAGTGATAGAGGAGATTCTGAAAAAGGAAATCAAGCAGTCAAGCAGAAATTCTAGAAGTAAAATAATCAATAAAACAAATTATAAATTCAATGGAAAGTATCACCAGCAGACTAGAACACTTGGAAAATAGAGTTTTAGACAATGAAGAGAAATATATATAACCTTGAAAATACAGCTGAATACAGACAAAAGATGTTAAAAGACCATGAACAGAAATTCTAAAAAACATGGGATAACACAAAAAGACCAAATTTAAGATATATGAGGATAGATGAAGGCTCAGAGATAAAACCAAAGGAATGCACAATATTTTCAATGAAAGAAAATCAGAATATTTTCCAAACCTCAGGAAACAAATGGAAAATAAAATATAGGAGGCTGACAGGATCCCGAATATACAAAATTAAGACAGACTCACAACAAAGCATATTATCATGAAAATGCCTATTATTACTGTGTGTATATAGTGAATGCATGACCAATGTGATTCTGCAACCTGTATACTCAGAAAAATGAGACATTATATGCCATCTGATTCAAATGTATGATATGTCAAGTTCATTGTACTGTCATGTGTGACTAATTAAAACAAATAAAAATAAATAAAATTTTTTAAAAATTATAGATTTTTATTGGTGCAATAACACATTAGAATAGAACTTCCTCTAACCTTATAAAATAGTCATTTTTAATCAGCAAGAAATATTAAAGAATACAATTAAAACATCAAAAAAAAAAAAAAGAAAATGCCTAACATAATTAGGATAAACCTTTAAAGGCTATCTGAGAAAAATAACAGGTAAAATTTAAGGAAGAATCATTCTGGATCACAATGCAGGCTCTCAAAGATAGAAAGTTTTGTAATAATAAAGGCCAAACTCTGAAAGAAAATGGATGCCACCAAAAACACAATACCCAGCAAAATTAAGCTTCAGAATTGACAATGAAATAAAAACATTTCATGATAAACCCAAGTTAAAAGAATTCACAACTAGAAGTTATGCTCTACAAAACATACTAAATAAAATATTTCATCAAGGAGAAATAAAAGATAAAAGTGAAAACCAGTAAATGAAGGGACTACACTAGAAGAATAGTCATAGGAGAAACAAATTCAAATTATAAACCAGAAATAAATCAAAATGACAGGAAATAACAATCATTTCTCAATAATAAAACTGAATGTAAATGGCCTAAACTCATCAATTAAAAGACACAGTGTTGGTCTGGGGTGGTGGCTCAGTGTGAAGAGTGCTTGCCTGGCATGTGTGAGGCTACCAACCAGAATATTTCACTGTAACAGTGGGAAATTTTAAGCACTACTTCATTCTCAGTACCACATATAAATAAATAATAAAGTTCCATCAACAGCTAAAAAATAAGGTACAGACTGACAGATTGGATTATCAAACAAGATCCAAAAATATGCTGTCTTAAAGAGACCTCATAAGCAGGACATCCACAGATTTAAGGTAAAAGGATGAGAAAAAAAACTTACCAATCACTGGATAAAGCAACTGTGGTACATATACACAATGGAATATTACTCAGCATTAAAATAGAATAAAATCATGGCATTTGCAAGTAAGTGGATGAGTTGAAGAAGATCATGCTAAATGAAGTAAGTCAATCCCCCAAAAAACAAAGGTTGAATTTGTCTCTGATAAGTGGATATTGTTCCATAATGGGGGTAGGGGAGGGAGCATGCAAGTAACAGAGGAACTAGAAATAAGGGTGGGAGGAGAAGGAATGAGGCCTAGGTATATGTGTGAAGACACAAATGGGGTGACTCTACTTAGTGTACAACCAGAGAAATGAAAAATGGTGCTCCATATGTGTACTATGAAATGAATTCTGTTGTCATGTAGAACAAATTAGAACAAATTAATTTATTAATTAATTAAAAACTTAGCACTCACATGGATCTTGTAAATAAGCAGGGGTTTCTATCCTCATATCAGATAAAGTGGATTTCAAGCCCACGTTAATCAGAAAGACAAAATAGTACACGTCAGACCGCTTAAGGGAATTATACATCTACAAGACATAACAATCATAAATATTTATGCTCCAAACTATGGATCACTTAAATACATCAAAAAACCCTTCTCAATTTCAGGAATCAAATAGACAACAAAATAATACTGGGTGATTTTAACACAACTCTCTCATCACTAGATATGTCTACCATACAGAAACAAAACAAAGAAGCTACAGAACTGAAAAACACAATTAATAATTTAAACTTATGAAACATATATAGAATATTTCATCCATCAATGACTTACTATACTTTCTTCTCAGCAGCACATGAATCATTTTCTAAACAGAGCATATCTTAGGCCACAAAGCAAGTCTTAGCAAATAAAAAGCAGACGTAATAACTTATATTTTATCAGATCATAATGTAATAAAATTAGAAATGAATGATAAAATAAAAAATAGAAGCTGCACTAACACCTGGAGACGAAATAACATGTTAATGAATGACCAATGTATAGCATAAAAATTCAAGGTTGAAAGTTAAAAAATGCTCAGAGGTAAATGAGAATAGGAATACAACATATTATACTCTCTGACAAGTTGGTTCTTTAAAAAAATAAATTTCATAAAACCTTAGCAAAGCCAACTATGAGAAAGAGGTAAAAAACATAAATACTAAAATCCATGATGAAAAAGAAAATATTATCATGAAAAATACTTATGTATTTTATCATAGAGGATGATCAGAAATTATTTTGAAATTTATGCTCAAATAAAATAGAAAATCTTAAAGACATAACCAAATTTCTAGAGACATATGACCTATCCAAATTGATTCAGAATGACACAGAAAATTTAAACAGCTCAATATCAAGCAATGAAGCAATGAAGCCTCCCAACAAAGGAAAGTCCAGAAAGAAATGGGTCCTTACCCAATTTGTACCAGACCCACAAAGAACAACTCACACCAAAACTCCTCAAATATTCCATGAAGCAGAAAACCCTTTCAAACTCATTCTATGAAACTAGTATCATCCTGATACCAAAACCAGACAAGGACACATCAAGAAAACAAAAGTTCAGACAAATATCCCTGATTAATATAGATGTAAAAATTTCAATAAAATAATAGCAAACCATATACAAAAATATACTTAAAAGATATTGCACCAAGACTAAGTGGGGTTAATCCCATGGAAGCAAGGTTGTTTCAACATATGAAAATCAATAAATGTAATTCACCATATCAATAGACTTAAAAGAAGAGAATCACATGATTATCTCAATAGATGCAGAAAAAGCTTTTGACAAAATAAAGCATCTATTCATGTTCAAAACACAAGAAGAATTAGGCATAGAAGGAACATACTTAAACACTGTAAAAGCTATATACATTAAACTCGTAGCCAACATCATCCTAAATGGTGAAAAATTGAAAACATTCCTTCTAAAAACTGAAATAAGACAGGCTGCCCTCTTTTATCATGTCTATTCAACATAGTGCTGAAAACTATAGCCAGAGGTATTATGGAAAAGAAAGAAATTCAATAGATATGAATAGGAAAAGAAGAGTTCAAACTATCTCTATTTGCAAAAAGAATAATCCTATATTTAGAACACCCAAAAATTGCACCAGAAAACATTTAGAACTCATAAACAAGTCCAGTGAAGTTGTAAGATATAAAATTAACATGCATAAATTAACTGCATTTCTATAAACCAATGATGAATCAGCTGAAAGAGAAATTACAAAAACTGTCCTAATTCACAACAGGTTAATAAAAAAAAAAAGAAACGCTTTGGGAATCAATCTATCAAAACAGGTGAAAGACCTCTATAATAAAAACTACAGGGCTGGGGATGTGGCTCAAGCGGTAGTGTGCTCACCTGGCATGTGTGCGGCTTGGGTTCGATCCTCAGCACCACAAACAAACAAAGATGTTGTGTCCACCAAAAACTAAAAAATAAATATTAAAATTCTCTCTCTCTCTCAAAAATAAAATAAAGTAAAATAAAAACCTCAGAACACTAAAGAAAGAAATTAAAGAAAATGTTAGAAGATGTAAAAATCTCCCATGATCTTGTACAGGCAGAATTAATATTGTCAAAACAGCCATACTACCAAAAGTACTATACAGATTTAATACAATTCCTATTAAATTCCCAATGACATTCTTCATAGAAACAGAAAAAGCAATCATGAAATTCACCTGGTAAAATAAGAGACCCAGAATAGCCAAAGCAATCCTTAGCAAGAAGAGTGAAGCAGGAGGCATCACAAAACCAGACCTTCCACTACTTTACAGAGCCAAAGTAACAAAAATGGCGTGGCATTGGCACACGACCAGAGACCCTGTGCCTACTACAAGAAACTGTAAGCCCAAATCTCCATGGTGTTGGCTAAGGAAGCAAATTCCTCAACAAGATTCCAGAAGCATAATAAGCAAAATCGAGAATCAATAAATAGGAAAATATCAAACTAAAAAGTTTTTTAGCAAAAGAGGCAATAAAAAAAAACCTGAAGAGGGAGCCTACAGAATGGGAGAAACTCTCAAAGACACCTGTACTTCTGCTATAGCATTAATCTCCAGTATATATAAAAAACTCAAAAACTTAATAGCAAAAAAAACCCAAATAACCCAATCAGTAAATGGTCAAAAGAATTGAACAGGCACATCACAGAAGAAAAAAAAATAAATGGCCAACCAATATGTGAAAAAAATTTCAACATCTCTACTAATTACAGAAATACAAATTAAAACTACATTGAGATTGCATCTCACTCCAGTCAGAATGGCAATTATCAAGAATATAACTAACAATAAATATTGGTGAGCATGTGGGAAAAAAGGCACATTCATACATTTCTGGTGGGAATGCAAATTGGTGCACCTATTCTGAAAAGCAGTATGAAGATTCCTCAGAAAACTTGGAATGGAACCATCCTATCACCTACTTATTCCACTGTCAGTATATACTCAAAGGACTTAAAATCAGCATACTATATTGATACAGTTACATCAATGTTTATAGCATCTCAATTAACAATAGCTCAGTTACAGAACCAACCTATGTGCTCTACAACCAATAAATGGATAAATAAAATGTGGTATAAATACACAATGGAATATCATTCAGTGATAAAAAGAATGGAATTATGGCATTTGCTGTTAAATGGATGGATATGAAGATATCATTGTAAGTGAAATAAGCCAATCCCCAAAAAATAAAGGCTGAAGGTTCTCTCTAATATGTGGATGCTAACACAAAATAAGGTGGTGTTGGGCGGGGGAGAAGTTCACTGGATTACATAAAAGGGAATGAAGAAAAGGATTGGGGTAAAAGAAAAACAAAAAGGACTACTGAGTTAAACAATGCCCTACAAGTAGCCCTTCAGGTAATGCACCCAGTAGACTGGTTCTATAAGGCTGTTTTTGTAGCATCTATAGAAGAAATAGAAGGCATAATCTTACAATGTAACTTGAGAAGAGCAATTCTCCAAAGTTCTGAACAATATCTTCCTTCCACACTATTTTCTGAAAGTCCTCCTTGATATAGGGTTAAAGCTCAAGAGAAACTGTGCTACAACCTGCCCTTAGCCTAACTGTGAAAAATTCCAATGGTATGCTATCATTAGGGCCCATGCTTCCAGCAGCCACTGGGGTTATGAAATAGGCTCAAACCATCTGAGAAATTATCCATTCTCTCAACATAGCTAAAACATAGGACGTTATTTTTAATAAAAAAAAATGATAAGTATTTGAAGTGAGAGATATGCTAATTAGCCTGATTTAATCATTCCACAACATATACCTATATCAAAACACCACATTATATTAGTATGTTAATAAACAATCTAATTTAAAAAAAGGAATGTCTTTCCTAGGGCTACTCAAGTGGGAAAATAGCAGTTCGATCCCTTCCTCACTCTTCATACTAAAATAAATCCCCAAAACCTTTCTTATCCTGAAAGGTGGCAGACATTTTCCTTATCTTTACTAACCTCCCTCTTCAGAATGATACATCACAAAAGAAGCATTAAGAAATACGCGTTACAAATTACCCTTGGACCAGTTTTCTAACTAGACTTGCTAATGGAACTAGAGAAAATTCATCATCTATTCTAGGTCATTCACTGCCAATTCACTTACGTATATACCAAACTTCTTTTTATTGGTTCAACACTGAAAGCTATAGGATAACATTAAACAATCAAAAAGAGATAAAAGAAATGCTTAAAGCTGAGATATGCTACCAAGCAACAATCATTAGCTTTTCAAAAATTTAAAATATTTTTGAGGATTTAACAGATACAAAAAAACAACATATTTTACAGATTCTATAATTATAAAAGACAACAGAGATAATAACCTACTTATTACTTTTGAATACATGTTATAGTCCTAAGACAGACAAGCAATTTTTCAAAATCAAACTATGTGTGGTTAGTGAGTTTCTGTCTTATAATATACTAGTGGCAAGGTTTTCCTGAAACTTGATAAATAACTAGGAGACTTAGGATGGAACTACTAGATATTTGACATTTACTTTTATTTTTACTTCACTTTTTATAGGAAAATTGCATAAATCTTAAGAACACTGTGTATTGTATAACAGTCCTATCATAAAAGATATATAATTACTCAGAAGATAAAAGTAACAAGCTTTCATTAAGTTAGCACCATAAACACAGTAAGCAACATTCTTGAACTTGTTTAAAATAAACTATCTAATTACTTTTTTACTTTTTTAAAGTCCATAAGAATATGAAACAATCATATGATAAAAAACTAAATGTTCATGTTAAATGAAACAAAATTAAAAAAAAACATTAATAGGTTATTACCTCCAATCCTCCAATATTGTGAAGTAAAAAATTTTCCTACAAAGGTATACTCACAGAATAAGCAATATTTCTTTTTTATTTTTTAAAGAAATCAAAAATAATTAAGATTCTTGAATAACTTTAAACTATATTCTAAGAAACATGTCAACTTTGGTGTCTAACACAATATATAATTTGCATTCACTAAACAGCATTTTTGTGATCTGATTTGTTTTTTAAATTATTTTTTAAATATGACAGCAGAATGCATTACAATTTATATTACACACACAGAGCACAATCTCTGGATGTATACAAAGTATATTCACACCAATTTGTGTCTTCATACATGTACTTTGGATAATGATGTCCATCAAATACCACCATCCTTTCTATCCTCCTGCCCACTCCCTTCTCCTCCAACCCCACTACTCTATCTAGAGTTCTATGCTCCCTCTCCCTACTCCACTATGAATCAGCCTCCTGAAATCAGAGAAAACACTCAGCATTTGTTTTTTTTTAGGATTGGCTAATTTCACTTAGTATTATTTTCTCCAACGCCATCAATTTACCTGCAAATGCCATGATTTTATTTTTTTAATTGCTGAGTAATATTCCATTGTGTATATATGTCACATTTTTTTTATCCATTCATCTACTGAAGGACATTTAGGTTGGCTCCACAGTTTAGCTATTGTGAATTGTGCTGCTATAAACATGATGTGGCTCTGTCCCTGTAGTATGCTGTTTTTAAAGTCCTTTGGGTATAGGCCGAGGAGCGAGATAGCTGGGTCAAATGGTGGTTCCATTCCCAATTTTCCAAGAAATCTCCATATTGCTACACCAATTTGCAGTCCCACCAGCAATGTATGAGTGTACCTTTTTCCCCACATCCTCGCCAACACTTATTGTTGTTTATATTTATAATAGTTGCAATTATGAATAGAGTGAGATGAAATCTTAAAGTAGTTTTGATTTATATTTTTCTAATTGCTAGAGATGATAAACATTTTTTCATATATGTTTATTGGTTGTATATTCTCTTCTGAGAAGAGTCTGTTAAGGTCCTTGGCCCATTTATTAAGTTATTTGTTCTTTTGGTGTTTAGCTTTTTGAGTTCTTTATATATCATAGAGATTAGTGCTCTATCTGATGTATGAGGGATAAAAATTTGTTCCCAAGATGGAGGCTGTCTATTCACTTCACTAATTGTTCCTTTTGCTGAAAAGAAACATTTTAGTTTGAATCCATTCCATTCATTGATTCTAGATTTTAATTCTTGCAGTATAGGAATCTTATTAAGGAAGTTGGGGCCTAATGCAACATGATGAAGATTAGGGCCTACTTTTTCTTCTATTAGATGCAGGGTCCCTGATTTAATTCCTAGGTCTCTGATCTTCTTTGAGTTGAGTTTTGTGCATGGTAAGAAATAAGGGTTTAATTTTATTTTGTTGCACATGGATTTCAATGTTCCAAGCACCATTTGTTGAAGAGGCGATCTTTTCTCCAGTGCAGGTTTTTGGCACCTTTGTCTAATATAAGATAACTGTAATTTTGTGGGTTAGTATCTGTGGCCTCTATTCTGTACCGTTGGTCTACCAGTCTGTTTTGGTTCAAATACCATTATGTTTTTGTTACTATTCTTCTGTAGTATAATTTAAGGTATGGTATAGTGATACAACCTGCTTCACTCTTTCTGGTAAGGATTGTTTAGCTAGTCTGGGTCTCTTTTTTTCCAAACAAATTTCATTATTGCTTTTTCTATTTCTATGAGGAAAGCCATTGGGATTTTTATTTGATCACTAGACAGCTTTTTTTATACATCAAAAATAGTAAGTAGTTCTTTCTCCTCCCTCCAAGCCAAAGAACAACAAAGAGTTAAAAATAATTTATACACAGGACATTATTTCTCTATTGAAATTATTTTAATATATAAGTAGCTATTATATCTTGCAAAACTAAAATTAGTCAATAACTAACACTTAGAATTTGGGGATAGTTTCAGATGATTTGCAACTTACTTATTAATAAAAATAATAGAGATTCTTCAAAATAGAATTCTCACTATTTCTTAATGGCATGTCTTCAAGGCAGGAAACAGTTGTTCTTACAAGTAACATCTACATTTCATCAGGGAATATTAAAATTGGTAGATTTTCATTCATTATTTACAAATCCATAGTAGACCTGTTCTAAATGATTCATTCTTCTTAGAGATAAAAGTTTTAAACAGTTTCCATTCCAAAATTTTAGATAACTCTCAATTAAAATAAGGTTTAAAACTTTCACAATAGTTTTTACTTATTGAATTACATAAAATTGGAAATGTAAAAAGAAAGAAAGTAGAGAAGGCAAAATGATTAGATTAATAAAGAACTGAAAATTATGACTGATATTAGAAGTAATTCATATTTATGCAGTTACTTAAAAAATTAAAGTCAAGACTCACCACTGAGATACAAAAGAATATTCTTACTGTCTTTTATTATGATTCTGAAATTTCTATATTAAAAACAAATCCTAATGCCTGACAAATATGTTAATGAGGCACTTACTAAACTAAATTTATGCCTCAGAATACTTAGATATTTCATCATTAAGACTTTGGGTTTTTCAACTGGTTTTTAAAAACTCTATCTACACTAGACTGGGGATGGAGTTAAGTGGCAGAACACTTGCCTATTGTGTGTGAGAACCTGGGTTCAATCCCCAGCATGGCAAAAAAAAAGATTCATCCCTAAAAATTATATTTACACTTAAGCACCTTGGTGAACTATAAACTTTTGAAAAAAATCATCCATAACTGGTTTATCAAAGAGGTATATAATATTGTAATGAGCAAGATAATGGTTTTATCCTGGATAAACTTAAGTTATAATGGAAGAGGATGAGACTTTCACAAAATCTATAAGTTAAAATGTATTTTTCTGTACAGAGAGATACACTACGAATCATTTTTCTCATGTCTTAGTTTTTTATTCAACACTTTCACAAGCAATTTATATTTCTTTTCTTTATAATTCCTCAAAACAAAAAAAGAATACTGGGTAAGAGATGAAGGGGTTAAAGATGTAAGTAAGTTATAAAACAATGTAATATATTCCAGAGCAAAGTATAATCAATACAGAAATATGGCAACTTTAGTGACAAAATATGTGACATGAAGAGACTTGGACTGGAGGACAAGCTGGCTTCTAATCTGCTATGTATGAAAATACAGGTCACTTGATTAAAAAAACATTAAGATTAATTTTATAACAACAAATTATAAAAAGTCAAATTGATAAATATTTTAATTCACTGGCATTGAGTAGCTGGCTTTGATTTCTTTGCTGCCTATATACCCCAGACTGGCAAAGCAGCTTACAGCTCAGAATGTCAATGAAGTGGTATGCATTCCTGAAACAAAACAAAAAATATAGAAAAACAACAATAACAAGATGAGACTGCTCTCTGTATACAAAGGCAAAGAGAAGACAAACCCAATAAACACAATCTGTGTGACAAGAGCCAAAAAACATAAGAGAAAACAGTGGTCCTTCCCCAACTGTGTGCAGATACTGGCACTGTGGGGTAGGAATAGGTACAGAGTCCTAACCACTGTCTCACCTAAGTAGTAACAAGTAATAATATTTAAATAGAAACTAGATCTTGATAATAAAACTAATACTGAAAAGATCCCACAATCAACTTAAAATAATATGTTTACCAAAAATCAGGAAAATCTCAACTCAGAAGAAACACACAGTAGATATCAACATGAGAGACAAAGATTTTGGAAAAATATGACAAGACTCTTAAAGTACAAAGACAAAAGGTATAAAAAGTCTTCAAGGATCCTTCAAACACCCTTGAAACAAATGAGAAAATAAAATGTCTCATCAAAGAAACACAAATATTAAAAAAATTGAAGTTTAGAGTTGAAAATTCAATAAAGTAAATTAAAAACTCATTAGAAGTGCTCAAGAGCAAAATGTAGGTAATAGAAGAAACAATGAACTAAAAAAGAGATTAATACAGGGCTGAATGTAGCTCAGTGGCAAAGCGTCTGCATCACATTCGCTTAGCCCTGGGTTTGACCCGCAGTTCCAAAAGACAAAATAATAATAATAATAATAATAACCCCACCAAGAAAAAATAGAAAAATAAAAAGAGAGCAATAGAAATTTTCCAAACTGAACAACAGAGAAAAAAAGAAATCTCTCGATCTTGTGAGACAACATTAAAAGATCTAATAGTCTGGTCAATGAGTTCAGTAAGGAAAGAAGAGAGGGTGATGGATTCAAAAAATAAAGGCTCAACCTTCCCCAAATCTGACAAAAGAAAAATTCACAGAAAAATAATCTGATAAAATCAATAGATTCCAGAAGCTGAGGAAACACCAAACAGGGTAAGCACAAAAAAATCTATAATAAGGCACATCAAACATAAACTTCTAGAAACTGATGGCAAAGAAAGGATCTTAAAAGCAGCCCAACAGAAACAACATATTACACATGAAAGAACAACAACTTTAATGGGGTGGTTTTCTTCCTAGAAACTATTAAGGCTCGAAAAAGTGGCAGTGCATTTATCAAGGCCTGAAAGAAAAGACTGACAACTCACAAACCGGCTTCCAGAAATATAAGTCCTTCAGGAATGAAGATGAAATAAAGACATTCTCAGATTTTATGCAGAAAGGTAGCAATAGTAAGTCATTCATACAATATACAAATATCCAGATAAAACTGCAACCTGAACACATGTAATATTAATCTAACTCCATTTACCCTAAGTGCCATATGTACATATTCTCAGAGAAATAATCAATTGACTCTACAGTAAGAAACAACCCTTGAGAGACAAGCAAATGAAAGCAGTGTGACATCAACCTCGAGTGTGACCTGAGTTTAGGAGCACCAATGCCACCCATACCCTCACAACCAAGGTTGATGGTGCTCTCTAGCAGAGTAATACAAAATAAATTGGGGGTTCCCTTACCTGTTGCTCAGGCACTTAAGAGATTGAACACAATCACCTTCCATTCCCAATCAAAACAGAAACAAAATCAAAACCTTAAATAACCCAGATCTACAACAATGACAGCACCAAAAGCTGTGGAGATCAACAGCACCAACACCAACCTGGCAAATATAAAAAGAGAAGGAAAATTTCAAAACTCAGCAAACGTCTTGCTTTGACACAGAGGACAGGAGAAATCATTATTCTAAAGTATATGACCAGTGTTTTATAACTTCAAAATCAATAGTAGAGAACAATTAAATATAAGAAAAGATCCTTATCCTTATATAACATGGATATGAAAAGTTGGATCCATGTTTTTAGCAATGACAAATTACTGAATTTTTTCAAAGTTGATCAAAATTACTTTTTGGCTGAACACCAAAAAAGTATTTGTTGTCTGTATTAACTATTTCTCCTGATTATAAATCTTAGAATTATATAATTATGTCTCATAAAAGAAAATTGTATATTCAAGTCTCAATAAAATCATAATTGCTGCTAGACCTGATGGTCCTTTGTGAACCACAAAAAAGATCACATCTCATATTACATTTAATTTATACAAGATTCCTAACAAGCTAGGTAGTTGGACTTACTTCAATAAGCAATAAAGAACCAATGGAAGTCTATGAAAAAGGAAATAATATGATCAGAGCAGCATGACAGAAAATTTGCAAATGAGACTAATTTGCCTTCCCATATTTAAAAGAAAAAAGGAGGGAGGGGGTAATAGCATCCACACTGATAAAATCAGAGAAAAATTTTAAATATATTTAATTTAGTTGAATATTGGGAAACGTACCAAAAAAATATAAAATGGAAATAATTTTAAAAGCTATTAAAAATTATAAAATTGAAAAAAGTAGGAGAAGGCGGGTTAAAAATAAAACTTGAATGTGAGTTTTTCCCCACATGCTTTGCTTTACTTCCTGGTTTGTTCTTTCTATAGCCCAATCCAAAAGGCCATGATAGCAGTCTTTCCATCTGTTAGAATCTATGAGATGGACAGAGGGAGATAGAGGTTATTGACTATGCAGTCTCAGTTAATCAGTTTTCTTCACTTTTTTCCTCTCTTAATAGATACAGGAGATGATGAAATGGAGAAAGCTCTATTAAGACTGCTGAAAACAGAAGAGTTGCTTGACTTGTACTGAAGCTGCAGGCTGAGATAGACTGGATTACTGGTCGTAGTCTGCCCCCTCCCTTGGAGCACCTGCAGGGTGCCTCCCACTCAAGGTGGAGGGTCCTCCCTGCCTCTTGACTTGGGACTCACCAAAGACACATGCTTTGGATATAGAAATATGACAAAGTAGTGGATTTAAATGTGTTTGCTGTGGGCTGGGGATGTGGCTCAAGCGGTAGAGCACTTGCCTGGCATGCGTGTGGCCCAGATTCAATCCTCACCATATACAAACAACGATGTTGTGTCCATCAAAAACTGAAAAATAAATATTAAAATTCTCTCTCCTCTCTCTCTCTCTCTCTCTCTCTCTCTCTCTCTCTCTCTCTCTCTCAAAATAAATAAATAAATGTGTTTGCTGTGTACCTCTGTCATGATCATTAAAACAATATGGCTCTGCTAGCCCACTAGTTCCAAAAAGAGGACCATGGGGTTTTAGTTCAGGAATCCCAGCTAAAAGATTTGCAGCCCAAATCAGAGCTTCCCAGTTACACCTGAGCCTAGAGATTCCTGAATGTGATACCTCAATGCACGTGTTCCCTTGAGGGACTTTGAGACATTGTGGCTCTTTATTACACAATATTATGGAGGCAATAGCTAACATGTACACAGGCCACAGTGATGCATTCATTAACCGAACAACTTATGTAATTTTTGTGTTTTAGATAATGAATTACTGCTCTAAGGTAAGAGTCACAACAAGGGGGGACAGTTTCTCTACATCCTCGGTGGTGTGCCTGTGGGTTAAGTTCCCTCGTCCTGAACCTCCCCTTCCCACTTCCCACTTCCCACTTCACCTCTCCTATCTGTCAACTCAAAACAGGGCACGTGGAGCCCGACCCACACAGTGCGAAGATTAGCAGCCAGTGGGAATATCTGACCCAAGAAGAACCCATCAGATGCTGTGTTAAGTGTCTAGAATTATTAAAGTGTAGAAAATGATGAAGAGGTGGGGAAGTCCTGTCCCCAGAACTGAGAGCTCTGAAACCATGAGCCAGAACAGAAACCTTCCTCCCTTCAGTGGTTTATGTCAGGTATTTTGGTCACAGCATCTAAAACATGACAAATAGAATCGCTTCTATTCCCTTATACTTTTAAACTGCTATGACAAACTTTAAAATCTCATTGTAGAGTTTTTTATCTTTTTTTAAATCTCAAACTATAACAGATTTCATTTACATGAAAATGCATATACATGTTCATCCATAAAAATTAATGAATACCACTTTTATAGGATCTAAATGGTAAAATGTCTTCTGAGAAAATCTTTAACTCATGTGACAGAATAAAAACTTTTTAAAGTGCTCTGTGCATTAATTACCTTCAAAAATTCTATTTCAGCAAACATAGAAGGCTTCTTTTAGAAGTTTCAAACAAGGAAAATTTAGATTTGCTTCTAGTGTAATGCCTACCATAGAGTCAGCACTTGCTGTATGCCTCCTGGAGGATTTAAAAGCCGATTGGCCCACTGCACTAGCACATTTTATTGTTAAACACACACAAATAAAGAGCAGCCGAGAAGAGCTGGAGTAAACTGCCAACTGGTAAAACCCATCTCAAGTAATGAAAATCCTAAGAATAAACCCTGGGTGAAGAGAAAACTAACAGGAGGGAAAAAAGTCTAAATGTCAAAAGTAAAGAAACAAAAAATAAAAAAATTTATTATTTTTTTAAAAGGTGTTTCTACATGGGATGCTATTTTTTTAACCTAATTCTCATTGCTGAAGCTTCTGAACTAAAGTTTTTAGTGGAAAAACTGTATGATAGAAATCATATTTTTAAAATACTTTTAAAAGTATTTCTTTTTTTTTGCCTTTGCCAAAATA
This sequence comes from Ictidomys tridecemlineatus, assembly GCF_052094955.1. Lineage (NCBI taxonomy): Eukaryota > Metazoa > Chordata > Mammalia > Rodentia > Sciuridae > Ictidomys > Ictidomys tridecemlineatus. Next base: position 623,497 of record NW_027525269.1, on the reverse strand, counting down.
AGATTTTATTTTGAAAGTAATTTGAGAGACGCTGAGGAAGGAAGGAAACCTAATACTCAATGGTGTACATTCCAAATTTATCTTCTTTCCAAACCCCACCGATGGACTTTGTCATGTCAAAAAGTAGCTCTCTTTGGTAATTCCTACATTTAGCTTCCTGGAGGAGATATCTTTTCCCATAAGCCATCTTTGTTTTTCCTGTAGAGGAGAGCTTTATTTCCAGGAAACAGCATATTCATTGGAGAGGGGTATTTCTTTAAAAACATCAAGGTAGATCTGATATGTCGAACAAAGTGGGGGGGCTCAGCCAAAGGGGAAGTGGAAAGGTTCTCTAGTATTTGCTTATCATCTTGCTGCAACCAGAAATCCACATATGGAAATGGCATCCAGGAATATGGGCCTATCCGAAGTTGCTCAGTCTTTGCATCATAAATGCTAATCACGGGGCCTCCAGCTAAAGCTTGGGCAGCTGGCAGCTCCTCCTTGGGGCCTCGATCTTGAAATGTGGCTCTGTATATCTCTGCTGTTTTAATGTTGACAGCAATGCCATAAATTATTGGAAAGTGGTTTTCATTTTCTTCTCGGACATTTAATTTTGTCACACATAACGTCACCAAGTGAATGTAATCTTCTTGTTTGTCAAATTCACTAAGAAGTTGGTAAGTTCTTGTGACAACTGTCTGTCATCACTGAAGCCTCCCACGAGGTGCACTTCCAGCCTTCCACTTTGAGCATGGTCAGAAAAGGATTTTATGGAGTTCATGATAAAGGGGACCTCGGCTTTGGTGTTAGTTCCATCACAATGTGTCAGGCAGGTAGCCCCATTACCTGTGTGCCTCAGGACCACAATGTGACAAGGGGTGGCATCATCAAAATCCAGAATGGAGATGGAGCCATCCTTTGGGGAGGTCACTGCAAGCTCTCTTTGCTGAACATACAGAAGGCCCTGGGGTCCCACTTGTTGAACAGACTGACCTCTGAGAAGTCTGGCTCTTTCCTCCAGAGATGGGTGGGCTCGGACCAGCTCCCCAGCGGACTGCAGCAGGCGCACTTGCTGCCCATAGACCAGCAGCAGCATCGCAGAGGTGACCACCCGGGCAGGCCCAGGGAGGCGGTCTCCCCAGCCCCGGCGCCACCGCCACCCCCAGCGCCACTGGCACCCCCGCCCCTCGGACCGTAAAAAATATTTCACATTGAAGAAATCTTTCAATGGCTAAAAAAGTGTACTCTCCTGATAGAAATAAAAAATGGTGCAGAATCTGATACAACACCTTTGTGCTTATGCAAAACATGAAGTTAGACTCAGAGTCATGGAAAAAAATAGGTTAGTTTAAATGTATATTGACTACTTTGAAGTAACATGGTTGACTTTTGGTCCAATACGTTCTTACTTTTTCTCAATATGTTCTTGTGCCTACCTCACCACCAGTAGGATGACATCAATGGATGATTCTTTCTTTATATAAAACACAATTACTTTATTAATTTCTTACAATCAAATACTGCCAACTAACATTACTTCCATTTATGCATCATTAAAAACAAAGAATCATTCCTTAGTATTTTTAAGTGATGCATTATATAAAAAAGAACTTGAAATGCACACTGATTAATTACGTAAACTGGTATTTTTTTAAAAAAAGCATAACTGATAATTTGGTTCCTTTCTTCATAAAATGGAAATTTAAATACTTCTCCTGATAGTCTTGAGGTCAGCATTATGTTATTAGTGCAAAATGTGGGTATTATAGTTTCATCTAGAAAGGTGTCTATCCTATACACCTTACTTAAACAAACAAAGTGTGCATAACAAAGGCATACAGTCAATGCATGATAGAAAGCATGTTTCAAATACATGGCAGCCCCTCAGGCCACCATATTATTTAGGTTTTACATTATCATTTATGGCATTATAGATTAATTATACATAACACACAACCCTCAAGAAAAATAATTGGTGCTTGAGAAAATTATTCTAGGTAGCCATTTGGTTTGCATCGAGAGAAAGTGAACCTCCAAGAGTTTACTGTCTGCCATGTGGGAACCATTAGCTCTGGTGGGTAGATCAGATGTGCAATGTATTTCACAGTGACTCTTTCCCACATCCTGGCAGTGCTGCTCCTGCCAATCAGCCAGATGGTAAAGCACATCTGGAATTACCCTTGTGTGTGGTTTTCCCTTTTTTATTTTTTCTTCTTTTCTGGATTAACTCTGTTGCTGTATTTCTTCTGATCTCTCCAAAAGCCTTCCATTTCAAATATTCGTAAGTCCTTCCAGAAAATCCTCAGACAACTCCATAAGTGGAAGTTGTGGAGATGGAAAATCCAAGGGAGGAAGATTGGGTATTGGAATATCCTTGTCTTTCCCAGTATTTGCTGCAAATTTCTGCCAGGTTGAAGGTGTAGCAGTGTCTGAATGTGGTGGCAAGTTCCATAATGCTGACTTTTCTATAAAATCAGTATCCACATCCAGCTCCTTATCTACTGGAACTTTTACAAGTCTGGCTTTTTCAGCCTTTAGTGCTTTATTTTCTTTCCTTAATCTTTCATTTTCAGCCACAAGGAACTCCTCATACATTTTCAAATTTGCAATTTTGGTTGCCTGCTTCTCAATAATTATTTTATCATCCTTCGGGGCTTTGCTTCCAATACATGGCTGTGTTGTCTCACTCTTTTGCTGAAGTAAAAATAGTAGTGTTTCTGTATTCCTGTCAAAGACTCCCTGAATTTCAGAGAGGTGTTTCTCTGTACAAGGGCTGTAGTTCTGAGAAAGAAGGGGACTCTGAGCCTCTGCAACCTCAGTAGAGGGTTTGTGAGATGCCTGAAAATGGGTGGCTACATCCTTGTCTGTGTTCTGAGCTTTTGATAGTTCTTCACACTTTGCCCTTTTCCACCTCTCCTGGATGAGGAGAAGCTGTTCCATGTGGCTATCCCCTTTTAATTGCAGTGATAAATGAGCCTGCTCAGACTTGGTCAGCTTCAGAGCATCAGAAAGATAGGCCGTAGCCTTCTTGTGACAAGAAATAGCCTCTTGGTATTTTCCTGAAGCTCATAAACGGTCTGCTCTGCTGAGGAGCCAGGTTGAGAGATGCTTCCATGACTTCCAAAGACCCCGGCGCAGTGTCGCCAGGGCACTTGGAGGGAAGGAGGAGAAGAGCGCGAGGCAGCCTTGGAGACCGCCGCCCCTCAGCGAGCCCAGCGAGACCCTGGGAGGCAGGCGCAGAAGAGGCAGCCACCCTACCTCTTCCTTCCCCAGCGCCTTGGCTGCCCTCTGAGCGCTGCGTTGCCAAGTGCTTACATCACTGGCCCAGGGCTGGTTCCAGGTGGGAGTGAGGACAGGAGTAGGTGGGGTTCCCGGAGGGCGGGGCAGCGGCTGAGGTCTGCTTCCAGAGTTCAGTTTGTTTTTTTTCCCCATGAAATAGCTTCTGAAAGGGTAGTCGGATATTTTGTGAGGAGGTGCAGGCTTTTAGAACCTTAAGAGGGCTATCTTCCAATACTCACGTCTCTCATTTCCTGCTCGCCTGACTTTTTTCAGAATTCACTCTGCTTAGCCACATCCTATCTTGCACTTGTGTACCCACCTTTATCCTTGTATCTGTTGATGTTTTTCAAAAAGTAGATCTGAGAGCTGGGGTTGTAGCTCAGTGGTCAAGCACTTGCCTCGCACATCTGAGGCACTGGGTTCAATCCTCAGTACCACAATAAATAAATAAATAAATGAAGTAAAGGTATTGTGTCCATGCACAACATAAAAAAAGCAAATTTGAGCAGAGTTAAACCATATACTGAACTGGGCCATGATGTGAGTTAACGAGAATTATTCAGCAGGGCTCTGCCTTGAAGTTGAACACAAACTAATAAAATAGCATGTGTTACAAATAGCCAAGTATGATGATGCATTTAACAATGACATTCCAAGCCATGGTGTTACCGGTGCTTACCTGTGAGGAGTCCTTGCTTCCCCAATGTTGAAGTATAACACCAGAGAAACATGCTGAGGCAAGGTCAGAGTGGAAAGTAGAAGCTTTATTAAAGACAGTAAAAAGACTTCTCCCAGAGAAAGAAGGGGACCCAAGAGGTGGAATCCCTTTTTTTTTTTTTTGCATTGGGGATTGAATGCAAGGGAACTTAACCTCCAAGCGATACCCCCAGCAATCCCCCCTCCTTTTTTTAGAGACAGGGTCTCACTAAGTTGGTTAGGGCCTCACTGACTCTGAACTTACAATCCCTATGAGCCATGGGATTATTGTCATGTGCCACTGCACCTGGCAGCAAACACATATTTTTTTTAATTTTTTTTAGAGACAGAGAGAGAGAGAGAAAATTTTAATAATTATTTTTTAGTTTTCAGCAGACACAACATCTTTGTTTGTATGTGGTGCGGAGGATCGAACCTCAGGCGCACGCATGCCAGTGGAGTGCGCTACCGCTTGAGCCACATCCCCAGCCCCAGCAAACACATTTTTAAAAAAGAAAAAAAACAAAGGTGCTGGGTTGTGGATCAGCGGTGGAGTACTCACAGGTGCGAGGCCCTGGGTTTGATTCTCAGCACTACATAAAACTAAATAAATAACATAAAGTTGTTATGTTCAACTACAACTACAAAAATAAATATTTAATTTTAAAAATGAAGCATCTCTTATCACTTATCCTCATGTTTCCAAGGCAAAATCAGGAACTCACTTTTCCTGATATTATGGTTGAAATGTACTTTTATGCATGCTTGCAGAATTAAAATTTCAATTTAAGGAGTGTGTATCAGCATTTTTGATAAACAAGAAGTTTCCAGAATTAATTATTCAAAGAGCAATAACTGTTATTTCTTGAATTATTCAGTATTTTCTTCTGGGTAGTTTTAAATGTTCTTATTGAAAAAGAGTATTAAGGAATGAATTAATCTATTCAACAAGAATTCATTGATCTTTCATTATATCTCAGGCCTTTGCTTGCTGCTTAGAACCTAAAACTCAACCAGAGCCAATTCTAAGTGTTCAGATTTACTATCTTGTAGTACTCATCACATAAACCAAAATTCTAGTACAGGTTGCAGTAGTAGAAATCTATCTAGATTCATTAGGAAAACACACACACACACACACACACACACACAAAGACACAAAGGCAATAAAAGACTAACCCTTTGGACTTAATCAAAATATAAAACTTTTTTGCATCAAAGAAAAACATTAAATAAATTTTAAAAAAACCTACAGAATAGGAAAATAAATTTGTAAATCATGTGTTGAACAGGGTCTTATATTCAGGCTCCATAAAGAATTCTCACAATTCAAGAATAAAAAGTAAATTACCCAATTTAGAAAGATGGAAAGAATGTGAACAGACTTTCCTCCAAAAAGGACATGTGAATGGATAAAGAACACATAAAAGATGTTCAAACCATTAGTTAAAAAGGATCTGAACATCAAAATCAATGAATGAATAGTCATAATCCAAGACAGATGATAGCAATGTTGGATAGGATTTGAGAAACCTGGAAGCCTCATCCGTGGCTGGTGGAAGCACACTAGGGTCTGTGGTTCTGGGAAGCAGTTGGCTGCTCTTCCACAAGGTCAATGTAGCTATCATGTGACCAACAATTCCTCCCTGTGCATTCCTATGAAAACGAGCAAACCCAGGGCATAGCTTGATGATGTGGTGGTTTCTAACTAGGCTTATGCATCAGACTCACTGGGCAGAGTTTGCAACTTACACATTTCCAGACCAAAGCCCCAAAGAACCTCACTTACCAGGGCCCCCTGTAGGTGGCCAGGGCCTGGGCCAATGTGTAGGGATGGCCATGGATGTCAGGAAGACCCCAACACTGTGAGCTGAACTCCTCAGAGGCCCAGATAAAACAGGATAGGAGAGGTTCCCTGGTGGCCTTGCCTTTGGGTACTAGTAGGTGCCTCTGCCGCAGTCTTGGCTGGGCACAGAATCACGAGCCACCACACACCTTGTAGATTCAAACAGAAATCCTTTATTCCTGAACTCACACAGGCCTCTACACAAGTTCTGGGGAAATCCACATTCTGCCCGCACAATTCATGTCCCAAAAACTTTCTGAATTCCAAGAACTCAACGGGAACTCAGGCAGCAGGAACGCCCTACTCCCAGCAGGAATAACCTTCAACCCGCAACTTCCCTAAACCCGGATTATCTTAAACCAGGAACACCCTAAACTTGTCTTAAACCGGGAACGCCCTAAACCCAAGGAGCAGGATACTTCCTCAAACCTGCAGGATACACCTTAAACCTAGATCCACCCTGATCCTTGAGCAGGGTCACCTTTCTCAAAGACACATGCAATGTCCATTTAACATGGGGTATGCTGGCAAGGAAATTTCAATGCGTCATTCCTACTTGGCAATGGCCCTCAGCATGCCTCAGCAAGCAACATGTCAGAAATACTAGAGCTGCCACACCAAATGCCACTCAATTTTAAGACAAAGAAGGCTGCTGTGAAAATGTCTTGTTATACTTACAATTAGGATCACCAAGAGGGATTCCAACATAAAAATCACACCTTACTTCCTTTGGCTTTAAGAGTTGCTAAATCACTAATGCTTCAGGGGAAACTTTGCACTTTATCTTTAAATAGTATAATGTTGCCATTTCTTAAGTGATGATATATTTTTTTTAAAAAATCCTAAATGTTAATTTACTTTCCTCTAAAGATGCTGAGAGGTACCTGCGAATGTAAGCCACACAGAAAGTCATTCAATGCATATAAGGGATAAATGTCATCATTGACAATTCACCTGATGCTAACAAGCCCACGCTGTTTTTGTAGGAATTTATATGTCAGCTCACTTTACCAACAACTATTTTCTTTTATCTTTGATTTGCCACCTTCTGGAATCTGTATCTGAATACTTAATTATCCCCTTGTTTCTACAAACTATTCCATCTTGTTTCAGCTAGGATTATCTGGCCCCTCCTGCTACATATTTACATTCATTAATTGGATTATTAAGCAAATATTGATAGATTACCACCAATGCACAATTCACTGAGATAGGTGCTCCTGGACACACAGAGAGAAAATAAGGGTCAACATGAGCAGCTCAGTGAATGTGTTAAAAACCAATACAAGGTACGGACCCTCTGACAGGGTAGACCTTATGGTATTAAAAAAATCTTAAAAAATAGGTCAGAAGGCTTTTTCAATTCGTGTTGAGAGATTAAGAAGCTAAATTTTATTTCATTTAATTTACTTGTATTGAAGTCCATGGCTCCTTGTAATAGCATCTCCCTTTCTGAGTTTTTGCAAAGACTATTTTTCAGTAATCTGGTGTGGAATACTGTCAGGTTCATGGCTCTACGTAATCCACTGGTGCTTCATTACTTGTAAACAGGAGCCTTGGCTTTTCACCAAACATCTGGAGTTCTGCAACTTGCTATGTCATGCATCTCTATATCACAATGAATTCCACTTTTATATACTAGTATAGTGCACCAATTAAAAATAATAAATAAGTAGAAGAAAACCAATACAGTCAAGAAAGAAGAAGAGGGAACCTGTGGTTAAGAAAAGGGAAGTACTGGGTGGTTGAAATTATACAAATTATATGCATTTATGAATACATCAAAATGAACCCCACTGGTAGGTATAACTATAATGCACACACACACATTTTTCACACACATCCAACTCTGACTATATGTGACCATATGTATACATTCTTACCACTAAGAAACCCTTTACAACTAAGAGGAAACATGAAACAATAAAACATTGTTTATATATATAAACAAAACATTGGGAGAAGACTGTAGCCATCATTTCCTCTATAAGACTCACAGACCACGAGGTGATAACACAGGCGGTCACAATAAATTTTAGTGTTGGTCAGGTTGCTACAATTATCTCATCTGATACTTCTAAATAAAAAAAATGTTCCAGTCCAGAATTAAGTTGTAAGCTGGTATCTCTGATGGTCTGGGTTAGTAGGGGCTGTAAGTAAAAGTGATTTTCCTAACATTCCCCTCTATTACACATGCACCACTTATTCTAATTTGTTGAAAGAAGAAAAAATAGTATAAAATCCAAGGTGTATCATGCTCATTATTTTCTATCCCATTTTTCACCTTCACCTGGCTGCTGTTGGAAAGGACTTTGTAAACAGGGTTGCTTATCGCTCACTATCGATTTCTAAAAGAAGGCATGAGCACTGCATGATACTGGTGGATTGAAATCTTGGCTTTGTTCCTTTCACTTGTTTGATCATGGAAAATTAGTTAGCTTCCCTGGGCCCCTGTTTCTCCATCAGTAAACGTGAGATAATTAAAGTACTTACCAAGGGGTCTTGGTATATTTAAGTGAGATAAGGAATATCAGCACCGAGGAGAGCCTGGACCTCTAGTGCTGCTTCAGGAGCTGACGTTGTTCCCGTGTTACTGAGAAGCACAATGCTCAGGGGCACAGCACACATAGGTAGTCTGAGAGCACAGTTAAGGAAATACAGCACACAGGGATACCTGACAATCTTTTCTAGAAATCCAGTCCATATTCTAATCTCTACATCTCTTTTTTGGATAAAATATGCAGCAGTTGGTGAAATTAAGATTAATCAACATAAAAAGTAAAGAATAGGGAAAACATTCCTCATGCTATCTTGCTTGAAACGACATCATGGACATTCTGATTTGAACTACATATTGAATTATTATTCTTTCACTAAAAATAGATTTAAACCAAATCTTTCTTTACATTTTATTGAAAATAAAAACATATCATCTTGGTAAATTTATAGAAAAAATTAAATTATTCATGCATTGTGCTCCTTCCTATTTTGTTCTTTTGTGTATTTTCTAAATCTTATACAATAAAAAGCTCATATTTTGGAAAAAAGGAAACCAATATAATTATTTTAAAAAGTAAAGCAACCAGGTATGAATTTTTGAAAAAATATTTGGCTAAATGAAAATCCATGAGAGTAAAGACTCCAAGTGTTTGACCCTAGATTAAAAGCACCAGGTTTCTACTTGCTGTAGCTGATGATGTTCATCAGACAGAATTTCTCAAAGTTTCTTTCCCCATCTGTAAATGTGAATGTGATCTGTGTTTTCTTTCCCCCTGGACCACTGCAAGGATACAAAAGCACTCACTTGGGAGCCAGTCCAGGCTGCGGTGTCAGTGACATGAGCACCAGCACCTCACCGAAGTACCACACTCGACACTGACAACACAACTCATGTGGGTCACCTGCTGCTCATTAGGAAGAGACCATTTACTACCTGGGTGACCCCAGGATCCTAATTCATCAAGAGTCATCCCTGATTCCTGCATATGTCTCAGAAAGTTCTGAAGGTAAAATGGCATCCAGTAGCGGTCTTTATGAAGGGATCTCCTTTGGCAAAGCAGCCTGTTGATTTCTCTTCCACTGACCTGTCATTTTTAAAACAGGCCTTTTATTTTCATGCACTTCCTGTCATGACATCTAGCACGTACTCAGTGAGCCTCTCTGGTGGCAGGCTGAGCCCTGGGTGCTCCAGATTCACCAGACATGAAGGACAAGGTGACCCACCATGACAAAGGAGTGCAGCAGGGTGGGTGGTGTGGGTGCTGCCCCTTTCTCAGGAAGGCTTTCCTTCAGGGACCCCAACAAAACAACTCCCCAGGTACCCCATCCTTCTCCTTTACATCACTGGGCTTGGTTTTCTTCATAAAAATGTTCACTGTCTGTAACGATCAAATTTACATATGTTTTTGATTATCTCCCATCCCTCCCCAGGACTGACACTCTCATAAGGGACATATGATGCATCGAATCACTCATAAATTCACAGCCCTGGGACAAGGTCTAGAAAGCTGAGTTTCTCTTTCACTCTTTACCTAAGAAATGAACTCTGAGAACAGCTATTTCTGTGTTGCTCTGCTAGCAGGTACGGGAGTCAGCGTAACATCACATCAGTTCCCCAGTGGCATGCACTCTAGAAAGTGGCCTGCCACCAGGCAAAGCCCCCAGAGGCGCCTGCCACCCTCCACAGCAACTCTCCTGGAGTTTCACCTCATTTACTGTTGGCGCTGGAAGAAAATCTCCATGTAGAGTTCACCTTTTAAGCTTTTATGAGTATGCACCCATGTGATTAGAATTAGAACATAACTAAAGGCATCCAAGTGATCCAATATTGATGTGGTGTATAAACATGTAGAATAAAATGGAAGTCCTCATCAGCTAACTCAGAAGCACACTAATAGTCATTTAAACTAAAGAATCATCATGGGACCTGTGATGATCTCTCTAAAATTTTGATAGCAGAAAGATATCAGCTCCTGAGCCCCAAAACTCACAACAAAAATTTCACTTCACTGGGAAATGAGATGCCCACTCTGAACGCTGCAATACTCGGAACCCTAACAGCACATAGGCTTTGGGGTTTTGCTGTGTTGGCTTTTTAGTCATTGCTCATATTAGTGCAACTCCAGTAGACTCTCGTGAAGGGGCACCTGGCTCAGTGACCGACTAGGCTTTCCGCCCACACAGCAGAACCTGTCTACTCCCTCAGCTTTCTAGAGTCCTCCAGGATGGCAGAGAGAAGGGCAAAAACCCACGGTGTTGTTGAGCAGTCTCCCACATGTGGCACAATCTCGCCTTCTTTCTGGGAATTGGAACTGTTCCTACTCTATAGGAACCCCGTCAGAATTCAATGAGAAAATAGATAAAAATCTCCAGCACCACATGGGTTGTGTAAGTGTCCAATAGTTCTATGACAATACTATGAAATACAGTTTTATTGCTTATACAGGGTAGAAAGCTAAATCAGAAAGAAGTTAACTGAAAGAATCGAATGCTAGTTTTTCTGTCTCCAAATCTAGTAGGGATTCCATTGCCTTGTTTTAGGGATAAACTAATTCTAAGGTTGGAGGCATCAACAGCAGATGGCAGAAGCAGTCCACATGTCTATTGGACAAATGAATGTGATAGATGTGTACAGTGGAACATTATTCAGCCTTAAAGAGGAAATAAATCTGAACACTTGTCACAACATGGATAAATTGAAGACAACTATGCTAAGTGAAATAAGCCAGCTATAAAAGACAGACAGAACATGATTCTATTTTACGAAAAGTAATTAGGTTCATGGAAACATAAAGCAGAATGGTGCTTGCCAGGGACCGGAGGTAGGAGGAAGTGGGAAGCTAGTGTGCTATGGACAGAGTTTCAGTTTGGGGAGATAGAACATTCTGGAAGTGGAGGCAGTGATAGTTGCTGAGCAACATAAATGTACTCTGTGCCACTGGACAAGACATTTAAAATTGGTAGAACTAGAAAATTTTAAGTATGTATACTTGACAAGATTTTTTTTAAGTCCATGCCATGGCCACATTTTCACCATTTACATTAAACAGGGGACGAATGAATGAAAATGGGAATATTAACTCCCCAAATCACTGCAGGAAAGTCAGCTATGTCTTTCCTTGACCATTTCTGATTGACAAAGTTGTTCTTTCTCCCTTAAAAAACTGTGGAAAAAAAATCGGAAATCCTTGTCAGCTAACTCAGAAGCACATCAGTGGTCACTTGAACTAAAGAATCATCATGGGGCCTGTGATGATTTCTCTAAAATTTTGATACCAGAAAGATATAAGGTTTCTCCCTTAGAAAACCATGCTGATAAGATTTTAAACATTAATTTTAGATCGCAGCTCTGCTGATTTCGTTATTGACCTGAAATCACATCCCGTGCTCTCCAACCACAGCACATGTGTATCAAGTATCTGATATGCATTTAATTTTAGTGGAAAAGCAAAACACTGATGTAGATTTGTCTAACCTAAAGAGACACATGCCTCATACATGGAAAGTATATTCAAGCTGCATAATGTGACTCTCCCTTGGCATATTCATGGCTAAAGTATTCTAAGTCTGTGAAGTGCCAAA